>NC_092751.1:93650097-94301972 GCF_047496795.1 Chiloscyllium punctatum
GATTCAAAAGGTAAATTTGCTATAGTTCTGCCTGGTGAAAGGGCTGCTCTCTCATTTCAGAGACGACTGATGGTGATTTAAGCAGAGGGTCACAAAACCTCAAGCAAGGCGAGGGGTCGAGGAGGAGAGCTTTTTCATGGTAAGGTCAGCCAAAGCAGGAACTGAACCCTTGCTGTTGGCATTACTCTGCACTGCAAATCAACCAAATTAACTGACTTATGATTTAGGCAAGATAGCACACTGTTATTTTTGTACTGAGATGCTTCCTTCAATAATAATACTACTTTTATTCAACTCTTCCCTATGCTTCTGGATGGCTGAAATTGAAGGTTCAATTTGAGCCAAAGCACATGCAAGTTTTACAGCTTAGGAGGGAAATGAGCCGATGTCAGGGAAAGTGAAGATGCTGAGGCCTAAGGGCAATGAGGGTAAGAATGCCAATACATCCAAAGGGAAGGGAGAAGAGGATTCCCTTTTTTTCTATGTGATGTGGCCCTTATGACAGATGCACCTGAGTAACTTGGAATTACAACTTTGTCGCAAACCATTGAAATGCACAGATCACATCAAGTTACATTGAAGGAAAAAAATCAGGAGGCTGAATGATTTTGCAGGAAGCATAATAGTTACTGGTGGTTTGATCTGTGAAAAATGAAACTTTTTAGGACGAGAAGCAAAGCAAGGTAAAAATAGGCACAACTATTTCATGTGTGGAATAGAAATTGTTCTGGGCAGTTGAAAGATCTGGTATGATGAGTTTTGTGTAAACATTGAGATGGAATTGCAATAAACAAGTACGATACAAAGTTAAACTGTAGTGTTAATTGGAATTCAAACATTCCTAAGTCATGGTAAAGCTGCACAATGCTGCTCAGACCACATACAGAACTCTGCCAATATTTCTGGTCATGACAACATTAAATGACCATCAATATCCTAACAAGTATGGGAGAAAAGATGGAGTGTGACTTTAGGCATCATAATTAAGACGTGCTAGGTTGAAATATGTCTTCATGTAAGAAATAAAAGATTACTAACAAGATATGAAAAGTATGGAAACAGAAAGAAAACAAATTAGATCAATAATAAACCTGAAACTACATTTCACCAAGATTAAGACAGCAGAATAAGAAATCATTCAGTTGAAACAGTAAACATTAAAGTTAGCAAAGACATCAGGAAATACAAACTGATCCCCATGACGACATAAGTCTCAATGCAGTACTGGAAAGAGAATGAATTCACATTCTGGAAGGATAGCTTTTTTAAAGGGCATTTGTTTAAACTTAACTTCATGTATAAAGAAACCTTTCCTGCATGTTTCAGGCCCTTAGGGCAATTCAGTTTAATAGGTATTTTCTTCTCTTAAGTTTTAGTGCAGCCAAGCATATAACACTTCAGTTGCAGAAGAATATTCTCAAGGCGCAAACACCACCTACTGGACAAAAACTGTATATACGGCAAATACGAAAAGCAGATACTGCTGGAAATGTTTAAAAGATCAGCCAGCTTGTATGTAGAGACAGTTAACATTTATATTATTAACCTCTTGCCTGAACTGAAAAAAGTTTGGGATGTATCAAATTTTAAACAAGGACAGGGGTAAATAACACAAAGCAAAATCAGTGATCGGGAAAGATCCAAAGGAATTACACGCTATCAGGACTTTTGAAGTAGTAATTTTTGGAATTGCAGTTTAAGCGTCTTATAGTGCAGTGGTACTGTCCCCACCTCTGTGCCAGATGGACTGGGTTTAAGTCTCAAATTCACTGAACAGGCTAATTCGAACTAACTTGTAGTAGTAGTTCAGGCCATTTAACTCATACAGGCTGCTGATTAAACAAGATCATGGCTAATTGTAATCTCGTCACCATTTTCACACCTGTCTGCCATTCTAGAAGCAGAGACTCCCATCTGAAACCTAACATAACTTTAAATACATTCAACAACCCAGTTTCCAATGCTTTGGTAGACAAAGTCTAAGATTAAAAAATCCTTAGAAATAGAAAATTCTCCATCTCCACCTGAATACAGAAACACCTTACTCTAAAACATAGTTCTGGAATGCTCACATGGGAATAAACCTTGTCTTAGCATCTACCCTATCAAGCCCATTCAATAAGATCATTCAAATGTCCAATGTATAGGTCCAAAGAGACCAACCCTTACTCAGAAGATAATGGCTTTGATCTTAGGAATCAACCAAGTGAACCTTCTCTGAACTGCCTGTGTGCCAGTAAAACCCTCTTAAGTGAAGAGACCAAATATGCATACAATAAATTGTGCGGCCTCAGGTATAGTAGGACACCCACATCTTTACATTCCATCCCCCTTTAGTATAGACACTGACATTGTATTTGCCTTTCCAATTACGACATGCTGCACTTTTTTATGGTTCATGCACCAGTGAGCTCAGATTCCTCTGCAACCAAACTAAAACGAAGAAATGCAGATGCTGGTGATCTGAAACACGGAAAATACAACTTGCTGGAGAAACTTACTGAGTCTGGCAGAAACTGCAGAGAGAAACAGTTAATGTTTTGGGTCCAGTGACCCTTCTTTAACACTGATAACAGCTGGGAAAAAACAGCAACAGTTTGAGAAGGCAGCTCAAGGATAGATATTAAGGCAACTAAGGACAGACAATAAATGATGACCCAGTCGGCAATGCCCACATTTCAAGTGAATGAAAAAAAAATACACATCAAAGCTTCCTTCAAGGAAATAATCCTGTTGTTTTGTTGGCCAAGAAGGTTTCAGCTCAATTTACACTTTCATTACCAAGACAAATTTTGTTGAGTACATTGTGTCAATATGAACAAAGCATGCAACATATTTTTGAATATCTGTTTTACTGTTTATAATAATTAAGTCACCAAGCTGCTTCGAAGTGCTCAAAGAAATAGGGTGTTTTTATACTCTGGCAAATGACCATGGAAAGTGATGTAATATTTGAAGATGCGTTCAAGTTTTCACTGCATCTTTCCCCACAAAGCAACATCAGATAAGCATTAAAAACCAAAACATACTGAAAAAACACAGCAGGTTGGGCAGAATCTGCTGACAAAAAAAAGTTAAGAGTTTCAGATCAATGATCTTCCATCAGAACAAAATCAGGTTGGTCTTTGAATGGTTTCTTTAGTACTGTGTGCATTAGAATAAAAAAAAAGTTGATGCTGATTGATGTCAGTCTGTTCTCACCACAATCATTCTCTGCATTAAATGGCATTGCACTTTCATTTTTATGACTGCAGGCTATGACCATGAGTAGGAAACAGGAGCCAAGCAAGACACTGGAATATTTTCAATGAGCAAATATTAGCAGTTGAGTTGATAAGAATTCCATGTCATGAAAATTTGCCAATAGAAAGGAGAACTACGTGTACTTATCACTTTCTACAACGACATACAAAATGGCACGGTGGCACAGTGGTTAGCACTGCTGCCTCACAGTGCCAGAGACCTGGGTTCAATTCCTGCCTCAGGCGACTGACTGTGTGGAGTTTGCACATTTTCCCATGTCTGTGTGGGTTTCCTCTGGGTGCTCCGGTTTCCTCCCACAGTCCAAAGACATGCAGGTTAGGTGAATTGACCATGTTAAATTGCACGTAGGGTTAGGTAAGGGGTAAAGGTCGTGAAGAAGGCTAATAGCATGCTGGCCTTCATAACAAGAGGGATTGAATATAGAAGCAAAGAGGTGCTTCTGCAGCTGCACAGGGCCCTGGTGAGACCACACCTGGAGTACTGTGTACAGTTCTGGTCTCCAAATTTGAGGAAAGACATTCTGGCTATTGAGGGAGTGCAGCGTAGGTTCACGAGGTCAATTCCTGGAATGGCAGGATTGCCTTACACGGAAAGACTGAAGCGACTGGGCTTGTATACCCTTGAGTTTAGAAGACTGAGAGGGGATCTGATTGAAACGTATAGGATTATGAAAGGACTGGACACTCTGGCAGGAGGGAACATATTTCCATTGATGGGGGAGTGCCGAACCAGAGGACACAACTTAAAAATACGGGGTAGACCATTTAGGACAGGGATGAGGAGAAACTACTTCACCCAGAGAGTGGTGGCTGTGTGGAATGCTCTGCCCCAGAGGGCAGTGGAGGCCCAGTCTCTGGATTCATTTAAGAAAGAATTGGATAGAGCTCTTAAAGATAGTGGAGTCAAGGGGTATGGAGATAAGGCTGGAACAGGATACTGATTAGGAATGATCAGCCATTATCATATTGAATGGCGGCGCAGGCTCGAAGGGCAGAATGGCCTACTCCTGCATCTATTGTCTATTGTCTATTGTCTAAATGTTGGGGTATGGGTGGGTTGCGCTTCGGCGGGTCAGTGTGGACTTGTTGGGCCGAAGGGCCTGTTTCCACACTGTAAAGTAATCTAATCTAAGCACAAATAAATATTACAGCACATCTGTTAACTGACCAGCTTTTTCTCTGAGACATTGCCCCATACAACATGTTTAACATTTGTCGAATTTATCGACTGGATAAAGAGATGGGACTAATTGAATTACAGGTCATATTTCTGAATATAACAGAATATAACCTTTTAAAACTGACAGTATAACCAATATCATCTTATTAATCTGGCATTTATTTAAAAATATGCACAAAGTTCCTTTGAACATGAACTGTGATTAAATTCGCACAATTTGTTTAAACAGAAGCTGTAATTAAAGGTTAAATCAGTTTCTAATGTTCCTCATATGACTGGACAAACAATCTAATGGAGTTAAAAGTATGCAAATTTACAACAAAACAGTAAACTTGCATATTAATTTATCTTCACAAAATAAATGGATTTTTAAAAACATGTATTTAGCAAGACACTAACATTCACAGCTCAGAGATGCAACATTGACTCAGTGTTCTTTCAGACAGGACAGCGTTCTCTCAAAGGGCAGCATGACCTGAGTCAAGGTGATGACTGTCAAACAAAACAAATGCTTCCACCTATCACTCATCTGACATTATTTTGGTCACAATGGAACTAAAGGCAGCCAGTTAGCCAATTCTCAAACTCCAACTGTACGCAAACGGAGTCGAAGGCCTTAACATTGACTGCAGGTGTGAATTTGTGCATAGCAAAAGGCCCGAGAACAAGAAAACTTAGTACTGATCTGCAGCAATTGCATACAACATACTTACAAAGTGAAGGAAACATTAGGTGCTACATGTTTGACCACTATGTTGAGCGTGGTGCTAAGCATTATGCTGGTCGTTCAGAAACCTAAGACTTAAATGAAGATCTAAACTTTAATACCACATCAGCCAGTCTCCAGGGACAGCATGTGCTCAAGAACGATATGAGAGCTGGAAGGAAATAAAGAAGCAAGAAACAAGGCAAAGGTTCCACCTCAGTTCCATAACAGAAATGTCAAAGTAGAACTTGAAGTTAGTTTTCTTGCTAGTCTTTACAAATTGTGTGGTTCCTTTAAGGTAATGAAATACCCAAAGATATTTCACAGAATTGCAATGAAACAGCGATAAGCCAGCTGACCAAGCCTTGTCAAAGTTCAGTGTTAAGCAATATCTTAAAGGGGAAAACTGAGGTGTTTAAGTGCTTGTAGAGATTTTCAGAGCATGGGGCCTTGGCAAATGAAGGCAGAGTCACCAACCGTGCTTAAAGTCAGGTTTTCAATTGAGAGCAAAATTAGCCGACATCTGAGTGTTATGGCTCTGAAGGAGATTACAGCAATAGGACAGAGGAACAAAGCCATGGAGGGATCAGAAACAAGAATTTGAGAATTTTAAAAGTCAAGGCATTACTTTGCTGGGAACAAATAAGCAAGAATATGGATGGGGCGGTCAATGGAATTTGTTGAGAGTTAGAAGGCTCTACATGTTAAGACACATTCATGGCCATCACATCCTGAAGGGCGACTTCAAACTAGACTCTCTGCAGTACATGATGGATGCTGAGAAGGTGCATGATTGATCTTCAGGTAGTTGAGCTTTTCATTTTTATCAATCTAATTGTTATGGGATATAGGTATCATTAGCTGAGCCAGCATTTATTGCCCATCCTTACTTGCAGTGGAGATGATGATAGTGATGACTTCTTGAATTGCTCCTGTTATGAAAATAATTCCAGGACTTTGTCGTCATCACAGTATTGAAGGAATGGTGTCATACTTCAGTCAGGAATGGAATGGGGTTGGATGGGTACTTGCAGATAGTGGGGTCCCATGGTCTAAGTGGTAGACATCATGGGTTTTGAAGACCCTGCAAGTGATCCTTTATGAATCACTGCAGTGAATCTTATAGATAGCAAACAATGCTACCATTGTGCATTGCTGATGGATGAGAATACCCGCGGTGGATGCCAATCAAGTGGGCTGTTTTGTCCTGGATGGTGCCAAGCTTCTTGGTAGTTTTGTTGGAGATGCACTCATCTAGCCAACTAGACAGCATTAATCAGATTCCTGATTTGTACATCGCAGATGGTGGACACTCACTGGAGAGACAGGAGACCATAAGATAAAGGGGAAGAACCAGAGGGATGTTTTGGGCATCTGCTGTGGTGGCGATGGTGGTTTCTCGTGGCCGCATCCAGTGGTAGCCTGTTTCGGTGGCACAGCCCAGACGACCATCAGTTTGGGTCAGCAGCGGCTTGGGTTGGGGTGGGGGGGGCAGTGAGATCGGTCCATGGGGTGGCTTCTGCGGAGTCTTCCAGCCTTGCTTGGATGGCCTGCTTTGGCAACAGCTTCCAGCCTGGTCTTACAGTGTCCCTGTGTGCCTGGCTTGCATTGGGTATAGTCCATCCAGTGCAGATGATTTATCCACCTTTAGACCTTTCAGCTTCCTCAGCACCACCTCCTTCATGATAGCCACTGCACTCACCTCTGCCCCTACTCTCAAAGTTACAGTATGCTGTTCCCCATTACAAATTAGACCCTAGATTAGAGTGGTGCTGGAAAAGCACAGCAGTTCAGGCAGCATCTGAGGAGCAGTAAAATTGACGTTTTGGGCAAAAGCCCTTCATCAGGAATACAGGCAGAGAGCCTGAAGGGTGGAGAGATAAGTGAGAGGAGGGTGGGGGTGGGAAGAAAGTAGCATAAAGTACAATAGGTGAGTGGGGGAGGGGATGAAGGTGATACGTTAGGGGGGAGGGTGGAAAAGAAGATAGACAGGTAGGATAGGTCATGGGGACAGTGCTGAGCTGGAAGTTTGGAACTGGGGTGAGGTGGGGAAGGGGAAATGAGGAAACTGTTGAAGTCCACATTGATGCCCTGGGGTTGAAGTGTTCCGAGGCGGAAGATGAGGCGTTCTTCCTCCAGGCGTCTGGTGGTGAGGGAGCGGCGGTGAAGGAGGCCCAGGACGTCCATGTCCTCGGCAGAGTGGGAGGGGGAGTTGAAATGTTGGGCCACAGGGCAGTGTGGTCCCATTACAAATTACCAGTCTCATTTTCCAATGGTCCATAGTCTACTCTTTGTTTTAAATTATCTAAATGGTAGGAAAGACTAAGTCTTCAAATGTTTTGTATTATTGGCTAACTTTCATATTTCACCTTCTCCACTCTTATTGCTTTTTTAGTTATCCGCTGCTTGTTTTTGTCAGCTCCCCAATCCACTGACTTCCCTCTCATCTTCACCACACTGTATGTTTTATCTTTTGCTTTCTGTTGCCCCTGATTTCCTTCGTTAGCCATGATTGCCTTATCCTCCCCTTAGTTCTTTTTTTCTTCCCTGGGATGAATTTCACCTCTGCCTCCTAAATTACCTAGCCCCAGAAACTCCTCTCATTGCTGCTCCACCATTGCCCCTGCTAACTCACTTTCCAATTAAATCTAGCTTAGCGGAGGCAGTGGCATTCCAGCTGCGGTGGCATATAGGGACTCAGGGCATCCGAGTGTTTGCAGACTGAGGGATGGACTTTGTCGCTTTGTTTTTCTGACAGCAAGGACTCATGGGAAGGGGTGGGGGATGGTGGAGTCTTACATACTAAGATGGCGCCAGAGAATGGTGACTTTGTATACTTGTCACTACCCCTGTATTTCTGTACTTGAGTATGTGACAGTAAATTCTAAATTTAAACATTTCTTTGTGGTTACCTAAACTCATCTGTAATACCATTAGATCTGATTCCAACTTCTCCTTCTCAAACCACAAGCTGAATTCTATGATGATATTATGGTTACTGTCCCAAAGGGATTCCTTTATCCTTCGCTCCCTAATCTAGACTGCCTCATAACACATCATGAAGCATTTTCCCTAGAAGGTTCGACCACAAGTTGCTCCAAAACAAAATCCCATAGACATCCCACGAATTCCTTTCCTTGAGATTCACTACCAGACTCAGCTTCCCAGTCCACCTACATATTAAACTCCCCCATGATGATGGTGCCCTGTTTACATGCTTTTTCTACCTTCTTTTTTATTCCCCTCACCACATCCTGACTACTGCTTGAAGGCCTGCATATAACTCCCATCAAGGTCTTTTTTCCTTTGTGATTCCTCACTCTCCCCACATAGATTCTACACCTTCCAATTCTATCACTTACTGCTATCGATTTAATTTCATTTCCTACCAAGGCGGCAAACCCGCACGCCTGCCCATCCTTTCAAAAGAAATCTAATCCTTAGATATTTCGTTACCAGCCCTGTTCCCCTTGCAGCCACATCTGTGATATTCACAACATCATACCTGCCATTTCAATCTGCATTAAACCTCATTTACCATGTTTTGCAAACTGCATGCATCTAAGAACAACAGCTTCAAGCCATGCTTTGACTGCCCCCCTCTCATAGTTGTCCCCTTATCTGCTGTGCCTCAAGTTTGATTCCTTACCATTTCCATACTCTGCCCTATTCTTTGTTCTCGCAACTTCAATAACCTCTGGCGAGCCCTGCTCATCCCTTTAACTTTTTCCATAATTTCCCAAGCAACTGAACTCATCTCCCCGACTATTTCATTTAAAGCCCTAGTCTTGCAGCTCATCAGGAGACTGATCCCAACACAATTCAGGTGGAGCTTGTTCCATCAGAACAGCTCCCTCCTTCGCCAGCACTGGCGCCAGTTTCTCGTTAATTCTAGCCATTTCTCCCGCACCAAATTTTTCAGCCACACATTTACCACTTTAATCAGAGCATTAACATACCACAGGAGACAACACTGATAAACAATATACCAAATTGATTTATAGAGTGTTAAAGTGTCGTGGGCTGCCTCAGATTGGAAGTGACCATCATATCCTAATGTTTTCAGCACTCCCTAGATAGTACAACGCTGACCCACCATGGTCAACCTGCTCTAAGGGCTTGGAGATCGAGTGAGTATAATTAATTGCAATTCATAACTCAACCAAAAGATGGCAGGACTGATTCAGCAGTTTCTGGAATTAATATTCAAACTGCACACTTTTAAAATAGTGCGAAGGAAGAAAACAAAGCGGCTCTGTGAAATCTGTACTTGTGTCTTTCTCCCCCAGTTAGGCTCTCTGTTAGAAATTGTAATTTTGTTGCTATGTACAAATGTTGTTTCTCCCTGATCTGTCTTCCTAATCTTTGTCTCTGAAACTCCCTTTTCTCTGTGCCATCCCCTTTTCTCTGTACCATCACCTTTTCCAATGTATGTCTTTATCTATTATTGTCTCATTTTTCTTCCATTACCACGACACAACTTCTTTATCTGACCTGATAATCTGCATTTTGGTTCTCCAAACCACCTTCTGTTAAATCAAATTTTATTCTCAATGTCATTTTCCAAATCTCCAAACTGGCTAACCTAGAAGGACATCTGCTACAACAAACTTGCGATTTGAAGGGTTCAGTCACCAAAGTCCAGATTCTATCAGCAGGGGATTAAAGGTTACAGGGAGAAGGAGGGAGAATGAGGCTGAGAAGCAGCCATGATCAAACTGCACAGCAGACTCAATGGGCTAAATAGTCTAATTCTGCTCCCATATTCTACTGTTTTAAAGCAGACAGCAAACACCGAGACAAGGGAATGTTATTAAGCATTCCCATAAATTAATGAACAAATAAAAAAAATTCATAGTCAAGAAAAATTTAAGTTATATAGAAATACATTGAGACAATGCTTTGTTCAGACCTAGTATATTGAAATATCTTTCCTGTCTGCAAACTTTATGCAAGTCGTTCATAGATGGCAGAATAGGATGTTTCAGCTTGAGCTTCTACTTGGTCTGTTTCTTTCTGTCTTGGTATTTCTTTTCTTTACTCCCATCATCGATGCAGACCCAGCAAAGCATCCTCTTGGCCTGAGCCTTGCCAGTGTCTCAGTCTGGTCTCTTGCTGGCCCATGACAAGTCTCTTGGCCTGGCATGGTGGTAGCGGAGCAAGCAAGTGGGTCCTGACCAGGCACATTGTGGAGGCTGGAGATTGGTAAGGCGACAGCTTCAGCAGCAGTGATAGCACCGAGGCCCAAAACAGTAACAGTGAGCAGAGAGGGAGGTCTCTCGGAATCTGCAGCGAAGTATCAACAGGCAGTGGAGGTCTCCCAGATAGCGAGATCAGCAGAAGACTCAAAGACTGTTGCTTCATTTTTCAACTTTATATTAAGAAGAACTGAAATGTTAACTATGAGTTTACTTCTTCATTTTTCTACTTATTCTATGAAGTTAATGCTTAAATTTTTAATTCCTGTTTCTTTTACTAGTTTGAACCTAAGTACCTTTGGTGATTCAGATGGCAACGTTAAACACTTTTCACTGTACTGTTGTAGTTCTGTCTTGAATACACGTGACAATTAAATCTATATCCACAAGACCAGTGTCTACTTTGATTTGTTGCCATTAACAGCCAACCCTTTTACAGAAAAGGAGCTGTTAATCCAGTGGCCAATATGCCTCAAATAGATTTGTACATCACCGACATATTTTCACTTAGTTCTAAATGCAATGCTCAACAAGTTTAAAAAAAAATCCTGAACTCAAAGCATGAAGTTTTAGCTCAATCAACAAAATATAACTTGTAGAACAGACACTATAATAACAATCTGACAGAAATCCATCAAATGAGGCTCCACATTTAACAATCTGCCCAAAATTATCTTGAAAAAGCTCATTTGAGAGTTGTCAAGAACATCTGACCCTTGCTGCAAAATGACTTTTCACACTAAATAGATAACACAACATTCCATAGCAAAAATGCATAGTGTAGTCTTTTGGCAGTATACAGCTTGAGTATTGCTGGGAAAAAAAACAGGACATTTTGTAAAAAAAAGGTTTTGTGCTTACACTCATCAGGACAATTCACGAAAATACCATGCCCAGGGGAAAACCAACTTTCATACTGCGTGACAGGAAAGTGATGACTGGTTGACAGAGGCATTGGAGACAATGCACTAGTTATACATAATTAACCAATAATGTTCTGCCTTTGTTTAGGTATTATATCAGTAAGGGCAACTTTGGCTAATCAGGGCAATTCCCTGAGAAATAAACCAGTGAATAATTGTCATTAAACTTGTTGAGCTGAACATGCACAGTGCATGTGCAGGGGGCCCCTGACTGACAACTTAAGAATACTTTTACCTACAAACACTATCTCAAACAGGGGTGCAATTTTAAACATTCATCAATGAACATTTTCTGTATGTATGAATGCTCCTTTATATTGCAATGTAATGTGCTGCAACTTAAGTACAAATTGACGTGAGAACAGATTCCAGACTAGAACATGTATGGAACGGGGGACTGCCTGTTGTGGTCTGCAAAATGTAGACTCTGTTCTTCACATGTAGCTTCCAACACACAGAACTGAGCCACACTGTGAGCCCAACTGATAAGTATGCGAACAACCAATTTAGAATTGAGATTTTCAAACAAAATTAGAGCAAATTAATACCCACAAAAGAACCTGTAATGGTTGTGAAATAACTCCAGAGAGGCTGGTATCCCAGCACCAAGTCACCCATTACATGCCGCGAGTCCTTGACATTGATTTAGCTCCAAGCCAGCTTTCAGAGTGAACAGAACATCTGACACTCCTGTCTATGATTGTCAGTCAGGGCTCCCTGAATGGACTAGGTTACCAGCCAGAATCAGAGAACTCATTCTAACCTCATTTCAATCACCACAACCCTCACCCACAGTCTGAGCACATCGGCCAGTCCTTGATTTTTGTAGCTCTTCCTGGGTTTAAAATTGAGGCAGACTGAGAATGCAGAAAAAAGCAAGGATAACTTAGGACATATGACTTCCAACATCTCTAATGATAAGGAAGTTAGCATTAAGGCACTTTACCTGAATGCTCGTAGCATTCATAACAAAGTCGATGAACTAATGGCACAGATAATAGTGAATGATTATGATGTAGTAGGCATCACAGAGACTTGGTTACAGGGGGGTCAGGACTGGCAGTTAAACCTCCATGGTTTTTCAACTTATCGAAAAGACAGAGAGGTGGGCAGAGGGGGTGGGGTTGCCTTGTTAGTTAAGAACAAAATTAAATCTATGGTATTGAATGACATAGCGTCGGATGATGTGGAGTCTGTGTGGGTGGAATTGAGGAACCACAAAGGCAAAAAAAACATAATTGGAGTTGTGTACAGACCTCCTAACAGTGGTCAGGACCAGGGACGCAACATGTACCGGGAAATAGAGAAGGCATGTCAGAAAGGCAAGGTTACATTGATCATGGGAGACTTCAATATGTAGGTGGACTGGGTAAATAATGTTGCTAGTGGATCTAAAGAAAGGGAATTCATGGAATGCTTACAGGATGGCTTTTTGGAACAGCTTGTCATGGAGCCCACAAGAGAGCAGGCTATTCTGGACCTAGTGCTTTGCAATGAACCAGACTCTATAAAAGATCTTAAAGTAAGGAAACCCTTAGGAAGTAGCAACCATAATATGGTAGAGTTCAGTCTGGAGTTTGAAAGGGAGAAGGCAAAATCGGATGTAATGGTGTTACAGTTGAATAAAGGTAATTATGAGGGCATGAGAGAGGAACTGACTAAAATAGACTGGAAGCAGAGGCTAACCGGGAAGACAGTAGAGCAAAAATAGCAGGAGTTTGTAGGTATAATTGAGGACACTGTACAGAGGTTCATTCCCAAGAAAAGAAAGATTAACCGGGGAGGGATTAGACAACCTTGGCTGACAATGAAAGTCAGGAAATGTATTAAAGAAAAAGAGAGATCCTATAAAGTGGCTAAGAACAGTGGGAAATCAGAAGATTGGGAAGGATACAAAAGCAAACAGAGGATAACAAAGAGTGTAATAAGAAATGAGAGGATCAAATATGAAGGTAGGCTCACCAGCAATATTAGACATAATAGTAAAAGTTTCTTTCAGTACATAAGAAACAAACGACAGGCAAAAGTAGACATTGGGCCACTTCAAACTGATGCAGGAAGCCTAGTGATGGGAGATAAGGAAATAGCAGGAGAACTTAACAAGTACTTTGCGTCAGTTTTCACAGTGGAAGACATGAGTAATATCCCAAAACTTAAAGGGTGTCAGGGGCTGAGTTGAGTATGGTTGCCATTACGAAAGAGATAGTGCTAGAAAAGTTAAAAAGTCTTAAAATTGATAAATCTCCTGGCCCCGATGGGATACACCCTAGAGTTCTGAGAGAGGTGGCTGAGGAAATAGCAGAGGCATTGGTTGAGATCTTTCAAGAGTCACTGGAGTCAGGAAAGGTCCCGGATGATTGGAAGATGGCTGTTGTAACCCCCTTGTTCAAGAAAGGATCAAGGCAAAAGATGGAAAATTATAGGCCGATCAGCTTAACCTCGGTTGTTGGTAAAATTCTAGAATCCATCATTAAGGATGAGGTTTCTAAATTCTTGGAAGAGCAGGGTCTGATTAGAACAAGTCAACATGGATTTAGTAAAGGGAGGTCATACCTGACAAACCTGTTGGAATTTTTTGAAGAGGTAACAAGTAGGTTAGACCAGGGAAACCCAGTGGATGTGGTCTATCTAGACTTTCAATAGGCCTTTGATAAGGTGTCACACGGGAGGCTGCTGAGCAAGGTGAGGGCCCATGGTGTTCGAGGTGAGCTGCTGGGATGGATTGAGGATTGGCTGTCTAACAGAAGGCAGAGAGTTGGGATAAAAGGTTCTTTTTCAGAATGGCAGCCGGTGACGAGCGGTGTCCCGCAGGGTTCGGTGCTGGGGCCACAGCTGTTCGCATTATATATTAATGATTTGGATGAGGGAACCGGGGGCATTCTAGCAAAGTTTGCCGATGATACGAAGTTAGGTGGACAGGCAGGTAGTACTGAGGAAGTGGGGAGGCTACAGAAGGATCTAGACAGGTTGGGAGAGTGGTTCAGGAAATGGCTGATGGAATTTAACGTGAGCAAGTGCGAGGTCTTGCACTTTGGCAAAAAGAATAAAAGCATGGACTACTTTCTAAATGGTGAGAAAATTAATAAAGCCAAAGCACAAAGGGATCTGGGAGTGCTAGTCGAGGAATCTCTAAAGGTCAACATGCAGGTTGAGTCCGTGATTAAGAAAGCGAATGCAATGTTGTCTCTTATCTCAAGAGGGTTGGAATATAAAAGCAGAGATGTACTACTAAGACTTTATAAAGCTCTGGTTAGGCCCCATTTGGAGTACTGTGTCCAGTTTTGGTCCCCACACCTCAGGAAGGACATACTGGCACTGGAACGTGTCCAGCGGAGATTCACACGGATGATCCCTGGAATGACAGGTCTAGCATATGAGGAACGGCTGAGGATACTGGGATTGTATTCGTTGGAGTTTAGAAGATTAAGGGGAGACTTAATAGAGACGTACAAAATAATACATGGCTTGGAAAAGGTGGATGCTAGGAAATTGTTTCCGTTAGACGAGGAGACTAGGACCCGTGGACACAGCCTTAGAATTAGAGGGGGTCATTTCAGAACAGAAATGCGGAGACATTTCTTCAGCCAGAGAGTGGTGGGCCTGTGGAATTCATTGCCACGGAGTGCAGTGGAAGCCGGGACGCTAAATGTCTTCAAGGCCGAGATTGATAGATTCTTGTTGTCTAGAGAAATTAAGGGCTACGGGGAGAACGCTGGTAAGTGGAGCTGAAATGCGCATCAGCCATGATTGAATGGCGGAGTGGACTCGATGGGCCGAATGGCCTTACTTCCACTCCTATGTCTTATGGTCTTATGGTTGTTTTAACACCAGGTCTGGTTCCTCCATCATTCCCTCTGATCTTGACAGCGTGTAACACACAGTAGGTTGCCTGTTGTGCAGAGAACATCTCAGAAGAAAAGGCAAAGGCCTCTAGGCAGCAAAGACATCCGCTGTGTCCATCTCAGATTATGGAGATATCTTCAACACTTAACGGAAAGGAGAACACGAGATCCAGAACAGTCAGAAAGGTTGTTGAGGAGCCAGGCACGTTTTGCTTCTGCACCATTTCAGAGTTTTACAACTTCCACATTGTCCTTGTGCTTGTTTAGGACTGTCATACCTACCTAAAGTTATACATCACTGGACCCTTACCCATGCAGGGCCATTTTCTTGGTTCCTACACAAAATGTAATCCCCTGAATAAACTCTCTCTCTCTCATGAACAGAGTCTGTGTGGCATTTGCATCTGTGATACCATTTCACTTCCCTGCCCCTCTCCCCACTTCTAGGAGTGCATGTATTGTAAAAGATCCACATGGTCTGTCGTTACCCTGTATTTCAGAAATGAATTCATGCCATTCCAATTACTTCAAGCGCATATCCACAATGACAAAGAACATTGAGCCCATGGTCAGATGACTCTTTGACCTGCATAGTCGATACATAAAGGAGTCCAGGTTTCACCCAGTTACTCTCATCAATGTGGGAGAGCTGCTGGCCCTCCCTTTTTGACCCTGCTGGCCCTCCCACAAACACAGCTCTTTCTAGTCAGCAGACATAGTTTCTCAGCAACATCTTAATTTAGGAAATCTCTGGATGATCCTGGAGTTCAGCCAGTATTTGGCAGTGACCAATGACAATTACTCCTGCTCCACATAATAACATGCCATCCTCTACAGTGATCTGGTCTCTCCAGGTCCAAAAAGGTTTCAGTGCGGGTTGCGATAGTTCTTTTGTTCCCCTCATCACCACAAGCTGTTTCAGTTTTGCCAGGACCTGATCTTTCTCCACCCAAAGCCTGATATCATCTACCGTAACTCAAAGTGTGTCCAGAAAATATAAAACTATGATAGACTCTTCCAGTGGCAGTACCACAGGTGGTGTCTCTGCTACTTGGCCTCTTAGTGTTTCAACGTTATATGTACTTAGTATCAGAGTTCACCTGCTGAATTTGGCCTGAAGCAACAGGCAGCACTGCCTTATCCTCTAAGTATTACATGGACATAAATTTGTAATGGATATTGGTGGAACTTCCTGACTCCAACTACGACCATCAAACCTTCTCTACCTGAGCATATTTGAGTTTTTGTAGATTAGCTAAAGTCCTGAATGCAGACGATATTGGGCATTCCTTTCCATTGGGCCACCTAAGAACAAAACTATCTTGATGCCAAACTGGGAGGGATCATATGTCAATACCAGATCTCACCTGAGATCCTGGTGTGCCACACGATAAACAATGATAGCTGTTCCTTCACTTCCCTAAAAGCTGGTTGATTTGACAGAAAGGTGCTGAGATGGAGGCCCTTTGCTTATGCCCGAAGCGTCAATTCTCCTGCTCCTTTGATGCAGCCTGACCTGCTATGTTTTTTCAGCACCACACTCTCTGATATCCAGCATCTGCAGTCCTCACTTTCTACAATATTAAGTATGCATGGCTCATGCACAGCTTCGTAAAGGATAGCCCCCCCCGCCAGCGTTGCATTTCATTCCTCTGCTCAGGATGTGTCTTGAGTGAGGCTATGCAATTGCCTTCACTCAAGTGGTGTTCCCCAAGCTCAGCCTGACTGGTAAAGGTATCTATTTCCATTGGAGTACTTTGCAACTCTCATGCTCCATTTGCCGCATTTTTTAATGATAATGATAAAGTCAGTTTGCTTTACCTATTTGAAGTCCAGTTGGGCTTTAGCTAGTAGGCACTTTTACATGCTTACATCATTAATCCCACATGTCAAATGATCTCTTAGCATCTCATTTAGGGTTAAACAGAAGTCACACGCCTCTGTCAGTTGTCTTAACCTCGTCTAAAATCCCGATATGGATTTGCCTGCTTCTTGAATTGCTGAGTAAAGCCAATAGTGTCTCAGCATTAAAGTGGCTTGGAGTTGTAATAATCTTCGAGTCATAGAGATGTACCGCATGGAAACAGACCCTTCGGTCCAACCCGTCCACGCCGACCAGATATCCCAACCCAATCTAGTCCCACCTGGCAGCACCCGGCCCATATCCCTCCAAACCTTTCCTATTCATATACCCATCCAAATGCCTCTTAAATGTTGCAATTGTACCAGCCTCCAACACATCCTCTGGCAGCTCATTCCATATACATAATACCTTGTGTGTGAAAAAGTTGCCCCTTAGGTCTCTTATATCTTTCCCCACTCACCCTATACCTATGCCCTCAAGTTCTGGACTCCCCGACCCCAGGGAAAAGACTTTGTCTATTTATCCTATCCATGCCCCTCATAATTTTGTAAACCTCGATAAGGTCACCCCTCAGCCTCCGACGCTCCAGGGAAAACAGCCCCAGCCTGTGCAGCCTCTCCCTGTAGCTCAGATCCTCCAACCCTGGCAACATCCTTGTAAATCTTTTCTGAACCCTTTCAAGTTTCACAACATCTTTCCGATAGGAAGGAGACCAGAACTGCACGCAATATTCTCTGTCAACTTTCACAATGTTTTAGTATCTGGTGTCTCAGGAAATATTAGGCTCCTAATAACTGAAAAAGCTGCAGGTCAATAGGCTGTCAGGAGAATTACTCATGGCTTTTCATCTGCCCAATGTCATTGCATTCCTTCCACCTGCTGGGCCCAGTTTTTGACAGCAGGATCAAACGAATCAGGCTTCCCAAATAAAGACATGATACTGGAATGCTTATCCTAACTCACAAATGACTGTTGCAAGCGAATTTCTTCCTAAGTATGCTTTTCTCTCATTGCCACTGAAATAACTCCTCAGAGGCCAGTGTCCTATCACCAAGTCACCCTTATTTACTCCAATGAATATCAAGGAGTGTTAAGGGTTTAGATGGAGAGGCATTTTTAAAATGTGTACAAGACAATTTTCAGATTCACTAAGGAGAGAAAAGAGCTGACTTTTCGAGTCTAACTGACCCTTTGTCAAAACTTTGACAAAGGGTCAGTTAGACTCGAAACATCAGCTCTTTTCTCTCCTTACAGATGCTGCCAGACCTGCTGAGATTTTCCAGCATTTTCTCTTTTGGCTTCAGATTACAGCATCCCAGCAATTTGCTTTTATCCAGTGTTTAACCCACTGCCACCTCTCTTCCAGGAATGCCTGTCCTGAAGAAGTACTGCCCTTCTCTCCAACAGGATTTTCGTTTGTCTCTCTCCCCCTGTCCACCTTCACTGCCCAGCTTTGACAAAGGGTCAGTTAGACTCGAAACGTCAGCTCTTCTCTCTCCTTACAGATGCTGCCAGACCTGCTGAGATCTTCCAGCATTTTCTCTTTTGGTTTCTGATTCACTATGTGGATGTAACTACGAGAGAAGATGCAAAATTTGACCTACTCTTAGGAAGTAAGGCAGGGCAGGTGACTGAGGTGTAAGTGGGGGAGCACTTTGGGGCCAGCGACCATAATTCTATTAGATTTAAAATAATGATGGAAAAGAATAGACCAGGTCTAAAAGTTAAAGTTCTAAATTGGAGAAAGGCCAATTTTGACGTTATTAGGCAAGAACTTTCGAAAGCTGATTGGTGGCAGATGTTCGCAGGTAAAGGGACGGCTGGAAAATGAGAAGCCTTCAGAAATGAGATAATGAGAATCCAGAGAAAGTAGATTCCTGTTAGGGTGAAAGGAAAGGCTGGTGGGTACAGGGAATGCTGGAATGACTAAAGAAATTGGGGGTTTGGTTAAGAAAAAGAAGTAGGCATACGTAAGGTATAGACAGGATAAATCGAGTGAATCCTTAGAAGAGTAGGAAGGAAGTAGGAGTATACTTAAGAGGCAAATCAGGTGGGCAAAAAAGGAACAAGACATAGTTTTGGTAAATAGAATGAAGGACAATCCAAAGAGTTTTTACAAATACATTAAGGACAAAAGGGTAACGAGGGAGAGAATAGGGCCCCCTCTATTTTTTGTCATTTACATAAATAATTTGGATGCAAGCATAAGAGGCACAGTTAGTAAGTTTGCAGATGACACCAAACTTGGAGGTGTAGTGGACAGCGAAGAAGGTTACCTTAGATTACAACGGGATCTTGATCAGATGGGCCATTGGGCTGAGAAGTGGCAGATGATGTTTAATTCAGATAAATGTGAGGTGCTGCATTTTGGGAAAGCAAGTCTTAGCAGGATTTATACACTTAATGGTAAGGTCCTAGGGAGTGTTGCTGAACAAAGAGACCTTGGAGTGCAGGTTCATAGCTCCTTGAAAGTGGAGTCTCAGGTAGATAGGATAGTGAAGGCGGTGTTTGGTATGCTTTCCTTTATCAGTCAGAGTACTGAATACAGGAGTTGGGAGGTCATGTTGCGGCTGTACAGGACATTGGTGAGGCCACTGTTGGAATATTGCATGCAATTCTGGTCTCCTTTCTATCGGGAAGATATTGTGAAACTTGAAAGGGTTCAGAAAAGCTCTACAAGGATATTGCCAGGGTTGGAGGATGTGAGCTGTAGGGAGAGGCTGAACAGGCTGGGGCTGTTTTCCCTGGAGCGTCGGAGGCTGAGGGGTGACCTGACAGAGGTTTACAAATTTTTATGAGGGGCATGGATAGGGTAAATAGGCAAAGTCTTTTCCCTGGGGTCAGGGAGTCCAGAATAGAGGGCAAAGGTTTAGGGTGAGAGGGGAAAGATATAAAAGAGACCTACGGGGCAACTTTTTCACACAGAGGGAGGTACGTGTATAGAATGAGCTGCCAGAGGAAGTGGTGGAGGCTGGTACAACTGCAACATTTAAAAGGCATCTGGATGGGAAAGGTTTGGAGGGATATGGGCCAGGTGCTGCCAGGTGGGACTAGATTGGGTGGGGATATCTGGTCGGCATGGATAGGTTGGATTGAAGAATCTGTTTCCATGCTGTACATCTCTATGACTCTGAGTGGTGGTTAGGTTCCTTTTGGAGATGGTCATCGCCTGCCATTTCCATGGCATAAATCTTACTTGGCACTTTTCAGCCCAAGCCTGAATAATGTCCAGATCTTGTTGCATTCGGACATGGACTACTTCAGTACTTGTGTATCTGAGAAGTCGTGAATGGTACAGAGCATTGTGCAATCAGTGAACATCCCCACAGACCTTATGATAGAGGGAAAGCCATTCATGAAGTAGATGAAGTAGGATACTACACTGAGGACCGGTTGCAGACATGCCCTGGAGTTTAGATGACAGACTTCACAAAAACATTTTCGTATGTGCCAGGTATGACTTCAAGTTTGCTCCTTACACCACTAATTCTAAATTCCTAGGGTCTCTTGATACCACACTTGATCGATTGTGGCCTTGTTGTCAAAGGTTGTCACTCTCATCTTATGTCTGGAATTTAGCTGTTTTGTTCCATGTTTGAGCCAAGGCTGTAATGAGGTCAGGAACTGAGTGACTCTGGTGGAACGCAAACTGGGTGTCACCAAGTAGGTTTGCTGCTTAATAGCACTGGTGATGACACCCTCCTTTATTTTACTGATGATTGAGAATAGTTTGATGCGTCGGAAATTGACTGGGTTGGATTTGCGCTGCTTTTGTGTACAGGACAAATCTAGACCATTTTCCACATTGTTGGGTAGATGCCAGTGTTGTAATTGTACTGGAAGAGCTTGGTTCTCCTGAAGTATGAGTCTTCAGTACTATTGCCAGGGCCCATTGCCTTTGCAGTATCCAGTACCTCCAACTATTTCTTGATATCACATGGAGTGAATCACATTGGCTTAAAGACTAGCATGTATGATACTGGGAACCACTGGAAGAAGCAGAGATGGATCATCCACTGTGAACATCCTGGGGGTCACCAGAAACTCTCAAACACAATGGCTAAAACAGTCGATCAAAGGTAGGAATACTGCCGATAGTAACTCACCAGTAACTCTCACTCCATTTTCCTGCCCTGTGCCCTTATCCTTTTGTGCCCTTAGGCCCAAACTGAATCCAAAGTAAGGCTGAGAATCAGATCTGTTCCTCATGAAAAAGAGTTGTTCATTGATTCCAGTATGCTAACTTCAAATTCAAGTCACATACTCAATAACATTAGGACTGATGCATAGCAATACTGCTTATGTTGTGGTTATAAACATATAATTTTGAGTCAGTGCTCACATTATTGGCGCGAAGTGACAAAAGGAATTAATTATATAACAGTACATAATCTAGACTCAGACATCTAAATAGCATTGACTAAGTGCACATTGTTAGTGGCTCTGTCTTTCAGACGAATTGATAAATTGAGTCCTTAGCTGCCAACTGTGTTGACAAAGGGACTTATGAAGAACTTCCAATCAAACAGGATATCTCCCCTCATCTCCCACCCAACGTGTATCTTTCAACTAAAAACTTCAAATAACAAATTCTATATTCATTTCTCACATGCCTGTTTTAATGACTTGGCTCTGCCTAGATTGGCTGCCAGAATGCAAAATACTTGGCAAATAAGGTTTGTGCCTCATGAATGGCAGGCATGACCATCTTCAATAAAAGACAACCAAACTACCACCCCTTGACTTGTATTGGTGTTACTGTCACTGAATAGCCCACTGTCAGCATCTTGAAGGTCACCATTGACCAGAAACTCAATTGGACCCACATAAATGCACATTAAAGGCTAGAAATCCTGCCATGAGTAACTTACCTCCTGATACCCCAAAACGTGTCCATAATCTACAAGGCACAAATCAGAACTACGATAGAATATTTCCCCTTTGCCTGGATGACAGCAGCTTCAACAACACGTAAGCTTGACATCACAGGACAAAGCAGCCTGCCTGACTGGCACCACATCAACAAAAATCCAGTCACTGTGCCATCAACACTCAGTAGTAGCAGCAGTGTGGACCATCTACAAGATGCATTTCTCCAAAGATCCTTAGACAGCACTTCCCAAACTCAGGTCTACCTCCGTCTGGAAGGGCAAGGACAGTAAATACATGCATTACCTCTTTCCAAGCTATTGACCATCCTGACTTGGAAATATATCGCTGTTCTTTCACTGTTGCTGGGTCAAAGTCCTGGAATTCCATCCCTATGTTTGTCTGCAGTAAAATGAACTGCAGCAGTTCAAGGCGGCAACTCCCTTCAAGGTCAATGAGGGATGGACAACAAATACTATCACCAGGATTTAACCGGTCACTACAGTGGTAGTGTCTCTACTCCAGGCTAGTAGGCATGGTTCAAGTCCCACCTGTGCCCAGGATGTGATGCACGATGTCCAGATAGGATTTTCTTTTTGTAAGCCTGTAGCTGGTGATGCCTCTGCTAAGTGCTCAGCCAGTTTCCTTGCATGGTCCAGTGCAAGGCTCCCTCCTAACTAAGATCAGAGGGCACCCAAAGGGTTGATTTCCACTTCTCTTTATCAAGGGCCTCCCAATTTGGTACCAAGCAATGCCCCGAAACGCTTCACTAAATCTTAACCCAATGCTGGACATCTCTATTGATAAGTACTAAAATACTGTGCAGCCTCTGATTGATTGGCAGCTCTTTGTGGAACTTGCAGCCCCTGATCCCAGCTCGTGCCGATCATGGTCACTAACCATTAACTGGCTGCAAGGCATCTTTTTTGCCTTTGAGCAGGCTCACCTCACAGATAACTTTTTTTGCTGTGGGTGAGAAATCCAGCACCTTGTAGAAGTCATCCCAAACTCTCTGCACATATGCTGTCTGAGCCCAATCATCCCATCAAATGTACTTTGCCTAACTTGTGATCTGCTTTCCTTCATCTGAAAATATGATTAATGATTAAGAAAGTGTGACAGGATGTAGTGTAACAAAATTATTACACCGTGACCACATTCTCCTTCGTGCAGTTAAAAATTAATCCTTTTAGTTGTTTAATATACAATCAGCAAAATAGGCACTGCTTTAAATTAGTGGTGCTATAATGCTTGCTAAAACCTCCAAATAAACTGTGTATTCACTTTGCTCTTAAAATTGAAGGTGTTTACAAGTAATGTTGCCACCAGTTATTGTTTTTCGATACATAGACTTGCTGAAAAAACTGATGGATGGATTCTTGCAGCCGTGGCATTTGTGGCTTGAGCAACTGTTCCAGCATCGATGAATTACAGCTGATTCTTTTCTTTTGATATTTTAACAGCTTCTCCAATGGTGGCAGAGGATCTCTCAGCCCTCAGGCATTCATTTGGAAATAAAATATATGTTGTTAACCCAGGTTTTACCCTGGGAACTGAGCTGTACTACCACCAGCTGGGATCACAAAATAAACAAAAGGTCATGCAGAAAATTGCATGTGATCAAGTTGATAATTAGAGCTTCTAAACTCCTGACTTTGTTTTAACCATCTCCATTCTAAAATCACAGATTCAAAGGAAGATGGCTAAAAGATATAAAGAGATCAGATTATGAACAGAAAATTCTGTTGGAAGTACTCAACTGGTCAGTATTGCATCGACAAAGAAAAAGACAGAATAAACAACTCTGTTCAATGATTTTGCATACCAGGTCTTAAGGAATAAGGCAAGAAATGGGGAAGGGAAAAGGAAACAAAGGGAAACATCTGCAGAAGGTCATAATAGTCAATTACAAAAATCTTTGCAGCTGCACGAACAAAGTTTAAAGTGGTTGACTTCTCAGTTCAGCAAGGAACTTGAGCAATGGGTCCCCGTGATATACCGCAGAGACGTATGAGTTTCTTTTTTTAAGTTTTCGAAGGTCTTAGCTGTATTTGTTTTAAAGTTAATACTTCAAACTTTTTTTGGAATTAACTTTATCCCTTTATTCTGAAGGAACCTTTAGCAATTAGCTGTAATGAGCCAACCTTCCAACCTGTTTAAACAAAAGATTGACTGCTCATCTACTTTAACCTGAATAATACAAATTGGAGAAGGGGATAAACAAGCAAATTAATTCTTAATTCATGAACTATGCTGCTAGACATGCCTGATGACTGTGACACCAGAATGGTTTCCCTGAGCAGTGTCTCTCAATGCACTTTTTTAAAAAAAAGGTATTAATAGGATCACATAGATCGAGAGAAAGGATCTAAATGGCAAGAAGATGACTCTGGGATTATCTCTAAAAACTAGACATTTCATGAATAGAACTAGGAATGATGGAACAGACACAGGGAGCTAATATGATTTACACCTGTTCTTCTGGAAGAAGTTCCTTCAGCCTAAGGTAAGATGGTAAAGCTGTGGCAAAACAATTTAATTCTAGAAGAGCAAAAGGACAATAAACAGACATGAGACTATAAGTACCCAACAGCCTGTTTGAAGATCATAAAATCCAAGCAGTGATATAATACTCATGTACAGGTCGAATTTTGAAGACTTTTTTTTGTTAAACTGAAATTAGGGGATTGACTTATACACGAGGTACTGTTTTTGAGGGGCTAAAGTTCATACTGTTGTTCGAAATACCGCATTATTAGAAGTCGATTTGATCACACAACTAATCCTGGGTAGGGAAGAATCCTAAATAGTTATTGAATCCTAGTCTTCTACTGTCCATCAATCTGTTGGGTCTGATTCAGGAATGCAAATTTTCCTCAGTTTGCAACACTCTCTGAGTGATGTGGGAGGGGGGAGGGGAGAGGGTGTGGGGGAGAAGGAGGTGAGGGAGAAGGGGATGGGGGGGAGAGGAGGAGAGGGTGGTGGGAGAGGGGGAGAGCGGGAGTGGGGGGAGGAGGGGGGGAAGAGGGGGTGGAGGGAGGAGGAGGCCCTGTTACACAGCAGCTCACTCAATAAACTGTGCTCAAACTAAAGAAATGAAACTTTAACTGCACATCCACACTATTGTTCTAAAGTGAGCATGGATTGTAAATTAACTTAGAACACGAATACAAAATTGGATTTTAAAAGAGGAACAATGTATCCTGTAAAGTCCTCGACATGAATAGACTTAATCATATCCCTCATATTGTTTTGGAACTGAACAAAGCAGCATAATGAAATGTCAAAGAATTAAAGGTATACCAGTATGAAGCTAATATATCTCACTGATTCAGATATAATGGCACAATTAAAACAACTAACTTTTTAACAATATTAACTTTTGGATATATAGTGAACAAAGTGCAATAAGTACTGATAGACTTAGTACTGGTCTGAATGAATGGGTGAATTAAAACAAAATGGGTGAAATAAACCAAGTGCAGTAAGTAGAGTTACGAATAAATGAACAGAGATGTGATATACCGGTAGTAAACAAAGAGTGATGAGTAGAGTTAACGGTATGAATGAATTAATGTGATTTCATTTAAGTGGGTTAGTGGGAACATTGACTTATTTTCTTCAAGCAGATATTTTCTGAAAAAAAATCTATGGAATTTGAGCAAAATAAGTTAATGGGAACATGTAGTTTCCTTTGTAAGAGGTTTATCATGATATATAGTAGGGTTATATTAGATTACTTAGATTACTTAGATTAGATTACTTACAGTGTGGAAACAGGCCCTTCGGCCCAACAAGTCCACACCGCCCCGCCGAAGCGCAACCCACCCATACCCCTACATCTACATCTACCCCTTACCTAACACTACGGGCAATTTAACATGGCCAATTCACCTGACCTGCACATCTTTGGACTGTGGGAGGAAACCGGAGCACCCGGAGGAAACCCACGCAGACACGGGGAGAATGTGCAAACTCCACACAGAGAGTCGCCTGAGGCGGGAATTGAACCCGGGTCTCTGGCGCTGTGAGGCAGCAGTGCTAACCACTGTGCCACCGGTTGACTTCGACATGAGATGTATGGAAAATACAAGATTATTTGGCCAAAAATATAAGGGTTGACTCATACATGAGTTGACCTATGCATGAGTATATACGATATTGCACTGCAGCGGGCAAGAGTACAACTTTTATTATATTTATGTACGTGCCTTGAAAAGCAGATTACTAGTGTACACAACTTCCTTGCTGTCAGCAATGTGCCACTGCAACACTGCAACAAACTCAACAACTTGAGTTTAAGTAACTGTCTTATTAAGGTAAAAAATAAGATGTGCAATGCTTCAGTCCACCAATTGTACCAATGTATAGTGGTACATTTTAGGTTCCTGTGACGAACTGTTACACCAGCCACGAGACTTACATAAGCCTTCAGTTTGTTGATCTCTCTCTGCACCTTCTCAGCAGTTACAACACTGTAGCCTGCACTCTGTTCTGTTCCTCTGATAGATTGCACTACAGTATACAGATGTATCTATAAGGCACGCAAGACAACATTTAGCACTGTACCTTGGTACATGTGACAGTAACAAAATCAAAAACCAAAATCAATTGAGAGAACGCCAACCATTCACGATTTTCTTTCCATCCTTTTAAATCCCAGTTATCCAATAAATGTTTCCTTAATAAACATAACAAACTGCTTCAGAATCACTCAACATGCTGTTGTTTCAGCAGGTTATCATTTTCAACAGCACAGAAGTGTCACACATTCAAAAACTACAAATAGCAAACAGTGCAGTTCAAAGATTCAGCATCTAACTTTAGCAATTAGACTTGAGCACTCAAAAGCTTATTGCATGAAAATGAAAGGAACTCATTTAAAAAGACAAGTGATCAGTATGGGACAGTCAACATTGTCCAAAACAGGTAAATTCGCATATATCAAAATATAAAAAGAATTAAATGCACCATCCATGGTGAGTTGCACGGACACTCGTATTTCACCAATGTTAAACAATACCCTAGCCAGCTGCCAACTGATCCATTGTTTGTTCATTTCACATCTGATAAATAATTCCAAAGAATTGATAAATAATCTCTGGAGGAAAAATACATTGGGAAATGTGTGTGTTGACTTGAACAACATTAATCAAAGTTGAGCTTGTGAAGGTTACACTACCAAAGCAGATTTGAATCATGTCAGGTATTTAAAATTTAGTTTCTCTGCTGTACTGAAATAACTGCATATGGATTGAAGAGCAAATTGCAACACGATAGTTTACATGATCCCATTTGGTTCAACAGATTTAGGTAGAGATTACAGTCACCAAGTGACCTTAAGGATTGGTCTAGTGTTTCCAAATATTTACTCTATGATTTAGAATCACTAACAGTCTTGCTCAATGTTACTGTCGTCAACCCAGCTCAAGGATCTGCCAATACAGAAAAGTCTTGATGTCAGAGATAGTTTGTTCTCTGACGAAGCTCATCTAGTTTTAGTGCTGTTCAAGTGATATAATAATCCCAGGATAACAATAATATAGACAGAAAAAATATTTGTGTACATTTCAGCTTCTTGACACCACAGCAAAACATTTGAACATCATAGGTCAGAAAAAGATTGGTCTACCATGCCTTCCCCATATACATGATGCCTGATGCATCATGGCTACTTATGCAAACAGAAGAAAGCGGCCAAATAATAGAAATCAGATTACAAAAGCATGGCAGAAACAGGATACACACATTATGGTCAAAAACAAAAGGATGGCGAGAAGGCTAAAGTTTAAAAATTGGCCTAAGGTCCTTTGATGAAAAGAAGTTGACAGGATGGCTTGTACTTGTGGAGTCCATGAATCATTGACTAGATTCAGTAAGGTTTCTGGGGACCAAAGGCATATTTAAGAGATGCCCCATTAAAGGTCACCTCGTGGAATAGAGAGACAAAGGAGAAGCATTGAACTGACTAGTGCATTCAGATGATTTAATATTTTCATTGGCAGGTCCACTTTATTAGCCAAGAAATGGTAAATTTGAAACCTGACAACCAATAGCAGAGGTCTGTTGATCAGGGTGAAAACGAAATTGATGATACATTAGAGCTGACAGACAGCTTTCAATGAACAATTGTTGAGAACAGAGAAGCACCCACATATGGGAGCAAATAGCACAAAGAGCTTAAAAAGCTGGTCCAACCTAATTGAGTGAAGAATGATGGAGAAGTTGCAAGGGATCAGTAGAGTTCGTGGCAATGAACAGCAAGTGATCAGCAATCAAGTAGAAACAATTCAGAAACACAGCAGACTCCAAATTAGATGATAACCAGTACCAATGGTTGTAAACTTATTTTCGATAGATTAAAACAATTAAGCAAGCAGTACCTATGTACAATCCAGAAGTTCGCAGCACAAAGATTTTGGGGACTCCAAGTTGAAATTATGGCTATGCTTTGACAATCAAATATAAACAATGTTACATAACTGATGGCAAAACAAAACAGTTAAGCAGGGCCCCAGCATTTAACAATGCATATGTTATGATGGATTGCACATTCTATATAGTTTAAGCAAAAGTGCACCCCCAATATCAAACTATACAGCATTGAAACGGTATAAAGCCTAGGATGGCACCTTTCAAGCATTAACTCACAGCCTTGCTGTTTCACTAGTATCTGCAGTTTTTTTCTGCCAGTCTTTATCAATTCTGAAGACTACCATGGAATTGATTTCCACTTCCCTCTTAAATTATCTAGCGTAAACCCAACGTTTTGCCTCACATCATCTTTGGGATTTTTTCTGCTTATCACTTGAAATGTATCCCCTCTGGTTAGACACTATTCAGCCATTTTTGCTTTATTTACTGTATTTAAACATAAATGTCAGGTTTGTTCTTCGAAGAATAACCCTAAATTCTCCAATTGTTGTAAATTTAATCCCTCTGCAACCATTCCAGAGAACTTGCCATAAACATTCCCCCATAAATTTGAGAGCAGCATAGTGGCATAGAGGTTAGCACTGCTGCCTCACAGCTCCAGGAACCTGGGTTCAATTCTACCCTTGGGTGAGTGACTGTGTGGAGTTTGCACATTCTCCCCATGGCTACATGGGTCCCTTTCCGGTGCTGTGGTTTCCTCCTACAGTCCGAAGATATGCAGGTTAAGTGGATTGCCAAGGGTATATTGCCCCATGATCTCCAGAGACATGCAGATTAGGTACATTAGCCATTGGAAATGTGGCGTTAAAGGGATAGAGCAGATGGGTGGGACAGGGTGGTTTGCTCTTTGGAGGGTCAGTGTTGATTTGATAGGCCAACTGGTCTGCTTCAGCACTGTAGGGATTCTATGATCTACAAGTATTTTCCCACTTGGTGAATGGATTAATGTGAATAGATTTGAGATAAGGGGTAGGAAGTTTAGAAGGTGAGAAGGGATTTGAGGAAAAATTTTTTTTTCACCCAAAGGGTGGTGAGAATCTGGAACTCTGCCTCTAAGAATGGACCAGGCAGAAGCACTCATAATATTTAAATAGTATTTAGATGTACACTTGTCCCAGGCTATGTGCCAAATGTTGGACAATGCGATTAGAATAATTAGATGCTGTTTTTGAACAGCAGCAGACTCAATGTGCTGCTGTGCTCTTCCAGCACAACTAAACCAGAATCAATGTGTCAAAGGGCTTTTTTCTGCGCTGTATAGGCTAGGTTAAAACTCTGCAAGAGTGAGACAAGTCCTCATAACCCACCGCAGGTGACAGAGACCAACAATTGTTAATTGACAACAATCTGGATCACAATCTAGCCATCCAGCCAAGTGATCTAACTAACCAGTTAAGAAGGTAAATTAGCAATTCAATTGAATTAGAAGACCAAGGAGAGAAGATAAAGCTAGATCAAACAAGTATACAGACAGCATGCACAAATGTAATGAAAGGTGGACAATTACCACTTTTTGGAAGTGTAGCTCAAAACAGAAGCAAATGGATGATGACTACTCTGTGGTTTTTGTTTTATTAAAAAGATAAGTTAGTGTCTTTCTGGAACAGTGACTAAATCCAGTATTTGTCAGAGAGCAGGATACTGCAGACTCTACCCCCGCCTTTAGTGTTAACAGAAAGATGTTTGTGCTGTTAATTCTTTTAAAAGGTAGGGTAAACATGTAAGGCCATTAGCTTTGTTTACAACTCACAAAAATCCAGGATGAGCAAGATTTTTTTCAAAGTTAAGCTCAAAAGGCACCAAGTTTAGTTAATCTCCTATTTGTTGTTCAATGAACAACAGAAGATCACTGACCTTCACCAAGAGGAAGTTTATTGGAATAGTTCCAGAAGGATGAAATATATAAAGATTAAAGAATCTGGGGGTTGTTCCCCTCAGATCAGAAATGTAAGAAGAAATTTGATCAAATTGTATTTTTTTAAAATCTTGAATGTTTTAAATAGAGGCAATGAAGCAAAACTGCTACCAATAGCTAAACAGTCACAAACCAAAGGGATTCAAGTTTCAAATAATCTTGAAAAAAACCAAAGATGACATGAGGAAAAGCTTCTGTTTTTGCAAAGAATGGTCAGGATTTATGTTACATTATTTAACAGGGAAGTGGAAACCTCCTTTCAGCATAAAATTTAGTTGATAAAATTTCCAAATGTGGGGTTAGAAATCTCCATGTTATTAGAACTTACAACTGTTCTCAGATTAATAAAAAAATTCAACTTCGCAGACTTGGAAAGGATTCAGAGAATTCAAATGGCTCTGCACTTAAGTACAAGTTAAAGATTGACACAGGGGTGTAATTTATTTTGGAGTTGAATCTCTAAAAGGGATAGGTTCAGGAAACAGGTTGAGACTTTGTTTTATTATATTTTAAGATCATTAAAGTTGTCTTTATTATTGAAGTTTGTGCAAGACAATTCTGTTCTGTCATTCAAGAAAATCTGTAGCCTTTGTGAATATATTTCACTAACTGACAACCATGGTGACTAACTAAATGAAAAGAAATCTATCAATTCAGACTCAATTCTGGGATTTGCCTTGTCCATAGAACCATCAGCTGTGATCTTAAGAGAAGCAATAAAAAGGGAAAAAGTCACGTCACCTCGATATAAACAAAGTTTGAGATTTAAAAGACATATTACTTTTCCTTCTGTCTAACACAGCGTTAAATATAAGGAGATAAAATGTGTTGCAACGTTCATGTATCAGAAGTCAACTGAGGAAATCAGAAGCAATCATGTCACAAGAAACTCAGAGTAAACGGCACCAACCTTGTTGCGAATTGCTAAGTTGAATTACTTTTAAGGAGAGCCTAATAAATAAAACAGAAAAATGGATGATGGAATTGCATTCTGTACACAAAAGTAAAATGAGACCAATTACTTGGAAAATGAATAAAGGGCAGCATCCACACAAAGGGTGGGAGATGTTTGGAACACTCTTCCACAAACAGCAGTGGATGATGGATCAGTTGTTAATTTTCAGTCCAAGAGATACATTTTTCTTCAGCAAAGGTATCAAGGGATATGGGCTAAAGAAAAGTATATGTAGTTAGGCCGTAGATCAGCCGTGATCTCATTTAATAGCACGTTCCTACATCTTTCGAACACTCTGGATATCACAATACATTGTGGAAACAATTAAGGACTTCAACTGCTGTCACTGTTGCTCATATGAGGGAACTATGGCAAATAACACTTGTACAGCAATACGATTAGAATACCTTTTCACCTAGATGTCTCATCTTGGTAGAATAGTAATATAAACACCCCTCACTGTGGATGGAATATGAAAGATAAAGTTGATAGACAAAGCAGATTGAAGAAAATGAAACAAAATCACTCTTCGACAAAGTTTTAAAACATTGATTTTGGCAACAAAAGATCAGTCAAGAAAGGCATGGAATTCCCAAATATATGCCTGCTTGGAACAAAATAGCATAGTAGATGAGCCAAGTCTGAATTAGCAGCACCTAGACTTAATACTCATCTGAAGTTACAGTTTGAAGTAAAGAAAGTTGATATGAAAGCAAGGTTGCCAGACTGAAATAGCACAATTATATTTGTTCATCGGATTATACTTTTATAAAAGTGGTCAAAATGTAGCAGTAAAATTATACCATAAACAGTTGGACTAATTCAAGTTTCAAGATGCCATAGTTAAAATCAGAAATTAGAAACAGTTAGGACAATTTTGGAGAGAACATGCAACTGGCAGCATGAATAAAGTGACATGAGAGAACAGAATAAAATAAAAAAGATGTTTGAGAATGATGGGGAATCAAAAGGAGGGAACAAAGACAGAATTTCAACTAAGTCTAAAAAGTGATGTATTCTACAATTCAAATGAGAAGTATTGCACAAACCTGAACACCTGAAGCACAATAATATAGAAGTAGAAAATGAAAAACAATTAATGAGGATATTCAATAAGTGCCTTGTTAAAGCACTTACAGAATCACAAAAAAAAAAATCAGGGAGGATGCAAATTCTTTACCTGTTAAAAGTTGGATAAAAGCTTTGAAAATAAATGTTGTACTGTACAACTTAATTCAGCTAACAAAATACAAAGTATTTCATGAGGCATCTCAAATATGTTGGAAGGAATTTATCCTCAACAAACAGATTTTTTGTTTCCCTAATATGGACTCTGGATGGGACAGTTTTGATGAAACAAATTACTTTTCCTCTTTCGGAATTTGATGTTCTGATGCAAAATTAAGAACTTCTCTTCTTAGAAACATCGAACTACACCACAAAGAATTACATTTTCAAGGCTATTCATCAATGTGCTTTTAATCTGTGTGTACAAGCTGTGACAGGTCGAAAAAGGTTAGCTGTGTCAGTTTATGAAGATTGTTTTATTTCGAATGTTTCTTTAAGCACATCGGCAAAATTTGTTTCAGTACATTCTCAAAACCACAATTTCATAAATGATTCACTTTGAATGTAACTACTCAAAGGTTAACAACAAAACAAGCCTTTATCTCTGATAAATATTGATCAATGTTCTCATTGGCAACTCTTGAAAACACAAAATTCAAAGTAAATGTTCTCTGATCATGGATGACCATCAGAGCAATGACTCCACAAAATGCAGTCTACCTCAGTTTGCTGAAAATGAGGAGCCAATCCATACAGTTCTTCTCTCTTTTTAACCTTTCATCCGAAAGTGAGATTTTCTGATCAACATTAATTTCTCCATCAAAATGCATTCTATTTAAAAACAGTACCAGAGAATATATTCTGGCTCCAAGCCATTGTTAACAATGTTCATTATGAGCATTGCCATCAACTATTTTAAACAGTTTTAACATAAATATAACAGAAGGTTGAGGGGTACAGGAGAACATATACTGCAAAACAATATATCCTCCTGCCACAGAGCTTGGAATCAGGGACAACAATCTCAAAGTAACAAGTCAGTGATGTAGAGGTTTGGAGAGGAGAAATTTCTTCACTCAGAGGGTTGTGGGTCTTTGGAATTCTCGACACAGAGTCCAAGACGTTCAATGATTGAATGTATTCAAGACTGAATTTGTAAACTTCTGGTCAAGTGATATGGGAATTGGGCAGACAACGGATTTATAATCAGCCACTGTTATTAAAAAATAAAACAAGTTGAAATAGGTAAAGTGTATCACCTGCTTATATTTCTTAAATTATTTTGTGTACGCACACACAATTTTGAGACAGCATGCAAAATTAACACATTTCGATGTTCTTACTGCAACAGATTATGATTATTGCCACTTACGTAGTATATCTTTACTCTAACATATGGGCTCCATGGTGGCTCAGTGGTTTGCACTGCTGCCTCACAACATCAGGGACCTGGGTTAATTTCAGCCCTGGCCGACTGCCTATGAGGACTCTGCACATTGTCCGTGTCTGAGTGGATTGCCATCGGGTATTCCAGTATCCTCCCACGATCCAAAGGTGTGTGGGTTAGGTGAACTACTCTGTGATTTGTCTTAGTGTCCAGGGATATGTAGATTAGTTGTATTAGCCATGGTAAATGTTAGGTTACGGGAATACGTCGGTTGGCTGGGTCTGGGCAGGATGCTCTTTGGAGGGTCCGCGCAGACTCAATGAGCTTTATGGTCTTTTTCTGCTATATAGGGATTCTCTGATCTTCCTTCTGAACAACAAACATTAAGTCCAAGTTCTGTAACTTAACCATTCAATATAATTTGGATCATATCCAAGAGCATGACAAGATGCTCCAAAACTGGAGGAAACACTGCTCAATGCTCAGTGACAAAATTCAGACTGCACAGTTATTTACTCAATTAAAATAAACTTACAGTTCTTTGTGCTTGTCCTCAGCTAGGATCTGGTCATTTGTCTTCAATCCGTACCTTTAAAATCACAGTGAAAATATTAAACATTACTATAAAAATTACATTGTTGATTGTTCTTCTTTATATGGAACAAAAATGACATTCTTGGCTATGCTATCAAGCCCTTGATGAATGCAAAATACATTCTCTAGTGAGGAATAATATTAAGTCTTGTGATGGTCCATGGACTTTTGGAGGAAAAGCCTATACTCAGTGATGGGATAATTCCTCATTTTAGAACTAGTATTTTCTATAATCGGATTTCTGGTAATGTACTTGGTTTCCAGTAACCGCTCATATGACCAAGTTGCCTGTGTATACCACCCTCTGTGTGAAAAGGTTGCCCCATAGGTCTCTTTTATATCTAATGTGTCTTTGATTAAGTAACTGGATTTTTGAATTCTTAACAGAAAACTAAAGCCAGTTGCTCGTTTCAAAGAGTCATGCAAGACGCAAGTTCAGAGAGTTACTATAAATAAGAAAGTCATGTATTTGTTGACAGGTTCTTCACTTTTGGAGCTACTTCAGATCAGTTTTTTTTTAACAAAATAGTATACTGATGCACCCCTACTATAGATAGAGGATGTGGTTTATCATTGAAATATACAGTATGAAAGGAAGTCATTTTGTCCCACATTTATCTGCCCACTCTCTGCTTCTTACCTCCCTCCAGTCTGGTACGCATTCCTGAAAACTTATATCAATCAGGCTTTTTTTACTAAGCACGATTAGATTCTCCCTGCAAGAAAGCACACAGTTCCTCTTTGACACCTCAACTGTCCAGTACACAAGCTAGTGACTGGAAGCTACTCACATGCAATGAGTGGACTCATGGGGTCACTTGAGCAATGTACCAGACACAGCATTGAGTGCTCATGAACTTTATTCCAGTATGGGAGCAGACATGGACAATTTTAAAAGGAAACACGATGAGTACTTATGGCGAAATGAACTGCAGGGCTCGTGACACAACACGAGGACGATACTGATTTAACACTCAACAGATTACTGGTACGGACTTGATAGGTCAAATGGCCTTATGTGGCATCATGACTGTGTGGGATGCATTGCAAGAAACTGAAAAACACAAAGAAGTTCTTAACATCATAATAAAGTTAGAGTACTCCTAAAAATCTAAGCACTAGACTTCTTGGAATAGATGCAAATAAAGGAATCTCTCATTTTGATTTCTACCTGCCCAGTGGCAATGTTAATGAATAGGTAGAGATTTTTTTGAATTGGTCCAAAACATTGAATGGATTCTGGAATTTTCAAAATTGACAGTCACTTGCATCTGAACTTTCTCAGTTGTTTCGCCCTAACAATCACAATTATTTCATAAGGAAATCTTTTCAGCACATTTTCAAACAGTTATCATTGGTGCATAACTTTGCAGTATATTTATTTTGGACATGTGGTCACTATGGCATTTGAGCACTTCTAAAAAAAACATGTTTCCAAACAACTTTGCTTCCAAACAGTTTTAAATAGGATTGTATATCCTGCAATCTGAAAGAACACAGATGATCAGAAATGAACAGTAATAGCATAAGCTGTACTTCTCCTTAATGTGAAAATATCTGAACATGTTCATAATAACTCTCTACTCTCAATCCTTCGAACCATATACTCAAACTTAGACCTAAGCTTTTGAGCAGTTTTGGTTCAACTGCAATATGTAAAAGGCATCTGGAACGGTTTTTACATTGGAAGGATTTACAGGCATATGGACCAAATGCTAGCAAGATTAATTTAGGATATCTATGGATATCAGCATGGGCGAGTCGAACTGAAGGGTCTGTTTCTGTGCTGTATAACTCAGTGACTCAGCCAGATTTTTGCGCTTTTCAGTCTCACGGCATCACAAAAGTTTTCTTTGATTTCTCCAATTCTGCTAAACACTATTAGCACCACTATTTAAGCATCATCTGCTCTCCACGAGAACAATGAACAGTTATGCTACATAATACTCTCTAACTTGTGCTCCGCTCAATACGACTTATCTTTTTGACAGGAGGCAAGAACACTTGGGATAAAAATATTATAGCTAACATTTTATTTGCACATACAAATGAAGATTAGTGCTCAATGTTTCTCCAAAACAAGTTGAATATGACACCGCAGTCCTAAAAAAAAAGCACAAACAGCACTTGGATTCCACAAAGGATAACCAATTTGTTAAACAGAAGATACGATTTGGAACTATATTTAATGAAAGCAGACATTCAATAAACAAATACTTGACAAATAAACACGCAGAACTCAATTTACTTCAGACTATATGGCCCAGCCAGTGATGCCCACATCCCATGAAGGAACAAAAATAAAAGCAAACTCAAGGTTTACCTGTGTACAATTTAGTGACTACAATGGAAAATCTTTCATTCCATTCAACACAAATATCTAAATATTTGAAACACTAAGTATTACAAAAATTCTTGTGCAAATGTGCTTTTAATTACATATTTATGAAGGAAACATGACACAAAGAATTTGCAGAAAACCTCCAGAAGAATACACATTGTCAGTTTTAGAATCAAATAGAAGATTGCAAAAGAAATCATTGCAGGGACCCATGCACCACAAATTTCACAATTCCAGAATCTATTTCAGCAGCAAGTGACTATTTTTATATTCTAAAAATAAGCTGCTACTTTCTACTATAAATCAGATTCTGGTAAAGAACTTCCCACTGAAAGACACTTCAAAGTATTTGGAGAGCAATCAACTCACATCTATCAGGATTTTCACCACATCAATGAGAGTTTGTACCTTATGGTTCATCTCCCCTCTAAGTGAATAACTTATACATTTCAATAACTGCAAATGGAAGTTTGAAATTCTGTACATCCTCAATGTACATTTCATTGTAAACTTACTCTAGTCTGATCTTTTGGCAAAACAAAATATATGCAGCTAAAGAAAAAGAGAATTTGATTCCATGAAGTTTTTCATCAGAAGAACTCACAAGAAATACCAATGAAAAGGCAAAACAGTATGTATGAGAGGAGAGAGCCAATTGGTTGCAAAGTGAATTCTGATTGGTAGAGGTGCTGCCGTGGAAAATGCATCAGTTAGCTGATGACTGATAGGTAACTAGCAAGCTTGGTTTAAATTTTAAATCAAGCAGGTTGACTTTGCTTGGTCAAGGCACTGTGCTGAGAAATGAACCAAGTATGGATTTCAGATGTGTTCTTAGGTTGAAACAGGCAAAGTGTATCCGAGTTTTTTCTACCTGCAAAGAACTAGCCCTATGCATTAATATGTGATTTCCAGTATACACAAGTGCCGAATGAATAATGGCATCAGATCAAATTTTCACTATTTGTTACACAAATTCATTAATGGGCCTGGGAGCCATTGCTTTTGGTTGTGTAAAGTTTAAGCAACAGGTGAAATGAATTGTTTAACACTTGTACTATGCAGCAAGAACACTAGTGGTGACTTCTACTAGTGGCGGCTTTCAAGCCAAAAAACCAAATTAATGAGTCATGCAGTATAGGAATTTCAGTACTGGTGTGACACTCGCTATAAAATCCAAAGACTGATGGATCGTATCAACATCAAGGGACTGACCATGTCCAACTAACTTCTCCTTGCAAAACTTAAACCAATTTTCAATACTGGATATGATTTTGTGACAGGATTATTTACCAAATGTTGTCCAGGGTGTACTAAGAATTACACAGACAACCAATTTAAGATTGTTTGCCAATCCCAATGTGGTGCACTTGCACGTTCTGGAAGCCAAACATCTAAATACACAGGGCCACTTTCTCCACAGACCTAATGAACATGTACTCACACAGCACCTGTTTGAACAAAAATATGTCTTGCACTGTGTGAACAGCATGGTTGGCCTTGGGATTGATCAAATAAAAAAAAACTGTTAAAAAAACATAAACTTTAAGAGATTAACTACCTGTAAAGTTCTGTCCATTCAGTAGAAGTGAACAATTCCTTATGTAGCACATAAAACACATTTTCTGCAAAGTCAATTAATCTCATTATTAGCCAACAGAGACAAGCCACAGCCCAACTGCTTTAAGTGATGCCCAGCTCTGATAAGAATTGTTTAATACTGTTGTAAATTACTGCCTCTAACAGAATTAGCAATCCTTTTCTACATGTTTGATATGATGTTGCTTCATATAGTATTTAGTGAGCACAGTTTGCGATAATTATCAATAGGAACTGAACTCCGTTCTGGATTTGGGTAAGTATCAAAGGAACAGCTTTCGCCCTTTACCTAATATAGATAGTTGCCCAATGATATTTCACAGGCTGGTCAGAGACTTTTTTTTCAACTTTCAGGCCACTGATCCCATGTGGCACTCTTCATAAGGGTCTGTGACATCAATGAACAGGTCAAGCTGCTTGGGGGTTCTTTGACCAAGGTAGATTGAAGAATCCTCACAGAGACCAGATTGGCAAGCATGAATTTAAACAATACACAGGAATTGTAACTTCCTGTACAATGATTTGAATGTAAGCTAAATAAAGACTAGAACATATTAGATTAAGGGAGAGACATTAAAAGATTAAAACAGAAGGGCTTTTGTAACTAAATAACCAAAGTGACAACATTCTAAGGCAATAATATTCTATACCTCTATAAATTTAATTTACAGTGTCACTTATTTTACCATCACAAACTACATTTTTGAATGCATCACTCTAACATTTTAAACCCATCTTTAGAGGAAGCATGGTTGACAAATGCAGTAAACTCATAAAATTCAAGTCATTTCAGCATATTTCCATTGCTAAATACTGTAAGAACACAGCACATTGAACAGCAAGGTGCCACTGCTAGCAACTTACAGATACCTATGTTTACCTTTGCATGCGCAAATACTAATACTTGCTATCAGTTTAATTATTAGTAATAACAAAATCCTGAACAATCTGACACAAAAATAAACTTGCCATACAAAATGTCTGAAAAAAACATATCGGATTTAGTACAAACCAAGACATGCATTTTAAAGTTTGAAAAACCCTCAGAAGTTAGAATGAAGATTACAATAACCTATTTATGTAAGTGTCTTTGCCTCCACAGTGGTTCAGCAATAGGCATGTAGTGATGTAATGGTAATGTTACGACACAAGGTACAACCTTCTGACAATTTAAGTCCGCATCTCAAAAAAGATTCATCCAATGCTTTAATCTGTGAAAATTCGAGAGGCAAAGAACTATCCCAAAGTCACTATTTAAAATACAAAAAATTTAATAATTTTATTCTTTAATCTAACAAATAATTAACTAACAACTATTTACAACTCCTTTCTCTCAGCCTATCTTTTATCTTCCCCTCTACAGTACATAAAACCCCGATTAAAATTTACAAAAAAATTCAAAATTCAAAACACGCCAAATTTTTCTCTTTGTATCTTCCTCTGTAGATTCTCTCTCCAGGTTGGTATCAATGTTTTTTTTGTGCAAAGTCCCTCTTTAGAAGGTACCTCTCAGAGAGGTCTTACCAGCAGCCCACATCTGTTGGTCTTTTGGCAGTTCTCTTTGCTGCTCTCTGACATTTATACCCCAAAACATCTGAGCATTTCATTAATATTTTGACAATATGAAAATCAAATTCAAACTTGATTGGAATTTGGTATCTTGGGGCCTAATTTCAACTGGTTGGCCGAATTTGAATTTGTTTTTGTCCATAACAATCGAGCTACTGCTAGCTGTTCAACCACAAGTTACATTTTAAACTTTCATTTTCCAGTACTCTGTGTGCTTGCGAGTTCTTCAACTCTTTTAAAAATACAGTACACCTCCACACCTTCATAATGGTAATGTCATTGGACTAGAATCCCAGACATGAGTTCAAATCCCATTATGGCAGGTGGTGAAATCTGAAATCAACAGAAATCAGGAATTAAGAACTAATGGTGACCATATTATAAATGTCCATCTGGTTCACAAATGTTCTTTTGTGAAGGGAATCTTGCCTCCCTTGCTCGAACAGGCTTCCATGCTATGCTAGGTCCAAAGCAATGTGATCAACTTCCAACTACTCCTTGAAATGGCCCAGCAAGTCCAAGTAAACTAAGGAATTGTTTTGCTGAGCATTATAGCTGGGCCCCTATGGGCCAACCTGACGTCCTGGTCACTGCTCATGTCAATTCCCCCTTCCACTCCCTTTAACATGTTCATCATTGGCCTCTTCCATTGCCACAGTGAATCTGACCGCAAATTCAAGAAACACCACCTTGTCTTTTGCCTGGGCAGCCTGGAGGAATCAACACAGTTCTCTAATTTCAAATAACCTTCCCACTCATCCTCCAACTCCCTTTCCAGCCCTGCCTCCTCACTTCCATTCTTCTGATCAACCCTTCCTTACAACTGGATTCATTCCTCCCATTGACCAACTGAGTCAAACCCACCAGCTGTATTTACCCATCGTTACTTCACTATTCCAATTCACTCCCTACCCATAACCCTCCCGTGTTCCCTTTTATCTGCAGCTCTCCCCACCCCCAACTCCACTCCAGAAGAAGAGTTATACTTGAAACGTCAATTTCACCACTTCCAGATGCTGCCTGACTTACTGTGTTTTTACAGCCTCCTGTCTGTCTACTTTGGATTCTAACATGTGTAGTTTTTTTTGTCTCTAAGCAAGTCACTCAGTTCTATGGTAATTCGAGGTGAGGGTGGGCAATAAATGCTGGCCAAGTCAGCAACATCGTGTTTCATAAGCAAATAAGAAAAACTTTCTCTGTGATCAGCATTATCATTCACAAGGGAATTAAAGCACTCCCACTTCCTCTGGAAGCTCATTCCATACATACACCATCCTCTGTGTGAAAACGTTGTCCCTTAGATCCCTTTTAAATCTTTCCCTTCTCACCTTGAACCGGTGTCCTCTAATTTTGGACTGCCTCACCTCAAGAAAAAGATCTTGTCTATTTACCCTATCCAAGCCCCTCATGATTTCATAAACCTCTAGGCAAAGTAGCCCCATCTATTCAGCCTCTCTCTATAACTCAAACCCTCCAACCCTGACAATATCCTTGAAATTCTTTTCTGAACCCTTTCAAGTTTCCCAAATCCTTTCTATAGCAGAGAGACCAGAACTGAACGCAGTATTCCAAAAATGGCCTAACCATTGTCCTGTACAGTCACAACATGACCTCTCAACTCTAATACTCAATGCACTGACCGATAAAGGCAAGCATACCAAACACCCTCTTCAATAGAATAATTCCATACAAAATGTGCAACTTCAAGATTTTATGCTTTCAGTGCATGGACCCACCAAACTGTTCTTTGCAGATGACAATTCACTTCTTCGCTATCCTATCTATCTGCAACACAAGTTAATATTTGACCAGATGGGTCACAAAATTACATCAAAAAAAGAAAATGAACACAGACCAAAACAAAATTTCAGATGGATTAAGCTCACTTATATTGATAAATGTTTGAGGGGTGGGGATGGCTTTATGCTGAAAGTCATTGACTGTAAAGCAGCTTGAGCTTTAACTTTGACATCCTTTACGCTGATGTCAAGAGTGACTTAAAGTCATGAGACCAAAAAAAACAGTTGTTTAATTGATTGCTGGTTCATAAAAGAGCAGCAGTTCAAAGACACACTAGAGACAAAACTGCAGCCCATCTGTATCACTTATTTGTGGTGAGAACTGATCACATTTCGTGCCATTCACCAAGTTAATTAGCACAAAGTCAATATTTTTGCATTTTTAACAACCAAAGTAATATACTTTTATTACATCAGTGAAGTTAACATGCCATATAACTTTAGCCCCAGAATAACTCAGACCTCCAGAATGTTCATTGGTATCAACAAATCACCTTCTACCAAGATCAATCTGATGGATCCACACACTGAATGCATTAAATCTTGAAGGTGCACATTTTATATGGAATTATTCTAAATTCATTTGCAAGACATCAAAAACAGCCATTCAGTTCCAAGAATTCCCTTCAGAGAAAAACTTGACTTAAAGTTTTCTCTGATACAAAAGCTCAATGGTAGAGAACACTGATTTCTGCCCTTCTAGGAATTAAGAAATACATCAGAAGAGGTTTTAAAACCACAGACCCGAAAGGCATTTTCCTTCCATACAATGGACTCATGTAGATGGTCATCAGGAAACCATCCTCTGCTTTTGTAAATTAAATTCCACTACTTCAAGTAACACTAACACCAATTTATATTACAATCTTTAATGTAATATGATCTCTCTAGGCACTTTATAGAATCAAATTAAAAGACAGAGTCAAATTGGGTATTATAGCATGTGACTAAAACCTTGATCAAAGAGGCAAGCTTATAAAGAACAGGCAGCAAAGTAGTCTTAGAAGGTATTTTAAGAGCTTAGGGATTAACACACAAGGCAAACAATGAACACTACAAAAATCCAATTAATTCATTCTGAGTAGGAGGTTAATCAAATTTTAATACATCAGATAGGGAAAATCTTTCATTAGATTTAAGAGTCAGTGGTGAATGGATTATCCAAGACTTAACATACATGGGGACAGAAGGTGAATGCACACCCAAAAGCCCTTCAAATGTCCAAGAAAATGCAATTATGGTGGCAACCAGCATGTGAGAGGAACAGAATCAGTAATATGCTCAATATTTAGAGACACTGAATTGCTGCAGCTGCTCGAATGGCAGGTTTCCTCCCTCCCACCTGGCTGCTATTAGAACCTGCTCGAATTTTTTATTATTTTATTTTATCTAAATCAATATTTGGTTCAGAGCTATGAACTGTGAGCGGAGAGTTGAAAGGTGACTTTTGGACGATAATCAGTAGCTTGTATTTTAAAAAAATCAAAAAAAAACCAGACAAGCTGTTTTGTTCTGGACCAGCCGAAAAATTAACTGCCACTGAGATCTTGATCAAAGAACCCATAGACTCTTTGACTCTGGAGTGACAGTATGTTTAACCAGATGGCAAATGTTTGGTCATTAACAAGGCAAGTTCCTGGTAATTAGTTCCAACCAGTCTAAGAGAGAACATGATCAAACAGAGGAAGCAACCAGAAAGTTTGAACGGAGGAGTTTTGTTGCTGATACTACAGCATGAAGATGTGAAAGCTCCCTGCCTAATCTTCTATCAGCTATTGGAAGTTCACAAAACAGAAACTAACTATTATTGAACTGGCAGCAATCAATGCCTTCAGAAAATTAATCAACAGACAATTCCACGTATCTGTAAACTAATGCATTGTGAAGACTGATCAAGTAATCATAGCCAATTTTGTTATTTTTCCTGTTGTTGACATTTATTCCTTTACTCTTTTCTATGCGAGGAGGCTGAAAATAAAGATTATTGGGTTTAAGTCACTGACATTAATTTAATTACAGCTTACCCACTAAAGTAACTGTATTGTTAATACAGCAAATGTCTGACTAACCAACACCGATGGGTGCAAGAGAATGCTGATTGATGATCATTCTGGTTGATCAGGAGGTCCCCATAATCAAAGAAAAGAAACTTACACCAACTAATAGAACTGTGATGCAGGCAGGATGCAAACTATTATTTACAGCATAATTCACAAATAATAATGCAACTTGGTCTTAAATAAAACTTACCAGAGAGTTGACCAACTGACCACTTGGATATTGCAGAGATCGCAAAGAACATGCTCAACATACAGTATTTCAGGGATAAAAAAAATTTTTGGCAGTTCACGGAGAGTGCCAGCTCTTACGGTGCTGGTTAAAACAAAGGTTGATGTAAATTAAGTCTTTAGGCTTAAGGCTTAAAAAGACTTAATTTACAGCATACTTTTGTTTTAAATAGCAGCTTATTGAGTGTGCCAGCTCAAACTGGCAAAAATTATATTCGTGAAATACTGTAAGTTTAAGCCTGGTGTCCAGTGTCCCCAATTATTCACCAGGTCTGAGACTGTTATTCAAAAAGTCTGCTTAGGAACTGCTGGGGGCATTGAGAGGGTCTGAGTATTTTAATTTGAGAGAGGCTGTCTGTCTCAGCATTGTAAGATGGCCCCTCAAGTGATTGAAAATGTGACTGGAAAAGCATTCTGGAGTCATCCCACAATCTTAAGTAGACTTTATCTGGATCAGAGCAGGCTTTTGGGAAGCCATCATGTAGCCTGAAGAGAAGCAAGTGCTCACTGGGATTAAAATGAAATGGCAGGAGATCAGGCGACATCTGTGGAGAAAAGCACAGCCAAGGTTGTGTTCAATATGACCCTTCTTTGGAAGCCACTGTATAATGTTCAGCTCAATTTACCAGTCCTCAGAGACAGAAGCAGTTCATGTTCAAATGCACTAAGACCTGGACAATACTCAGGCTTTGGCTGGCATGTAGAAAACAACATTTATGTGACACAATGATTATGCAATGATCATCTCCAACTATCCCTCAATGACAGTGGTATTACCATAATGACCAACATTCTGATGGCTACACTTAATTAGAAACTCAACTGAATATGCCATACATAAACTGTGGCTAAAATAGTAGGACAGTGGCTGGGAATACTGCAACACATAACTCAACTGACGATTCCCCAAAGCCTGATCTCTGTCTACAAAACAAATCAAGACTGTGATGGAATACTCACTACTTGCTTGGCTGGATCCAGCTCCAAAATATTTGAGAAGCTTGACACCATCCAAGGCAAAGCATCACATCCATAAATATTCACTCCCTCCCACCAACATTGCATAGTAGCAGCAGCATACACCTTTTACAATGCACTGTGGAAATTCACCAAGGCACCTTGGACATTACCGACCAAAATCATGACCATTATGAAGGACAAAGGAAACTGAGGAATGAAATGATTTATTGTTGCATATTTTAGTGATTAAAAACAGTAAAATATAGTGAAAAGATTTATCAAAGCTGCAATGACCTGGCACCATTTGGAATAATAAGAATAAAGGAATAGCTTGAAGTGTCCATCAGTCCTCAAGCAGCTCATCACCAACAATGACACCTCTTCTGTCATCCCTCCTCCCCCACCTCATCACCATCTACATTGGACCTAAACAACAAAATCGCCAGTCCTCAGGTCATGTATCATCTCTGGACTGATTCTCCTCTGCCAACACCACTGGACAAAGTTGATGACCCTCAGGCACCATCTTTTGCCACTGGGCCTACTTGCCAATGACACCTTCGCAGTTTGCAGCGGCCTCTGATTCAGATGCCAGGTCCTGTGCTTGCCCTAGCAAGCAGGTAAAGGCGAGATCAAGGTCTGCACTAGACCTGCTCTTCACGAGGCCATCCAAGCTCAAGAAGCAAAAAAATTGAAAAAAAAAAAAAGGCAAAAAGGGGGAGAAGCAGTCAGAGCAGAAGAGCTCCAGCTCAGGAGCCTTGTAGGACTCCAAGTACTAGTAGAGTATCCTCAATCAATAAAAAAAATTCTTCAGATAAGTTTATTTCATAACGATCGAAAGGAAACAGCTTATGTTTCTTTACATGCGTGCTAAACTGTTGCGCATTTCCACTAATTTTAATTTCCGATTCCCAGAGTTTGCACTATTTTCACTTTGGTGACATGAACCTTAGCTGGATTGGCTGCTATTGTGGAACAGCAGTGTACAAGTTCTCGGACAGTCAGAGGTTTGTAGCAATGCAAAGTGTGAGAGGGTGAGATACTGTTATGAATGCTAGATAAGAGTCATAATTGTAATAGGTTGTTGGTAGGTGAATGGGCATTGGTCAAATCACCACCTATCATAGGTAGGATATGGCTTAAGATGCGTTCATTGACATTGATAATTTATATGACATCAACCAGCTTCTTACAGCTACATATTCAATTGCCTGGAGTTTGATTCCACCACTGACATCCATGGTTAGCTGCTCCAACTGGCTTTCATCACGCAATTGTCAATTCATCTTGCGTCTCCCATCAATGTCATCAGTACACCATTTAAAAATTTGAATCAATATTGTGGTTAATACTGGCTGCACACTGCCATTATGTAACACCAAGCAGCACTAGCCTAACAAGTTGCCTGCACTGTATTCATTGAGTAAAGTTAATCGTGTGTTTTTCTCCTTCCCCAAATCCACCAGTTAAGTGTAGAGCACTATGACTTTCTCAAGTCTATTTTGTCTTGGGGTTTTTTCAACATGAAAAGAAGTTTAAACAGAGGTGACAAGCAATCTGCTTCAAGCGAATGAACTGTGCAGCTTTTAATGCCTTGGGCTTTTTTTTAAAAAAACAAGTTGCAACAATAGAAGCAATCTGAATGGTGAGGTCAAGCTCCCAGAGGAACCAGATTTTTAGTTTAGCAGTCAGTTGAGGGCATGAATGCTGCTATGTCACTCTCTCACTGTTATACCTAGAAGCTGAGGTTCTCTTCCTGCTGTTAGAATTGCAAGAAAGACAATGTTTTGCCTTTGCCAATGATGTGCTTATGGGATGTTACAATATTGAAATAGTTAATAAGTAGTTTATTATCAAGTCATTTTTTTGTCTGTATTTAATTGAAGTACATGAATAGTGTACTTTGCTTGCAGTCTGATAGTTTGATCAATCGAATTGCATCCTGACACTTATACCTTAAATTAAGGGGTTTGGTCTGGTCCATAACAAACTGGGGGCTTGTCTGGGCTCAAAAATCACGAATTCCAGTTTGGGTTTAAGATTATTGGACTCAAACGTGGCGAGTATTGGTGCTTTTTATTTCAGGTGATCCACTCGGTGTGTGTCTTGTATAATAACGGAACTTTCAGTCACTCACTTTCCTGGGGGTGAAAGAATTCACTTTCCGCAAGGCAAAGCCTGCAGAATTGGCAGACAAGGTGGAGGTGAAGTTGCATGCGTCTGAGAGGAAAGGGAAAATAATTGCAGCAATGGTGCTGCATGTACAATTACCAGGACTCCAATCAGAACCATTGGAAATCCAACTGCAAATGATTTGAAGACGCCGGTGTTGGACTAGGGTATACAAAGTTAAAAATCACACAATACCAGGTTATAGTCCAACAGGTTTAAGTGGAAGCACACTAGTTTTTGGAGTGCCACTCCTTCATCACCTGCTGAAGGAGTGGCGCTCCAAAAGCTAGTGTGCTTCCAATTAAACCTGTTGGACTATAACCTGGTATTGTGTGATTTTTAACTGCAAATAAAATAGCTTGAATTGGAGGCAATGACAAGGGATAAAGTAAAAGAGTGGCTTAAAAGTTAGCATTGCTACCTCACAGCAATAGGGATCTGGGTTCAATTGCAGCTTTTGGTGACTGACTGTGTGGACTGCACACCCGCTCCCTGCCTGCAAGGCTTTCTTCCAGTTGCTCTGTTTTCCTCCCACAGTCCAAAGATTTTCATGGTGCTCTGGGATGTGCAGGCTAGATGGATTAGCGATGGGAAATACAGGGTACAGGGATAGGTGGAGGGAGGGGAGGTTTGGACAGAATGCTCTTCAGTCGGTCAGTGTAAACTTGATGGGCCAAATGACTACTTTCATACTGTAGGGATTCTATAAAGAGATTGGACTGACTGTGTGGAGTTTGCACATTCTCCCCGTGTCTGCGTGGGTTTCCTCCGGGTGCTCCGGTTTCCTCCCACAGTCCAAAGATGTGCAGGTCAGGTGAATTGGCCATGCTAAATTGCTCATAGTGTTAGGTAAGGGATAGATGTAGGGGTATGGGTGGGTTGCGCTTCGGCGGGGCGGTGTGGACTTGTTGGGCCGAAGGGCCTGTTTCCACACTGTAAGTAATCTAATCTAATCTAATCAGAAAGGAAACAACTTGAATTATGATTTCAAGCAGAGTAAAAAGAACAGGAAAAGATGGCCCTAGCAGGAGAAAGGGACAGCTTTTGAACATGAGATTGGAACTGAAAAAATCAAAGTCAATGGATGTCTGTTTCCATGCAGTATGGTTCTATGACTTAAAATAGCACAAGCAGGAGGTGAAAGGCTAGAGTAGTGATAAGGACAATGACGGAGAGCAATCCAATCAAAGTCTTTCTCATTTGAAATGGCCAGTGACCATGTGGTTATTGTTGATCCAAACAAAGGTAGCAGGTACAGCTAGTGAGGTATTTAAGTCACTATGTGGTAACAATATCTCTAATGCTCGTAGCATTCATAACAGATGAACTAATGGCACAGATCATAGTGAATGATTATGATGTGGTAGGCATCACAGAGACTTGGTTACAGGGGGGTCAGGACTGGCAGTTAAACCTCCAAAGGATTTTCAACTTATCGAAAAGTCAGGGAGGTCGGCAGAGGGGGTGGAGTTGCCTTGTTAGCTAAGAACAATATTAAATCTATGGCACTGAATGACATAGCGTCAGATGCTGTGGAGTCTGTGTGGGTGAAATTGAGGAACCACAAAGGCAAAAAAACCATAATTGGAGTTGTACACAGACCTCCTAACAGTGGTCAGGACCAGGGACGCAACATGTACCGGGAAATAGAGAAGGCATGTCAGAAAGGCAAGGTCACAGTGATCATGGGAGACTTCAATATGCAGGTGGACTGGGTAAATAATGTTGCCAATGGATCCAAAGAAAGGGAATTCATGGAATGCTTACAGGATGGCTTTTTGGAACAGCTTGTCATGGAGCCCACAAGGGAGCAGGCTATTCTGGACCTAGTGCTTTGCAATGAACCAGACTTTATAAAAGATCTTAAAGTAAGGGAACCCTTAGGAAGCAGTGATCATAATATGGTAGAGTTCAGTCTGGAGTTTGAAAGAGAGAAGGCAAAATCGGGTGTAATGGTGTTACAGTTGAATAAAGGTAATTATGAGGGCATGACAGAGGAACTGACAAAAATAGACTGGAAGCAGAGGCTTGTGGGGAAGACGGTAGAGCAAAAATAGCAGGAGTTTGTGGGTATAATTAAGGACACTGTACAGAGGTTCATCCCCAAGAAAAGAAAGATTATCCAGGGAGGGATTAGACAGCCATGGCTGACAAAGGAAGTCAGGAAATGTATTAAAGAAAAAGAGAGATCCTATGAAGTGGCCAAGAGCAGTGGGAAATCAGAAGATTGGGAAGGCTACAAAAACAAACAGAGGACAAGAAAGGAGGATCAAATATGAAGGTAGGCTAACCAGTAATATTAGAAACGATAGTAAAAGTTTCTTTCAATACATAAGAAACAAACGACAGACAAAAGTAGACATTGGGCCACTTCAAACTGATGCTGGAAGCCTAGTGATGGGAGGTAAGGAAATAGCAGGAGAACTTAACAAGTACATTGCGTCAGTTTTCACAGTGGAAGACAGGAGTAATATCCCATCAATTAAAGGGAGTCAGGAGGCTGAATTGAGTATGGTTGTCATTACAAAAGAGATAGTGCTAGAAAAGCTAAAAAGTCTTCAAATTGATAAATCTCCTGGTCCCGATGGGATACATCCTAGAGTTCTGAGAGAGGTGGCTGAGGAAATAGCGGAGGCATTGGTTGAGATCTTTCAAGAGTCACTGGAATCACGGAAAGTCCCGGATGATTGGAAGATCGCAGTTGTAACCCCATTGTTCAAGAAAGGATCAAGACTAAAGATGGAAGATTATAGGCCAATTAGCCTAACCTCGGTTGTTGGTAAAATTCTAGAATCCATCATTAAGGATGAGGTTTCTAAATTCTTAGAGCAGAGTCTGATTAGAACAAGTCAACATGGATTTACTAAGGGGAGGTCATGCCTGACAAACCTGTTGGTATTCTTTGAAGAGGTGACAAGCAGGTTAGACCAGGGAAACCCAGTGGATGTGGTCTATCTAGACTTCCAAAAGGCCTTTGATAAGGTGCCACATGGGAGGATGCTGAGCAAGGTGAGGGCCCATGGTGTTCGAGGTGAGCTTCTGGGATGGATTGAGGATTGGCTGTCTGACAGAAGGCAGAGAGTTGGGATAAAAGGTTCTTTTTCAGAATGGCAGCCGGTGACGAGCGGTGTCCCGCAGGGTTCAGTGTTGGGGCCACAGCTGTTCGCATTATATATTAATGATCTGGATGAAGGGACTGGGGGCATTCTAGCGAAGTTTGCCGATGATACGAAGATAGGTGGACAGGCAGGTAGTACTGAGGAAGTGGGGAGGCTGCAGAAGGATCTAGACAGTTTGGGAGAGTGGTCCAGGAAATGGCTGATGGAATTCAACGTGAACAAATGCGAGGTCTTGCACTTTGGAAAAAAGAATAAAAGCATGGACTACTTTCTAAACGGTGAGAAAATTCATAAAGCCAAAGTACAAAGGGATCTGGGAGTGCTAGTCGAGGATTCTCTAAAGGTCAACATGCAGGTTGAGTCTGTGATTAAGAAAGCGAATGCGATGTTGTCACTTATCTCAAGAGGGTTGGAATATAAAAACACCATTGAGACTTTATAAAGCTGTGGTTAGGCCCCATTTGGAGTACTGTGTCCAGTTTTGGTCCCCACACCTCAGAAAGGACATACTGTCCAGCGGAGATTCACACGGATGATCCCTGGAATGGTAGATCTAACATATGAGGAACGGCTGAGGAGCCTGGGAATGTATTCATTGGAGTTTACAAGATTAAGGGGAGACTTAATAGAGACGTACAAGATAATACATGGCTTGGAAAGGGTGGATGCTAGGAAATTGTTTCCGGTAGGTGAGGAGACTAGGACCCGTGGACACAGCCTTAGAACTAGAGGGGGTAAATTCAGAACAGAAATGCGGAGACATTTCTTCAGCCAGAGAGTGGTGGGCCTGTGGAATTCATTGCCACAGAGTGCAGTGGAGGCCGGGACGCTAAATGTCTTCAAGGCAGAGATTGATAGATTCTTGTTGTCTCGGGGAATTGAGGGCTACGGGGAGAATGCGGGTAAGTGGAGTTGATGTGCCAATCAGCCATGATTGAATGGCAGAGTTGACTTGATGGGCCGAATGGCCTTACTTCCACTCCTATGTCTTATGGTCTAACAAGGTGTCACAAAGCGGATTCTGTTTTTCTAAAATCTGTTCCTTATCTCAAGGATACTGTGTCCTTGATATTTTTAGGAGGCATCATAAAACATTCTGGGCTCTGAAATGGCTGGGTTTGGTACAGAGGTAAAAAAGGGTACTGAAAGGCTTTATAGCTTATATGTTAACAGATGAGACTTTAAGCTGAGCAGTTCAGTCCCGAACTAGAGAGAGTTCTGATGTGGGCTGTGTGGAAACAGGCTGCTAACAACCCAGCTAACTTACTCTGGATAATTTTCACTATAAACTTAGTGAAACAATTTGCAAAGTCATGGTATAGACTGCCTGCTTAAGAATCTTGCAAGTGGTCTGGTCAAGTCCATAACAAAAGATCACAAAAGCCGGAGGAAAAGTCAAAGAGTAAAGTTAAAGAAGTTGAAATATCAGAAACTATATTTGATCAAATGGCTGAGAAAGAATAAGCACGTGGAGGACAAAGTGGATATTTTTACTTCAGAGAAATTGGCTGAATTACAAAGGAAAATTGAAAGATTAAAGCAGCTATATCAAAAAGCATACACAGAACAAGAATTTATATGTTGCCCAGAATGTTATCTTAAAAATGATATCGTGAGAAGGACAGAGAACATCATATCTTCAGGCAGATGAAAACTGGGCAGACGTTAATTTCCCTTGGCTCACAAGCTTCATTCCTGATGAAGAGGTCCTGACCGAAACATGGATTCTCCTGCTCCACGGATGCTGCTTGACCTGCTATGCTTTTCCTGCAGCACACAATCGACTTTGATCTCCAGCAGCTGCAGTCTTCACTTTCTCCCAGAAATTCATTAAGTTCTATTACCAGCGGGTTATGGGAAGGAAGCACTGCAGGTAGTACATGATTTACCAGTAGGTTGAAATTTGAGAGCAAGGAAAATTCAAGCTAAAGTACAAAAACACTTATTGGCCTGCACTGCAGAAGGATGTGGTTGTATTTTGCTGGCTATGTCATACATTTCAGGTAATTGGAAAACCTCAGGTAGTGATAAAACAACACCCTTAACACTCATTCCCGCATTTGAGGAACTTGTTACATGAGTCTTAGTTGATTGCATAGGATCTGTACCGAAAACTAAATCTGTATTTGTTGACGATAATGGATGTGTCTGCTAGATTTCCAGAGGCCATTACATTGCACAGTATCATGGTTAAAAGGACTGGAGAGGGGTTACTCAACTGTTTTTGACAGATATGGACTACCCACAGAAATATAGTTGGATCAAGGATCAAATTTTACAAAGTTATTCAAGGAAGTTATGAAATTCAGGGAAGCTTAGAAATAAAGCCATTCAACTCCACTGCATACCATCCAGAATTGTAGGCAGCATTAGAGCAGTAGCATTAAACTTTAAAGACCACATTGAGGGCCTATATTCAAGACAATCTAGAGGACTGAAGCAAAGGAATTCCATTTGCACTTTTTTTGGAATTAGGGATGCACCTAATTAATCAACTAAACTCAGTCTATTTGAATTAATTTTTGGGCATGAGGTGACAGAATCACTGAAATTAGTCAGTCAGAATTCAGAGACCACATATTTGGACTGTGTCAACTTTTAGGGAACGATTAAAAAGAGTGGAGGAGTTGGCAAAACAGCATTAAAACGTAGCATAGCATGTGATGAAACAGGTAGCAGACAAGGGATAAAAATGAATGCGCAATTTTGTTAGTGTAACTTACAGTGGTAAGTGAAGGAGATTGAGCATGGTGTACTATTTTATAAGAAAGTCAGATGGAAAGACATCTCACACAGTCATGTGAATATGCTCAAAAAGGTATTTTGATACGGAAGGTAAGCAGAAGGAGAAAGTGTTTCAGGTTATAACACCAGGTGAAAAACCAAGGGGAGATGATTCTAAATTGGACATTTCTCAAAAATTGGGATAAATTGTGAGACAACATGATCAAACAGAGTTGCAGCAAATGGAGCTCATCTCTCGTAATAGTGCCAAAACCAGATGATACCTAATAATTATGTATGGACTACCGCAAAGTCAATTCAGTTACAAAAGCAGATTTATATCCTCTTCTACATTTGGAAGACTGTACTGAGAAGGTGGGACAAGCAACTTAGATTTCAAAGTTAGACACACTCAAAAGATAGTAGCAGGTATCTTTATCTGAAAGAGTGAAGAAAATTTTGTGACAACAAGTAGACTACACCAGTTTAAAGTCATGCCAAATGCACCATCTACGTTTCAAAGATTAACAGTTAAAGACATTTCATAATTACACAATTGGATGATCTGGTGACTTTTAGCCTCACATGGAAGGACCATTTGGAGCATCTATTGTAACTGTTCAATAGACTTCATGAAGTGGGTGATAAATCTGTTAAAGAGTTCACTCACAAAAGCCAAAGTAACGTTCCTGGGTCATTTCATGAAGTTTAACAAATGGCCTCCTCAGGATGTGAAAACAAAAACATTACTGGGGTGTTTCCCATACCATTGGAAAAACGGAAGTGCTAGGATGACTGGGAATGTATTTTTTTTATAAATTGGAACATAAGAGCTTTTGAGATACAAAATATTAAAAATTTGTCTATTTACAGATGGAAAGATTCCACTGAAATCAAGCATGCAGCTTTTACTCCATTCGGCACTGAGAAAAGCAAAGAGAAAATTCTTCTACCTTGCAAGTGAATTTGTGCCTCAAACAAAGCAGGTGGAACAAGTAACCAAGATTCTAAAGCTATACAGTACTAGAGAATTCTGGTAGCATCAGGCTACTTTTTGTCACCTTTCTTTGTTATTTTTAAACTTTCAGCTACCTTTGCACACGCTGCAGCATCAATTTTAACTCTGAAGGCCAACAAAGTGGAAATGAAAATTTATTAAACCAGTGTCACAAAAATTGGATCAAGTGCATTTGCACAATAGCACAACTGAAGGATGGTGAATGTTTTGGGACCTCTTAAAATATTAAATTTGTCAAATCAAATCTTACAAAAGAAGATCGTCAAATACAAATTGAACTAGTCACATGTCATTATTCAAGTTGGTTATTTTTTGCTACTCAGAGGAGAAGCTTGATGAAGCCTCTGATTTGAAAAGCCCACCTACAGAACAAAACAATGTTTTTACACTCTATAACTGGTTTTGAAAAGATGTACAGAACAAAGTAGAACACAGAACTTTGAAATATCTGTTTCTGGTTAGCTACTCTTTGAACTCTCAATTCATCAGTAGTACATTATTTTAATCAATTGCCAACTTTATTGCAAACAATGGATCCAAAACGTCGAGCAAAAAGATCCTTACAAATTGAAGTAGAAATATTCAAAAGATTTTGTTCACAGTTTTATTTGCTTCGTTCAAAAATCTTGCGTAATTACACAATCAACAAGGAGGGAGGTTTAATTCAGCATTCTTCATTCAGAAATAACCAAAATTCCATGAAGAGAACCAAACCCATTTTTAAATGAAGACTGAGTTTCTGCCTCAACATAGAAATTAATACATTACATGAATTACAATCTGAATAATTTTCTAACATCTACTTTAAATTTGTCCTTTATCATCTCAAATCCATGGAGGCTTTTCCTAATTCAGCAATTTATTTCAAACTAATTTATCAAATTTGTTATGCATACATTTTCATAACTTAGTGGCATTAAACTTGACACAAGTCAATAATTGTATTTCACATCTGTACTGATATCAATTTTTTTTAGAAGAAATCAGAATTAAAAAGTTATCTTTGGTAACTATTCGTTCTCAATCGGAAGATGGCTGAATAAAAATAAGTCATGCTAAAAATGCTCAAAGATCAAAATAAGGTGAGGAAATTACTGAAAAACAATGACTTCAGCTACATAAATTTTCTCGTTCCCTAGCAGTATCCTATTTATTCCAGGCCAACTGACCTGTAAAGAAAATGCACAAACAGCAAAACATTGCCAATCTAAATCATTATCTTGTAGTTCAGTTCTCAGAATGCATCATTTGATGCAAGCTACCCCATTTTGCAGTCAAACCTTAGTTCCCAGCCTCAAAAGGTATTAGGCAAAGTGCATTTGCACAACATCATACTCTAAAGAACGGAGAGTGTACTGGGACCTCCTAAATTAGATTAGATTAGATTACTTACAGTGTGGAAACAGGCCCTTCGGCCCAACAAGTCCACACCGCCCCGCCGAAGCGTAACCCACCCATACCCCTACATCTACATTTACCTCTTACCTAACACTATGGGCAATTTAGCATGGCCAATTCACCTGGCCTGCACATCTTTGGACTGTGGGAGGAAACCAGAGCACCCGGAGGAAACCCACGCAGACACGGGGAGAACGTGCAAACTCCACACAGTCAGTCGCCTGAGGCGGGAATTGAACCCGGGTCTCAGGCGCTGTGAGGCAGCAGTGCTAACCACTGTGCCACCGTGCCGCCCACGGTGGCACAGTGGTTAGCACTGCTGCCTCACAGCGCCAGAGACCCGGGTTCAATTCCTGCCTCAGGCGACTCTCTGTGTGGAGTTTGCACATTCTCCCCGTGTCTGCGTGGGTTTCCTCCGGGTGCTCCGGTTTCCTCCCACATTCCAAAGATGTGCAGGTCAGGTGAATTGGCCATGCTAAATTGCCCGTAGTGTTAGGTTAGGGGTATGGGTGGGTTGCGCTTCGGCGGAGCGGTGTGGACTTGTTGGGCCGAAGGGCCTGTTTCCACACTGTAAGTAATCTAATCTAATCTAAATCTGTCAAATCAAAATTTACAAGAGAAAACAGAAGTCAAATACAACATGTAAATTAGTCACATATTACTCTGAAAAAAGATTAATCTCAATATGATGTTTGAGAGAGACCAAAAAGATAGCAGCAAGACTATTCTACCACAACTATACTTCAAATAATACTGATGTGGGCACTGTCTTTAAGAGGAGCTAACAAACTGAGGCCTGATTAGGTAAAACGTAGATTTTGTATCTCTTGTTAAAGATGGGATCCCTTATTGTGAATACCCAGAATTCGTAAGCTTTCTTGCATGATAATTGTCAGAAAAAAAAAAGACCAGAATTGGGTGGAGGCTGCAGGAAGTTGGTGGATTGTGGGTGGAGACGATAGAGAAAATAAAATTTCAAAATACATACAAGAGGGTAACAGAGTAAGAAAATTAGACAAAAACATGCTGAAGAAAACATGTAAAGAGAGATATGGAAAGAGGAGTAGTGGAAGAAAAGCAGAATAAAACAAAGAAATGCAAGAAAGATATTGCAAGTTAGGTTCTAGAATCTTGCTCAATTTGACACTTACCAATTTAATTTGTCTCCCTTTAAAAGTATTTGACATCCATGAGTTTAAAAACCACAAAAAGCAAAGCAGTGCTCCAAACCAAAAATAGAATTCTGCCTTATGCTTCCCAAACAACATTTTAGTGCAAGGCAGCACACCACAAGGAAAGGAGTAAAGATTTCCATGGTCAACCATTCCAAACCATGTAACCAGTTGTTAATTATGATTAAAATTATTTTACAGAAAACCTATCACTTAAATATGTTAGTTACACGTTTTTTTGCAAATACTATTGGATCAATTTAAACTGCACTTACGTCCCTTGATTTTGGGGTTTATGCTTGATCAAATACTACACATTTCTAGGTATACAAAATGAATTTTCTTGTTTATTTAATTTTTCTGACTTGTATCATAATTGCTGATTTCCAAAGTACTAATGTTCCCTTAAATAAACAGAAAATTAAACTTGAACACGGATGCTTCACAAAATGTATAGTGCTTATAATTTCATTTCAGTAAAAGCAACAAAAATACAAATACTACCACTGCTTTCTTGATATTTGTAGCCATTTTTACTTTTAAAACAAGACACAGAAATTAAGACCAAAGGAAAGGGAATTGGCTTCAAGTGTGCAAATATTTTGTGTTTACACTGCTTAAGGAATCAAATCCTATATTAAAATATTCTATTGCAACATTTTGTTTCAGCCTTTTTACCTTTTTTGAAGTGGAAACAACCTATCCATCTGACTTCTGAATTCAGGAGGACTTTCCTTGACTAGAATGCAAATTGCACATTGACATTTAAGGTCATAAACTTTATTCAATCAAGCATGTAAATTTTAGTGTTCAAATTTAACTCAATATTAGCATAAGCTACAGTTTCTTGGTCACGTTAATTTTCCTGCTGAATTCTGATCCCAAAATCCACACTTTGTCATTGCCTTGATTTTAACATTATTTTCAGCGAGTTTTGAGAAGATTCGTAACTCACGTTATCGTTCTGGATGCAAGTTTGCTCCCTGAACTGGAAGGTTCATTTTCAGACGTTTCGTCACCATATTAGGAAACATCAGTAAGCCTCCGGTGAAGCACTGGTGTTACTGACCCACCTTCTATTTTTTCCAACCGGAACTCCATCAACAAACACAGACTTGGACCCCATTTACCGCCCTCTCAGGAAAAGACCAGGAACTGACATCACTACAGGAAATTACATCACCAACCCAAGGAACTCTAAACACATAAATAGAAGATGGGTCAATAACACCAGTGCTTCATAGGAGGCTCGCTGATGTTCCCTAATATGGTGATGAAATGTCTGAAAATGAACCTTCCAGCTCAGTGAGCAAACTTACATTCAGAACATCATTTCATTTCAAGAGTCAGACCAAACTTAGTCAATGCTCCATTTTCCCCTTACTGGCTTCTTGCATCAGTCAGGAAATAATTTAAATGGATATACCGTAGGAGACGTGGTAGTGGCGTTGTCATTGGATTACTAATAGGCTTTTGGTAGTTTGTGGACTTGAAATTCAATTGTTAAATATAGAACTGATAGCTAGCCTCTTTAATGGTGACTGTGTTGCAAAGGAAAAAAATACTGGTTCAAACACTTTTCAAAAAGGGAACTCTGCTGTCCTTTAATCAGTTTGGCCTACATGACTCCACAAACACAGATTTGTGATGGATTTTTATCTGCCTAACAAGCCACACAGTTCAAGGGAAATTAGAGTTAGCAACAAATGCTGGCCTTGCCAACAAATGTCCACATTTAAGAAAGGAATAAATAATTTGGATGAAAATGTTGTTTCTTATGGATATGATGTTTATCTACATAATATAAAAGAATATTAACTGAAGTGGAGATATTTTCAGTTCATGGGGATTGTCTGTCTATATATTCAAAATAAATAGCTTTAGTCGTACTAAAAAGATTGTAAATTATTTTCTCAATAACCACACATATTCTAGATACTACTGTGCATATGGTTCTACAAATGCTATGGTTGACTCAAAATATGACCAAAGTAGATTATAAACTTACTTGTCAAGGAAATCCTTGTCCACTACTGCGCAAATGTCAAGGAGGGGGTTTCCCATCCCAAACAGTGCATTTTGTCTGAAAAAGCAAGCACAAATGGCATAGTGAGCACTTTTCCGGAACTCAAGAGAGGCAATTGTATCTTTCCAAAATTCCGAACTGAAAGCTATGACCGGTGCTAGGTTTCGTGGTCAAAAGATTTAACATACATATTAGAAATTTTTTTCCATTGGCAATAGGCAGGGAGAACTGACTTCGAAAATGAAGAACAATTAATTACTTTTATTTGCCTTATGATAATTCTTAATATAATTTTATTTCTACAATGTAAGATAATCACATGAAACTCTAAATGTTAACAACTGGCATTCCACTAATATGGTCAGCTTAATTGTCAGTTCTGAGACAACACAGGAGTTCTGTTCTCATGCGATCCTGTGTTATAAAAAAAACTGTACAATAACAGCACCATTTCAACTAATGCGGCTGGAATTGCACTATTACCAATATACACTTGAAAACTTAGTGCTTTAGAAACAGCATCCCCAATTCGTCAATCACTTTAGAGCAAGTTTATGTAAACTAAATGTGCGTTATAGCAGAATGACCTGTATACAATTTCCACCTTAATTGTTTAGTATGTTTTATCTTACTTAGATCATTTGATGGAGAGACAAAACACAAAATTATGATTACTTGACTTTTACATGAAAAAACCATACCAGGAATAGGCTTACACAAAATTAACCAAAGCTGAAACAAGCGAATCTAGCAATAAATATCATACAATCGTTTCATTTGGAGCAACATTGAATAAAGATGAATACCATTTCCTCCAAACTGGTTTGACATTTTCTTCTAGTCCTATTGGCTTATCTACATTCTCTTTCTGAAAAAGCAAAGACACTGTACTAGTAATCCAGAACCCCAGCTTCATGCTCTTTGGACAAGGTGTTTGAATCCCACCATGGCAAATGGTAAAATTTGAATTCAAGAATCTGGAAAAAAAAGCGACCCTAATGGTGACTGCGTACTACCACCGATTAGCGTAAAAGCCCATCTGAATCACTAATGTCTGAAGTCAGGAGATGAGCCTTCCTTCCCTGATCTGGCCAACATGCATCCTATAGCAAGGTGGTAGATTCTGAACTGCCTCCAGACAACTCGAGATATGCGATGAATGCTGACCCAGTCAGCTAAGCCCACATCCAATGAATGGATGAAAGAAAAACAACTTCACACAAAATCCTTGGATTATTAATGCAAATATTACATTTAAAAAAGTGACTGCTATGAAGTCAATTTCTTACTAAAGCAGTACAGTTTTCTTCAATAAACTGTGCCAAATAAATCCTGACTCATGACATTTTTGTTTTTAAAGCATGTTATGGAACTTGCAGATCACAGTAAAAAGGAAGTTAAATTTAGCAGGCAAACTGTAAACATTTCATTTTAAAATTAGGTCACTGCCATTTTTAAAGCAAAAGTACAGGCAAATGTTCTAACAAACATTCAACACCCAAAATACGTAGATATGTAGTCATCACAATCTAATAAGCAGATACATTTAATACAGTATTAAGTCAGAAAAGATTTCAAGAAACTGGGTGTTGGTGAGCTCAGTTCTGAAGGGTCACAGGATCACAAACATGAATTCTGCTTTCTCTTCGGATGCTGACAAACCTGAACTGATCTAGCAATTTCTACTTTTGTGATTGCTTTCAAGCATCTGCACTTTGGGTTTTTTTTTTCAGTTGATTGGACAGCTGGCTTGCAATGCAAAGTGATACTAATAACATGGGTTTCATGTCCACACCCACTGAGGTTACAATGTACGACTCTCTTTCTGAACCTCTGCATTCACCTGCAAGGTGGCCCTCAGATTAAACTACCTCTAGTTATACAACAGCCCTAGGACCTGGTTAGACAATATCACATTTTCCTTTGATACAATTATATGTACAACTCAAGAATACATATCCCAATTAGTGCATCTTGAATAAATTAAATATCACAAGCAAAGAAATGACAAAATAAACAGCATTTTCACATTAAGAACTTGATTTTCCTACCTATATGGCAGTTTTGTATGATCAACTTGGAACTTAAGTCTAAGTGCAGTCACCTGCATTTCTTGTATTTATTCCAGTATGGGATGTGATCATCACTGCCATGCCAGCATTTGTTCCAGTATATTCTAAGTGCCATTCAATAAGGTGGTGTCATTTGGATGACTCAGACTAGCTACACAAGGAGAAATAATCTCCATGAATAATGTGCTCACAAGAAAGTTTGCTATCAACACAATCAATTTTGATTCCAAAAATTGTATCAAAGATGGAATAAAACTTAGACTATTATCCTTTGAGGCTGAAACAAGGCCAACTATGATCTATGATAGAAGTCAGATGTGCGATAGAAGAATCACTATTTGCCTTGACTATTGGCACTCCAAAGGAAAAACAGAATTGAATAAAGGAGACAGGAGAGCAAGAGATTAAAAGGGGAAAGTGAGAGAGACAGAATAAAGATAAAAGGAAAGGTGCAGACAGAAGAAACAAAGACAAAAATGAAAACAGACTAGACCGAGAAAGTGAGTGAGTAAGTGAGAAAGAGATGAAGAACTAAAAAGATAGATACGACAAAAGGTAAAAACACAAGTGAACAGCTTCCCACTTTCCACCCAATAATAACTTAAGCTTAAACAGAAATTAGCTGCCTGTATTGAAAGATTTGGTCATAAACACAATTTGGGATTATGGTTTGACTTAATCACATGATTAAGATCTTTACTTTCTTTTTAATTTACAGGCACCCTGTGCATTTTTTTGAACCATGGAAAGATATAATAAACTTGTTAAACTGTTTATTCACAGGATTCCTGTACATTAAATGAGTCTGTGCACCAGTTACCAGATTGGGTGCTGAGCGGTGTGATGTTCGATTCACACCTTTCGACTAAATTTTTGTCAGTAAACTTTGGAACAATGAGCCCTCAGTATAAATAAGTTGGCATCTGATGTTTTGTCAGGAAGTAGTTCATTTCTGGGAATCTTGTTCACAATAATTTATCAGGAGATAGTGAATTATCAAGAACAGTATGTACAGCTACAGACCTAGAAAGATCTAGGGTTTGCACTGACAATTTAGGGAATATGGCAAGAAAAAAATGTTACTTTCACAATCAGATGAAAACTGAGACAATTATGTTTATTCATCTGTACGACTACAGCTTACACAGAGTCTGTTAAATCAGCTTCAAACAGAATAGAAAGTTAGGTTGGAAACCATACTTGGTTTCAAAGTTAAATTCACTTCAAGTGTCTTAATATTCATAATGTCCTGTTCTTGCATCAACTCATGGTCATGGGCCTACATTAGCTCACCAGTAGATGTATGCAAATCATCTACAATGTCGAGCTCTGCATGGCACTTGGCAACTGACCAAAATAATGAATGGAATCAAGAGCTATGTTGGAATTTGTGAAGCAAATGAAATAACGTATCCTCCATGGTACAATACCATCAGATCATTGGTCACCATTGTTTTTGAGCGAAGCACCGTCGAGGATTTGACATTCAGAACAAAAAAACATGAATTAGCATTACTATCTAGCATTATCATGGACATTTGTTGGCACAGATATGTTATGTCATGAGTGGTCTGTTAAATCAAATTAGAATGGAAGGGAGTTGAACCAGTTTACTCAATAATCCCCAACTTTTCGAACTGCAGGTTTAGTTCAATATCAGGAAGCACAATTTCATTTTTGTGCTCCAAAAGGTTAAAACAAAATTTTTTTCATAGTCTATATTCATAAACTAACTCTTAGCCAAATCATAATTTTTTTTACCGTCACTTACTGTTAGACATTAAACACAGAGGAATCACTGCTTGCAATAAGCCCCACATCAGGTATTGTTCAAAAATGTAAAGACACAGGAATAATTTAAATGCATATTCCACTGTGCAATTTATGCAAATAATTCAAGCCTTGTTATAACAGAACAATACATCATCTTCCAATTTTAAAAGGACACCATTTTCATATGTATTGTTCTGTATGGATTATTTTGGTTGACTGGAAGTGTGTTTGTTTCAGTTTCTTTTTAAAAAAAGAATCAACTATCCCAATGAAAATGCAATAAGATGCCCCATCTTTAAAAACAAAGTCATTGTCATCCAAATTTTTTTCTAAAGAGTCCACTCTTGAAGTGTTCCCTCTATAAAAAACTGAACGACAACGAGTTATCATTCAGTTTGATAACGTGATATTTCTGGCTTTTTTTCCCTGACAGCTTCAGAATTTACGTCATATCGCTCCTGAATGAATTTGTCTATTTGTCTCTTGTGATGTTCGGATGTTATCTAGAAGATGTGGAGTTGAATTACTAAAATATAGCCAACAACCAACTGCCTCACGCACTGGCTATGAGGTCACTCCACAAGCTAAATTTCCTACTTTCAGAACCATCGTAGATATACTGCAGTGTTTGTTTAGCAACCGTTTCTTTAGAGAGAATAATGAACAAATTATCAAATTAAATTGATGCTGCATTTCCACCCATTGCTGTCCCGTATTTCTGTAATTTAAAATTGAGAACGCTTTAACATCGTAGAATATAGCAAAGCTTAATTTTGATTAACATGCTGTTACTTCAAACCGCGCACTCTTCAGCAATAAGCCCATGAGAACTCTGAAAAGACGCTGACTGGGTACCTCACAAACCAAAAGCGACAGCAGAAAGGTTGGGTTTTAAACTTCGGAACTAATAAAAGAAGTGCTTTAAAAAGCACATGCTAAATGTGGTGTAACTTCCCGCGGAGTGAGAACGGAAGACATGCTGCTTGAGCATAAGTAAAACAAATATAAGATAAAGATCAAACAAACAATTTAGCTTCTCCAATGTCGAATTATTCTTATCCGAGCAAATTTTGGCATTGGGGTCCTGTTTAAGAAATTGAGGTAAGGAGAAACATAATTAATATGTAAAAATATTTTTTGTTTCCAAGTGCTTAAGTATAATGATTTCAGCGTCAAAAGGAGATGCTCTGGACAGCGAAATACTACAGAATGTGAACATGCCATTTCCCCATTGGAAGGACCATTTAAAGTCATGAGTTTGTAGAGCGCACAGCGAAACACAGCCCCTTTCACCACATGTAGAAAGGTACCCCAAGGGGGGGGGGGGGGGGGTGGAGTGACACATGTTACATCTTAAATGACTTTTATCATGGTCTGTCGCTGTCAGTATGCAATGGGATCGTTCCTCTGTGCAACAGGTGCTTCAAGACATGCATCTCGAAAATGTTGACTCGATTCTGCGCATAAAATAACCCGACTATGGTTGCTGCAATATTGATTAAGTGCAAGACTCCTACTTGCGATCCTTTCACCTACTTATTGCATTCACAGCACTGACAGCGGCTACAACTGAAAACCGTCTTATGGGGTAAAAAGGCCACAAGACTTGAAAAAAATGTTAAAGAAATATAGCATCGATCAAAGATACATTAAGTGATCCGTTTGTAATAGGTAATTATTTACCTCAAACATGTCATGGTTCTTTAGGTTGCTGGATGTGGTACAGAAACAGCTTGAATGAACAAATACACCTCGCCGCCAGTTTAAGATTCAAGCTCGTGCCTCTCCGCAAACTGACATCCGTGAAATGTATCAAACTAACCTGGAACCGGAAACCCCGCCCCCATCGTTGCCCATTCATTCGCAACATCCATTCACAATGTCGCAAGCTCTTTGAAGTGTCTGATTGACGGGTTCTCTGTCCAATCACCCCACCCCTTTGAAACATTTTCCACTTGAGTTCTTCACGTCAGTAATTCTGGGTTGTTTGCAGCCTTTTTAAAACAAACAAGCTTCTTTGCCAGCATGATCGAATTAACGATGCTTCACTTTCACAACACGGAAAGCATCCAGATGGCAGGCTCATTAAGATTAATATCAACTTCTTCAGTTATGTCACAATAGGTTGTTCTTGGCCTCTAAAACCGATTAAATGCTAGACCTTGTACAATTTGCACACAAGTGGGCAGATTTGCAAATGATATGGAAAAACACTACGCTATTTGGAAAGATGGTTCGAATTTAGAACACGTGTATCAACTAGACTTCTTTTTAGCAAAATAAACCAAAAAAAATCAATAAACCTTCGTAGACTTAGATTTGTCAGTGCTCCAACTTCCATCTGACGCAAAAAGTAGTATCTATAAAGGACCACGAGAATGAAAATATTCTTTAGAATTTTGTGTAAATATTTATGCATTAAAAAGTAAACTTTTAACCACCTAAATATGCCAAAATCCTCTACTTTCTTCTACCACAGAAACATTTGGAAGACAACTACTTTTGCTCCTCTAAAACGTTTTCCTTCATAATATACAAATAACAAAATTCAGTCGCACAGTCCTTGGAAGCTCATGGCTGATCAGATTGTAATCTCAATTCTGCATTCCTGCACATCCCCAATAATTTCATCGCCTTGATAACCAAAAATTTACCTGCCACCATTGCCTTTGGAGGAAGGGAATCTGAATTTTCAAAAGTTGATTCGGGGAAGATGTTCGCAGGTAAAGGGACGGCTGGAAAATGGGAAGCTTTCAGAAATGAAATAACAAGAGTCCAGAGACAGTAAGGAAAGGCTGGTAGGTACAGTGAATGCTGGTTGACTTGGGCAGCATGGTGGCTCAGTGGTTAGCACTGCTGCCTCACAGAGACCCAGGTTCAATTCCCAGTTCGGGCAACTGTGTGTGCAGTTTGCACATTCTCCCAGTGTCTGCGTGGGTTTCCTACAGGTACTCCGGTTTCCTCCCACAATCCAAAGATGTGCAGGTTAGGTGAATTGGCCATGCTAAAATGCCCATAGTGTTAGGTACATTAGTCAGGGGTAAATGTAGGGGAATAAGTCTGGGCGGGTTGCTCTTCAGAGGGTCGGGCTTGTTGGGCCGAAGGGCCTGTTTCCATACTGTAGGAAATCTAATCTAATCTAAAGAAATCAAGTGTTTATTTAAGATAAAGAAGGAAGCATATGTCAGGTATAGACAGGATAGATCAAGGGAATGTGGCACCTTATGAAATGCTTTCTGGAAATCTAACTACAATACATCCACTCGTTCCCCTTTATCCATAATCACTACTACTTCAAATAAACTAAACTTCCATAATGTTGTTCATCAGTATTCACACTGGAAGAAGACAATATTAATCAAGGAGAACATTGAAATACAGACAACTAGGTTAGATAGGATTGAGGTTCACAAGGAGGTGGTGTTAGCAATTCTGCAAAGTGTGAAAATAGACAATTCCCTTGGGCTGGATGGGATTTATCCTAGGTTTCTCTGGGAAGCAGGGGAGGAGATTGCAGAGCCTTTGGCTTTGATCTTGATGTCAACATTGTTGACAGGAATACTGCTGGAAGACTGGAGGATAGCAGATGACATCCCCTTTTCAAGGAGAGTAGAGACAAACTTGTAATTGTAGACCAGTGATCCTTACTTTGGTTGTGGGTAAAGTGTTGGGAAAGTTTGTAAGAGATAGGATTTATTATCATCTACAAAAGGAATAAGTTGATTAGGGATAGTCACCACAGTTTTGTGAAGGGTAGTTCATGCCTCACAAACCTTATTGAGTTCTTTGAGAAGGTGACCAAACAGGTGGACGAGGGTAAACTGGTTGATGTGGTGCGTATGGATTTCAGTAAGGCATTTGAGCGGTTTGGATAAGAAATTGACTAGCTGAAAGAAGACAGAAGATTGTGGTTGATAGGAAATGTTCATCTTGGAGTTCAGTTACTAGCGGTGTACCGCAAGGATGTGTTTTGGGGTCACTGCTGTTTGTCATTTTTATAAAAGACCTGAATGAGAGCGTAGAAAAATGGGTTAGTAAATTTTCAGATGACACAAAGCTCAGTAAAGTTGTGAATAGTGCCAAAAGATGTTGTAGATTAAAGAAGAACATAGATAACCTGCACAGCTGGGCTGAGAGGTGGCAAATGGAATTTAATGCGGAAAAGTGGGCGGCACCGTGGGCGGCACGGTGGCACAGTGGTTAGCACTGCTGTCTCACAGCGCCTGAGACCCGGGTTCAATTCCCGCCTCAGGCGACTGACTGTGTGGAGTTTGCACGTTCTCCCCGTGTCTGCGTGGGTTTCCTCCGGGTGCTCCGGTTTCCTCCCACAGTCCAAAGATGTGCAGGTCAGGTGAATTGGCCATGCTAAATTGCCCGTAGTGTTAGGTAAGGGGTAGATGTAGATGTAGGGGTAGGGGTATGGGTGGGTTACGCTTCGGCGGGGCGGTGTGGACTTGTTGGGCCGGAGGGCCTGTTTCCACACTGTAAGTAATCTAATCTAAGTAATCTAAAGTGTGAAGTGATTCACTTTAGTAGGAGTAACAGGAATGCAGTACTGTACTGGCTGAATGGGAAGATTCTTGGCAGTGGAGATGAACAGAGATCTCAGTGTCTATGTACATAGATCCCTGAAAGTTGCCACCCAGGTTGATAGAGTTGTTAAGAAGGCATATAGTGTGTTAGCTTTTATTGGTAGAGGGATTGAGTTTTGGAGCCATGAGGTTATGCTGCAGTTGTACAAAACTCTGGTGTGGCTGCACTTGGCACATTGCATACAGTTCTGGTCACCACGTTATAGGAAGGAAGTGGAAGCTTTAGAAAAGGTTCAGAGGAAATTTACTAGGATGTTGCCTGGTATGGAGATAAGGCTGATGGACTTGAGGCTATTTTCTTCAGAGAGAAGGAGGTTGAGAGGTGACTTAATTGAGACATACAAGATAATTAGAAGGTTAGATAGGATAGGCAGTAAGAGTCTTTTTCCTCGGATGGTGATGGCTAGCACAAGGGGACATAGCTTTAAATTGAGGGGTGATAAGATATAGGACAGATGTCAGAGGTAGTTTCTTTACTCTGAGTAGGAGGGGCATGGAACAGCCTGCCTTCAACTGTACTAGACTCAGCAACTTTAAGGACATTTAAATGGTCATTGGATAGACATATGGATGAAAATGGAATAGTGTACATTAGATGGGCTTCAGATTGGTTTCTCAGGTTGGCGCATCAAGGGCCAAAGGGCCTGTACTGCTCTGTAATGTTGTATGTTCTATATAAATTAGTTAAACATAAATCCTCTTTGTCATATCCACGTTGGGTCTGCATGATTACCTTGAACTTAACCAAGCACCTTGATGTAATAACATCTGTAACAGCTTCCAAAATCTTCCTCGATGCTAAGCTAACTAGTCTGTTGATTCTCGTTTCCTGCCTTGCTCGTATCTCGCATTGCTGACTCACACTAGCTATTTTGCAACCCAGAGGAACCTTCCCCAAATCCAGAGTTTGGAAAATGTATCAACTATATCATTTGTTTACTTCTTTTAAGAACTTAAGATGAAATCCATCAGGACCTGGGAACTTTTCATTCGGATAGAGGTGAACCAGTAGATGTGTTAAATTTGAACTTCCAGAAGACATTGGACAAGGTGTCTCATAAAAAGTTAACTCCTAAGAAAACAGTCTGTAGCATTGGAAGCAGTATACTTGCATGATAGAGAATTAGCAAATGGGCAGAAACAGTGAGCAGAAAAAAGGTTTTTTTTTCAGATTGGCAACCTGCAGTATCCCACATGGGACCAGTGTTGGAACCTTAACTATTTACACATATACAACTTGGAGAAAGGAAGTGAACGAGTTGCAGCTAAACTTGCAAGTGACATAAAAATAGGTGGAAATGTGGCTTGTGAGAGGGTTAAAACAGTTTACAGAGATATTGATAGATTAAATAAATGGACAAGAAGTTGCCAAATGGAATATAGTGTGGGAAAACATGAAGTTATTCATTTTGCAGGGAGGACTAAGGAAGAGTATTATTCAAAATGGAGAAAAACTGCAGAAAGCTGCAACACAAAGGGAAGTAGGGAAAGTCTGACACAACTGTACAAGGTCCTGGTGCAACCATATCCAGACTGCCATGAGCAGTTTTGATCCTCTTATTTAAGAAATATATCACTTCATTGGAAGATCACATGAGTTTCAAGCGGATGATTCCCTGATATGGAGGGACTGTCTAATGAGCAAAGGTGAAACAAGTTGGGATTCTACTCATTGTAGTTTAGAAGAATGAGAGATGATCTCACTGAAACATAAGATTTTTAATGGGCTTCACAGAGTAAATGATAAAAGGATGTTTCCTCTCAGGGGAGAGTCTTGGACAAGAGGACAATCTCAGAAAGGGGTTCCAATTTAAGACTGAAATGAGGAGGAATTTCTTCTGAGAACTGGGTGTCTTCAGGAACTCTTTGCCACAGAGCTATGGGGCAGAGACCTCATGTATTTTCAAGCTGAGATAGATAGATTCTTAATCAAAGGAGGAATTGAGGTTTATTAGCCAGGGCAGGAAAGTGGATGAGCAATGTCAGCTCTGCCATGACCTTATTTAAACAGTGGAGCAGGCTTAAGGGCCAAATGGCCGATTCCTGTTCTTATTTCTTGTTGGACCAACAACCATAATTTACTCAGTATTACCTTCCTTGTTAGTGTAAATTTCTTGAGTATCTCCCTCCATTTCAATTTCTGATTTTTGGCTGTTTCCAGATATTACTTGAACCCTCTTCAGTGAAGACCCATGCAAATATCTGTTCAATTTGTCTGCCATCTCTTTTACATCCATTGCTAATTCCCTAGATGAATTTCCTATAGGACCAGCACTTAAGTTTGTTTATTCTTTTTCAAACATCTGAAGAAACTTTTCCTATCTCTCCATAATTTGGCAAATTTTCTTTCATATCCTCAGGTTTCTTCCCTTTTTAATCTCCTGGTAATACCTTGGTTGCTTTTAAACTATTCTGTCCAATCTTCTGACCTGCTACTGATCGTTGCACAATTTGATACTTTTACATTTTTGTTTTAAAATTAACAATGGATGGGGAGACCATCCCTTAGAAATGCTCTTATTTGTTGGAATGTTACCTCTTCTACACTTTCTTCAATATCCCCTTAAGTTCGCTACTACATCTCTAGTGAGCTATCCTTGAACCTAAATACCAGTTCACATTTGCTAGCTTGGCTTTTATGCTCTCATAATTGCCCTTGTTTAAATTCAAAATAATAGACTTTGACTCGCACATCTGTCCCTTACACTGTATATAGCATTCAAGCATATTATGGCTGCTACTACTAAGGGGTGCTTCCACTATGAGATCAATAATTAATTCTATCTGATTGATCAAAACCAAATCTAATATAGCCTGTTGTCTGGTTGGTGGCATAACATGTCCCGAAAACAATCAATGAATTTCTCATTGAGACTATTTTGTCCCATCTGATTTTTCCAGTCTGGATGTAGGTTAAAATTGCTGTACCCTGTTTGACAAGTTCCCATTATTTCTTTTTGATATCCTGGGCAGCACAGTGGCTAGCACTGCTATCTCACAGTACCAGGGTCCCAGGTTCAATTCCAGCCTCGGACGACTGTGTGGAGTTTGCACGTTCTCCCGGTGTCTGCGCGGGTTTCCTCCGGGTGCTCCAGTTTTCTCCCATAGTCCAAAGATGTGCAGCTGAGGTGAATTGGCCATAGTGGTAGGTTCATTAGTCAGAGAGAAATAGGTCTGGGTGGGTTACTCTTCGGAGGGTTGGTGTGGACTTGTTGGGCCGAAGGGCCTGTTTCCACACTGTGGGGAATCTAATCTTACCATGTAGTTAGTGTTAGGGGATTTATATACACTTCCCATAAATGATCTCTTGCCTTTATCGTTCTTTGTCTGTACACAGAATACTTCTATATCCTGGTTTCCTGAATTTATTTCATCCATTTGTTGTGCTAGTATCATCTTTAATTAACGGAGCCACTCCTCCACTCTTTCATAGGGACCTGGCCTTCTTAAACAATACCCTTGAATTTTCAGGTCTCAATCTAAATCATCTCAACCACATCTCCGTTGCAGCCACTAGATCATACTTATTTATCTCAACTTGCATTTCAAGTTTCTGTTTGTTTTGGATGAATATGGAATTCTAGTAAGGTTCTTATATTGCTTTTGTAACCTTGAGTTTTATCTGATAATTTGCTCTTAGATCAACAGTCTCTGGTCCTTCCTGCCACTGTTTATTATTTCCCACATTAATTATTTTCTCTGTTGCATTTTACCCACACATTCACAAAAGGGAATTGATGATGCAAGTCGTGTACAGAAAAATATTAATACTGCAATAGTGCTGTCACTTGTACTCTGATGTAAAGGGATGGTTGCCGACTGAAGCAGATACCTCAAAAGGAGGTCAACCACCAATTTCAATTTGTACAAAAGTATAGAGCATTTATTATAGTGCTGCCTTTGAAGACAATGTTTCATTTACAAAGAACATATTTACAGATCTGCTTCCCAATCTGAAAGAGAAAAAAAGACCTAAATTGTGAGGATACTTAATTTCCATACATGACCTTGCGACTGCATCGATCAGTATTTGTGATGTAGTTTGAATGCAGTATTGTAATCTAAGTGGGGATATATATGATTAAGTACAGAAAAGACTAACTGTAAAACGCTTACTTTGAGTTGCTTCAAAGTTGTCCAGCCTTTTCTAATTGATTGTCCCTTGTACTATCCTAACCTGACATCTTCAGGTCCAAAGCTTTGCAAGAGCACATGCGCATACTCAAAGCTTTTTGGTTACTGAAGTTTCTGGGCCATCACCAACCAGTGAAGATCATCATGATGTGAATAAATGGCACCAAATCCTAGGATACAAAATAGTTAAACTGAACAGAACCAAGATTTTGCAAGCAGTCTTTTAATAAAATTAGTATGGAATGAACAAAGCAAAATTAAAACAGTGAGCTTTTCATAAATACGCTTAGCATTCACACGCTTCAGTTACTACTTCATTTCTGAAATGTGTGGACCATCTTTCCCCAAACCTTTTGTCATTTCTTCATGGACAAAGCTTTTACAAAAACTGCACTCATTAGTTATATGCCTGCTACAGCGGATGCAAATAAAGGTGTAGTCGTCGTTGGGGACAACTGGATCTATGCTTCTCTCCCTTTTCTCTAACTTGCCAGCTCTTAGTGCAGTCTCAAATGTCCCTGTGGCATCTCTGGGCATTTCTGTTTCCGGCCTGCTGTTTGCACTGGTAATAGTCAATGCAGCACCCAAGAAATAGGCTTTATTTGGTGCATTTCTGTTCCATTTTGGTGTTCAACACAATCTTAGGCAAACAACTGTCATCCATTCAGACAATATAGACACAATGTTTGTGATAAGAGTCCTAACGAGGGATCGGAGAATGCTGTGAAGTCAGCACTGATGGAAGCGCTTTGTCAGCAGTATAAGATCCATGGCTTAACACCACACAAAAAAGAATTGAAGACTGCAGCTTTGCATATTGAGTTTGGTCTGTGCCCTAAGGCTGCGGTTGCTTCAGTCATTCAAGGTCAGCAGGCTGGGTGGTTTGTTTTTGAAAGCTAATTGTCTACTTCCTCATATACAACAGTATAAAACAAAATGATGTCACCAATTTGGTAAATTATTTTACAGCATTCAGCTTGGTTTCCTCGACATCAAAGCTAAGTGATCTATATTCCTGGATTGTAAACTGATACTGCAGGACTTCAGTTTTCTTTAGTCTGAAGAGTCATGCTGCTCACTTTTTCTCCGCTTCAGGTCTGCTTCATTATAAGCCAGGGGAGCATAGTTCGTCTACGAGATTTACAGATGAGTTTCTCCTGTTTCTTTGTGTAACTTTCAAAAAAAAAATCTGTATGATAAATAAGTACCTGAAGACCTAGGGTTGCCTGTTGCATCATCACGTTCGGGCTGGTGGATAAGGTCAGGTCAGCACATCCTGGTGTTGTACCACAGATTCAGAAGGGATTTGCAAGATTGCGATAACGCTTGACAGGACAAAATTCATGAAACTGCATCACTGAAGTCAGAAACCTGTATGGGCATGCATTTTTTTTTAAAACAAGTATTTTTCATGATGTATCTTTACTCAGTGTCACATGTCTTGGCAAGGTAGGCAGGGTAGTGAAGGCAACATTTGGTACACTTGCCTTTATTGGTCACTTCATTGAGTATAGAGGTTGGGAGGTCATATGGAGGCTGTACAAGACATAGGTTTGGTCAATTTTGGAACTGTGTGTACAATTCTCATCTCCCTGCTATATAGGGAAGACATTGTGAAACTTGGAAGAGTGGAGAAGAGATTTATAAGGATGTTGCCAGGTTTGAAGGATTTGAGCTATAGAGAGGCTGAATAGGCTGCAGCCATTTTGCCTGGCACGTCAGAGGCTGAGGGGTGACCTTATAAGACATTAATAAAATCATGAGGGGCATAGATAGGGTGAACAGACACGGTCTTTTTCCCAGGGCATGGGAGTCCAAAGTCAGAGGGCATAGGTTTTGAGTGAGAGGGGGAAAGATTTAAAAGGAACCTCAGGGGCAACTTTTTCTTGCAGAGGGTGGTGCATTTAAGGATGCTGCCAGAGAAGGTGGTAGAGGCTGGTACAATTATAATATTTAAAAGGCATCTGGATGGGTGGGGTACATAAAAAGGAGAGGTTGAGAGGGATGTTAGCCAAATGCTGGCAAATGGGACTAGATTAATTTTGGATATCTGGTCAGCATGGATACCTTGGATTGAAGGATATGTTTCCATGTTGTACAGCTCTATGACTCTACTAAAATAATGTACAGCTGTTTGCTTGGTTCATAACACTTCTCTTGTAATTTTTTTTGAATGCTAAAACCATGTCTGTGGTCTCTCAGTTTGTTCCGAAATGACTTGGGCTTTCTGGAAGTTCTCCTGTAATGATAGACACAAGCTTGATCAGACATATTCTCGCCAGGATCTTCCAAGCAACAGAAAAAAAAAAAGAGTTGATCACATGGCTGTTAGAACAAGCTAACTTTCATCCTTAGTTTTTGATAATGGCACCAGAAGGATCTTGTGGGATTCCAATCTATCCTTAGCAGGCTGCGAAAAACCCATGATGCTTCATAGTCAAGCAGGTCTCTCAGCTATCAAGGCTTCATCTGGAATGCCATGGACTCCAGACTTTGTTGCTCGTGGTCTGGTTCATGACGGTCACATTTTCTCCCAGAGTTGAGCTCTCATTAATTCTTATTTGACAAGCTGCCGTTGATGTCAGTATTATGCACGTGATGCTGAAGAGTGCTTCAAAGTGCTCTGTCAAGCAATCCAGGACTGACTCCTTGTTGGTGTGTAGGGTCTTGCCATTGGTGCTCCTTGAGATTATTTTATTGAGTAGGCTTGACTATAGATTGTCTTTTACTCTTCGCCAGCTGGCTGAGGAAAACAAGCGTCATGAGTTGACCATATTATTGATTGCATTTCCATCAAACCAATCCCTGTCCTAGGAAGTATTAAGTACTGCAATTTTAACATACTCTTGGGATTCATCTTAACTGGAATCCTCAGGGACAGTATGGCATTCTGGTTTGTGTTGTAAGGTTCCTTGATATGTATCGCTGCAAGATGAGGTTTGCAGGTCATTGGCTCAATTTCTTTGATACATCATCTGAGTCTGTTCTCCCGCTTACGTTTGAATTAAGTAAACAAGCCTGTGACCTGTGTCACAGTCATTACTGGGCATGGCTTGAGTAGCAATGTATCCTTTAAGCCACTGGCACAAAAAAATGGAGTCCATCAGGTGCCAGTGTTTACAGCAAGGATCCATCAAGATTTATTTTTGTTGAAAAGGTGTTGGTTTAAACAGTTGCATTACTGCACAGAGTTTCAGCTGAATATCCCCATTTTCATTGAAGTTTTCAACTCCATGGTGTTCGAGTGATCGCTTCCATGCCAGGCTACCATGGACAACTCTGGCATTGAAATTACCAGTGAAATTTTGTCCTTGAGTGATGTTTTCTAAATGACTTCATGAGATATGTGCAGAATTTATCCTTGTCAATAAGCTGAAGGTTGGACCATGAATGCTCCTTTCCAATTTAGAAGCAGCCATCTTCTGTGCTCCAGATGATTGTATCTTCATGTCATCAACAAAATGATTTAATATCCTGAGCCATCTTCACGCAAGATTGGAACTGTTTCTTCCACTATCATCTTACACCTGTTTTAACTTCCTTCCCATCTAACTTCCTTCCCATAACTACAGGATTTACTTATCTTGCAGGGTTAAGATGGATTGTTTTTCCTTCCTGCTAGCAGAACCAAGTTTGAAATGGAGCTCGGTTTGCACTGAATGACCTCACTTTTTGAGCCTGGAGTTCATCTGTCAAGGCACAGCAAACTAGCAGCAAAATCAGCAAGTTATAGATTTGGATTCAGAGCTTCCCTCTCCTTAGGTGGGGTTGTTGACCAAGGCTTGATGAAACCCTCCTTGCCATGCTGTTTTATCTACAGGTAGTAAATCAACAACCATACCCAACAGTATGGCACACCTTTGGTCGAGAACATAAACATTTGGTCTTTTGTTTTGGAATCCTTCCACCTTGGACATCATCTTTATCAAGGAACACTATCCAGAGGCATCATGTTCATCATTCTCCCCTTCAGGTGAGAAGCATGTGAGGCTGTGGTAATTGTAGCTAGCAGAGAGAGTTGAAAATGGATGTATTGGTTCCAGTCCATCCTATGAGCAAAATACAGCTGACTCAAGGTACAAGGATACCACCTCTGACATCCCAAGGGCAGACCAAATAAATGAGCCTTCTGTAAGAAGCATGCAACTTACACAAATATCCTATGATTGCAGGTCAGAAGTAATCCTGGATCAGACTGAGAAGCTTTCAAATAAGCATTTTCATGAAGGCTTTAAGACACTTCAAGACAAGACAAAGGTTAATCATAGTGTTGTGCTATATTTGTATTTTATACTTTCTTTATTGCTTAAAACCCTATTTTTGATACCAGAATGTGGAACAAAATAATAAATGAATTATTTCCAGAAATAATAGTGATTCATGGACAAAATGTAGCTATACATACTCCTCGTAAAATATTAACTGAACTGTCAACCATGATTTTGCATTTGAAATCATGTTTATCATTGTTTATCATTGGAACTATTAGCGCCACCTAGTGTTTTGCAAGGACAACAGCAACATAGGTTTTTTTAAATTATGGGATTCTCGATTATAAAAGACTCAGAATCCCTACAATGTGGAAACATGCCATTCAGCCTATCGAGTCCACACTGACCCTCTCAAGATCATCTCACCTGAACCCACAAGACCATTCCCTGTCACCCATCCCTGGACGTTATGAGCAATTTAGCCTGGCCAATTGACCTAACCTGCACATCTTTGGACTGTGGGAAGAAAGCAGAGTACACAGAGGATACCTAAGCAGATGTGGGGCGAATGTGCAAATTCCCCAAAGACCCAAGGGTGGAATTGAACCTGTGTCTCTGACACTGTGAGGCATCGGTGCTAACCACTGAGCCACCGTGCCACCCTCAATAACAAGATTGATTGAGGACTTTTAAATGGAAGATGTGACATGTCAAATTCTTAAGCATTACATGCATATATTACAGCAGCTATATTTATTGCTCAGAGACAGATTCTTTCCATTCCCCCAGTTACATGCATCTTCTCAATAGAGTACAATTCTGGTCTTGCTTGTGCTTGAACGACAAGTCCAGATTTAATATTGGACTTTCTCTCTATACATGATCACAAACTCAACACAAGGCCAATTTATAGCAAATTACACCCCTGATCAAAAATCTTAAACCGTATGACCCTGAAGAGAGGGTTACAAAATTGCAATGGGTAAAGATATCAAGGAATATCGAACAAAGGTAGATAATAGAGTTGTTGTGCAGATCAGGATGTAAAGTACACAAGAAAGATCTATTTCCCTAAGTGGAGAAGTCAATTTATAGGGCACACAAATTTAAGGCGAATGGTCAAAAGATGAGAGGGGACATGAGGAAAGATATTACACTCAGATGGTAGTGGATATCTTTGGAGTTTGGTGACCAGTTCAGTAGTTGAATCTTACAGGACATTTTAGAAGCTATTAAAGATGGTTAAGGAGATCACTCGAATCAACAAGATTTTGTCAAAGGGAAATCACGTTTAACCAATCTAATGGAGTTTTTGAGAAAGCAAGTTTATGCATAAAAGGGAACCAGCGAGGTAGTGTAAGTAGATTTCCACAAGACATTTGATAAAGTGTTACATCACAGGTTATTGCTGAAAAGAGCTCATGGTGAATGAGTAGAATATTACTATGGATAGATAATTGTATAACTAACAGGTAGCAGAGAATGAGCATAAATTAATCAAGTTGCGAGATTTAACAAGAGCATGCCACAAGGATCTGCCTGGGACTTCAACTGTTTACATCTTACATAAATTACTTTGATGAAGGGATCAAAAGTATACTTGCCAAATGTGATGACAGCTTTCAGAGAACACAAGAATCAACTAGAGAACACAGGAATGAATTAAACAGGCTACCCTGAACTGGATATTTTATCAGCAGAAAAGAATAATTGACCATCTAGTTGTGAGAGGGTTCCTTGGAGAAGGCTGACCTTAATGTGATTCAACTCTTCACTGTGTTGGATACTGACATTTTTGATTTGGACACTAGGGTCCTAAATTGGAATAAAGGAAACTATGATTCTATGAGGCATAAGCTGGCTACGATATATTGGGGAATATTACTTAAAAGGGGTGACAGTGAATTGGCAATGGCAAATATTTAAATGGTTCATGGAAGAACTGCAATAATTGTTCATTGCTGTCTGGCACAAAAATAAAACTGGGAAGGTAGCCCAATCCTGGATAACAAGGAAAATTAGTGACAGTATTAGATACAAGGAATTGGCCAAAAGAGGCAGCACGTCTGAGGATTAGGAGTTTAGATTTCAGCAAAGGAAGATAAAGGGACTAATTTTTTTTTTTACAAAAGAGGGAAAAGTAGAGAACAGTCACGGTTGGGTTGTCCCCTTCCCAGAATTCTTCTTTCTCACTGGGATATATCTTTGCTCTGAGCCATGAACTATCTTCTTCAACATCTGTCATTGTTGCTTGACTGCCTTTGCTGCTACACTCCTTTCCCAGTTCAGTCCAGCTAGCTGTGTCCTCATTCTTTTGTAACTATATAAATTCAGCACAATTATTTCCAAACCAAGTTCTCCTCAAACTGATTGATAAATTCTACCATGTTATGGCCAGTGTGGCCTTGGAGATAACTTTTAAACCTGCCTTATTACACATCATCAAATCCATTATTCAAAATAGCCCAGTCAGTGGTTGGATCCAAAACATTGTTTTCTCAGAAACTGTTCTGAAAACACTTTATGAATTCTTTTGATGGCTAAAAGCAGTCTTTGAATATGTTTAAGGCAGGGGTGATTGGACTTTTGGTGAAATGTTAAAAGGGGTAGGCAGGAATGTGATTCTGCAGTTATGATCAGCTTAGCCATGATCCTACTTGATGTGGGACAGGCACAAGGGGCACGATATTTTATTTCGAGTCCTTGCTTGTACCCTCATATCTTGACTCATTTAAAAAGGTACCTGCATTCTGAGTGAAGTTATCGAATTGCCTTCACTCAGGTGGTGTCCCCCAAGGGCTGGTATGCATTATTACCTCTCAAACTCCATTTTATTTAGCCCTTCCCTTCTTGCTATTTTTCCCTATTTGACCAGTGGAAAAAATAGCTGGAAGCAATCTGCACCATTGTCATATTTCACTATTTAAGAGTAAGCAAGACTTTGGCTTTGTCATTTCCAATAAAAAGATTAGAAGTAAAGCATTTTTAGAGCGAGATGTGCATGATTTTGGATATTAAGAGGATTTGGCTCTTCATTTATCTTTTATGAAAAAGATTTACAGAAAGACCATTTGTTGGAAGCTTGACAATTACAGATTTGTTTTGGTAAATTTACAATGATGGATAGTTAGTCCATGGAAGAATACATTATGCACCTTGATAGAGCAGACAGATTGCTCACCAATAACGCGTATTTCATAATCATGATTTGACTGTAATGCAATTTGTGAATTGCAGACTTTTTTAAAAAAATGAAGTGAACTCCGTTACTTGGTTCCATCCCCTGTATCACCAGTTGGCTGTTATGTATTCTGCTGATGCATCTATTGCAACAGTTTGTTGTGTGTGTGTGTGTGTGTGTGTGTGTGTGTGTGTGTGTGTGTGTGTGTGTGTGTACTTTTTTTGCATCTATCTATAACTGAGGTAGGGGAAGTGAACATTGGAACATTTTGCTGGTGTGCTTACTGGGATCATGCACAGAATTTGTGTGAGTGGGGACTAAAGAGTGGGGAGAGAGCAAGAGTTAGGAAGCAAAAGGAGGTACAAATACAGCAATACCAATTGAGTGTTGGAGAGTAAACAGGGTCTTGATTGCTGGCTATCTGAAGCTCCTACATACACCCTTTCTTGTAAAAACGCTGTATGTGTATGGAAGAGGGGAGGTGTGAAATAAAGAACAAATCACTGGCAACCCTCACCTCTCCTCACCCACCCCCAAGTTATGCCTGATCCAAGTTCACCCAGTCTCTTAAAAAGGTGGTGAGTGGGGGCAGGATCTGAGAGTCTTAGCCCCTTATTCTCTCTGAAACCCAAGACCCATCAAAGCCTCCAGGCATTCAGAGCATTTCAGCCGTTTCACCACCCCCTCAAAAAATAGGATTCTACTCGTGCCAAAAAGACTTGTCCAAATTTCACAAAGTTTAATTGCACAGAGCTGGTTTCCGGATGACACCACTCCACACAGAGCCAGGAATACAACAATACATTGGAAATGTTTGCTTGTAACAACTTGGTATTTCTGTAACTAACCAGAAATGGACAGGTTCACTGTTATATCCCTGGTGGTGGGGTCTTTTTGGAGGTGGCGGAAATGTCGGTGGATGATTTGGTTTATGCGAAGGTTTATAGGGTGGAAGGTGAGCACCAGGGGCGTTCTGTCCTTGTTACGGTTGGATGGGTGGGGTTTGAGGGCAGAGGTGCGGGATGTGGACAAGATGCGTTGGAGGGCATCTTTAACCACGTGGGAAGGGAAATTGCGGTCTCTAAAGAAGGAAGCCATCTGGTGTGTCCTCCCCACCCCTTTCCGCCTTCCGCAAAGACGATTCCCTCCGCGACTACCTGGTCAGGTCCACACCCCCCTACGACCCACCCTCCCATTCTGGCACTTTCCCTTGCCACCGCAGGAACTGTAAAACCTGCGCCCACACCTCCTCCCTCACCTCTATCCAAGGCCCTAAAGGAGCCTTCCACATCCATCAAAGTTTTACTTGCACATCCACTAATATCATTTATTGTATCCGTTGCTCCCGATGTGGTCTCCTCTACATTGGGGAGACTGGGCACTTCCTAGCAGAGCTCTTTAGGGAACATCTCCGAGACACCCGCACCAATCAACCAAACCGCCCCGTGGCCCAACATTTCAACTCCCCCTCCCACTCTGCCGAGGACATGGACGTCCTGGGCCTCCTTCACCGCCGCTCCCTCACCACCAGACGCCTGGAGGAAGAACGCCTCATCTTCTGCCTCGGAACACTTCAATCCCAGGGCATCAATGTGGACTTCAACAGTTTCCTCATTTCCCCTTCCCCCACCTCATCCTAGTTTCAATCTTCCAGCTCAGCACTGTCTCCTTGACTTGTCCGGACTTGTCAAACCTGCCTATCTCCTTTTCCACCTATCCACTCCACCCTCTCCTCCTTGACCTATCACCTTCATCTCCTCCCCCACTCACCCATTGTACTCTATGCTTCTCTCTCCCCACCCCCACCCTCCTCTAACTTATCTCTCCATGCTTCAGGCTCACTGCCTTTATTCCTGATGAAGGACTTTTGCCTGAAACGTCGATTTCACTGCTCATTGGATGCTGCCTGAACTGCTGTGCTCTTCCAGCACCACTAATCCAGTATTTGCTTTCCAGCATCTGCAGTCATTGTTTTTACCTCATACACCACTACACGTGACTTACCTTCATCATTTCTCTCCCCTACCCAAACTCCTCCATCCTGGTTTTCTGAACTTGGGTTTAATAGGATAGAAAAGGACAACCTATCATAAACAAATAGAACCAACCGTCCATTTGTACCTACACTCAATATTTCAGTCCCAATCCAAAACATCCTGTAGTAATGCCTCCATAATTAATTTTTAAAAATTCATTCTTGTAATGTAATTCTCACTGGCTGCCCAGCATTTAGTGTCTGTCACTAGCTGCTCTTGAGAAGGTGGTGGTGAATTGTCTTCTTCAACTGCTACAGTCCATGTGCTGTAGGTAGGTGCACAATGCCCTTAGTGAGGGTATTCCAGGTTTTTGACCCAACGACATTGAAGGAACAGTAAGGTATTTTCAAATCAAGACAGTAAGATCAAAGTTATTCAATGATAGGTAGGCCCACATCAATCGGGAGATCTGAACCATTGTGCTTCAGAAATCAGAATCACCCTAGAGCAGGGACTAAACATGAAGAATAACTATAATAGGAGTAAGTAACTAAAAGGTAATGTTAAGTGGAATTGAGATACGTCAACAGGTGATAGAGAACTCTTGGTACCCAATTTAAAGTAACTAAATTTCTGATACTCAAAAGATAGGAAAGAAAAAACAATAACTAATTTGTACCTGGGACCCCAGCAACAAGTCCAAACATCCAAAAGTAGAAGCCAATTAATGATGAGTCCGGAAACAAGCCCAGGGATACAAACACAGAAACAGAAAATGTTCAGTAAGAATTACACTGGAACTTCCACAACAGTTTAGAATTCTATTGGAAAAGGTAAGAATAACAATTTTGTTGTGTGTTTAAGACTATGTTGGAGCACTTTACGAAACAATCCACTTTGCAAGTTAGTGAATGGTTCATGTGTCTGAAATCTCTCTGAACAAAGTTGTTCTTGTCTCCTCTTTTTAAAAACACATGTATTCTTTTCAATCTGTGCTAGAGATAAATGCATTTTGAAACTGTGACATTATGATTTGGATCAAAGGGGTGGGAAATGGTTTTGAAATGTTCGTAATAATTAATTCTGGAGCTGGATTGCATTGATATTCAGTTAAAAACTTTCTACAGGTTTTAAGGATTTGAGGATTCTTGTTACTGTCATTCACAAAAGACTAGGGTAGGTATACATGAAATTCTGGATGTTGCTAACTAGGGTTTGGAAAGAAACATGAGATTATCTAAATTAATAGGTAAACAAAAATAAGCCATTAAGTAGAGTGATAGAGTCATAGAGATGTACAGCACGAAAACAGACCCTTCGGTCCACTTGTTCACGCCGACCAGATATTCACACCCAATCCAGTCCCACCTACCAGCACCTGGCCCATATCCCTCTAAACCCTTCCTATTTATATGCCCATCCAGCCACCTTTTAAATGTTGCAATTGTACTAGCCTCTACCACTTCCTCTGGCAGCTCATTCCATACACATACCACCCTCTGAGTGAAAAAGTTCCCCGTTCAGTCTCTTTTATATCTTTACCATCTCACCGTAAACTGATGCCCTCTAGAACTGGACTCCTCCACCCAGAGTTTATTTATCCTACTGATGCCCCTGATGATTCCATAAACGTCTAAGGTCACCCATCAGCCTCCAATACTCCAGGGAAAACAGCCCCAGCCGATTGAACCTCTCGCCATAGCTCAAATCCTCCAGCCCTGGCTACATCCTTGGAAATCTTTTCTAAACCCTTTCAAGTTTCACAATATCTTCCCGAAAGGAAGATAGGCTTCTACTTTTGGATGTTTGGACTTGTTGCTGGAGTCTCATCTACAAATTAGTTATTATTTTTTCTTTCCTATCCTTTGAGTATCAGAAATTTAGTTACAGAAATGCACACAATTTTCCAACAGTGGCCTAACCAATGTCCTGTACAGCCACAACATGACCTCCCAATTCCTGTACTCAATACTCTGACCAATAAAGGAAAGCATACCAAACGCCTTCTTCACTATCCTATCTACCCGTGACTCCACTTTCAAGGAGCTATGAACCTGCACTCCAAGGTCTCTTTGTTCAGCAACACTCCCTAGGACCTTACCATTAAGTGTATAAGTCCTGCTAAGATTTGCTTTCCCAAAATGCAACACCTCACATTTATCTAAATTAAACTCATCTGCCACTTCTCAGCCCAATGGCCCATCTGATCAAGATCCCGTTGTAATCCAGGATAACCTCCTTCGCTGTCCACTACACCTCCAAGTTTGGTGTCATCTGCAAACTTACTAACTGCACCTCTTCTGCGCATATCTAAGTCATTTATATAAAACAGTGGACAGAGCTCCGATCATTGTGGTCACAGGCCTTCAGTCTGAAAACAACTCTGCACCATCACCCTCTGTCTTCTACCTTTGAGCCAGTTCTGTATCCAAATGGTTAGTTCTCCCTGTATTCCATGAGCTATAACCTTGCTCACAAGTCTCCCATGGGGAACCTTGTCGAACGCCTTACTGAAGTCCATATAGATCACATCTACTGCTCTGTCCTCATCAATTCTCTTTGTTACTTCCTCAAAAAACTCAGTCAAGTTTGTGAGGCATGATTTCCCATGCATAAAGCCATGTTGACTATCCCTAATCAGATCGTGTCTTTCCAAATGCATGTACATCCTGTGCCTCACCACTGACAAATTGTCCACCATCGACATCAGGCTCACTGGTCTTTTGTTCCCTGGCTTGTCCTCATCACCTTTCTTAAACAGTGGCACCACATTAGCCAACTTCCAGTCTTCCGGCACCTCACCTGTGACTATTGATGATACACATATTTCAGCAAGAGGCCCAGCAATCACTTCCCTAAGTTCCACAAAGTTCTAGGGTACACCTGATCAGGTCCTGGGAATTCATCCACTTTTATGCATTTCAAGACATCCAGCACTTCCTCCTCTGTAATATGGACATTTTGCAAGGTGTCACTATCTATTTTGCTACTTTCTATATCTTCCATATCCTTTTCCATAGTAAATACTGATGCAAAATACTCGTTTAGTATCTCCCTCATTTTCTGCGGTTCCACACAAAGGCAGCCTTTCTGATCTTTGAGAGGCCCTATTCTCTCCCTAGTTACCCTTTTGTCCTTCATGTATTTGTAAAAGCCCTTTGGATTCTCCTAAACTCTATTTGCCAAAGCTGTCTCATGACCCCTTTTTGCCCTCCTGATTTCCCTCTTAAGTATACTCCTACTTCCTTTATATTCTTCGAAGGATTCACTCGATCTGTCTATACCGAACATATACTTCCTTCTTTTTCTTAACCAGACCCTCAATTTCTTCTGTCATTCAGCATTCCCTAAACCTGCCAGCCTTTCCTTTCGCCATAACAAGAATGTACTTCCTCTGGAACTCTCGTTAACTCATTTCTGAAGGCTTCTAAGTAGTGAGACACCTGATGATTAATCCAAAATCTTGCAAGGTACAGGGCTGAAAAAAAACTTAAAGGTTCAAGTCAGTCACTGGTCAAGATGCTACCAGATTATACTTTGAGTATGCACGCACTCAATTCATCCATTTGTTTCAAATGCTACAATAACGAATTCAGATAAACTGCATGAATTCATGTAAAACTCTGTTATCTCACTTTTTAGATTAGAATCAATCTAAACATCATGGCATAGACAGAGAACACAGGGGGCTATCACCATTGTTAACAGCTAACCCGAGAATGCACCTTTTTTAAAAAAGGTTTTGTGATTTACACACGAAAGAAGTGAAACTATCACGGTATTCTAACAGATGAAAGGCTTAACAGACAATGTATAATTTCAGTTACATCACACTGTAAAGTTTTGCTATAAATTCTGTGTGTTAGGATTGAGACCTCCACTACCACCTGATGAAGGAGCGTCGCTCCAAAAGCTAGCGTGCTTCCAATTAAACATGTTGGACTATAACCTGGTGATTTTTAACTTTGTAACACCGGCATCCAAATCAAGAATTCAGATATAGTCTTTAGTTTTATCTTATGTTGTAAAATCTTAATTGATTGTTATTCTTACCTTTACACTTCCCATCCCTGAAACAGTCTCCTGTTTCCTACGTTCAGGTCGACAACCTTGATCAGAAATCCTGAAATCTGAAAAGCTCCAAAGTCCGAAGGTTTTTCTGTGAACAAGGTTATTTGGCGTGCAAACCGTTTACCCACGTCGACACCCACTCGAAGAGTGTCACTCAGAGTGCAAAGTCAGGCATGGCCCAGCACTAGCAGCCTCAATTCTGACTCCAGGCCCATTTTACCCCAAGTCTGCTCCTCTTTTAAGATGTTTTAAAATTTCACTATCAAATTGTCACTTATTCTCAAATTCGAAAAATGCTGAATTCCAAAAACCAGCTGGTCCCGAGTATTTCAGATAAATGATTCTGCACCACTACTGCATTCCTCTTTGACCTTTGCTCTAAGCTTTAATTTGCTACATCATCTCAAAACTTGATCCCCTTGCAATTCTCAGTTGAGATTATCAAGAAGGACTCTTCTTCTCAACCTCTCATCTCACCTGATTGTTTAACCTATCTAATGAGAGAGCTGGCCTACAATCTGCTAAGACTATGGTGAACGTTACTTCCTTAGTTATGTAGTTGTTAAGAACACCAGCTCCAGCATGCTGAGCCTACCTACAGCACATGGACTGTAGCTGTACAGCTGCTAAGGACCAAGCCAGACCCCCTCAAAACATTTCAAGAAAGTAGCCAGACCCTAACTTTGCTAGTTGTTTTAAGCAGGTGTAACGCGGATATTCCAGGTAGGATGCAGTTGGTCAAACCACTTAGTTTTAAACAAAATAGAATTTATTTGCAAGATTACTGAATGAAACACGAAAGGAAACTGAATACTGAACAATTTAACCTATCCGAAAACCCAACACATCACCCAACTTCACAATGCTGTTCCAAATACTTGCAATAATCCCCACAAACACCCCATGGCTCATAAGGTAAAATCAAACACAGAGTCTTAAAAAGAGAGAAATCAGCATGGACCTGCTTTGTTGGGTCCATCAGCTATTACAAGGCTACTGCTAAAATCCAAACCAAACCATAGAAAAACTAAGGTTGGAGAACTGGCCACTCCCCTTTCGTTGTACAAGGGTTTTTCTTTAAAAACACTTGAAAGCCTTTTGCCAGAGGCAGTATCTGTTATCTTTAATTAAACTGGCCCTAAAACCCTTCAACTTAGATTTTTTGGACTCTATCTTTTATGACCTCTCTGGGGAAAAAAAAACAGGGATAACACAACCTTGTAAAGAAGCAGCGTCATCACACCTTCCCCCCCCCTTAAAAAAAATGAACCATCAATATCCAAAAATGACTTCATTTTAAAACCCCTCAACCTCAAACTGTTAGAATGCTACCCAACACATATACACTACATTGAGAATAATCATGCAAACACAGACTGAAACAAAGTGTGGGAGTGGGTTTTATTTTTGCCACCGAACACCTCCATTTCCTATTCAAGGTTCAATGAGTCGGCAATCATGATTTCTCATCCTGTCACATGCACTATTCTCAAATTGAATGACTATAATAACAAGCTCCATCTAAATATTTTTGCCCTTAAATTCCTCCACAAACTTCAATGGGTTATGATCAATGTACATGACTGTCTCAGATATGTCAGTGGTAACATAAAACATCAAAAGTTCTAATACCAACACCAAGCTCAACCATTGAATATTTCTGCTGATGAATGTTCAAGTTCCTGGAGAAATACCTGATAGGTCTTTCAATCTTCTCGTCATCTTCTTCTAAGAGCACAGCATCAACATCCACATCACTTGCATTAATAGCTGCCTTGAATGGCTTTGCTCCAGTATTAACCTTCACTTAATTACGCAATGGTTAACACAGCTTTCAGGCTGTCAAGTGCCTTCTGACAGTCTGCTGTCCACTGAAATGTCTTGCCTTCCTTTTGCAACTCCGAGTGGAGCAGCCACAATGTTAAAATTTGGTACGAACTTTCAGTAAAATCCACTCAATCCCAGGAATCATAGCACTGCTCTTTTTGCCGATAGTATGGGAAACTCCCAATTACCTTAGTTTTGGCACTGTGTGGGGACAATTGTCCATGCTCAATAACATGGCCCAGGAAGATGACGAGCACTGCAAATTCACTTTTAGTCAGGTTTATCACCAAGCCTGTCTTCTCAAGTCAATTGAACAAGTCTGATAGAAGTTGCAAATGTTCTTTGCATGTGTGACTAACGATCACCAGGATATCAATATATACCACACAGTTGCGTAATCCGGCAATGACCTTATTGGTTAGTCTCTGAAACCTAGCTGGTGCATTTTTCATACCAAATGGCATGACTTTAAACTGATACAGTCCATTCAGCATTACCAAAGGTGCCGAAAATGCCTTCACTCTTTCTGACAAAGGCTCCTGCCAGTAACCTCGAAGCAGGTCTAACTTACAAATGAAAGTTGCTTGTCCCACCTTTTCAACATAGTCTTCCAAACATGGAATTGGATGTGTATCAGTCTTTGTAACTGCGCTGACTTTGCAATAGTCCACACATAACCGTTAGGTACCATCACATAGGTGAGCTGCAGTCACAAACTCACTTGCATTGTGTCATAGAATCATAAGAGATGTACAGCATGGAAACAGACCCTTCAGTCCAACCCGTCCAGATATCCCAACCAAATTTAGTCCCTCCTGTCAGCATCCGGCCCATATCTTTCCAAACCTTTCCTATTCATATATCCATCCAGATGCCTCTTAAATGTAATTGTACCAGCATCCACCACTTCCTCTGGCAGCTCATTCCATAAACGTACCACCCTCAGTGTGAAAAAGCTGTGCTGTAGGTCTCTTTTATATATTTCCCCTCTCACCCTAAACCTATGCCCTCGAGTTCTGGACCCCCCCCCCCCCCCCGGAAAAAGACCTTGCCTATTTATCCTATCCATGCCCCTCAGAATTTTGTATCTTGGAGCATGCATTCAATCTCCTTTTGAACCTATGACAACATTAGACGGTTATGCCGAGAAGGATGTTGCTTAATCAGAACAGTGTCTCCAAATCGACATCATGCATAATTAGGTTAGTGCTTCCCAGCTTATTTCCATGTATCTCCCTATACGATACTAAGAACTCTTTCAGGCCGTTTTGATTCTCCTCTGGAAGGTAACTCAATACTTTATCCCAATTTTTGACAACTTCCTCGTTGTCCAAATTAATTTGAACAACATCCAATTCAAAATTCTCGGAACTTGGTTCTTCCCTCTGTGCTGTAACTAATAACAGTCTCCTTTGGCTTTCCTTACCTGTCAAAATAACTCTTGAGCATATCAGATGACACACTCAGATTTCCCTCTGTCTGGAGTCCATATCAGGCAGCTGACCTCCCTCACCTTCCTTTCGGACTTGATAACATCCATTAAACTTTGCTTTTAAAAGGTTCAACAATCACTGGAAGTAACACTGATAGCAAAATGGCAAGTTTTTGATTTCTTGTCTGCTTCTCATTTCATTGTATGCTGTGATACTTTTAAATGCTGTCTAGCCAACTCCCCAGCTCTATTTAATCAATCCCTAAATTTGACACAGTCCAAATTTGTGGTCTCTGAATTCTGACTTATCAATTTCTTCTTAGTCATTATTAGCAGTCCTCTCATTTCATGCCCAAAAACGAATTCAAATGAAGTGAATTTGGTTGAGTCATTTGATGCATCTCTGATCACAAAAAGTACAAACAAAATTCCCTTATCCCAATCATCTGGATAGTCTCGACTATAAGCACTCAACACATTATTTAATGTCTGATGGCACCTTTCTAGCGCTCCCTGCGACTCTGGGTATGCAGTAATTTGAATTGTTTTATTCCTAAGCTATCCATAACTTACTTAAATAATTTTGATGCAAGGTTTGACCCTTTATCTGATTGTATCACTGTTGGTAGTCCATAACAAGTGAAAATTCAAGTAATGCCTCTCCAAAACTTTTAGTTGTGATATTGCGTAATGGAACAGCCTCTGGAAATCTAGTGGATACATGCATTGCTAACAAATACGGATCCCCACTTTTTGTTTTAGGTAGGGGTCCTATGCAATCAATTAAGACTCTCGTCCTCAAATGCAAGAATACATATTAAAGGTGCGGGTTTTATTACTGCCTGTGGTTTTCAAATTACCTGACATGTTTGACACATCTGGCAAAATTCAACTCTATCCTTGTGCAGTCCAGGCGAGTAAAAAATGGTTTTTGCTTAAGTTTTTCTCACTCGTTGATGACCCCCGAGAGGTAACTCTTGCACCATTTGCAACACCTCCTTTTGATAACCCACTGGCAACACAATTTGATGAACCTCTGTCCATTTCGCTTCTGCCTGAATGTGTGATGGTCTCCATTTTCCTGTTAAGTCATCATTTTTACGATAATAACATTCAAGGATACATTCAGATTCCCTTTCTGTGTATGCCTTTCGTTTAATTTAATTTAAAATTTTCATCTTTCTCCTGTAACTCAGTTAATTTATCTGAGCTAAAGATGTCTGCTGTGTCATCTATCTGCTCTTGGTTTGTATCAACTATTTCATCAAACAGGGTCCCTGCTAATTCCACTTCAACTTTTTTATCTGTACTCGTTGATTTCTCCTGTTTCAACTGGTGACTTTGTGATCGTTACCACACAGTCAGAAAAACTTCCAGGATATGTGTCTTGCAATAGTTCAGTCACCTGAGTTTCCACTGACTTTGACCAGAAAACCCTGACATGTGAATCAGCTATATCATTAGCAAGGACAAACTGTGTTCCTGGGGCTGCGAGTTTGTCCAGTACTCGAACCATGATTCTTTACTGGACCCTCTAATCTCACTTTACGTAACTGAACGCTTCTTGTCTCATTGAATTCCTGTTACGAGTACCTTTTCTGGCAATCGTCCTTCAGGAGATACACATCTCCTCATCTTTCAACATCACAGATTGAGAGGATCCTGCATCTCTTAATATTGTAACATGTTTATCTGCTACTCCTGGCCTATGAGAGTAAACTTTACCTTTGCAGGTATACGGTTTAAGATTATCTGGCATTTCCTCCTCAACTAACCTCTGAGCAACTTGCAGATTCTCGCCTCCAATGGGCTTTCCATTACCACTTCAACAAAATTCACTGGCATATCCTATTTTCCAACATCAGGCTTCCCAGCGCTTTTCCGATCCCAACAACACTGATTTCATGTGGCCTATTCTATTGCAGTGAAAACACTGGAGCTTTTTCACTTCTTTCCCCTTCAAGGGATTCCTTTTTACCTTGTGGTAAGTAATCCTTATGATCTTTACTGAGATCTACCTTTCCCTTTCCACGTGAGGATTTATTTTTTCTCAAATTTCTATCCCTCACAGATTGAAATTGATTTTGGACCCAAACGTTGCTTGATGGCTCAATTATGAGTCATTTCAGCAGCTAATCTTGCCATTTTAACTAGCTGCTCTTCCACAGGTTCTCACGCTTTGAGGAAGTAAATTTTTCAACTCCTCTAAAATGACTGTTTCTCTAAGAGCATCATAGGTTTGCTTTATTTGTAATACCTGGTCAACCTATCCAAATTACTTTGTTTGATCCTTTCAAACTCAATGTAGGCATGACCAGAGTCCCTCCTTCGATTCCTGAATCGTTGTCTGTAGACTTGTGGTACAAGCTCATATGTGCTTAAAATGGCTTTTTTCACTTCATCACATTCCCAGATACCTCCTCTGATGGTAAAGCTAGTGAGGCATTCACGTCACTTACACATTTTGTTTCAATCAACAAAACCCACATGGTCACTGACCACCGCATTTGTTTAGCCACCTTTTCAAATGAGATGAAAAAGGCTTCCATATCCTCATCAAATTGAGGCAATGCTTAAATATATTTAAACAGTTTCTCACCAGATCTTCAGCTACCATGGGCTTGCTCATCCTCACCAAGCTTATCTTCAGCTTTCATCTCCATCCTTTTAAGCTTACTTAAAAGCCTACTCGAAGGGCCAACTTCTGAAGTTCAAACTCGCTCTTTTTTCTTTCTTCCTTTCCCCTCAGGGCAGCATGGTGGCCCAGTGGTTAGCACTGCTGCCTCATAGCACCAGGGACCCAGATTCAAGTCCAGCCTCGGGTGACTGTGTGGAGTTTGCACTTTCTCCTTGTGTCTGTGTGGATTTCCTCCCACAATCCAAAAATGTGCAGGTCAGGTGAATTGGCCATGCTAAATTGCATTAGGTGCATGAGGCAGGAGTAAATATAGTGTATGGGAATGGGACTGGGTGGGTTGCTCTTCAGAGGGTTGCTGTGGACTTGTTGGGCCGAAGGGACATTTCCATACTGTAGGGAATCTAATCTTTCTCTCTTCTTTCTTTCTTTATTTTTCTTCTGCTAAAGCAATTTATTCTTGTTCTTTCCTCTGCTTTTAATCGCAGTTCAATTTCATTTCTCTTGCCTTTTCCTTGTCTTTTGTCTTTAATTCAAGTTGCTTCAGTTTCAATTGAATTTTAGCCATCTCTAAAGGATTCTGATGGCATTTCTCGCAAATTTAAATGCTGAGCTATTGCTGTAATTACATCTCCTTTCCAACCACAACTTGTCTGCCAATTCCACTGGCTTGACCTTAATCATCTTTTGCAAAACCAAGGTCACTTCTTCCACCCCCAGAAAACTATTCATTACTGAAAGAGCCATTGCTATCACAAGCACTATTTAAAATCAACTGAATTCAACACCCAGAACAAAAGACACTAACACCTACCACTCACTGCCTTCAGTCCAACAACACTAACCTCAAATTGGAACTATAGAACAAATCCCGCAAAGAGCCCCCAATCTGTTATAGACCAAGCCAGACTCCCTCAAACTATTTCAATCAAGTAGCCAGACCCTGGCTTTGCTGGTTGTTTTGAGCAGGTGTAACACAAATATTCCAGGAGGGGTGCAGTTGGTCAAACCACTTCATTTTAAACAAAACAGAGTTTATTTGCAAGATTACCACATGAAACACAGAAGATGACAATATTGAACAACTTAACCTATCCGAAAACCCAACACATCATCCCAACGTAATGATGCTGTTCCAAATACATGCAACAATCCACATAAACACCCCTTGGCACAAAAGGTAAAATCAAACACAGGGCTGTACAGGAGAGAAGGCAAATAGAGATCAGCATGGACCTGCTTCTTTGGGTCCACCAGCTTTTACAACACTACTTCTAAAAACCAAACTAGAGCAAAACCGAGGTAGGAGAACTGGCCACTCTCCTTGCATTGTACAAGTATTTTTAAACTTGAGAGCATTTTGCCTGTGGCACTATATGTTAGCTCTAATCAAACTGGCCATAAAACCCTTCTACCTAGACTTTTCGGAGTCTGTGTCTTTTACAACCTCTCTGAAAAAAAAACAGGGCGAATGTAACCTTGTCCAAGAGTAGCATTGTCACACATGATTCAGGTGCAGATAATCCAAGCAGTACAGATCCTACTTGCCCCAGTACTGGTGCCAGGGATTCATGAACCAGAACACAGTTTTACCACACTAGTCTTTCAGCCAAGTATTCATCTCTCTAATTTGATTTGCCTTTTGTCAATTTGCTCAGGAACCAATCCAAAGATTATGAGGCTCAATGATGAAGCTTCTACATTTATACAAATCAGAGAATCAAAGTAAAAAAGGGTCCCTAAAAGCTGACACAGGAGAAATAATGGAGAATAAGAACTAGAGACACGAAACAAGATATGCAGTATAATTAAATAACAATCAATATGCTGCAAAAATTGATTACAGTACACAGCAGGTACACCAACACTGGTCAAGTTGTCAGCTGTCAATCTTTCTGATACAAAGTCAACCTTGAAGATATCTACTTCTCACTTGAGATACAAAGATGCCTTCAATGTACTGCCAGCATTTTTTACTTTATGTCAATTTTATCCAGTTTTCTATAAACATTTACTGCCAATTACAGCTTGTTACAGAGACAGGGTGGAAATCCTCGACATTTTTCTACAAGGATTCAGCCTTAATTTCAACATTTTGCCAACATGCCAGTTAACATCAATACCTTTGCAAAATTACAATATAACCTAACAATTATGAACCAAATTTTGTGGTCAGCAAAGTAAAGCTGCTAACTTCAAAGAAAACTGGCTGCAAACCTGCCTGTGTGGAGTTTGCACATTCTCCCTGTGCCTGCGTGGGTTTCCTCCAGGTGCTCCAGTTTCCTCCCACAGTCCAAAGATGTGCAGGATAGGTGAATTAGCCATGCTAAATTGCTCATAGTGTTAGGTGTAGGGGAATGGGTCTGGGTGGGTTGCTCTTCGGAGAGTTGGGATGGACTTGTTGGGCCAAAGGGCCAGTTTCCACACTGAGTAATCTAAATGTTGAACCTTCTCTTTGATCTACTTTAAATCTAGTGCCAAATTCAATCTAAAAGTTTATTTGTTGACATCATTAGTTTTTCAATGCTGTTGAGGACATTTAGCAGTCATTACGAAGCAAGTACTCTTCCAAAACCCACCTCCACCTCATTCACCTCTTATAGTACAGTGGTAGTGTCCCTACCCCTGCACCAGGAGGCTGTGGTTCAAGTCTGACCTACTCCATCTCCAAACAGGCTGATTAGCAAAACACGTCATTTTTTTTCCCCCAAGTGTAAGTTTTTAAATGGGTTTCAATAGAGTACAAAGGTAGAAGAGTTTTTCAGTTCAATTGATTTCCACGATCACAAACACACCCACTAACAGTAAAACCATTGAAAGCAACTTTTGGATTTCTGCCTTAATGTACACGTCAAGTTGCTGTCTATTTCAGTGCAGTAACAATGACAAATGCTGAATTACTGCAGAAAAATCCAGGCAATTAAATTTGTTTTCGTATCTAGGCAAATTTAATGTAATTCAATAAATATGCTAATGGAGCATCTCTTTTAAAAGGCATTTTTATACTGATTCTGTACTGTTGTAAGCATATCCACTGTATTCCCATTGACACAAGCTGATTACAACATACGTTATAATGTGAAACCACATTATTAGAAATTAATAGTATGGACAAAAATTTGGATTTGAGTTTAAATTCCATTATAGTGTAAGGACCATGTCTATTTAATTTTCTGTTTTTTTTGGCTGTGAACTAAATTGGAAAAGGATCTTTTTAACAATCAAGGATTGCTGCATTGTGTAAAAATGGGGCTTTGGCTGTACATCTGTGGACACAGAAACAGAGTTCATATTTTGAGATTATAATAATGACCCTTCTTCAAAACAGCAATTTTCTGTGCTTATCTTTCAGAATTCCAGCATTCAACAGAGTATTTTGCTTTTAAGCCTTAGTCGCCACTAGACCAGCAGAAATCACAGCACAAGTACAAACTTGACCCAATGTAGCCCAATCATTTTGGAAAACCTTGGCAAAATATCAACAGTCTTAAGTCTTTCAATGTCTTCACCGACACAACACTGCAGACAAGTCTATTCCCCTCACTCTCCACCCTTCAGGCTCTCTGCCTGTAATCCTGGTGAAGGGCTTTTGCCCAAAACGTCGATTTTACTGCTCCTCGGATGCTGCCTGAACTACTGTGCTTTTCCAGCACCACTTTAGTCTATTCCCCTCACTGCAATTTCTGAGCTACCATGAGGTTACACTCGATATCTTTCTATATAATTTCATAACTCATAGCCATAGTACCAACTGTCTTACTACAAGACTGAAAATGTCAAGTTTCACAACAACTCAACCTCCAGGGCTTTAATCTATCACTTGCACCTTGAGTAAACAAACAGAACACAGCACTCAGGAAATTGTCAAATGAGAGGACTATATAATTTCAGTGCCACATCAACACTAATATTTTTGACAAAAATCATGAAGAAGAATGGTGGCAGAGTATTATTACCACTAGACAAGTAACCCAGAAGCCTAGGCTAATGCTTTGCCACCATGTGAGGTAGAAGTCAAGTGCCTATATTTGACTCTCAACAGCATTGCTGATTCTTAACTGCCCTTTCAAACAGCCTCAGTTCACAGGAAATTAGGGATGGGCATTAATTGACAGCCTTGCCAGCAAGGCCCACATCCCAAGAAATAATAAAGGGAGAAAAAACACAAAAATGAGGAAACAAAAAATATGGAGAAAAATCTTTGTGATTAAATAATGTTTACAATCATCAGATTTAAAAAGACAACTTGTGTCAATTTTAGTTAACATTGAGCAAATTGAATAAAAAAAAGACGGAAGACTGAAACTAAGTTACCGTTAAGAATTTGCATTTCCTATAGGATTATGTAGATAGTTTCATTGTGACAAATTGTTACCTCGGTTTATGATGAAACTCCTCAGATTTGTGAACCAGCTAATTCCCCAGACCATCCCACCCATGAATAAAAAATGATAAATGTTAGTTACCATAAATAAAAATCTAATTTTCCTTCATATTCTGTGATGTTAAACACTGAAGCTGAAATAGACAAAGCATAGTTTCTAAATGAAATCAAAAGCAAACAGAATAGAAAGATCACAAGTCAGCAAACCGCGATGCGCTTAATAAATAAGTTCGTGGTCTTCACGAAATTAAAGGAATAGTCTAGTGGGGCAAATCGCAAATCCGGATGAAAATTGACTTTTGTGAAACAGGACACGGACGTTGAGATCGAGCAAGCGATAATCGCGGTTGTGGAACAAGCAATGAGGACAAGAGCCGCAGGCACTTGACTGCGCTTGCATTGGAAGGCTGTCCAAGTCTATTTTGTCCAAGGATAGTTAGTACTAGCCAGGGCGGTGGGGGAGCTGAGTTATTAATTACAATTCAGTGAGTGTGGAGTTTCATGAGCTGCAATTTTGACACACGAAAAGTGCATTGAAACCACTTTTTTTAAAAAAAAATGCTTCAAAGTCAGTGTCTTTCGTAGTATTTGAAGCATTTTTTTCCCCAACGTGAAAGGTGGCTTGGACTGCTTTGTGACCTTGAGCACAGCAAGGGAAGACAAAGTAAAAGTCCAACAGTAAGGAGTCTGACCAACGTGGTTAGGTTTCCAATAATGAGCACAAGTACAAACAGAATCCACCAAAAATCTCAGCAACAACTTAAACCACCACAAAAGCAGATCGCCTTTTTCAAAAGGAAACGGTTACGTGTACAAATCGGACTAAAGCACAACTTTGAAGCGCAACCTGCTGCCTTAAAATATCTGCAAAAGCACAGTGTGGTAGACACCTATTTCAAACGTTTCGTGTTCGTTATGCGAAAGGCTTGACTTCTGATCGACTTTCTTTTCTGACAATGAATGAAGAAAATCTTTGAACACGCGATCGGTGGGGGGGGGGGGGGGGGGGGGAGTACGGGTTCAAATCATCAACAGTCACCATTTAAACATTAATCGAAAGATCAGGCACTTTCTTTTCATGGCTGGGCGTTCCTATTTACCTGAGGGAATTGTGCTGCAGCTTGATTTTTTTCGCCGGTTGAGGCCCGTCCGTTGCCATTGCTTCTCAAGTCACGCCACGCGCTAGTAGTGGAACAGAGTCGCGCGAGGAAGGGGTGACAAGCGCGGGATGAAGACAAGGGACAGGTCGTCTCTGCAAGAGTCAAAACGTGCGGCTGGGGAAAGAGCGTGGGGAGGGGCGAGATGGGGAAAAGAGCGGGGCTGGGGGGGCGGAGCGAAAACTGTGATCTGGTTGGGGTTGGGTCTCACGGGAGAGGGGCGGGACCGGACTGGTAACATGCAAATGAGGATAGGAACGACAGCGGAGAGGCGGCGCGTGGAAAGTGGTGCGGGTGCTGCGTCGAATGGTGAGTGAGGGGGCGGGGCGGAGCGGAGGGACGTCGATGCGCGGAACAGGGGAAAGGATGTGGACGCTCAGAGGAAGTGCCTCGGAGAAACGAGAAGGGTAGACCAAGTATGGCAATGCGCATGCGGAGTAGGCAGATCATCACGTGGGGAAGCCCAAGCTGTAAATAGATGCAGCCGATAATGCTGGTGAAATTGACCATTCAAGTTCATGATATGAAATATGTTGTTGAATATTTTACGCAGTCTAGAAGCACTCGCCAGCCGCAAGCAATGACAGGCTGTAAAGTAGCGAGTGAAACGTAGGTTTGTCAAATTTCCAGAATTATTCTGCAGCAGTTTTCAGGTATTATATGTGAGCAAGTCAGAAAGAAAAATATCACAGGACTGTTAACAACTTGTTATTTATTTTATGAAATGATGCAAACAAAGAAAATCCATAGATATTACAAGTCATAGAGTCACAAAGTCGTTTGGAGCACCAACGCAACAATCAGCTGAATGGCCTGTAATAATTCTGAAAACCCGAAAGTTCATCCTGAACTAGCAAAGGACACAAAATAGAAGCTGCTGGAAAAGCTCAGGCAGCATTTATGAAGAGAATGAGTCGCAGGTCAATAGGATAGTGAAGAAGATGTTTGGTATGCTTTCCTTTATCGGTCAGAGCATGGAGTTGAGAGATCATGTTGTGGCTGTTGGGCCATTTTCGGAATATTGTCTGTAGTTCTGGTCACCCTCCCCTCCAGGAAGGATGTTGTGAAACTTGAAAAGGTTCAGGAAAGATTCACAAGGATGTTGCCAGGGTTGGAGGGTTTAAACTACAGGGAGAGACTGAATAATCTGGGGCTGTTTTCCCTGGAGTGTTGGAGACTGAGGGGGTGACCTTATAGAGGTTTATAAAATCACGAGGGGCATGGATAGGATAAATAAACAGGATCTTTTTTTCCCTGGGGGAGTCTAGAACTAGTGGACATAGGTTTAGGGAGAGAAGGGAAAGATTTAAAAGAGATCTAAGGGACTTTTCCAAGCAGAGGACGGTGTGTGTATGCAATGTGCTGCCAGAGGAAGTGGTGGAGGCTTACTACATTGAAAGGGCTTTGGGATGGGTATACGAATAGGACTTAGAGGGATATGGGCCAAATGCTGGCAAATAGGACGAGATTCATTTCGGATGTCTCATCGGCATGGACGGGTTGGACTGCAGGGTCTGTTTTCGTGCTGTCCAACTCTATGATTCTAAATCAAAGTTAATGTTTTGGATCCGGTGACCCTTCGTCAGAACTCAAGGGACTAGCAAGGACCATGAAAAGAGTTCCTTGTAGTCACGGGGCGTGACATTTTAAGGTAAAGTGACCCGTTGTAGTCTCTTTCGTTTATATGTCCTAGAATTAGTAAAACAAACCTGCTTCCAATTGGGCTAGCAGTAAATATACCCCCCCCCAATCAATCCATTTTCTCGTGCAGGACTTGCTTGCGGTGATCCATGAATGTTGACAATCCTTGAAAATGTGTTGTTTTCTGTTCACAGGAGCTGCTTCCGGCGGTGCCGCCGCCATATTCCCGAGGCTGCTCTTGGACGGACTGAGTCGATGTCGGTGAGGCCGTTCGTGTGTCCGGGCAACACCGCTTCACCGTTTAACTGGACAGAAGTTAACTGGTGGGGCGAGCCAAGAACAAAATGATCCACAGCCTGTTTCTCATCAACAGCACCGGCGATATCTTTCTGGAGAAACACTGGAAGAGTGTGGTGAGCCGGTCGGTCTGTGACTATTTCTTCGAGGCCCAGGAGAAAGCCGGGGAGGCGGATAATGTGCCTCCGGTTATCCCCACACCCCACCACTACTTGGTCAGCACCTACAGAGACAAGATCTTCTTTGTTGCTGTCATTCAGTCCGAAGTGCCTCCTCTATTTGTAATTGAGTTTCTCCATCGAGTGGCAGAAACTTTGCAGGTTTGTACATCCACGCTCACACATTATTGGGGGGGGGAGAATGGGAATAAAAAGTGTCTCAATGTAAACCAGACGAGCTTCGGCGTCTGTCATTGTATTTCGACGCGAAGTGAATCTATTTGCAGGAGAATCTTATTTGGGAAATATATTTATGTTACACTTAACATTGAACGTGTGTCAGCTAGGGCCTGGGTGGGAGTCAGACGATTGTTGGCTTCAAGTCCCCCTCCAGAGACTTGAGTGCAAAATTCAAGGCTGACACTGGAGAGACCGTGTAGCCATTGGAGCCTGCTTCAGCGTTCGATACAACCCTCTTGGGCTTAACTAAACTTCCCAAAATGCTCCCAAATTCCTTGAGACACCTATTCAGGGAGAACTGCACACATTGTTGGAGAGGGTGCCTGAGACGAGAGGAAATGGAGCTCCTGCCTACCTTCTCAGGTGGACATAAGATCCTTTTGGCACTGTCACAGAGAAGGGGAATCATTTCAGCGTAAGCAACACCATTATCATGTAGTCATGATTTGGAGATGCCAGTGTTGGACTGGGGTGTGCAAAGTTAAAAATCTCACAACACCAGGTTATAGTCCAACAGGTTTAATTGGAAGCACACTAGCTTTCGGAGCAGCGCTCCGTAAGCTAGTATACTTCCAGTTAAACCTGTTGGACCATTATCATGTCAGACATGATTTACAGTGTTCAGATTTCTGACCCAAAAGTGACTGCAGTTGTTTAAAAAGTAGTTGATAGCTATAAATGATATTGGGTGGGCCTGAGGCTGTAAAATGTCCAATAAATGCATATTGTTCAGAATCTTCAGTGTGACACAAATAGTTTAATTTTTAAAAATGCATTATCATGTTGTTCTTCAGGACTATTTTGGAGAATGCTCTGAGGCTTCAATTAAGGATAATGTTGTTATCGTGTATGAACTTCTGGAAGAAATGTTGGATAATGGTTTTCCATTGGCTACTGAATCCAATATCTTAAAAGAATTAATTAAACCTCCTACAATTCTTCGTTCTGTTGTTAACACGATTACGGGTAAGAATTGGTTCTTCTACCTCATCAAAAGAATGTGTTCAGAAGTATGAGGATTCTTTTTAATAATAGGAAGAAACTTTTTCTCTGGCACTGTTAGCCAAAGTCACTGCCTGTTAGCCAAAGTCACAGAAGTAAGAATTTACAAAACAACTGAAGAGGAATTAAGACACTCCTTTCCATGTTGAGATTTGGAATATATTACCTGAGTCATAGATCCTGTATGTACAATTAGCAGGCATATTTGAAGAGGATCTAGTTATGAGGTTATTGGGAAAAGGCTGATGTATGAGACTAAATCAAATTGATCTTTAAGAGGCGTAGACTGACCAATCTCCTCCTGTATTGTAAGATTCTAAATCTGCACCTTTACGCCAACTTTGGTATTGAGCAATGGGTATACACACATGGACCATCAACAGATTGGAGATACGGATCATGTTTATTGTACTTCAGTTACACTGATATGCTTTTGGATGTCCATGTACAGTATATGTCAAATTGCCATGCAACAAACCTCAGTAAAGTTAAGAGCTCATGAAATAATAGCAACAGTGGCAATATATATTCAAAACCAGCTGAATGACAGGAAACAGCAGTGGTTAATGGAAACAAAACCAGAAATTTCTGAAAAACGTCAGCAGGTACTGGCATCATTTATGGACAGACATCAGTTAACATTTTCGGTTGAGTGACCTTTCCTCCGATCTGATGGGAAAATGTCTGTTAATATGCAGAAGATAAGGTGGGGGGTAAACAGTAAACGATAGGTGAGAAATGAGTCCGAAGATGGAGATGAACAGTTGGACAGACAAAGGAATGGACAATGATCTGGCTAGCAGCATGAATAGCTATTAATGGGGACTGTTAGTGCTAGCAATGGGTTGTGTGTAATAGCAGACTATGCGATAACATGACCTGGTGTGGGGTGTTGGGGTCAGAATATGAAAGAGCTCCAGCCCTAAAGTTATTGAATTCTGTTGAGACCAGAAGGATCCCCAAGTGGAAAATGATGTAACAGTCTTCCAGCTTCACTGGAACATTGCAGCAAGCCTGAGTCGAAAGATGTTAGCCAGGGAACAGGATGAAGTATGGAAGTGGTTAATGGATGTTTTGCAAACTGGAGAAAGGTTACATTGGAATGCCCCAGGGGTTGATGTCAAGTGTCATATTCTTCCTGGTGTATATGAATAATTTATACCAGGGCACAATTTCAGAATTTGACTGACACAAAATTTAGTTTTATAATTAACTGAGAGGAGGGTCATGCAAAACCTCAAATGGACATACATGGCTTGCAGGAAATGTAGTAAAGTGAGAAGTGATTCATTTTGGTGGAAAGATCATGAATGGGTCGTTTAAAAATAGAATTTTAAAAAGGGTGCTGAAGGAGGTTGACAGATATATTTGTAGAAATGTGGAGGTCAGTTGTCTAGTTTGCAATGCAGAGTGACAACAAAAACAACACAGGCTCAATTAATGCACCAGTTGAGCTACCATGAAGGCCCCACATTCTCAACCTCGCCTGAGGCATGGTGACCCTCTGGTTATCTCACCATTAGTCATTTATTTCATGAGAGATCAGCCCTGTGCTACTATGGTGACTTGACCTTTACTGATTTCTGTAGATAAAGTTAAAGTGGCAGGAAGGTTGAAAGTGCAGTTAATAAGGCATCTTGGATTTATCAGTAGAGGAATTGAGTACAAAATCATGGCTGAACACAATTTCCCTCATCTGGAGTATTGGGTTTAATTCTGAGTGTCATACTTGGGGAAGGATGTAGACAGGGTACAGGAAAGATTCACAAAATGATTCCAGCAATAAGGAACGAGTTATGTGGACATATTGAGAGAGAGTTCAACTGGGAAAAGAGAAAATTGAGAGGAAAATGGACAAGTATTCAAAATCATGAGATGTTTGGACAGAGTAGATGTAGAATCTGTTGGCATTGATAAAAGGATTGAGATTTTTGGTACCTGTGAAACAAACTGGCAACATATGACAAAGCTTTCTTACGTTGCGAGTGGTTGGGATTGAAATGCACTGTCTGTGAATATCATGGAAGCATGTTCAATAGAAGCATTCAAGGGGAAATTGTGAAGTGATCTGAATGGAAAGGTGAGTAGGCCTACAAGGAGAAAGTGGCCAGGTGAATTGCTTCTTCAAACAGCCAGCATAATCTGTTCAAATCAGTCTGAACAGAGAAGTTACACACTTCCAAAGCAGGTGGGACTTGAAACCAGGCCTCCTGGTTCATAGGTAGGCACAGTAACACTGTGCCACAAAAGCCCTTCTTGCATTCTTATATGCTGTGGCCAATCTGTAAGATAACACATCTTATCTTTCTGTAACTGGCCACATAAGTGAAAATGACAATGCTGTTTAAAATCATTTCCGCTTCCCAGTTGAAACTTGCTAAAATATGCACATCATGGTTCCATAGCTGAGAGGAAAAGAAGGAGGGGCTGCACTATCGCCACCAGCAAGTGGATTTTTCAGTTCAAATTACTGAAATGGTCAAAAAGTACTCAAACTAAGATTTCCTTGTCCTTCATCCAATTTCCTTAATTAAAATGCTTAGTATGCGGAAAAGTTTAAATATCTCTTTGGATTGTGTAGGAACTATAACGTTGAGTGTTTTCCATTGTTTAAAAACCCATCTTGTAGAGTGCAGATTTATCCCAGTGTTAGTGTTACACTACCACAAGAAATGGATGGTTATGCCTTATGTTTTTAATTGTTAGGTAGCAGTAATGTAGGAGATCAACTTCCAACGGGCCAATTGTCCAATATCCCATGGCGAAGAGCAGGAGTCAAATATACAAATAATGAAGCTTATTTTGATGTTACGGAGGAAATTGATGCCATCATTGACAAATCAGGTAACAAGTTCATTTTAAACTATTGTATTCAATGTAGCCAATCAGATCCTACAGCTATTAGAAAGAAAACCATTTCAGTTAAAGGAAAAAGTATTCCATAAGTCTTCTCATAAGTCTTCAATATGCTAAACGTTAAGTAATTTTGTTTTGTAAATAGTTTGCACAAAAAATCTTACATTTTAAGTAGTTTTAGGTTTGCTAGTTTATTTTTGTGCTAGGATCAACGGTCTTTGCTGAAATCCAGGGCGTTATCGATGCTTGCATCAAGCTAACTGGAATGCCAGACCTCACCCTTTCCTTTATGGTAAGTACTATATTTACTTAATTCACAGAAGTTGAGAGATCCCTTAACTACATCCATAATCTGCTAATGTAAACATTTAATAAAGTTCTTCAGTTTACTTCATTCATTTAAATCTTCAAACACTAATTACTCATGCCTAAAAGTGCATCCTAATTTTCATCAATGGTAGAATCCAAGGCTGCTAGATGATGTCAGCTTCCACCCATGTGTTCGCTTTAAAAGATGGGAATCTGAGCGAGTTCTGTCATTCATTCCTCCAGATGGAAATTTCCGTTTGATGTCTTACCATGTCAGCTCTCAAAAGTAAGGGGTTTTTTTTGCGTTTTTGAAAATTTATTTTAAGAAAAGCATATCCTTGGATAATAAATAGGAAATAACTGATGTACTTAACTAGTTTTATAGGAAAGTTTTATAGGCAATTTCTGTGTATTCATTTGATATTATTAGTATTGCCAACTAATGTTCAATATTGATAAATTAAACTTGATACTGGCAGGTGGTATCTTGAGAATTGGAAGACTTCAACATTTTGGTCAGTTCATCAGTAATGAAAAATAAAATGCTCAAACCAGTTTTCATTTTTCTCTTTGAAGCTCAGGCTACCAAATGAAAGCGTTTGAGTCGCTTTCAGGTTGGCCCGACACTCTTATTGTTCTGGTGAGATGGGTCACATTCTCAACTCTAACTTCCATGTTAAATGGAGTGCTGACTGTAAAATGCCTCTGTTTCCTCCTGATCTGGTATTTTTCTACTTCATTATAATAAGAGTTATTTGAGATAAATTTGCATGAGGAGAAAGTAGAGTCTTTCGAAGGGGCTTCATCAAGTCAAGCCAAAGCAACTAAAATCTCATTTAGATTTTTGACCAAGCTTTTGGCCATGTTGCCCTAATACTGTTTTGTAGTAAGGGTCCTAATTTTGCTTTATAAGGCTCCTACTTTAAATATTTTGCAGTGGTAAAGGTATAAATATAAAAGTTCTTAGAGGGCAGGCTAGAGTCAAAACACCAAATGATTGAGAATGGAAAGATAGTGGTGATTTTGAAAGTCAAGTGGAACAAAGCAGTGGACAAGACTTGAATAGGAGAATTAAAAAGCGGTAGGAGCGACACAGGAAAACTTATTGATGTGGTAAAAGTGGATTTACAGAAGGCATTCACTCAGGTTCCATATAGAAACTTGTTTGCTGAAGTTAATATTCATTGCAGTTTATATAGCTTCTTAAGTGGTCGATGATAGGAGTAATGGATATGTACTCAAATTGGAAAGTAATGACGAATGATGTCCCAATAATATACTTGGAATTACTGGGTGCCCTAGTGCATGAATCACAACTTTGGAATGCAAGTAAAGCAAGTAATCAGGAATACAAATGGATTGTTGATGTTGATTGCAAGAAAAATCCAGTATAATTGTAAGGAAGTGTTGTCATAACTGTAAAAACATAAAAACTAGGAGTAGGCAACTTAGCCTCTCAAGCCTATTCTGTCTTTTATAATCATGGCTGATGTCATCTCAGCCTCAGCTCCACTTACCTGCCTGTTCTCCATAATCCTTCAGTCCATTTTTATTTAGAAACCTGTCTATGTATATTCCATGTCCCAGCATCTACTCCTCTCGGAGGTAAGACCATAAGACATAGGAGTGGAAGTAAGGCCATTCGGCCCATCGAGTCCACTCCGCCATTCAATCATGGCTGATGAGCATTTCAGCTCCACTTACCAGCATTCTCCCCGTAGCCCTTAATTCCTCTAGACAACAAGAACCTATCAATCTCGGCCTTGAAGACATTTAGCGTCCCGGCTTCCACTGCACTCCGTGGCAATGAATTCCACAGGCCCACCACTCTCTGGTTGAAGAAATGTCTCCGCATTTCTGTTCTGAAATGACCCCCTCTAATTCTAAGGCTGTGTCCACGGGTCCTAGTCTCCTCGCCTAACAGAAACAATTTCCTAGCATCCACCTTTTCAAAGCCATGTATTATTTTGTACGTCTCTATTAGATCTCCCCTTAATCTTCTAAACTCCAATGAATACAATCCCAGGATCCTCAGCCGTTCCTCATATGCTAGACCTGTCATTCCAGGGATCATCCATGTGAATCTCCGCTGGACACGTTCCAGTGCCAGTATGTCCTTCCTGAGGTGTGGGGACAAAAACTGGACACAGTACTCCAAATGGGGCCTAACCAGAGCTTTATAAAGTCTTAGTAGTACATCTCTGCTTTTATTCTTTTTGCCAAAGTGCAAGACCTCGCACTTGCTCACGTTAAATTCCATCAGCCATTTCCTGGACCACTCTCCCAACCTGTCTAGATCCTTCTGTAGCCTCCCCACTTCCTCAGTACTACCTGCCTGTCCACCTAACTTCGTATCATCGGCAAACTTTGCTAGAATGCCCCCGGTTCCCTCATCCAAATCATTAATATATAATGCGAACAGCTGTGGCCCCAGCACCGAACCCTGCGGGACACCGCTCGTCACCGGCTGCCATTCTGAAAAAGAACCTTTTATCCCAACTCTCTGCCTTCTGTTAGACAGCCAATCCTCAATCCATCCCAGCAGCTCACCTCGAACACCATGGGCCCTCACCTTGCTCAGCAGCCTCCCGTGTGGCACCTTATCAAAGGCCTTTTGAAAGTCCAGATAGACCACATCCACTGGGTTTCCCTGGTCTAACCTACTTGTTACCTCTTCAAAAAATTCCAACAGGTTTGTCAGGCATGACCTCCCTTTACTAAATCCATGCTGACTTGTTCTAATCAGACTCTGCTCTTCCAAGAATTTAGAAACCTCATCCTTAATGATGGATTCTAGAATTTTACCAACAACCGAGGTTAAGCTGATTGGCCTATACTTTTCCTTCTTTTGCCTTGAACCTTTCTTGAACAAGGGGGTTACTACAGCCATCTTCCAATCATCCGGGACCTTTCCTGACTCCAGTGACTCTTGAAAGATCTCAACCAATGCCTCTGCTATTTCCTCAGCCACCTCTCTCAGAACTCTAGGGTGTATCCCATCGGGGCCAGGAGATTTATCAATTTTAAGACTTTTTAACTTTTCTAGCACTCTCTCTTTCGTAATGGCAACCATACTCAACTCAGCCCCGTGACACCCTTTAATTTTTGGGATATTACTCATGTCTTCCACTGTGAAAACTGACGCAAAGTACTTGTTAAGTTCTCCTGCTATTTCCTTATCTCCCATCACTAAGCTCCCTGCATCAGTTTGAAGTGGCCCAATGTCTACTTTTGCCTGTCGTTTGTTTCTTATGTACTGAAAGAAACTTTTACTATTATTTCTAATATTACTGGCTAGCCTACCTTCATATTTGATCCTCTCCTTTCTTATTACACTCTTTGTTATCCTCTGTTTGCTTTTGTATCCTTCCCAATCTTCTGATTTCCCACTGTTCTTAGCCACTTTATAGGATCTCTCTTTTTCTTTAATACATTTCCTGACTTCCTTTGTCAGCCAAGGTTGTCTAATCCCTCCCCGGTTAATCTTTCTTTTCTTGGGAATGAACCTCTGTACAGTGTCCTCAATTATACCTACAAACTCCTGCCATTTTTGCTCTAGTGTCTTCCCGGTTAGCCTCTGCTTCCAGTCTATTTTAGTCAGTTCCTCTCTCATGCCTTCATAATTACCTTTATTCAACTGTAACACCATTACATCAGATTTTGCCTTCTCCCTTTCAAACTCCAGACTGAACTCTACCATATTATGGTCGCTACTTCCTAAGGGTTCCCTTACTTTAAGATCTTTTATAGAGTCTGGTTCATTGCAAAGCACTAGGTCCAGAATAGCCTGCTCTCTTGTGGGCTCCATGACAAGCTGTTCCAAAAAGCCATCCTGTAAGCATTCCATGAATTCCCTTTCTTTAGATCCACTAGCAACATTATTTACCCAGTCCACCTGCATATTGAAGTCTCCCATGATCAATGTAACCTTGCCTTTCTGACATGCCTTCTCTATTTCCCGGTACATGTTGCGTCCCTGGTCCTGACCACTGTTAGGAGGTCTGTACACAACTCCAATTATGGTTTTTTTGCCTTTGTGGTTCCTCAATTCCACCCACACAGATTCCACATCATCCGACGCTATGTCATTCAATACCATAGATTTAATTTTGTTCTTAACTAACAAGGCAACCCCACCTCTCTGTCTTTTCGATAAGTTGAAAAACCATGGAGGTTTAACTGCCAGTCCTGACCCCCCTGTAACCAAGTCTGTGATGCCTACTACATCATAATCATTCACTATTATCTGTGCCATTAGTTCATCGGCTTTGTTATGAATGCTACGAGCATTCAGGTAAAGTGCCTTAATGCTAACTTCCTTATCATTAGAGATGTTGGAAGTCATATGTCTTAAGTTATCCTTGCTTTTTTCTGCATTCTCAGTCTGCCTCAATTTTAAATCCGCCTGGAAACATGCTATCCTGCTGCTTATCTTTCCATTTACCTCCATACTCCCTGGTCGCTTTCACTTTCCCTTCCCCCCCCCCCAACTCAGAAGTTTAAAGTCCTACTGACCACCCTATTTATCCTCTTCGCTAGAACATTGGTACCTGATCGGTTCAGGTGGAGACCGTCCCAACGGTACAGATCCCCCCTGTTCCAAAACTGATGCCAATGCCCCATGAAGTGGAATCCCTCTTTCCCACACCAACCCCTTAGCCACGTGTTTACTTGCCTAATTTTCTTGTCCCTATGCCAATTGGCACGTGGCTCGGGCAGTAATCCAGAGATTATGACCCTTGAGGACCTGTGCTTCAATTTCCTGCCTAGTGCTTCGTAATGCCCAAACAGGTCCTCCACCCTAGTCTTGCCTATGTTGTTGGTACCAACGTGGACCACAACAACTGGATCCTCCCCCTCTCGCTCCAATATCCTTTCAAGCCGGTCAGAGATGTCTCGCACCCTGGCACCGGGCAGGCAACACACCATGCGAGACTCCCGATCCGGCTTGCAAAGGATACTATCTGTCCCCCTAATTATAGAATCCCCTATAACCACTACTTGTCTATTAGCTCCCCCCTCTTGAATGGCCTTCTGCACCATGGTGCCTTGGTCAGTTGGCTCATCCTGTCCAGAGCCCTTTTCCTCATCCGAACAGGGAGCAACAATCTCGTACCTGTTGGACAAGGTCAAGGGCTGAGGCTCCTCCACTCCTGAACTCCGGTTCCCCCTACCTGCCTCACTTACAGTCACACTCTTTTGTGCCTGATCACTAGCTGAGTGTGAATTAATTAATCTCCCAGGTGTGACTGCCTCCTGAAACAAAGCATCCAGGTAACTCTCCCCCTCCCGGATATGCCGCAGTGTTTGAAGCTCAGATTCCAGATCATCAACTCTGATCCGGAGTTCTTCCAGCAACCAACACTTGCTGCAGATGTGGTCACTGCCGTTCACAATGGGATCAGCCAGCTCCCACATCATACAGCAACAGCACATCACCTGCCCAGCATCTCTGCTTAGTTAGTTAATTACTTACTTTGTACAAGTATGAGTTAGAATACCTTCTGATACCTCTCTGCTATAGTTTTTTTTTACCCTAAGTAAGGAATTCCACAAACTTGCAACCCTTTTGAGGGAAGTAAGTTTTCCTCCTCTGTTTTCAATCTGCTACCCCTTATCCTAAAACCTCTTTCTGGATCGCCTTATATGTAGAAACTTCCTTTCTATGTCAGCTTTGTCAATCTCCTTTAGCATCTTTTTATGGCTGAATTAGATCTCTCGTTCTTCTAATCTCCAAAGAGTATAGGCCTGAACTGCTTAAACTTTTCTTGTAAGACAAGTCCCTTATCTCTGAAATTAATCTAATTCCTCCTCTGATCTGCCTGTTTATATAGAATCTTACACTGTCTTGAGTATTGAGTTTTGGTCTCCTTGCTAAACAAAGAATATGATTATGTTCAATGAATATTGGCTCGATTAATCCCTGATGTGAGGGGGGCGAGCAGGTTGGGCCTTTACCCATTGGACTTCAGATTAATAAGGGCAATCTTAGTTAAGTGCACAATTTGCTGAGGTGAGTTGACAAGGTGAATGCTGCAAGATGTTTCCTATTGCAGAAAAGTGTAGGCGCAGGAGACACGGTTTATCGATGCAAATTTAGTTTTTTTTGAGAGCTTCTTCAATTGTAGAATTGTCTTCAGAGAGCAGCAATCATAGGAGCAGGCATAGGCCCCTTGTTTCGTGGATTACTGCTGATAACGTTTCACCTCCTTGCTTATCAAGAACTTATCCAGAACTTATCCATCTGTCTTAAAAGCAATCCAAGACGATGCTTTCACAGCCTTTTAGAGATTCAACCCTGAGGGGAAAAAACTTCTGCTCCTCTGTCTCAACCTGATTTTTAACCAGTGGCCCAGAAGTCTGGATTCACTTACAAGAGGAAACATCCTTTCCATATTGACCCTATACATTGAGACTGAAGGGTTATTGGGAGGGAGACATGGGAAGTCAAATTTGAGCCAACAGTGTCGGAGCAGGATTGACTAGTTTCCTACTCAGTTCTTCTATTACTTCCATTCCCTGAAAAATTGAAGCTTAAATGGGAATTTGATTAAGACTTCAGATTCTGAATAAAAAATTGTCAGCTGCTGTTAACCAATCAAAATCTCAAAACAAAAAAATTGGGATCTGAAACCATACTAGTCAAGATTTGTATTTTCAGCTTGGTGGCAATACCGGTTTACGTAAAACACAACATCAGCTTCAGAGAAAATGGATCTACAGGGCGATTTGATGTAACGGTTGGGCCAAAACAGACCATGGGAAAGACACTGGAGAATGTTCTAATGATTATTCATATGCCTAAAGGAGTGCTTAATATGACCCTGACTGCAGCACAGGGCATTTACACATTTGATCCAGTTACCAAGGTAAGTCCCAGCATCTGAGTTATTATTATGCAATATGTAATGTTAGTTACCATTGATAAGATTTTAAACATATTGAAAATAATCCTTAAGATTAACTTAATTTCTCAGAGGGAAGTGACAGATTTAATAATTTGATGTGATTGTGGCTTTCTCCCAGGTGTTAAATTGGGATATTGGAAAAATTACTTTGCCCAAGTTACCAACTTTAAAGGGATTGGTTAACCTACAATCTGGAGCACCCAAACCAGAAGAGAATCCAACAATTAACATTCAGTTTCGAATCCAACAACTTGCTGTATCAGGTGAGAAAAAAATGTGGGGTTGACTTTCAAGAATGCTGACAAGACAGTAATAAAAATAGCTGTGAAGGTAGGAGACAGCAGGTGGTGGTGAAATGTTTCCAGCCTGGAGGCCAACAACCAGCAGTGTGCTGCAAGGATCTTATTATATAAGATCACTGATTTGTACCTGTTTTTAAAACTTTTTTTGCATGTCACAATTCAGAACTTAGTAGTAAATGTGATACACCTATTGGAAAGGAATTTTCCACATCATCTGTAGGTGTAACACAAGATGGGAAAGGAAAATATTGAAGTTGAATTTGTATTGAAAGGAGATAATGGAAAGTTGAAGCTGTTGTATGGCAGTTTTAATAGGCAATGGTGTTGTGTGTTGGGAATTGCATCTACTTTCTTCAGAGACTTGAGTGGATTCTGTACTGATGAGATGCTGTCAAAGAAACATGGCATAATTTCCAATAGGAGCAGAAAAATTATCCCTCGTGTCCTGTTGAATATTTCAGTCAATCAACAGACATTGATTGAGCTGTTCTCATATTGTTGTTCGTGCAAGCTTACTGTCTGTGAATTGACTGTTTCCAAAATGCAATGATTACAATTCAGTAAGTATTTTACTGACTATAAAATGCTTTGAGGTTATGAATGGCACGATTTAAGATTGATGTGTACACTTAAAATACTTCAATATTTAGAGACAGATACATTGAAATGTCTAACTGGGCAAATCTTTGAATACTGAAAATTACCTGATGGTGAAATGGACTCAAATGGTAACTGCCAAAAAATCATTTTAATGGAAGAAACCTCAGTCACAGAAGATTTTCAAATATTGACAATGTTAAAATTGCACCAAGGACCAAAACAAAATCTAATTACATTTTTAATTAATGTTTAAAGGTCTCAGATTGAGTAGGTAGAAACAAAATGTGAATGATTAAGAGGAAGGTGACGTGGACATGATTTGTGAAAATTCAGTTCCTTTGTAACAGTTTCCTCAGTCTGTAATACAATAAGAAAGTACTCATTTAATTACTCATTACAGTAATTATTATTTTGTCATAGATGAGAAGTATTTTGGACCAATATTTAAATGGCAAACTTCTTAAGAATTGAGAAATTTCATCACCCAGAGATGAGTATGGAATTCAGTACAAGTGGTTGAGGCCAAAACAGTGAATATTCAAAGAGCCCTTGTAGCTAAAGGGATCAAGAGATAATAGGAGAGAGTGGGATTGAGGGGGTAAGCTTGATCATCAGTCATGATTGTATTGAATGGTCTACTTGAATTTTGTATGTTTCCATGTAACATTATTGAATATGTTCATTTTTGCCTCTTCTATAGTACTGCCAGCTGGGTCTGGTTGAGACTACACCAATGTCCTGGACATCTTAAGTTTTTTTTTGTGAAACATTATGATGGTTAACAAGATTATCTTTGTACTCTTGGCCCCAACCTGTTGTGTGTCGCTTGTAGCAATTTATAACTTGTGGGATGTGTGTGTTGCTGACTGGCCAGTATTTACTGCCCGTCTCTAGTTGCCCTTAAAGGTCAGCTGCCTCCTTGACCCAGTGCAGTCCATATGCTGTAAATTGACCCACAAAGCTGCTAAGGAGAGAATTCCAAGACCTAGACCCAGTTAGTGAAGGAGTAGTGATATTTCCAAATCAGGCTGCTGAGTGTCTTGAAGGGGTACTTGCAGGTGATATTCCTATGTGTCTGCTGCCCTTGTCCTTAAAGATAGAAGTGATATGTTTTGAAATTGCTGTCTAAGCATCTTGGAATTTCTGCAGTGCCTTTTTGATGGTGGTACAAACTGCTGCTGCTGATGCACTCATCCAGGCAAGTGGGATTTGTCCTAGCATGCTGTCGACTTGTACCTTTGCAGATGATGGATAGGCTTTGGGAAATCAGTTGAGTTACTCACTGCATTATTCCTAACCACTGTGTCTGTGGCTTGTCTAGTTGAGTTTCTGCTTAATAGTAACCAAGGATTGTTGTTAGTGGGGGATTCAGTGATAATTATCTCTTTTTGAAGAGAGTCATGGCTGGGCATTTGTGGTGTGAAATTTATTACCATGGGTCAGCTGAAGCCAGGATAGAAATGCAACAGGAACAAGTTAATTGACCAGACTGTTATGTAACGTCAAGTGACCATCCACACTTCCTCTTATGATGGAGGGGAGGTCATAATAACAAAGTTACATGGATTTAAGTTGTGAAAGTATCGGTCAACATTCTATAGTGAGAATTTTCAGTTTTTTTTTATTTCCTTCCTAGGCTTGAAAGTGAATCGACTGGACATGTATGGAGAAAGATACAAACCATTCAAAGGTGTAAAATATGTCACCAAAGCAGGAAAATTTCAAGTCAGGACATGAGGGCAAGAAAACAATTTGAAGCTTGGATAATTGCCATGTCATCTGGAATTCAACCAAAATGAATTTTTGGAAACTCAACATTTCTGCAATTGATTTAATTGATAAAGAAAAAGGGAAAACATGTAATATTTGTGGGTTAACTGCCTTAATTACAAAGTGTTATTTTAACAGGTATATAAAAACTGGCTACAAGTACTTAATGGGAATTGTTTTCTAAAAATGCATTGTTCAATTGTTTTTCATAAATAAGCACATTTTATATGGTAGTTTATTAAAAACGAGTCAGACTGAATTTTGTATAGTACAGCATAGTAGGAATTACAAATTAGCATTACCTATCCTGGGAAACCTATTAATGCATACATTACTGTTTTAAATAATGGATATAGTCAAAGTATGCAGAATAGAACAGGTTAGTTTGCCAATGTAGCTCAACAAAAGTGCTTAGTATATTATCCACTCTTTGTGCCTGATAACACTTACTAATTACCAACACTTGAAGTAGATTACTTTGAGTTTGAAAGGTTGCCTTTAGTACTGAATGTTCACTGTAATACTCAATACATTTACACTTGTGTCCAGTACAACTCAATTGTCTCAATAAATATTTGTTCCATTTGTTGGGTTGGTGCTGCCTTTTGTACAAAGAAAAATAGTAAGTTTTAAGTCAGATTTTTAGAATGCAGCACTTTTCTGTGAGAAGTCTGACTGAAACAGGTGATTTGCTGATGATTTGCTATCAGTGGACTGGGCAATGTAAATCCAACTTTGAATGGTCAAGGAGATAGGTATACTGAGAAGCTACAGGTAATAAGTTGGAGAACATGAGCCATTTACTACCCTTCGACCAAAAAGTTGATAATGTACTGCACTGTATTATTAAGTAAAAGAGCACCAGAGGATAGCACAATCTCAAGATAATTGACTTGCACTGGCTAAACTGCACTTATCATTCCTGTATGAACATGCACAATTTTATTTAAACTTTCAGCCATCAAAACAAAGGTGAATTTTGATATTTTGTACAGCTTTATCAAGATGCAATTGGTGTATAGCAAATCATGAACATCTTTTAATGCCTGTGGGATGCATGTCACAATTAAAGATATTCAATTTTGACAAACAAAATGTGACAAAATACTTTATTTAAAATTGCAGGTACTTAATGTTGCTAAATTTTAATTCAAAGTCAATCATAGTTAATGAACATACTTGGCTGGATTGTTTATTCTTCAAAACACAATACTCCAAAAAATGTGCAGAATAATAACAATACAAAGTTAAGTATTCTGGTTTTACATATACACTTCACTGGCATAAATAGTATGGCTATAGGATTCCAGATTTGATTGTATGGTTTATTAGTTTGGAGCGAAGTGGTTGTTTCATTTCAGTAATTGACAAAAAAAGTGTTAGACAATATCAAATTTTTCATTTAGACTACAGTGGCAATTTTCTCCATTTCAAGTAATTAGTAGCTAACAAATATTAAATCCAGCAGGGAAAAAAAAGTTGTTACCATTTCAAACAAAACTTGTCCACCTGTGTTGCTTTATTCGATACAGGATTTATGGTTAAAATGCATTAAAGCATCTCAGTTTGATCTGATTTTAATGCCCTCCACTAAACTGAACATGGAGAGATGCTCATGTTAGACTGGGGTAGATAAAGTCAAAAATCAAAACACGATTACAGTCAAACAGGTTTATTTGAAACAAGCTCTGAGGCTCTTTTACTTCCTCAGGCAGTTCGAGAGACAGAATACATTGGACACAGGAATTTATAGAGGAAAAGATCAAAAGGATCATACAACTTAAGCAAATGGTATTGAACAAACCTTGATGGCTATTAAGTCGTTAGAACAGAGGTGCAGGTTTCATTTGATTAATATGTAAATCCCAGAATTTCTTTTAAGTCAGCCTCAGACCTTATCTTGAGGCACTGAGTTTAAAGTTATTTCTATCTCAGACTGGTTTTGTTGCAGAAGCAGGGATTTGTGTAATGCCACATTGACTGTCTATGTGTTTAGAGAACACTAATATCAGCAATCCTGCATTGTTACAAGTCTGTGTTGGAGGACATTTAAGTGTAGGTCCAAAACTGAATGTCCTTGGCCACAGAAGTGTTCCAACACTCGAAAGGAACATTCCTGTCAGGTGCTTGTTGTGCAGTGTCCATTGTGTCATTGAATCTTGATTTTGCCAACATACTACACCTTAGGGCATTCTCTCAAACTGCTGCAAGAGAGAGACAATGTTAGCTGAGTCACGAGTACCTGTTGTGCAAATGGTGGATAATCTCCACATATGTAATGGTAGTATCCACATAAGCTTTGTTATGTGACTGGATCAGATGGTAGTGTGGTTAATATGCAAATGTATTGAACTAACCCAGAGTTGCATGATCCTTTAAATCTTTTACTTAAATTCTGCATCCAATGTGTTCTCTTTCTCAAAGCTGCCTGAAGGAGGAATGTGGGCTACAAAAGCGTGCAGCTTCAAATAAGCCTGTTACACTATATGGCATGTGATTTTTAACTTAAAAACTGAACATGGCTATCTGAACATATTCCTAATTCTAAAACTAGATCTAAGGTGGGAAATCCACAGCTTCTGATATAAAATCACATTATAGTAAAATAGTTAATCCACAAAAATATTGCTAAAATCACAGAATGCTTTGAATACTTGAGTGACCAAGAAGAATAAGTAGTCTTTTGCAAGAAAATGAAAATTGAACAAAGTAACAACCATTACAATATGCACCAGTACTGAAATGTAATGGTTTCTCTATTTGTATTAAGGCTATCTCGAGAAAAGATTTATCAAAGATCAAGTTTACTAGTTTATGATTAGTTTTTTTAAAAACTTGAATAATAGGCATGTAGTCACTTAATTTTCACAGCTGCCAAGTGTGAAGTGCTGAAGACTAACAATAGTTCCAAGGTTTCTTTTGACTTTTCAATTTGAACTGCTGCCTACAGCAGCAATTCACCACCACTTTCTCAAAAGGAAATTAGGAAGAAAAATGCTAGCTTTGCCAGGGGGACTCTTCCATCTAAGAAAGAACTTTAAAAAGCTCCATATGAACAAAGTATTGAAGTTAGTAGTATTTATCAATAACAAACTTAACTGTGGCAAGTTTCCAAACATTTCCAAATAAATAAATAATTACGAGCATTTTGTACACCAATACTCTCAGCATACAAGTAATAAAAGTATAATTTAATCACACTCATGATGCCTATCAAAGCCACCTGTGGAGAGATAAAAAAGCGCCAGTCCCTTAAGAATTATTCATCCTTTTTATTTTCCTTTTTTTGAAAAATGTGTTTGGCGAACTAAGACCACAACTTGCATATGTGATAAGTTTTCATTATAGATGTAACTGCCAATTTTCATAAAAATGCAGATAATATTATTTAAAACAAATCAAATGCCATAAAATAATGGCTAAATTATCCTCCATGTTTTCTCTTTCTTCAACTCAATCTTAGATTTGCAACATTTTAAAAACTAGTCTGCATAGGACATTTTGGAAAATACATTTCAATAAATACTGTTTTTTTTAAAACAATTACTGAAATCACTTAAATGCAGGGAACAGATATTGTGAAGGTTTATAACTAGTTGAATATTATAATACTTGTCATATGGAAAAAATACACATTTTGAACAATTGTACATGAGCACCTCAGGGCAATACACAAAACATAGTCAAATCTGTTCATTTGGAAACACCTGATCCTTCAGATCCCCTTGGAAATTATGCACAACTGCAAAATTAAACATACTGTGAAGCAATTGTGTACATTTCAGATTAAAAGTACCCACACACTGAAATTTGAGCAAATAGTTTGATATTTCAAAAAAGGCTAAATGTATTTAAAATACTGTGAACAACCAATTTCCCTGGCAATGATTAACATGCATTCATTTATTTTCACAGAAACAAACCAATCCAAGTTGACTTTTTGTAGTTCATAAACAGCATTTTAAACACTTATGCATCCAATTGTCACCTCATTAAATAACAGAATGCAAAAAGTCATTTCCTCATCATTTGACTAACAAAGCAAATTTTAAGCTGTCAATCATCATACCATTTTAGATCCGGTCCAGACTTTAAACAACGTGATGTAGTTAGTAAAAACTAATAATCCCTTCAGTACTTCATTCTAATAGCTACAAGTATTCAAAACATGCTTAAAGACTGTGCACTATATTAGAATTTCAGCAAATCAATTTTATATTCATATGTGCACTTTTCAATCGCTAGTATTCAATATCCATCAGGCCAAATGCATATGACATAATAGACAATGTTCCATGATTAGTCGTGCATCTCTTAAACTATGCCAGTCATCAAGTCATTTAACAGTGTGTCTTTGGCTTAAAACTGAATTAATGATCAGGGACCTAAAGAACAGCAAATAAACAAACTTAAGTAACTAAGCACGTACGCTGCCATAGCGCAGCTTGGCCACAGCAAGCACAAAGTATCTGTGTAACAGTACTGAACACAATGATGAGCTTCAGAGTCAAGATAGATCAGCCATATGGCTCCCAGACCTATGGTTCCCCAAAATGTGCCATACCCCATTCGAAGAAAAAAAAACTTTTAGTATATATCCAGCTGGTTATAGGTGAAAGCCACACATTTTGTCTATTGACAGACAGCAGTTCTGGATATTTGGAAATAGCAGGACATGAACAAGCAAGAGCTTCACTGTGTCTGTTCTATTAAATGTATGATTGATTCTGTTTAACAGGGATAAATTAGGAATAGGAATCTCACAGTTCTTAAATGTGAGATTTCAGGAAAACAAGTGAAAATAGAGCAAGTTTCAATGTGCAGCTAATCATTGCATAATTCAAATTAATATTGCATACACTAAATGAATATACTGTTAACTTTCAGAGATTTTGTTACAAGTGAAAGCTGTAGATTAGAATTGTTAACACTAAAATATATTGCCATTTTGATTCCTCTTACACTCCAATTAGATGAGGAACATTTGTTCTTTCATATGAAATTCTCCCTTAATGCACCAAGATGGCAAAGACAAGGAAATCCTCTGTTTTATTGGTACCATGGAGTTTTCCGAACCCAACGGAGGGTGAATCCTGCATCTGTTCTGATCTTAATGGAAGCTGCCTCTGCTTCTCGTACAGTTTCCTTAACAGACTGCATCAGGTTCTGAGCATTATGAACCAACATTTCTGTAGCCTGAGTATAAAAAAAAATGAATAGTCATAAACATGCATGTATGTAACACAACACTGACAGTTCACAGCTTCAGAAAATTACAAACTAATCAAAATCCTATTTTAAATATGCTTGCTGTTAAGATAGATACATCTATCTCAATTGGTTTAATACCTGTTAGCTTCATATTATTCAATGCCATTAAAAGTCAAAAACCAGCAAAATGAATCATTCATCTTTAAGCATTTTCATCAAATATAACTTTAATATGGTTAGTCTTAAATTACTTGGGTATAATAAGACACTATTTAAAACACAAATCCAATGAAATTGTTTTTGTGGATCATAATGAATTAGCTACATTAGGATCTTTTTGTGATTTAAGGTGTAGACTGTAATGATTTGAGCAGAGGAATGCAGAATGTGTTCTCCATGCTAACAAACAGCGATTGTGCTGGATCAAGCTATTTGCTCCCTGCTCCAACATACTTTTTACCCTCTTATAGTATCTCAGTTTTATTCAAGGAGTGCATACTTCACGAGGTAGCAAAGATCTGACAAGAATTATGATGGCTAATGTTGGAGTCTCAAATATTAACAAGTGCTTTGTTTCAAACTATATAATGCAAAACTCATTCTCATGTATAGCCTTGAAATAAACAGGCAAAGTTGGTTTGAACAAAGCCATAGTTTCTGAAATTTGATGACTGCCTCACCTGCTCAGACTCCTCTTCACTAATATTAGTTCGTCCCAACATTGTAGCTTTCACAGTAGAAAGAATTTTAAGTTGCGTACTGATAGTTGGGATGCGTTCACACACCTGTGATTGAGAGAAGCAAGCAAGCATATAAACAGCAGAGAAAATATAGGCAGTTACTCAATGCTTTCAGGTTTCTTTCCTGTTTGCTCTTGTGATGTGGAGGACAACATTAAAGGTTGTATTTATTACATATTCTTAGGTTACACAAGAGAAAATGAGTAAGATTTGTTTTTTTTTAAACAGACAAAGGTTTAATTTATGCTCATGATTTGGTCACTCTCCCTATTTGAATTGTGAAGCATGACTCGGTGTAAAATCACTTAGACACTACCTTACCAACAGATCGATTATTATCCAAAAACTTCTGCTTAGTGCTTCAGTTCATACCTGGAGAAGGTTAGTCCTGATTCGCTTATCAGTACATTGTTTGGCAACTTCCTTTGCCAATCGTGTCACTTCGTCAGATGCTTTAGCTATGTCTTTAGCACAGTGAATGAGGGCACGTTTGTTTCCACTACCACCACGCACCAGTCGTGACATTTCTGCCATCAACAAAGCCATCCTCTTCGCAGCACCAATAATGTCATTACCCTGATGAAAGAATCCATATTAAAAGGTAAAAATATTTTTGATACAAAAATTCTCTTTTGGTATTTTTTTTCCCCTCAAAAAATTAAGTCAATTCAAGTCGCTGAATACAGATCATATCACATGACAGGTTTAATCACTTAGACTGCAGCTGTTTCAGGATTCTACATTTTATATTGTTTTGGAAGTCATGCATTTTAATCAAATTATAGATTATATTTGATGTCTAAACTTAGTTTTAGCCCTGTTTTTAAAACTGCTGGCAATGTTCTCAGGAAAACCAATAAAATCTTATTACAACTCAAACATTCAAAAGTGGTATGGGTGATACCATGCATTTTCAAGTACATAGTTATTTGGTGTTAGTTTCAAACTGCTTCAAACAAAAACACTTTCCAGCTTTATTTGAATGTGCAAGAATTGTGAAGCACAGTAGCATCTCAACTTGCAAAAATTCATATGTTACAAAAATTGCAGAGGTATGTTACAGCAGCCATGCCAAGAAATGGGAGTAGACCACTCAACCTCTCAAGATTATTTCACCATTCAATGAGATTCTGATTGATGAACTCGGTCTCAACTTCACTTTTTTTTTGCTGTCTCCAAAACCCTAGATACCTGTGCAGAGCAAAAATGCGCCTCATTCAGCCTTGACTCAATATCAATTCCTCTCAGAGTAAAGAATTCCAAAGAAGAAAAACTTGGAGATTAAATTTCTGAATCTCTGGCTTAAATGGGAAGCTTGACTGAAAATGATCCATTGAGCCTGAAATGTTTCCAATTAGCCAGCCAATCCTCCGTCAGTGCTAATATATCACCCCCAACCTCACAAACTCTCACCTTGTGCACTAACCTTACACTTCACATCTTAGTGAACACCTTTCGGGAATCATGTGCACTACATTACTGGTCCCCATTCATTCACCAGCCCATTACATCAAGGAACTCAAAAAAAGTCAAACACAATTATCCTTTCAAAAAGCCATATCGACTCTGCTTAATTATACCTTAGTTTTAAAAAAAGTACAACTTCCTGGATAATGCTTTCCAGAACTTTTCCATTAACAGAGTTTAGACTAACTAGCCTCAAATTTCCTGATTTCTGTCACCCTCTCCTTTCTCAAACTGATTTGTTGTTTTCTAATCTGCTGGAAAATTTACAGAATCTAGAAAATTTTGTTAGCTTTTGTTAGGAGCTATGCAGCCATCTTTTTGAAGGCTATAGAATATGGCCATTAGACTGGTTGTGGGTCTTTCGTCTCATTAGTTTACCAAGTTTTTTTTTAAATAGTGATGATTATGTTTTCAGCTTATCCCTTGCTTTTGCCCTGTTATTTTGTACCATTGAGATGCTTTGTTCTTGCTCTCTACACTGAAGACTGAACATTTACTTTATTTTGATTTCCTAATTTCCGATTATTAATTTAGAAATGGGGGCTGGGAAATGACTAATGTGGACTTATTTAAATACTTCAAACACTCGCTGCCTTCTGGTTCTCTTTTGCATTTTAATTTCTTGCCATTTAATTGGGTTTTTAAAATTAAGTTCCTTTTAAAATTTTCTCAAAATCATGGTTTGCAACAAATTTTAATAATAATTTACACCTTTTGTTTTTATTTGATGCAATTCTTAACTGCCTTGGCTAGCCGTGGATGGTTCATTCTTTTCAAAGGCTTTTTCTTTCTTAAATGGAATGTGTTTTTGTTGCATTATATTGTCTTATATGACTCATTATCCTTCTTATTTACCATATTATCTGATAATATGTTTTCCAAGTCTATTTTAGCTAATTCTCACTTGGCAATGCTTGATAAAAATATAAGTCTCGACTTTCAAACCTGCATTTCTCACTAACAAGTTAAATATGCATTCTATCATATTATCATCATTTTGGCATGTCACATCCATTACTATCAAATCACTGATAATCACTTTTTCACTAGAACTTAACAGATTCAAAATAGCATGTTGTGTGTCTGATTGTATGTTCTGTATGATGAGAAACAAATGGTGCCTTTTAAACAAACAGAAAATTAAAACTAATAAAGAAGTTTCATAGAAAGAAGTGGAACATGCCCAAGAGTTCTGCAACTTAATCTAGTGATCAGTTGAGTCATAAAGACAGGACAGTTGCAGATTTGATTACCACTCTATATGCAGATAGTTCAATTATCCAGATTCTAAGATAATTACATAATGGCCAGTCTGCACGTCTAAACATTGCCAGTGCACCATGCAGAACAATGTCGTGCATGAACATTAGTCATCTGCATTTCTCATGAGCTCTCAAATCACAGCCTCCAGACTCTGTTTTAAAGGTGTGCAGATTGATGGGAGCATTTGGCTAGGAATCCAGAGTCCATCAGGACTAATATAATCTTTCCCCTCATATGCACAGGCTTAGGGTTGTGAAGTAAAGCCTCTCCCCTTCTTAATGGCCTTGAACAGTCCTTCTGTTAACCCAGGGGAAAAAAAGCAACATGAATGGAATACAGATAAGATTCTTCTGTCAAACCCCTCTCCTCCCAGTATGACTCTGAAATGTGTAAGAAGCCTCTCATTAAGAGATTGGGGGAAGATGGTGACATAGTAGTTATGTCACTAGAACCCAAGGTATTGGCTCAACATATCAATACCTAAGAATGTTCCCATACAATTTATTTTGTGCCCAAAATCAGACATGCTGCACATTAATGCCAATTCAAGAATTTTCAGGTTTGTTGCTCGACACTTAACTGTTGCCCTCTCTAATCTAAAGTGCAGAGACAAATACCTAACAAAGTTGATTGTTGCAAGAGCTCATCATTTAAATCAGCACAGCAGTAAATCAAAACTGGAACCTTGTGGTCTTGTACAACTCAACTACTCACTGGGGAAACTTGGAATGTATATTATGGAAGGATTGAACACTTTCAGAACACAACAGTTCAGGCTAAGAACATAATCAACAAAATAACATCGATTTTCTCAATGTAATCAAACTAAATCATTTTTTAAAAGAGTGCCATAATTAATCAACTTGAAAACAATGATCATCTTAAAACAAAAATCAAATGACAGGGATCCAGTTTAATCAGAAGTAGGTAGTCAGATTGTCACAGGACAGACAGGGTGAGGCGTCAGGAGGTTGAGAGCTTGTCAGGTGGTTGGGCAGTATTTGGGGTGGGGAGTCAGGAAAGAGTTGGATGGATGGGAGTGAGTTCGTTGGACAGCAAGTCAATGAGTGTAGTTGGGAGCAGGAACATTGGCAGGGAGAAGAGAAAGGGTGGGGGTTGGAACCACTTACGGAGTCACCTAGCGTTTAATCTGTTTAACATTTCCTGAATGACTTATAATCAAGAGATCACCAGATTTGGCCCTTCATGTAATGTCACCAGAAATTATTATATCTCTAAATGTTAGAGGAGTTTCATGTGCTGGCAGTCAAAAATAAACTTCCTACTTATTCATATTTCCTCAAGCTTCCTTCAAAGCCCAAATCCATTTCTGTTAAAATATTTCTACACCTGCTTTTTAAATTTAGGTATTTCAGTAAAACATGCCCTATCCAAACTACTGTCTGCTTTAAGAAAAGGATTCTAACTGGCTGCTTGACTATTTAAGTTTTACAAAAGTTTCTTCACTGATGATCATTGACCATGCTGAATAGGCACTGCATTGACAAGCAATATGTATCTGTTCAATGTTTCAGAAATAGTGACTATAAAATAATTTTGGAGAGTATCCTAGTTAAATCATCTTCTCAGGAAACAAATTAATCACAAAATGAAAAGCAGTATTGTCAAAGGCAGCATTGTGACATCGAAGGCATTTTGTAAAAAATAGTATATGTAAACTCTGATATCAAAGTTGGAAAACTAAAGTTCACATGCTCCTTCAGACATAGCAACATACAGAATCACTAAAAGTAAAATGAGGCTTAATACTCTTCCATTTAGGGAAATATTTTGACATTTAATGATTAAGAGTGCCAATTCCACTGCAATGCTATTTTAGAAATTTTGATTGTTGAGTTATAATAATCAGCTTTGACTTCAAAGAAAAAGTCCAAATCCTTGAACTCAAATTCATTAATGTGAATTTTACAACAGGTCAGCAACCTGTTAGCAAAGTCAGAAGTTATTCAAATCTTTAAAAAAAGAGTTTTGACACCGTTTAAACAACACATTTTTAAGCAAAATGTTTGCAGGTAAGAAATTAGTTGAAAATAAGATCAAGCATTTTATTGCACTTACTTAAGGACTACAATAGTTAAATTAAATGAGAGACAAATTAATTATGCTATTGTAGCTATGCAAGTTGATCTAAAGCTTTTAACACTAACACAATCATGCAAATGTCATTAATTCACATTAGATCAAAAAACAAAAAACCTTCAGTCCATAGCACCAACAATTTTCTTGTTAGTAAAGCTGCAATCTACAAAAGGAAGAATGTCTGTTATTAGATATTTTTTAAAAGATCAAACTTTGAGATTATATAGTTCTGCACAGTTGAAGATTCATGTTTATATTGTATTATCCTTTGAGTTTTGTAACTAAATTTAAATCATCCACTTGCACTTATCTAGCACGATAATGCAGCACATCCCAAGTTGCATTTATTTAAATTTAAGACTCAAATTACATGAGTCTTAAAGCTCCATGTTCAAAATTCCCAAATATAGAAGAATTATTGTTCAATGAATTTTTTTAAAAAACATTTTAACTATTTTATAGCTATACATGATAATACCCTGGAAGATGGCAAAACTATGACAAAACCAGGAAGCCCTACAGAGGGCCAGGACATTTCGGCCATTCTGTTCCATAACTTTCAAACAACCAATGATCTGGGAGGGGATTAGAACTTTCCATGTGGACACAGTAGATCTAACCATCCTTGAGGTGAAAACTTCACAAATTCTTTACAATGTTTTTCTCTCAGCTGGGCAATAAAAGGGATTTCCACAGGGTGACTGAATTTCTCTGGACAATGCAGAATCTCTCTAGTCACAACAGAACGATTCTGGGACCTTTCCTTTGAGTTTCGGAGTGATGCTCAAGTATAGAAATCAAACATCCCTCTGAAGCACGTTGTTGTTCTCCAACATTTTGGGTAAGGCAAATTATAGAAAAGCAATCAAAATGAAAGCACAACGTCTTGCATCTATAAATATCACTAGTGAAATCCCCCATTCTAGAAACTACCACTTATTTCAGAATTTTGACATTATATTTTAGACAATCTGTGCTGGGGCATTCCAAATGTTGTTGCATCTGACACAGTGAGAGTTATCTCGCTGTCATTTGACCATTATGTAACGGAATAAGAGTGCAATTACCCCGATGAGTTGATTTTGATGGTAAAGTAGGAATTAAACTCCCTTTTATAATTCTTCCCAATCCTGATTGTTTTTGACCCAGACAACAACTACTGGGCCATAGATAAGTATTCATCATGGCTCAAATATGATTGAATTTCAGTTATTATATAATCCAAACTACAGTGAAGGCCAATAAAGACAATTTAGCTTCATGTCTGCCCCACGTAGAAAACAAATTTCTTTTGAAAACATTTTAATATTTTAAACAGCTTAAAAGCCAAATAGCTTATTAGAATGAAATGGAACTTGATGAAGGCCTAAATAATTAAATTTCTACGCTGTCAAAACCTTAACATTAATAATGTAAGCACAGTTGAAGTTAAGAACTCCCAGATAAGTAGGATTCTTTTGGCCATGTACATGGTGCTAGATCTTTCACCTAAGGAAAATATAGCCAAAGCTATTACCAAAAAAAAAATATTACTTTCCACAGACAGTCTTCCTTTAACAATACTGCCTTTTTATGTATGTATCCATCTTAGTAACAGCTCATTGGAGAGAACAGCACAGACAAAGTAACAATGAAAATATATTTACAATCTGGAAGTCATTCAGAAACTGTCATCTCTGGCTTCACAGGTGATGGAGATTATGCAATGGTCAACATCCACAATCACAATTCTGGCTACACTCAGTTTGTAAGACTGCAAATGCCTCCAACTACATCAAAGTCAACTCAGAATTGACTGCTGACGTTGATGAGGACCTTGTGAAGCCAATCTCAGTACTTCAAGAATGCAGGCAAACATTTTACTGCAGGCTCACAAAACCCAACCAGAATCTGCAATAATGCAAGTCGGTCAACACTTTGAATGACTGGATGCACACGAACCAACTGCCAGTGGGAAAAACTGAGGAGTACCTTACTAGACCATTTTCTTGCTTCTCGGTGCAAAGATTGAGCCGCAGCCAGAATTGGCTGGTTAACTGGCTGATTTGGAGGCATTAAAAGTAGCTCAGGTTCGTACTCATCTTCATTATCAGAGGGAAGAGTCAACTCAACATCATCGTCATCATCATCATCATCATCATCACCATCATACACATCTACATCAGCCTCAATTGCTTCACTTGCCTCATCAGTCACATCAGGCTTTAATGGTAGTGAGTGTAGAGGGGAGGATGGAAAGACAGTGAAAGAGTTAGTAAGAGAGACAAAAGGAGAGACAGAGAATATGAATGGAGTTCTTTTAGTAATTAGGTACCTTCTTGTTCTGTAGGGAAGGAAAGAACAAAATGTCTACAGGAAAATCAGGAAGGGAAAAGAGATGGTCATTTTTAGATTGTGACTTAAATTAGATCCAACTATTCAAAGCAGAATATTTGAACTAAAGGCAAAGAGAAGGACTTTTTTTAAATTCCCAATGGAATAAAAAAAAGGAATATCTTTGCACATGCTCTAGCTCAGCTTTTGACTTCTTACACAATTAAACAGCAGAATCAAGACAAAAAAACATTACTCCAGGATCTAAAGCAGAATCAATGGTATCATGCATGAAACTACACATGAATGCAAACATGTGTTCCGGCAATTAATTTTGTTCCTAAAAAAATACTTGGATAATGGAGAGTGTTAAGCAAGAAATGATCATAGGCTGCATGCTTAAGAGAAAAAGAGAGCAAAGACACACAGGTTGGGTAGAGCAGGAATTGCCAAATCACCAAGAAAGAAATACATAACAAATTTTAATTAAGCTGAAATGAATTTAGGGATCAAGACAAGGGTAAAAAGTTGTCACGGGCTGGTGAAAAGCAACTTTAGATTCAATACAATTCAACAGTGAGAAACAAAAAGCTTGCTAAACAGGGTTTAAGTTTGACATCTTGGCCTCTCAAACAACAAATTCTGCTCCTAACACTAAGTAACATGAAGGGGCAAGTGTTTAAAATATCAGGACCAAATAATCTGACCCCAATCTCATACTCTTAACTTTCAATGAACCTACATCATCCCACCAACAAGGCTTTCACAAAAACAGGTGGGAGCCTCACAAAATAGAAGTCATGCCCTATTGACCATAGTGCCAGGATTCCAACTTCAATGCATATTAACAGTGGCTGTGCAATCCCTGTGGGCCAGAAATAGCAGGTACACTGAAGTTTCACAAGGTCTTCAGACTAACCTAACTTTCATTAGTCAACCTTCCCTTCTGCCTCCCCTCAGCACATCAGTGTCACACTGAGGTTCTGAGAATTGCCAGGATGAACCTTCCCAATCTCATTACCAAATTCCTAGATGTACCCTAATACCACAACTAATTATTTTCACCTTTCGACCAGAAATTTAGGTCAGGCTAAGATTTTTTTAAAAAATCAACAGGAACTCTATATCCAAGGTTCATTAGATTCATTGCCTCCTTTGAACACAACATACATCCTCTCCCCCTTACTCCATTAACATTTGGGACCTAGAGGAGCAGTTTGATTAAAACAATGATGTCTCTTTTTCATAATAGTTCTCCAAAGAGTTTAGTAGAATGATATTTTTTAAAATTATTCACTTAAGAATACTGAACATTCAAAAATTGAATTGTATCTTTCAAGTGTAAGTGCAGAAAACATGACCAGGCATAGGAAAAGAACAAGAGGGATCAAGAACAGCTCTTATCTAAATAATCTGCAATTAATTCTCTTAAGCCAACTGAGACTAGATTTGAAGAAAAAGACTTGCACAAAAAAAAAGTCATTGTTGCACCTCGAAGTTGTATCATATCATTTCGCTCAATGCAGTGAAAGAAATGCTCAAACATTTCCTTTCCATGGTTCAGAAAAGACGAACATGCCAAACAAATACTAATCTCCAGTCAACCTTTCAATTTCAGCTGATGGCCAAGCAAAGATGTGAAATTGTTGCAAAACGATTTCACAAGTGATTGCAGGTTGGATAGGAAGCTATGGTTACACTAACCAAACACTCAGTTCCATGATGGACAGGAAGCCTCACAGCAAACCTAACATTTTTTCCCCTAAATACCTCATGACAACATATTTCAAGCAGGTAGGAATAAGTAGGCGAGTAATTGACTTGGACAAACAAAAGTACTATGGTGGTGTATTGGCACAATGGAAATTGCCATTTGTAAGCCCTTCAAACAAGAGAAGTAGATAAAGTTTTTACAGTTCATGAGAAAACTCACATTTGCTACAAGTTGCCAGAAGATTAACCTTAAATCTGGAAAGAAGAGCCAATATCCGCACATCCAAAGCTTAGCACTACCATTGTCGGGATCATCTAAGTCTATCCCTAACTGATTATTTAACTGAGTCAGATTTATGTCCATATTTTGAATAATGGTGTCAACAGCCAAAGCATTCACCACTGATTGAGTCAGAGTACTCCAGCACAGAGACAGCCTTTGGCCCAAACTGGTCCATGCTGACTAAAACGTCCATCCACACTAACCCCATTTCCCTGCTCTTGGCCCATATCCTTCTAAACTTTTCCTATTCATGTATTTGTCCAAATGTCATTTTAAGTACTGTTAATACACTGGCCTCAACTACTTCCACTGACAGTTCATTCCATATACGTACCACTCTCTCTGAAAAAGTTACCCCTCAGGTTCCCTTTGTTCTTTCCCCTCTAACATTAAACCAATGCCCTCTCGTCCTCTCTTCCCCAACCTTGAGAAAAAAAAAACTAGAGTGCATTCACCCTATCCATGCCTCTCATTCATACACACCTTTGTAAGGTCCCCACTCAGTGTCCTGTACTCTCAAGAGAAAAGCCCTAGCTTGTCCAACCTCTCCCTTTAACACAGACCATCGAGTCCTGGCAACATCCTTAGAGATTTCTTCTGCACTCTCTCCAGTTTAATAACATCCTTCCTATAACAAGGTGACCAAAACTGAACACAATTCTCCAAGTGCGGCCTCACCAACATCTTGTACAACTGTAATACAACTTTCTAACTTGGATACTCAATATCCTGACTGACAAAGTCCAGTGTGCCAAAAGCCTTCTTCATTGCGACTTTACTTTCAGAGACCTATCATTCACCATGAAACTCCTACCTTGACTTGACTTTTCAAAATGTAAGACATCACTGTTATGACATGGGGTAAACCCCCTCTTAATTTTAAACCAGCACCACAAAAGATTTATCCCATGCGGTAATCTGTGAAAATTCGAGGGGCCAAGAACTATCTAAAGTAAAAATTAACAACTTAATTTTTTACATAAAAGTCTAACAGAGAATAATTAACTAACAACAATTTACAAAACTGCCTTCTAACATTGCTTCTACTTTCCCTTCTACAACGAAGAAGATTTACTAAAATTTAAATTTCAAAACCAGGCAGCTGTCGAAATCTTCCCTTTGTAACTTTATCTGTAGATTTTTTTTCTGGGCAAACTCCTCAGGAGTTCTTACTAGCAGCCTGCATCTGTTGATCTTCTGGCAGTTCTCAGCTGTTCAAGTTTTCTCAGTCTTTTACCCGCAAAGCGTCAGATTGCATCATTGACTTTTAATATTGCACCAAATTCAAATTTGATTGGACTTTGTTTTTTTGAGGAGAGGTATAATTTAAACTGATTGGCCCAAGTCAAATTTGTTTTTGTCTCCAGACAACCAGCTAATCTAGCTTCTGGACCAAAAAGGTTACATTGTATCTGGTTCAGAACACTTGGTGCTCTCAGGTCGTTCTGCTAGCTTTTAACTTTCTTAAAAAGGTACCCATATCTTGCCAACACTCACACTTATCTATATTAAACTCCATTTGGCATTTCTTGGCCCACTTCCCCACTGATCAAGGTCCTGCTGCAATTTCTGATAAGCTTCCCCATTGTCCACAACACTACCAGCAAACTTGCTTAACATGCCTTGAACATTCTCATCCAAATCAATGATACAGATAAGAAACAGCAATGGGCTCAGCACTGACCCAAGGCATTTCACTAATCACAGACCTCCAATCCAACAAGCATCCTTCCATTCTTACCTGCTGCTTCCTACCATCAAGATAATTTTGTATCCAATTTGCCATCTCACCCTGCATCCTACACGATCTAACCTTCCTGAGCAGCCAACCATGTGGAATCTTATCAATGGCCATACTGAAATCCATTAAGACTATATCTACTGTCCTGCCATCGTCAACATTCCTGGTCACTCCATTGATATTTTCTAATTTTCAGAGATGTTATTATACACCTCTGGTGCAAACAGGGTTTGAACACTGGCCTCTTGGTCCAAAAGTATGAACACTACCACCGTGCCACTAAAGCCCTTGGCATTCACGTCATATTATGAGTTGTTTGTTCTTCATTTTCCTTATAAGAAATCGTTTCAGATTGTTGTCCATCTCGCAAGGCCTAAGGCATGTCAAACAGTTGCTCAACTCCAGGACACTTTTGAATTGCCCAAGGAGAGAGGATTGGAGTAGGACGGTGATTGGAAAGGTCTGATGAAAACATTTTCAGAAGTCTAAAGAAAAGTTTAATACCACATCAAATTAGAACTTAGGCTCATCCAAGTGCTTCAGAGTTAAGCACCTGCCAATTTTAATAACCCCTAATTAAATTTTGTATTTGTTTTGGAATATGAATTGTGTATCTATAGGAAGACAGCATATCTTTCAGCTATTCGACTGTTCACCTCTACTTTAAATGTATATGTGAGCTATCAGGTGATTAAAATTTGTCAATTTCTTTTTCTTATTCATTCATTAGAGTTTTGTTAATTGGGCCAGTATTTATTGCCTATTCCCAACTGCCCTTGAGAAGCTAGTAAATGAGCCACTTTCTCAAATTGCCACAGTCCATTTGGTGTTAGTAACCCCAAGTGCTATTTGAATGCAAGTATTGTCTATCTCTATGAATAATTCTTCTATTTTAGAAATTATTAATGTTAGTTTTGTGCAAAGTTATTTGTAATCGATCTTGGAGTGCAATTGTGATTTTCATGAAATTATTTTAACATTTAAACTCATACCCTGAAGTTCATGGACTCAACCTCTGGTTCAATATTGGCACCCTGCAGTTCATTACATTAACTACATCTCAACATTGGAACTTTTTTGGCTGGAAAGGATTGTGCACAAAATCTTTCCCCATCCCATCTACTCCGAGCAAAATGACAGAAACAAAGATAACCTACCTGGCAGGGTAATATTCACTCTTTGAAAAAAGGCACCTTTCATTCAAAGATCAGTTAGAAAATAAGAGAAATATTATAATTTTCAGGGATACCCCACATGCATGCCACACACTTCAGATCATCATAAATTTTAGTTACTTATGATATTAATCTGTTATAACCCACCCAATCTACTCCCACATTATAAAAGAGACCTTCTCAATTCAAAACACTAAATCTTTTCTGACAAAACCCTTTCCTCCCTCCCAAGGATTTAGTAGGGAGTAACATTAAGTAACAGGTAGACACAAAAGGCATATCACTTATGAAGAATGCTTCCATTGGACAAATTAGTTTCTCTTGCATTGTTAAAAACTAGTTATCTACTCACATGATTGGGCTGGACAATGTACAATAATCAAAATTATATTAGGTGAGATGTCTGGACCTTGTCTGTTCCTGCACAATTCGCCAAATTAAAGCATTTCATAATCTCGATTGAAGTAGCATTTTCTGAAGGTTCATTAATTATTCTACTTTTGGAAATGCCATCACTTCAGGTTACATGAAGGAAAGATGTGGATTGCTTGAGTATGTTATCTATCAGAACCTCAATTTTCAACTGTTTCTGGAAAAATTTGACATTTCTGATTATCCCTTGGAAGTATAAGAACACATGGCTGCAAATGTATGCAGCATGATTCCACATGAAGGAACAAAGTACATAACAGATAATCCAATTTCGAATGATGGTGCTTGATGGATTAATGTTTGATCATGAGATGACCCCCAATTCTTTGATTAACTTATTAGGTATTTTACATTTGAAAGACAGCATTTTCCACAGTGCAGCAATCGGTCATTACTAGAATGGTTGGTCCTTCCAGAGTCTGTCCTTTTGTCTTTTGAGTGGAATTTGAACTCGTGTTTTACTAATTTACAAATGCAACCACTGAGCCATTGCTACCATGTAAAAACACAATGAATATACTACAAAACTCAAGATGAACAATGATGAAAACTGGGAAAACATTTGACAAGATAGATCAATAAAAGGACACGAGGATAACAGGAAAAAGACAGAAACTTCCACTAGCAGATATAGAATGGTCAACATTTTCTGTGACACAGTTTCTATAATTAAATTTCATTTCATTCAGTAATTTATCTTGGGGCTTACAAAGGAAGCATTTACAAGAACTTACAAAAATCAATACGGTACAGTTCTTGTCAACTGAGCTCTGATGTACACGTGGAAATAATACCCACAATTCAACATGTATTTTACTGAATAAAGAGACAACTATATGCAAAATGAATTCGTTAACATTTAAGACTAGCATAAATGCCACACAGATGAGCCTTCAACGATACTGACACTAGCATCACAGTTTTCCATGACAAAAATGTGAATACCCAGATCAAAACCTTGCAGGAAAAATAAATTCATTTATAAAAACAGAATTCAACTTTGTGGATAGATATGAAGAATATAGAGAAGCTTCAATTTCCATGTTCATTTGAAAAAATAAAGCCTCAAGAAAAACAGGGACATGTGGTAAATATTTCTTTACTATCAAAAGCTTAAATTGTTTTTCAAATAACTATAGCAAGTGTCAGACATTATATCTCATTACAACTCCAGTGAAAAACTCTAACTATAATTACAGAACAATATCCTAGAAGCCATTTATAACCAGTGAGCAGAAGCACTCAAGAAATTAAGGTGTCACTACAACTAGATCATCAAGTTGTAGCTGGTTGGATCCAGTTGGGAAAATTCCTGTATGGATGGTGTTATGCTGATCTATACGGTGGAACTGGAGAAGCATAACTGTCAACAGCTATTATATGGTTCAATACAACTGCAGAATATTCCTTTGAAGGTCAGAAAGAAGTGAAATTCATATGTTCATCCAGGTTCCAACCCAACATATTGGCAGTGTATGGAAATAATATAATTGGGTGATTGCCAAATGACACCAAGGTCCACAGATGCCCACCCTCAAACTCAGAAAATGACAAATATTTTCAAATGGAAAAAATGTTCATATTGGTGGGCCGCAGAAAGAATTAACAAGTGATTTGTTCAGTTAAGTGCTATTTTGTGGTCCATGGCCTTATTTTAGAGATCAGACAACTATTGCATCATCTCTCCAAATTAATGCCCTAAAAGATTCTGAAAATAAGCTCAAGCCAATTATATCATTAAGTTAATCAAGATATTTTGAAAATATAATGTGCCACTTAGTTTTCCCACCAATTGACTGCTGCTAAATACTACCAAAAGACTTTTCTTGGCTTATCATTGCATTTCTACTTGATAATCAGCTGTGTCATTCTAGTTTCCAAGGTGAACAATTCAAGCAAGATGAGCCAAACAAGTTGCTTTCCTCTTTAATGTCATGGCCTCACTAAGTTAAGAAAAAGTATTCCAAATAACTACAGTTTTGAGATCACAGGAAACAAGGATGCATACTTTAGCCTTGCTGAGATCATGCATGGTCTTAATGGATCACACAAAATTTGTTTCATAATCTTCAAAGGAGACTTGTTTTCACTCAAAGATCACAGAATCAGAATTCCTACAGTATGGAAAGAGACCATGTGGCCCAACAATCACGACTGAGAAATTGCATCGCCCAACTTTTAATTAATGTGTTTATACTATTGTTCAAAGTATGAATTGAGAGCTGTAATTTTAGTGTTCAATCATGTTTTTGACATTTTCTATAAATGGTAAACCATGACCTGTCAAATTTTTCACAAGTTACAAAGCAGCTTTGTTTGAATAAGATTCTGACGATGTTATATCCATCATTCCAGGAGAATTATAAATTAGTCATGCATTTTTGATCAAGAAAGAAAGAAGGGAACACTTTTTGCAAATTGTAGTGACTTCAATTTCAAACAGCTAGCAATTGAAAATGAGAATTACAATATATAAACAAGCAATAAATATGAATATTTGAACTCTCAAAACATTAAACAGGCTTCGATTATCCCTTGGACATCCTTATGCCAGTCAACCTTTACCTTGCTAGACCACTTTCTGGCTTCATCATGCAACTGCCTAGCAGACTCCATCATAGGCTGATTGACTACTTCTCCAGCTTTCATTTCAGGGAATTCTTCATCTTTTTCCTCAGGGGGAGGTGGTCGTGGTGGAGGAACTTGACCCTCAGGAAGTGGTGGTTTGGGAGGGGCAGGTTCATCATTCAACTGTAAACAAAGTAATGAAGTCATCATATATGAAAGCTTTCCAGAAAGAAACATTTAGTACACTGCTTCTACTCTTCAATTATGTACAATTCAATGAAAGTGATATGTTAGAAATGTACAAGATAATTAGACATCTCGTGCTGAAATTTCACAATTTGTCCTGTAAGAACCACGTATATTTATTTTGTGTCTTCAAAGACTATAAAATACAAGCACAAAGGACAGAGATTTGCAAGGCTGCATACTTCACAGCAAGCAAATTAATATGGATTGAGAATTCTGCTTTTTGCAACTATAAGTTCCTATAAAGATCAGGAGCCGTGATTGCTTCTAAACTAACTGCATAGGTTGGACTAGAAACAAAGTTACAAAAACAGAGATACAGAGACCCACAGAGAAAAAGACAAAAGTATCTGTTGTTGTCCCCAGCACAAGCTGTGTGCTCTATAGTTTAGTCAGTTAAAAGTTGAAGGAAACCAGTTAACCTTCCTGCAGGATTTCTGTGAGCTGTGACGTCTGAATTAATAAATCAAAGGCGGTTTCCAGTCGAATCAAATCAAATCACTCTTGTTATGGCCAGAACAAACTTCCTCAAAACACATCAAGGAGATAGCTTAGACCCTATCTTTTATTTTATCTGGATTCAAGTGTTAGGTGCTGTATTCCTTGTGATATGATTGGTCAAACTAGGCTTTAAGCAAAACTCCCTTTATTCTTATACCACAGTTAAAATACAAACAAAAAGAATTGACCGATCTTAAATTATTTCAATCATGCTGAACAAATAATATATTATTATTTAACTACTACTCATCAACTGTACTAATAGAGCAGCATCCCATAAAAAACATCCTTGGCAAAGTTCAAAAGATTTCCCTCACTTGATGCAATCTCTTCCAGTTCATCCAAAAGGAAAAACAATCAAACTAGCAGAAGGAGAACTCAGGAGCTTCTCTGCTGCAGTAAAAGCTTATCTAGCAGCTTCAACACCAAAACCCCAACTTCAATCACTCGAAGCCAAAACTAAAACCCTGTGCAACCCTGACTCGACCCATTCACGCTTCTTTTGTCTAATATTTTTAAAAACCCAAAGATATTTACTCTGCTTCCCACGGACCAAACACCTCGCCACCAGATTAACATCCCTCTTCAAGAAAAACAGGACATACAAATCTCTTTCAGACACATATCTTCACATTCTATACTTCTTACAAACCAGTGAAAACTTTCAGAGAAAGAAAACCTGAACACTAGTCAGTGGAAGGATCATCTAGACATTGGAATTAGGAACAGAGTTTCCAGTCTTTTTCTACTTCTGCCAACGATCTATCTTCCCGGCATTCTCTGTCTGTGTGGATGTAAGGGGGTTTTATAAGAGGATTAGCATTTTAGCTATTGTTTTATATCAATGGTTTAAACCATACAGGCCTAAATTACTTAACAGTAATTCTTGTGTGGTATTGAAACTTGATTAAAGCTAGTTATCAGTCTTCATCTGAAAATCAGATAAATTGGGGTACCATGTGTACCTTAAAAATAGAGTAACAACTCCATGAAAAACAGGGCACTACCAGTGAGTCATAACAGTCCCTATTTTATATTTTCATTTGATCAGATTTGTGCATATTTATTGCTATATTCTGAAGTCATTTTATTCCAACACAATGAAAAACTCAACACTCCATTAAATAATCGTCATTTAACAAACCAATACATTTTATCCCAGGAAGATGCTGCCAATACATCTTAAATGATGAACATTTACTTCGAAAGGAAGCACATCTGCTAAGTACAAGGAATTTCACAGTATACATCAGTCTCTCCTTTTCCTCGCCATTCACTTAATGTACAAGGAAGAATTTGCAAAATTATTTTATGTTCAGGATATTTGACAATTTAGTTGAAGTTTACATTCATTTCTTTCTTACTTGGACCAAACGACACAATATATCAAAGTACTAGAAAACAGTTAAGGATATTAACTAAAAACTGAACACAAGCTTCAGTGCAATATTTCTCAAGCCAACCCAAGTCATTAAAGAAATGTTTGACACCTTTATCTTTACAACAGGCGATTCAATAAAATGATCCTAATTAAGGATCAATGTGCAAAAGTTCACATTCATCCAGCACTATATTTATTAGTGTCATCCAGCAGGACTCAGGAGTAAAGGTTAAATTTCATAAAATGTTGTGTTCAAAACGGATAGACTTTTGAAAAACAAAAGATGTTTAATTCCATTTAGTTTGATGCATTAATTGCCTTTAAAATAGTAAGCAAATCACCAATGTGGCCTGCGACCCGTTTCAGACAATTGAAGTTTTAACATTTATATTCTTTAAAAAGTTGCCTTTCCACTACAACTAAGTGAGTGATTCCAATTTTATACATTTGTTTTCTTTACAAGAAATTTGTTACAGACTTCAGTGGGCGGCACAGTGGTTAGCACTGCTGCCTCACAGTACCAGAGGCCCGGGTTCAATTCCCACCTTGGAGTTTACACATTCTCCCAGTGTCCACATGGGTTTCCTCAGAGTGCTCCGGTTTCCTCCCACAGTCCAAAAATGTGCAGGTTAGGTGAACTGGCCATGCTAAATTGCCTGTAGTGTTAGGTGAAGGGGTAAATGTAGGGGAATGGGTATGGGTGGGTCCCTCCTTTGGAGGGTCAGTGTGGACTTGTTGGGCCGAAGGGCCCATTTCCACACTGCAAGTAATTTAATCTTCACTGTATTCACTCGCAATTATTTAAAAATCAGGATCCCACTTCTGCCATATTCCGGTACAATTCCTGGCAGTCCTTCTGTGTTTCTCTCTCCGCTAAATTTTTAATCTAGGATTACTTCAAACAGGTCTATGCTAAGCAAATTTTTCAACCTTTCTCCCACGAGCCGTGTCTCCAAGCTGAGCACAAGCTCCCACCCACATTTTGCTTGATGAACAACATCTGAATTAAACAAAGGAATATCCCTAAATTTCTAAGCTCATCTCCATCACAATGTGGCATACTTTAAACGATCTATACAGAAATGTAAATTAATTGTCATTAACTCGGAAACCCTTATGATTCCAGAATCTAAATGAGTAACTTTTACCTTTGGGTGGGCAGGTGGCAGGGTCAAGTGACAGCCATCTCTCCAGTCTCTGGGGGACTACCAGGCCCTCATTCACAAGTATGCCTTCAGTTTCTTCAATCTGGGAACTACAATCTAAAACCTTTTGGTGAAATAACTATAGAGCACCTTTGTCTACCAGAGGCTCACAGATAGGTCATCCATTGCGTAGCTTTCCCTTTTCACTCAAACTTGATAAAATAAATATAGAAATTCCCTTTGAAACTGTAAAATGCCTCTGATCTATTTGAAGTACACTTACTTCAGAGTTGCCTATCATTTTCTCAAAGTGATGTTTCAATTTATCTTAGATTTAACATCAATTCCTAAAATTAAAATTTATACTTGTGAAATAAAATTATAGAATTAGGTCTTTGAATCAAAATCTTTTCTATATGTTAACCACATAAGTTAATTCACACACAACTCAATTTATCTGACAAAACAAAGCAATACAGTCTTCCTTACTCAAGCATTTTAATGTTAAAAAGTCTGTTGATAAGTAAGCCTTTATGTTCTGGATGTTATTTTCCCAGTTTCACATCCTGATGACATGGCTTTCTTTGGAAACCTTCAGCAGCAACATTTAATCAAGCAAACCGAAAGATCAAGTACCGACAGCAACGGTAAATATCAAACGTAGACCTACATGAAGTTGATCAAGATCAGGTGGAGGAGGAGGAAATTCTGGTTCTTGAGGTTGGAAGGCTTCTCTAACTTTGGCTACAGCACCTAAAATTCGATATCCTGAATCCAAGAAACCTTTCTGCAAACCTACGGGTAAGAATCATAGATTATTAATTAAATTTTAGAAACTGGACAGAATTTAGATTAAGTGACCATGTAATGTTCAGCTATGATTAAAATGGTACAGTAATTCAACAAAATCATGTCAAGTTGTTGCTGATGAGATGGAAGAGGGGATCAGCACCTGAGATTGAATAAATGTTATGTTAAGCACCTCAACTTCAGGTCTTTCGTTGAAGACCACTGATATACTGCAATTGTTTCTGAAGTCCTGTTCCTGGAGTGAATAGCATCTACCTTAAAGTCAGAGTAAACGGTTTATTTTGCAACAAGTAAAAGCAAGAAAAATCCAAAACACAGAAACAATGTAATGAAGTACAAAATTAGCAATAAAACCTCAGTGGATCTTACCAGGATCTGAAATGTTCCCAGCAACAGCTTTAGCATCCATTACCATAGGAGAGATAGTCTTGCTGAGATCATCAGATGCTGCTTTCACTGATTCACGGAATTTTGGGTCTTCTGAATTTTCGACTTCTCTCTTAGCAACCAAAAGAATTCGGTTTGCACGACGGGCAATGCTTGTTGCTCCAGCAACCAGCATTTGGGGCTGTACGTTAGCCATGGCTACCTTGCACTTGTCTATGTCTTTCTTGATAGCTTCCTCAGAGGCATCCAGAAGAGACCTGGTGTCAATCGCTTCATCCACCAAACCTATGAAATATATGATACATTAACACCTGGCATTATCAACATTAAATTGAGAAAATATAATTCTGAAATTCAAGCATTACTGAAACTCAGTTCATTTAATACAAAAGCTTGCAGTTTGGAATAGTTCGAAATTGAGTGACTATGGCTCGACCCATTTAGAAATGAGAGAATACAGCTGTGTCTTACTAACCACTTAGAAATATATTCCATAAAACAGAAGATAAGATTTGCACAATTTCTTAAGCAGTGATTAAAAACAAGCGTTCAGTCACTTGGAAACAAAAATTTGATTTCCTCACATTATAGGTGCTGCTTGAGAAGGAAAATTCAAAGCATAGTTGTCACTGGCTGCTTCCTAAACTGGGAGTTAGTACAACGGAGGAAAGGAACAGGTTAAATTGATATTTACAAAGCATACCAGGAATCTACTTGTTCAACATTGCTAATTCAGATTACACACAATTCTTCAATTTAGAGAGATGAGAGATGAAGCAAGCTCAAATGATAATTAATCCATAACAGCAGCAATCAAGAAAGTCATCCCACAAACTTACGGCATTTTTAGTGCAGAATTGCCAACAGAGGTGAACAGCATATGTAGGTTTATGGCTCCAATTGCTACCCAAGAAGCATAGGAGAGGAGAAGGGGAGGGGGGGGGGAAACTGGCTTCATTTTAATTTGGAGAAAAAAAGCTTTCAACTCATGCTCAACTTAGGTTTTTCCTGTAAAGTAGGTATGGAAATAAAAACATTTAAAGCAATTTCTGAACATGAAAGTAAGGATGATAAACAGAACATTAGTGATACAAATTGAATACAGTGTGCAGTCTGACTGCCTTATCCTTTAAGTAAGAAGGGCAAGGTCTTACAAAGGAAATCCACTAGATTGATACCTGGAACGAGTAGGTTGTGATATTGTTGAAGACCGACCCCCTGGTTGTGCCAGGGTCACTGGCCAATATTGTGTGGAAAGAGACATGTGATAGTAGCTATGTTATTCCTTTTACCTTCAATCTATATAGTGGTTCCCACTGCAACTGGCCTTATGGAGGCAACTTTAAACTAGAAAAGATTGATTACCAGAGGACAAACCTTGAGGGTGGGCATGGTGACTCCTCTTGGGATACGAATTACAAGCTCCAGTGTTCAGATAAATTTGAAGTTGTGAAAGGCCATCAGCCCCCTAAAAATAAAGATCACCGTCGGCCACACAAGTTAGAAAGATGGGGGAATGAAAACCTAGGAACAATGAGAATGGCCAAGAGGTATTTTGATTCGCACTTAGAGACAAAGAGTTTCGTTCGTGGCTGTATCACAGCAAGATTTATGGAGCTAAACTCCCTAATTTTGATTGTTCTGGTATGTGAATGTCTCACTTTTTTTTACAAGCAAAGAATAAACAAAAAGCTAAAAACTGAGATAGGAAGAAAGTTAGAAAATATTCAAGAGCGAGCGCACGGGGAAGAAGAGCACAAAACAGTGAGAGGGAGGTGGGGGTGATGTTGAAAGATATTCAGGTATTGGACATGAAGGGATACCTGCCCTTATATGCACCATTGTCAACAGCTTGCAACAGTGTGTGAAACAAGCATTCTGTACCCTCTGCATAGGTCAGGAAATTAGGAACCTGGGATGTGGCTCTTGTGAACAAGCACTAGATCTATTTTGAAAGAAAAATTGTGATTAATGATTTCCACTTGGCTCAAAGAATGGAAGGATAAAGCCGATAGTAAATGGACAGATGTCTTACAGATGTTCCCTGAAGAGCTCCCAGTATAGAGGAGACCGCATCGGGAGCAACAGATACAATAAATGACATTGGTGGATGTGCAGATGAAACTTTGATGGATGTGGAAGGGTCCTTTGGGGCCTTGGATGGTGGTGAGGGGAGGTGGTGTGGGTGCAGGTTTTGCAATTCCTGCAGTGGCGGGGTAGGGTGGTTTGTTGGGGGATGTGGACCTGACCAGGTAGTCAAGGAGGGAAGGGTCTTTGCAGAAAGTGGAAAGGGGTGGAGAGGGAAGTATATCTCTGGTGGTGGGGTCTATTTGGAGGTGGTGGAAATGTCGGCGATTGATGCGGAGGTTGGTAGGGTGGAAAGTGAGGACCGGGGGGGGGTTCAGTCCTTGTTACGGTTGGAGGGGTGGGATCTGAGGGCTGAGGTGCAGGGTGTGGATGAGATGCATTGAAGGGCATCTTCAACCACATGAGAAGGGAAATTGCGATCTCTAAAGAAGGAGGCCATCTGGTGTGTTGTGTGGTGGAACTGGTCCTCCTGGGAGCAGATACGGCGGAGGCAGAGGAATTGGGAATACGGGATGGCAGTTTCGCAGGAAGTGGGGTGGGAAGAGGTGTAATCCAGGTAGCTGTGGGACTCAGTGGGTTTTATGCGGTCTCCTCTACATTAGGCAGACTGGACACCTCCTCGCAGAGCGTTCAGGAAACATCAACCCCACCGCCCCATGGCCTAACATTTCAACTCTCCCTCCCATTCTGCCGAGGACATGCAGGTCCTGGGCCTCCTCTGCTGCCGCTCCCTCACCACCTGACGCCTGGAGGAAGAATGCCTCATCTTCCGCCTCAGAACACTTCAACCCCAGGGCATCAATGTGGACTTCAACAGTTTCCCAATTTCCCTTCCCCCCCCACCTTCCAGCTTAGCACTGTCCTCATGACCTGTCCTACCTGCCAATCTCCCTTCCCACCTATACGCTCCACCCTCCCCTCTGATCTATCACCTCCATCCCCACCCCCATTCACCTATTGTACTCTTTGCTACCGTCTCCCCAGCCCCACCCCCCATTTATCTCTCCACCCTGGGGGCTTCCTGCCTCTATTCCTGATGAAGGGCTTTTGCCCGAAATGTTGATTTTCCTGCTCCTCGGATGCTGCCTGACCTGCTGTGCTTTTCCAGCACCACTCTGATCTAAACTCTGGTTTCCAGCATCTGCAGCCCTCAATTTTACCCTCTGAAGAAGTTACCAAATGGCAAGGACAGATGGGCCAGGGTGGTGCAGGGCTTGTCTGCAGATATGAGGACTTGAAGGAGATGCCCCAACAATGATTCCCAGATGGACTGCTTAATCTAGTTGTTACAATGAGCCTTAAAACAACCTGTAAACATTAGCGACATACTGGAATGCAAACCCAAATCTGGGAGTCAGGAGGTGATTATTGGGAATGTACCTGCAGTACATTTGCAGGTGATCAAGCCTTTAATCGAGATGACGACTCACCTTAGTTTAACACTGTGCCTTTGCAATGTATACCTTCAGGTGTTGCTGACGTGATCCAGACAAACAATATGAACTGGTCCGGGAATTCCTGGTCGCTAAATGAGGTGAGTGGTGGTCTTCCAACGGGATGGCCAGACCGAGCCCAAACCACAACCCAAATTACAGGTAAAAATCAAATACGTCCAGTGACCTCGTGATCCGTATATCTCATGTGCCAACCCTGACGAGGTTGCTTGGGACCAGGATACCCACTGGAGGCTGAACCTATCTTAGATGCCAGCCCAACAACCTCCGCTAAATAACCCTTTCCCGAGGGGACCCTGGTAAGGGGGAATAAGCAGGCCCAGTACTACACCTTTGGGACTGGGAACAATACAGCGAAGACCCCAGGGACAAATGACAGGCCCTTGTTTTAACTGTGGGAGATACAGCCACTATAGAGTGAAGAGCCCTTATCATTTCCTTGAACTACCATAGGGATTGACATGCTTGCATAAGGGAAAATCAGTATGTGTGGATCAGCATGCATAAATATAAAAAAACACACATACACAGAATCATTATGCTTTTGGCGTGGCCCACGATTACAGAGGCTTGTGGGAACACAAAGGATTTTTAACTTCCACACATATGGAGATATGAGTGGACAGACTGGGCTTGTTTTCACTGGAGTTCAGAAAAAGAAGAGCAAATTTACAGGATGCTCATAGCTTGGGTAAGGTAGACTTGGGAAAAATGTTTGCTGTTGTAGGAAATGAACGGGAATTAGGGGACATGGTTGCAAAATAAGGGGTCACTATTTTAGGACTAATAAAACAAAGTTTTTTTTCCACAGGGTTGCATGGCTTTGAAATTCTCAATGTCAGATTTTAAGATGTAGGTAAATCAATCTTGTTAAGCAAGGTAATCAAAGGTTAATTAGAATGTGGAATTGGAAGGGGTGGGGGGAAATCAGCTATGACCTTTACTGAATAGTAGAGCAAACGTAAAGGGGCAGGGCCTACCTCTACGGAACTTTATATGTTCGTATGTATGTCACAATGAAGATAAATGAAATAGTTCACCCAATTCACAAGGATACACATACTTAAAAAGGGAGCATCAGTTAGAGGCTGGGTTACAAACACTGTGGTGCAGATTCTCTGAACAGCTATTCGAGCAAGTGATGCTCACTGTTGAGAACACAGGATCAATGAACCCAAGCTAAAAGACAAAATGCTGGTTCAGTTACATTTCATAACAAGTATCTTCATAGTGCTAAGGTTGTTGACTTGATTCCAAATTCTTGCCATTTGCGAATATATTGTTTTGAGAGTGAAGGCTTGAAGTTCAAAACAAAGTTGGTTTGTGGAGCTACTTCTTAAGATAGCCAGTGATACAAGGAAGCAGGGAAAAGCATTACTCGACGGCCTTACAGTTACAAATTGTAACGTTCATGTGATTATAAGTTTAATGCTTCTGCTCACCTGTCATTTTCTCAACATTATCAATCCACTGGTTTTTCATGGTTTCAAAATGTTCATTTGCTGCTTGGTTACCAGGATTTCTCAACAAAATGCGAGCAGCTGAAACCACCTGCACAAATAATTCAATAATAGTCAAATCAAGCACTGAGGGTTAGGGGGTTCAACACTGCTGCCGGCATAGTATTTTTAAAAATCCACCAGTACAACAAATATAGATTCAGAGCTGCATGACTGACTGTTCTTAGATGTTTAGAGCACAGAAGGAGGCCATTTAAACCATCAAGATCATGCCAAAGATCTTATGACACTAATCCCACTTTCCAGCTCTTGTCCCATAGCCCTGTCAGCTACATCAAAGCATCTTAATATCTTCATACTGCTTAATGTTGTAGTCTGACTCAACAACCTTTTCAGGTTGAGGTTCAGACTTCCCCCATCATTCCGCTGCAGGATGAAAACAAAACTTTTCAAGTGGAAAAGCCATTTCACAATAAATTAATTAATACTATCTGCAGCCAATTGAAACAGTATGGTCAATTTTCTCATCATTCCACTAGATGGTGCATTCGGAAGTTGAAAACAAGGGGGCATGTAGCTACAAATTACAGCCTTAATAGTACTGATTGTGTGTGTGTTTAACATTAGTAGCAGTACCCACCTGTGGTGTTAACTCCCGAGCAGATTTCACAGCTGTCTGTATACCTTCTACGGTGCTTTTATTTGCAGCCCCAACAGCAGCAGCTTTCTCTGCCGTGGCACCAAGTCTGGCAGCATGGTTTTCAAAATATGCTGCCCTCTCTTCGAACACCTGCCAAATTAACATGGTTTTCATTTGATGTATTGAACATAAAGTATGTTTTCCATCATTAATTGGGCTAATAATATAAGACTTTCAGGTTCTGCTAATCATATTTTACTAGATTTACAGTAATACTCATAATTCAGTAAAGAAGGCAATGTATTCACAGAGAGTCATGGCACTGTGCAGTATGCAAACAAACCCTTTGGTCCAAATCTTCCATACTGACTAGATATCCTAAATTAGCCTAGCTCCATTTGCCAATATTTGGTCCCTATCGCTTGAAACTCTTCCTATTCTGATCCACACCCAGATGCTTTTTAAGTGTTGCAACTCTATCAGCCTCCTCCATCTCCTCTGGCAGCTCACTCCATACATGCACCACCCTCTGTGTGAAAACATTGCCCCTTCAGTCCCTTTTAAATTTTTCCCTTCTCACCTTAAACGTATGCCCTCTAGCTCTGGATTCCGCCAAACCAGGAAAACGTCTTTGGTTATTCACCCCATCCAAATCCCTCATTATTTCACAAACCTCTAAAGTCACCCCTCAACCTCCGATGCTCGAGGGAAAATTGTCCCTTTTCAGCATAATATAGCATAAACCCTCCAACCCGGGAAACATTCTTGTAAACCTTTTCTGAACGCCTTCAAGTTTCGCAACATCCTTCCTAGAAGAGGGAGAGCACAATTGCACACAATATTCCACAACCTAACCATTCATCGTGTAATTAGGGCAGCAGGGTGGCTCAGTGGTTAGCACTGCAGCCTCACAGCACCAGGGTCCTAGGTTCGATTCCAGCCTCAGGTGACTGTCTGTGTGGAGTTTGCACATTTTCCCAGTGTCTGCGTGGGTTTCCTCCTGGTGCTCCGGTTTCCTCCCACAATCCAAAGATGTGCAGGTCAGGTGAATTGGCCATGCTAAATTGCCCATAGTGTTAGGTGGAGGGAATAGGTCTGGTGAGTTACTCTTCAGTGGGTCAGTGTGGACTGGTTGGGCCGAAGGGCCTGTTTCCACACTGTATGGGATCCAATCTAATCATCTAGGTCCTGGCTTGATTTTCTTTGCCAAAATGTAGCACCTCACATTTACCTAAATTAAACTTCAAGTGCTACTCCTCAGTCCATTGGCCCATCTCATCAAGATCCCATTGTACTGATGCAACCTTCTCGCTTTCCACTACACCTCCAATTTTGGTGTCATCTGCAAACTTACTAACTGTACTCCTATGTTCACATCCAAATCATTTGTGTAAATGATGAAAAGCAGTGGACTCAGCACTGATCATTGTGGCACACCACTGGTTACAGGCCTCCAGTCTGAAAAGCAACCCTCCACCACCACCCTCTGTCTCCTACCTTCAAGCCAGTTATGTATCCAGATGACGAATTCTCCCTGCACTCCTTGTGACCCTTCAAGTTGCAAAGTCTCAGGACTTGCACAAGGACAGTGATAGAATCATGAGACCGATAATGCAGAGGCTCAGACAAACACACTGGTGGACATGGATTTAAGTTTTACCTTGGCAGCTGGTGGAAGTTAAATTCAGCAAATAAAACTGGAATTGAAAACTACTCTGTCATAAAATCTGAATAAGTCACTAATGTCTTTTAACGGTGAATCTGCTGTCCCTACCTAGTCTTACACTAGAGCAATGTTGATTGATTCTAAATATGTTCACTCAGTTCAAGAGCAATGAGAGATGGTCAATACACCCTGACCTTGTCAGTGACAAGGGAAGACATGAATGAAAAGGAAAAGCTGCTGAGAATACTATGGTTTGTGAATGACTGTTCTCTCAGGGAGCACACCAGCATTCAGCTCCTATTAATCACTTTGACTAATCTAAAGACAACTTTGGCCTAAAATATATCTGAATAGGATAGCAATCTTATATCAACCTACCTATGACCACATATTCCAAGACCCCACAGTTATCATCAACACTATCATTCCTTTCAGTATAGAAACTGTTATCTTGGGAGAATCCTTTCCAATAACACAATGCTGTGTGACAAAATCAACCATAATCTGGAGAGTTCAGCCTCTGGAGGCCCATTCCAGGCATTAGAAAAAACATCAAGTTTGTCTTAGTACAAACATCAAAGTTTACCAGTGGTTATCAATCACTTCTTTACGGTACATGACTTGGACCAACCTACAGGCATCATACAAACCAATTAGAAGTATTCTATCTTCACTGTGAAGAGATCTATTTGCAAAGTTAGGTGGAAAGAAAAAAATTCCCAAAACTGACACTTTTCAAATACTGCATACCTGCCATTGAGAGCTCAGATTCACTGGAACTGTCACATGGCTCTCATGAACAGTTTTCACACATCCAAGGTAGCACTCAATAGGCAGCTGAGTATGTGTATCCACACCCCAAAACATCGGTACAATATGAAACCATCTGAAAACTATACTAGATTCCAAAACATGGGAGAAACCAACCCTGGACAAACATAAATGGAGAATTCTTGGTCTTCACCAATTTTGATACTTCAAGAAACACAATTAAGTCACATGTTTTCAAGACAAAGAGGGGAGGTGCAAAACCAATATTTCCAACCATCCAATCCACACAGACTTCATTTTTTAAAAAAACACCTTCTTAGGATGTGGATGCTGCTGATGAGGCAGCATATTTATTGCTCTTAGGAAGATGACAGTGATCTTGACATGCTGCAGTCCATGGGTATTTGTTATAACAACAGCTCTGAGAGAAAGGGAGTTCTGAGTATTTTTGTCCAGACATCGTGAAGGAACAATATTATTCGAAGTCAGGATGGTTCATGACTTGGAAGCGAACTTCTAGATGTCAACGTTTCCATATAACTGTTGTTGCTATCCTTCAATTTGGAACATTTGTAATCAGTTATGCAAATTGAAACCTGGTCTTATGCCACATATGCAACATCAACTTAGACTGCAAACCATTTTTTTAAAATTGAACACTCATGTACCAACATCACAAGTGAATTCAACCATCCGTCTATAACAACCACAAAGATATTTCTGGTGTATTCTCCTGCATTTCTGGTTTGCTTTTCTTATGTTCAACCGAATTAACCAAAACTTTTCAATGGCAATCCAAAGCCAAGTCTAAATTGATGTGAAACAACCATTTAAAAAGGGTACGATAAGTGAAAAGACAATCAGGAAACTGTTGTCCCACCTTGCAGGAATCACTCCAGTTCTGCTCAGTACTTTCCAAAGAAAAAAAAAGTCATGCTTGGCTACTTAGCAGTATAGTGCCCATATTCAACCATTTCACAATGTCATGAACGGATGCTCCGATGTGTTGTGTATTAGCAAATGAAATCATTTGCAACAGGCCTCATTTGCATGGTCTTTTCTTTAAGTTAAAGAACTGTAATAGTAAATTACAGGTAAAGTTGTCTATCTGGTTTGGTTCCTTCATTTTCAATGAATGATTAACACAGTTATACCTGGACACTGCACCATCTCCTTCAAATATATAGTTTTATGTGGTTACATCTTCTCAGCAAAACCTTTTTCAGTTACTAAATCATTATTCCCACTTACCTCTTCTCTGTTTGGTGCATCTGGTGGAGCTGTGGCTGCTACAGCAAGCAACTTAATTGGAGTGGTAGTGTCACTAAAAACATCAGATACTTCCTGGGTCATGACTTCTTGCATTTTGCCTTTTAGATCCTAAGTGAGGTTAAACATGATAGAAGTATTATTTTACCTTCAAGGAAGCCAAGATCGTTAACAGGCCTCAAATTAAATTTAAATGGCATTTGCAATGGGAATAGATAAACTCTCCATACAAGGTAAAGAAATGTAATATAAAGGAACATGAGTAATGCACTAAAACCACTTTTTTTTGAAAAGCTGCTTAAGGTAAAGACAAAACTATAGTGATGCCAAATGTTTTGGTAATTGAGAGAATGAATGGGATATATTGCCTGAGAACCCTAACCACATGAAATGAAATGTTGTCATCATAGAAGAATTCAGGTCCACATAATAGTACCAAGTATTGTTCACTGAAGGCCAGTTTCAAATGAGGAACTTTTCTCAAAGATTAAAATATTGAAGCACTAGTTATGGGCTAGTACAATACTTCAGAGTTCAATTATTCGACTTCATGAATAATAGTTCATATCCAAATTCTGATCAAAGTAGCTACTGTTTACAAGTATAAAGTGGAGATCAGGCCAGACAAAAAATGGTGAAAAACTGATAGTTTCAGCATTCTCATGAAGACAGAATTTATTGTCATTCAGCCTCAATTCCTTTACTAAACATGTAGAAATCTTGTCAGGAAGAACTTTATGCTCAGAAAGGAAAATTATATTGGTTAAAAAGTGAACTTATTTCAGGAGTAAAATTACCAAGAATAATAAGAGCGAAGTAGTGCAGATGCTGGACGATCAGGGATAGCATAGGGAATGTGTGTGGAGTCTGAGGAGGTAGGGGAAGCCCTAAATGAGTTTGTTGCTTCTGTCTTTACGAAAGAAACGAACTTTGTAGTGAATGAAACCATTGAGGAGCAGGTGTGCATGGAATGGATAGAGATAGAGGAAGCTGATGTGCTGAAAATTTTGTCAAACATTATGATTGACAAGTCGCCAGGCCCGGACCAGATTTGCCTTTGGCTGCTTTGGGAAACGAGAAATGCAAGTGCTTCGCCACTTGCGAAGATCTTTGCATCCTCGCTCTCCACTGGAGTCGTACCGGAGGACTGGAGAGAGGCAAATGTAATTCCTCTCTTCAAGAAAGGAAATAGGGAAATCCCCGGCAATTACAGACCAGTAAGTCTCACGTATGTTGTCTGCAAGATGTTAAAAAAGGATTCTGAGGGATAGGATTTATGACCATCTGGGAGAGCACGGCTTGATTAAATGCAGTCAACACGGCTTTGTGAGGGGCAGGTCATGCCTCACAAACCTTATCGAGTTCTTTGAGGATGTGACCAGAAAAGTTGATGAGGGTCGAGCTGTGGATGTGGTGTATATGGACTTCAGCAAGGCATTTGGTAAGGTTCCCCATTGTAGGCTCATTCAGAAGGTTAGGAGGAATGGGATACAGGGGAACTTAGCTGTCTGGATACAGAATTGGCTGACCAACAGAAGAGAGCGAGTGGTAGTAGAAGGAAAATATTCTGCCTGGAAGTCTGTGGTGAGCGGTGTTCCACAGGGCTCTGTCATTGGGCCTCTACTGTTTGTAATTTTTATTAATGACTTGGATGAGGGGATTGAAGGATGGGTCAGCAAGTTTGCAGATGACACGAAGGTTGGAGGTGTTGTTGACAGTATAGAGGGCTGTTGTAGGCTGCAGCGGGACATTGGCAGGATGCAGAGATGGGCTGAGAGGTGGCAGATGGAGTTCAACCTGGATAAATGCGAGGTGATGCATTTTGGAAGGTCGAATTTGAAAGCTGAGTACAGGATTAAGGATAGGATTCTTGGCAGTGTGGAGGAACAGAGGGTTCTTGGTGTGCAGGTACATAGATCCCTTAAAATAGCCACCCAAGTGGACGAGGTTGTTAAGGAGGCATGTGTGTTTTGGCTTTCATTAACAGGGGGATTGAGTTTAAGAGTCGTGAGATCTTGTTGCAGCTCTATAAAACTTTGGTTAGACTGCACTTGGAATACTGCGTCCAGTTCTGGTCACCCTGTTATAGGAAAGATGTGGATGCTTTGGAGAGGGTTCAGTGGAGGTTTACCAGGATGCTGCCTGGACTGGAGGGCTTATCTTATGAATAGAGGTTGACTGAGCTCGGACTTTTTTCACTGGAGAAAAGGAGGAGGAGAGGGGTCCAAATTGAGGTATACAAGATAATGAGAGGCATAGATAGAGTTAATAGCCAGAGACTATTTCCCAGGGCAGAAATGGCTAACATGAGGGGCCATAGTTTTAAGCTGTTTGGAGGAAAGTATATAGAGGGGATGTCAGAGGTGGATTCTTTACACAGAGAGTTGAGAGAGCATGGAATGCGTTGCCAGCAGTTGTGGAAGCAAGGTCATTGGGGACGTTTAAGACTACTGGACATGCATATGGTCACAGAAATTTGAGGGTGCATACATGAGGATCAGTGGTCGGCACAACATCGTGGGCTGACGGGCCTGTTCTGTGCTGTACTGTTCTACGCTCTATAACACTGGGCAAACTCAGCAGCCCTGACAGCATCTTGTGAAGAGGGAAACTGAGATAACTTTCGCATCTGATTCGACTCTTCTGAAGAGTAGTCGATACAGGACTCAAAACATTAGCTCTATCTTTCCATAGGTTCTGCCAGATCTACTGAGATTTTCCCAGCATCCTTTCTGTTTGCTGTGAATAATAGCAGAGTATGTAGGTTGCAAAGTGCATGTCAAGTAAGGTTGAGTACTTTAATGTACTGATAAAACTTGATTCAGTTAAGTGAATCACAACATGTTGAAAATGCTCACGAGACCAAACAACATCTGTGGAACCAGAATCAGTGGTGATGTTTCAGGTCAATGACCTTCCATCACAACCATTCTAACAAAATATCACCAATCTGAAGCATGAACTGTACCAAGCCCGCTGAATATTTCTATTACCAGCTTTGATTTCAGATGAGTAACATTCACATTTGCATTTAGTAAACCAAAATGACCAAGTCACATCCTAAGCATTTGTACCTTTAGTGCATCCTGCAATTGTGCAGCAATTGCTCTGGCCTGAGGACTGTCACCTTCACCCCGAGCTGCCAAATCTGCAAGTTGTCCAGCTAGCTGTTCTACTTTGTCACACTTTCCAACCAGCTCTTGGCGATAAGGGCCCATCATTGCATTTGCCAGTCGACGGCCCTCAGCTACAAGTCCACGAATAGCTGCTTGGCCTAAAATAAAAAGACAAGTTGTTAAATTAAATGAAACACAAGTTTTAAAAAAGCCAATTGTTTAACAAAGCATCAACTTTAAACATTTTGACATTCAAATGACTGGATTTTCTGAGAAGTGCTAAATGGAAGGCAGGAGCTGCATTACAATTAGAGATTATAGCTGTAAAAATACATTTGGGGTGGGGATAATGGAGAAACCAAGGCAAAATCAGCTTTGAGTCTTCTCGATCACTTTTCGAAAGCTAGTGTCAAACACAATTGCTCCAAGTTTTGATCTGAGAGAACTGTTTGGTTGTCTGGAGTCTGCATACTAGCAATAAGTACAATGACTTGCTGGCCAGGATCTAGAAGAATCTTATTAATTTGACCGAGGCTTCGTTTTGTTTTAAGGTATGACTAATGGGCCAACCTAGAGTTGCTCTAAACAGGATATTTTCTATGCAATTGCCTGCACTCAAGTGGTGTTCACCAAGCTCAGTTGGACTGGTGAGGGTGTCCACTTCCATCTGAATACCTTGAAACCCATATGCTCCATCAGAATACCTTGAAACTCACTTGCATTTACTCATGATAAAGTTATTGTAGCACCTGTTTAAAGTCCACTTGAGCTTCAACTCACAGGCATTGCTACATAGTTACTTTATTAATCCTGCATACCTGATGGTCTCTGACCGTCTAATGAAGGGTTAAATCAAATTCAGTCTTCTCATCATTGTCTGAACTTAGTACCTGGTGCCTCAGGGAAAGTTAGGCTCCAAATGACAAAAAAAGCTGCAGCTCCACAGGCTATCAGGAGAATTATCTGTTGTCTTTGCCATAATGCCATTTGCCCACAAAAAAAAACGAAATGCTCTTTCCACATATTGGGTGCAGGCCTTAAAAGCAGGATTGAATAAGTCAATCTTCTCAATTAAAGTAGTGAGATAGGAAAATGCTTAACCCAACTCAAAGATGACTGCTGTCAACAAGTTTCTTCAGGATCATGCTTTACTCTCATCGCCATTGAAATAGTTCAATGGAGGCCAGCATCCCGCCATCAAGTCACCCTGTATTTACACACAAACGGTCATTTGACTATAGTACTGCCTTACACAGTCAGGCACCAGAGTATCAGTATCCCGGACACTCAATCTTTTCATGCCAGCCATGGTGCCCTGATTGAGGCTGTTAATCTGATCCAATCAGGGAACTCATTCTACGAGTTCCAACTGGCTGACCACATCACAATCATTGCAGAACCTGAACCAAATATCAGTGAGCTTCAACTTTGCAACTATCTCCTACTTGTCTACGGATTCCATGGATTGAGACTTTTAAGAAACCACAGCATGCTGGTATTCCTGCAATTGCTGCTTCAATAGTGACTAAACTGTATATTTGCCTTCCAGCACAATTGATTCTACAGATAGAATTGGTCAATTGCAGTTTGCAGAAAGTTTCACATTTGTAGGTTTTATGATGAATTTTGTGGACAGCTGTATTTTTGAAAAGTAATTCAAAAGGGTAACTTAATAGCACTTGCCTGGGTCAATCTTGGCAAACAATTATTTTCTGAGGACATTTGATTTGAATTTTTGGAAATGCTCTGGATAGTTGGATGACATTAACATTTTCTACAAGATGAACAGTGTGACACAAATGTTTTATACTGCCTCATTTTGTAACTCATCACATACTGATCCATGGAAAATGCAGGGATCGGGTGGGGGGGGGGGAATGGGGTTGTGTGGGATACTCTTTGGAGATTGAGTGGACTCAATGGGCTGAACGGCTTTCCACACTGTAGGGTTTCTCTGATTCTATAATTCATCAATAAAGCTCCTTACTGGATGGCTTTTGTAATTGCTTGAAGGTAGTCTTCGTATGCAATCGATTTTCATTGGTTCACAGTTCTTTGTAGCTGTATCACCCTCTCTTCTCGTGCACTGCCTCTGCCAACAACTTTTTCCACTGCATGCATTGCAAAATTGATGAAAGCTAAGCCTATGCAGAAGACCAGACCTTGCTAGGTCTGGTGTTCTGGTCACAATTCAATCATTGAGTTTGTATTTATGCTTCATTGGTTTGTAAGGACAGATTTATGTTTCTTTTCTATCCAGTGGCTGTTCCATGCAATAAGTCTTTAGTTTATCTGGATGAAGCTTCCATGGATTGGTTGCGATCACCATTTTCATTCTTGTTTACAAACTCCCCATTTGAAAACTAACAATTGCTCTGCATTTGCTTGCTGAGAGATGTATGGATTCTGTGGACTTCTGTCCAAATGGCACAATTTCTAATCTAACAATACTAAAGCTAATTCTAACTCTGAATTCATCTCCTAATGAGATCTATCTTTTGAGGCTCTTTTAGATCTTCAGCTATTAATCTTAGAATGGTAAGTCTATGTGGACTTTGTTCCCATTTGCCAAGTAAATCGTATTTGAGTGCTTTTCTGTATTGATCGCACCTAAATCTAGAAATCATAGCTCTGAATGCTGTTTGAACATTTTACATTTGTTAGGTTATCTTTCTTCTTCCAACTTAAGGCAACTTTGTGAACATTTCAAAAATATGCCTTAGATCTTCTTTCACTAACCATCTGGAGCTCAGTGATTTTTCCTACTGCTGCTTTAAAATTGTCCTTCTTACAAACAAACTTGAAAATTATTTAAAAGTTGAAACTTCTTCAATTTAAATGCTGTTGATGTTCCAGCAACTTTTTAAACATAGCAATATTAGTATAAGACATCGAAACAGAAGTAGGCCATTCAATCCATCAAGTCAACTCCACTGTTCAATCAAATTATCACTGAACCGAATCTTCAACTCCACTTTCCTGCCTTTTCCCCATAACTGTTCATTCCCTTACTGATTGAAAATGCCTCTCTCTCAGCCTTGAGTATCCTCAATGTCCCAATTTATACACTGCTCTTCAGGAAATAATTCCACAGATTCATACCTTCCTCAACTTGGTCTTAAGTGTTACAGTTAAGTTTTGAATCTTTTTCAGATTATTTGCAAGGTTTGTACATCTTCTGAGTCTTCTTACAATACCTTAGGAATATACTTTTTTAGTTTTTCTTTAAGTGTAAGACCAAGTGGAACAGTCACACTTTTTTCCCCAATTGCTTTTACAAGTTATCATTTCCTACAAAGATCTTAATGAGGAGTAAATCCAACACGTCTCAAAGGAGCCTTGGCAGAAAATATTAGTGGGCCAGAGAATTTTTCTGCTTCTCCATAATATCTACTTGCTAAGTGAAGGAGGAACAAACATTGATACATCCCCTATATTTTCATTCCCTTTCTTTAACACATACCATTGCCACTCTAAGTCTTGATTGCACACACTCAACACTCACACTTGCAGTCAATGAACTGCAGCCAAGAGAATTTATAGAGCAAGGGAAAAGTAATGTTTGTAGGTTTGAACTAGGGGAAGGTTGTGGAGGAGATCCCAGCAATCAGTATTGGCAAACTTGCTTTTCCAGACGTAGATGGCTTTTCAATGTTTCTTCATTGGATGTTGGGGTCATTAGCTATTGTAAATATTTGGTGTCCATAATATCGAAATGCTCAGGGCTGTCTCGCTGAGCCTCTACAGTACTCAAGGTATTGCAACAGCCACAGGACTGTTAAGAATAGAGATTGAGAATTTTGATCCAGTGACATTAAAAGCAAGTTACATGTTAGGATGGTGAGTGGCTTGGAGAGGAGCTTGAAGCTGGTGATATTCCTGTGCATCTGTTGCTCCTGTTCTTTTAAATGGTAAAGATCACAGGTTTGCACTGTGCTATCAAAGGAGCCTTGGTAAGTTACTGCAATGCATATTGTTGATGGTACACACTGTGCAACAGTGAAGACAGCAAATGCTAAAGGCCAATCAATTTTCCAGCTTTGTTCCAGTGGGTGGTCAGTAACTTAATTTAGCACACAGTTTCCAGATTTTGTTAATATGGGCAAAGACTACAACAGCAAGGAAGTTAAGTTAAAGTTTTACACTTTCCTCCAGCCTCAGCTGGAATATTGCATTGAGCATCACACTTGAAAAAGGATGTGAAGGCATCACAGAGGGCGTGGATCAGGTTTAACAGAATATCTTCATGGATCAGTAATTTCACCTAGGAAGGTAGATGGGAGAAGTCGGGTCTGTTTTTCTTTGAATGGAGAAGAAAAAGAGACATGATTGAAGCATTCAGAATCGAGAGTGGTCTTGACAAAATAAATAGAAAACATTACCACTCAAAAAAGTTGAAAATGAGAGGGCAAGACATTAATTAATAAAAGCAGAAGTGATATTAATGAAGTCTTTCACTCAAGTTGTTAGGGTCTGAAATGCACCACACAAGTGCGGTGGAGATGGGTTCAGTAGTAGTCTTCAAAGAGAATTGAATGTTATTTGGAATGCAACAAAATGCAGTGTTACCATGAGACATTTCCAGAATGACATCGAATGAGACGTTTGTTTGAACAGCCAACACGGCCAATGGGCTCAATGGTCTCAATGGTCTTTTTAAAAAAATTTTAGATTAGATTACTTAGTGTGGAAACAGGTCCTTCGGCCTAACAAGTCCACACTGACCCTCCGAAGAGCAACCCACCCAGACCCATTTCCCTACATTTACCAATGTACCTAACCTGCACATTTTTGGACTGTGGGAGGAACCCGGAGCATTCGGAGGAAAGCCACACAGACACTGGCAGAACGTGCAAACTCCACACAGACAGTTGCCTGAGGCGGGAATTGAACCCGGGTCTCTGGCACTGTGAGGCAGCAATGCTAACCACTGTGCCACCATGTTTTCTGCACTGGAACAATGCTGTGATTGTCAAGGTTTCTTGGAGAGGTCAAAACACAAAATTAGGTGTCACTTGGGGGAAGTAAATGTGACTTCAGACATGGACTGCATGTGACTACAGTTCAAGTGCAAAATTTTAACATCTCGAACTGGTTGAATCGTGTTAATTTAACATTGATGGAAGGTGTAAAAAGCAAATTTAAAACTGCTTGCATGTAAAAGGGTGACAAACAAAAAAAATACAACAAATGCAAGTCCTTGGCCCTACAAGTGAGAAACCAGCCTTTCAGAAACATGAATTATCACTCATTCAATATTTCAATAAATTTCAATGGACTCACCCACACCACGCCCATCAACTGTAGGATTATCAATCCAGCGCTGGGCTTGCTCTATTTTGCCTTCCAAATTGACTGCTGCTTTTACAGGCCTACTATTGGCCACTGCTCGGTTTGCCTTGGTCTGTAAGTTCTGTAGTGTGGTTGCAATTTGCTTTGCCAAAGCACGTGCTTCTGGGGTATCACCTTTACCTCTGCAAATTCGAGAACACAGGATTACAACTCTGCTCTTAACATGAATCAAACAACATTGAGGGAAATAAAGCTAACTGCAGACAATTGCAAATACTGATATTTAAAATACTTGAATTATGGCACAATAATTGATGGAAATTTAAGCAGAATGGTCAACAGTGATATATTCAGAGAAAGTCTGATTCAGTTTAATCAGATAACATTTATTCACTAAAGTGAATGTTTCATACTGAAAGGACAAGACCTGATAGATTCAAGTAAATAAATTTGTAATAATCATCATTTTATGCTTGAATTACCCATTATTGGAATACATACTGCCTTTTCAGGTCAGACAGCTTGGCTGTCAATGCTCCAATTTCATTAATCGAACGTAGTATATCATCTCGTTCTTTGGGGTCTTCACAAAGATCTGCAATTCTCTTAGCTTCCGTTAAAATACCACGGATGTGCTCTTCTCCTTCAGGGCCTCCATGTGGATCTGCCAACCAGCTCTAAATAAAAAAAGTTAAATCCACTTGGCATGTGACAAGAAAATTCAAGACAGGAATTGCATATTTTACAAGAAACCATCCTCCTTTGCTCCTTCTCACCATACTGCATAATGTTTTTCTGCTATTCATAGATTCAGCTGGCTTCCAGAGTTACGGAGCGCTCTGCTTAAATACTCAATATACAAAACCAGAGAAATTGGCCATTTGGCTCTTGGAGCTTGCTCTACCATTCATTGCAATCATGGCTGATCACCACAGCCTCTTCCCACTTTCCCCCACATATCCTTTGATCCCTTTAGCCTCAAGTGTTTATAACCAACCCCTTCTTAAAATCATCAAAGGTTTTGCCCTCACACTACTTCCCATAGTAGAAAATTCCACAAGCTCACCACTTTCAGGGTTAACAAATCTTTCCTCATCTCAGTCCTACATAGTTCACCTACTATCCTTAGATGGTAACCCCAGTTTTGGGTTCCCCCGACCCCCAAACTTCCCACCCACCACCATTGTTGGGACCATCATTCCTCCATCTATTCTTTCTAGTTCCATTCGAATTTCATGGGTTTCTATGAGATCTCCACCCCAATTCTTCTGAACGCCATCAAATATATTCTAACCAATTCAACATCTACTCTTACATCAGCTATCAGTCTCGTCACTTTCACTGCACTCCTTCTACAGCAACACCATATTCCTCAGTTAAGGAGACTTAAACTGCACACATTTCAGGAGTTGTGTCACCAAAGATCTCTTTCATTGCAGCAAGATACCCTGCTCCTATGTTTAAACCCTCTTACTATGAAGGCCATTTGCCTTCGAACCACCTGCTGCAGGCCTCCTGAAGATGACCGTCTACACATGCATTACTTAGAGGGCCACTTCCTGGAGTACTCTGTAGATAATCTGGCTGGGAGAATTTATCTGCCTTCAATCATCAATTTCTCCAATAATACTGACTTCCTTCACTTCCTGTCACTAAATCCTGAATTCAACATTTCTGATTGGAGTCCTCCTTTGTGAGCACTGAAGCTGCACACTTAACTGGCCAACTTTCTTTATTCTCCATTATAAATTCCCGTTTATGACTGTTATCTATGCTTTGGATACTTCAGCCAGTTTGTGTATTAAAAAAAGTACATAAGCGCACAGCAGTAAGGCAGACGAAGGAATACCAAATTCAGTTTGCAGTTCAACTATTTTATTAATAGTGTTTCAGTAAGGACCATTCTATGTAACCTCAAAACAACTTGCCACAATACTTGCTCTCTATCTAGCTCTCCCTGAGAAAGGATCCATGTGTCTGAGATGAGCTGTTAGACTCTCCTACTTCTCAGATATAGGGCTGGCTCTCTGCCAGGAAGCCACATTACACATTTCAGGGTGGATCTTCTCCTCTGTCTTCTTGGGCTGCCACACAATCTTCTGCCACGGGTCTTTGCTGCTAGCTTTTGCTGAAGGGGTGGCTTCCAGGTGTCTGTTCTTATCATACCACCCCCGTCCGAGACTTGGAATGTTCTGTGACCTTTGGCTCATCCTTCACAGTTCCTATGCCAGGAGGTGTAAAGCATACGTCCTCAGTCACTGGCTAGAAATCAAAGTGCCAGTAAACCCAATCGAAATTTCTCCAATACACAAGTTTCAGGTAGTTTGTAACTAGTTCCCCCTGAACCTTGCTGCTAGCTGCTGTTAAATTTAGATTGGCCAATTTTCTGTAAGGACAGATTTCTCCAGCTGCAGGATCTATTTAGAATATCCAATTTTAGGCTTGTGATCGCTTGACAACATGACTGAAAGGGACCTAGATTTGTCTTCACAAGTCATTTTGTCTTCGCATACTGAGAGAATCTTATTCTGACTTTTTTTCATATTTTCCACTGCTTACACGCGTGCTCTACTTTCCCTTTCTCACTGTGCTCAACACACATGGCTTTGAGCTTCACGTGGATAGAAATACAATTTTAAAAAAGGGTATAATTGGTCTACATCAGCATTTACAATCAATGCCAACAAGCAGATCTGATAACAGTTATCCATAAATTCAATTTCAGTTCAACTGCTTTTTCTAAGTCAACTGTCAAAGTCATTCTTGATTACTGAATTTCATACTCAGCCACGAACCTCAAACTAGGAAATGCAATTCCACATTGCATGACCTCAATGCCACTGCATTTCCCCTCTAAGAATGTCAGGGTATAAAATACTCTGACTTTCAGTTTTCTCTGGCTCCTCTAAATGGTGTCTCTTTAAGGCACCCCAGGACAATTCCAGGAGGAGACCAGAGTTCAAGTCTCCCCTGCTCCAGAGGTGTGTCACAACATCCCTGAACAGACTAATTAAAACAAAAAATGCTATCGTTATACAACCCTTGGCGGGGAATGCTTTTTAATTTTTATTTTAATTAGTAACATGGGTGATTTGGTGGTATAAAATGGAGAGAATTATTGAGTTGTTGCATTTAGGAAATTTGTGGCACAGTAATCATGCATCGGGAGGACCACGTTCCAAGTCACACCTACTGCAGAGGTGTGTAATAACATCTCTGATAATGCTGATGGAAAATAAAGGGAGCTGGGTATTGTCCTTCAGGAGCTCATGATTCACAAACCAATGGAAATCCCTTCAAATCTTCTTTCACATGGTCCAGAGAGGTTTCTTGTACAGCTTGCTGCTGCACACCATCCACTACTGCTCCTTCATCTGCTGCTTAGGAGCCAAGGGCACAGCTTTAGAGTGGAAGGCAAAGCTTTTTAGAACAGAGACAAGGAGAAATTTCTTCAGCCACACTTGGTGAATGTATGGAATTCGCTACCACAGAAGGTTGTGCAGGCCAGGTCAATGAGTATATTTAAGACAAAGATAGATAAGTTTGTGATCGTAAAAGGAGATCAAGGGTTACGGGAGAAAGCAGGAGAATGGGGTTGACAAACCTAGCAGCCATAATTGGAGGGTGGAGCAGATGCGATTAGTTGAATGGCCTAATTTAGGCTCCTATATCTTCTGGTCTAATACGCCACTAACATTGTAGACTTCCTGTGTCAAACACTGCTGAAAAAAGTGAATCCGAATGTTTCTCAACCAGAAATCATCGATGAAAAGGGAGAGCTATTCCCCACCAAAATCCAGGTCTGATGTGTACAAGTCAGGCAACTCTGATTGATACAGGAAATCCAGGTAGGACCTTTGTAAAGCTACCAGAGATGCCAACAGGCAATACCAAACCAAACTTGAGACCTAGATTAACTAAACGGACACTCATCATTTGTGGCATGGCACACACAACACGAATGGCTCCAAAATGAAGTTGAACAAAATCGTGGGCAACAATACATCCCCATCCGGAGTACAATGCATTCTATGCTTGCTTTAAATGATGTCAGCGATTCAAAGAGCTTCAGATGCACCTATACCCATGGTTGCCACTGCAACATTGGATTAGCCTGCTTGATCGTGAACTCACGGAAAGCGACTGGCCCAGATGGAGTCCTCAGCCATGCACTCAGATCCTGGGCAGAATAGCTGGCAGGAGTCTACACAGGCGTCTTTGATCTCTCTTTACTATGATCTGATGTCCACATCTGCTTCGAGACAGCCATCACCATCCCAGTGCCAAAGAAAAAGCATGCAGCATGCCAAAATGACTACCACCCAGCAACTCTGACCTCCATAATTACAAAGTGTTTTGAGGGGTTAGTCAGGTCTCACATCAACCAGTCTCTATCATCCAGCCTACCAAATTGCCTGGATCCTCTGCAATTCGCTTACCAGCGTAAGCGGTCCAAGGTATCATTGCCCTGGTCCTACACTCATCCCTGGAACATGTGGATAACAAGGATACCTGTGTCAGGTTCCTACTTATTGACTGTACCTCCACCTTCAACACCATAATTCCAAATAAATGCATTTCTAAACTCTAGGACCTAGGACTCTGCTCCCCGCTCTGTGACAGGACCCTTGACTTCCTGATCAAGAGATCACAATGAATAAGAATGGGCAACATCTCCTCCACCATAATCCTCACCACAGGCACTCATGGCTGTGTGGCCAAATTCCAACTCAAATCCATTTACAAGTTCACTGACAACACAATCATTGTAGGCGAGACCTCAACCAACAATGACACAGAATTTAACAAAGACATTGAGAGCTGAGTGGCACGTTGTAAACACAACAATCTCTCAACCAATATCAACAAAACAAAAAGGAGCTTGTCAATGACGTCAGGAAATGGAATGGAGGGGACACCTGTATCGTGGTGCTCACATGGAGATCGGTGAGAGCTTCCAATTCCTGGGAATGACGACTACCAACCATTTCTTCTGGTCAATCCACATTGACACGACAATCAAGAAAGCGCAACAACTTCTCTACTTCGTTAGGGAGCTCAGGAAATGTTAACATGTCCACAAAGACTCCTAGCAATTTTTATAGATGCATCATAGAAAGCATCCCATCTAGGTCAATCACAGCACGTATGTGAGGAATAAGAGAATGATCAAAGAAAGAGTAGGGCCAATCAGGGATAGCATAAGGAAATTGTGTATAGAGTCTGAGGTGGTAGGGGAAGCACTAAATGAGTTTTTTGCTTCGGTCTTTACTAAAGAAGAGGACCTTTGAAACCATTGAGGAGCAGGTAGGCATGCTGGAACGGATAGAGATTGAGGAAGCTGACGTGCTGAAAATTTTGACAAACATTAAGATTGACAAGTCACCAGGGTGCAGACCAGATTTGTCCTCAGCTGCTTTGGGAAGCGAGAAACGTGATTGCTTTGCCGCTTGCGAAGATCTTTGCATCCTCGCTCTCCACCGGAGTCGTACCTGAGGACTGGAGGTGTACAAGATAATGAGGGGCACAGACAGAGTTGGTAGCCAGAGACTTTTTCCCAGGGCAGAAATTGTTAACACGAGGGAGTCATAGTTTTAAGCTGTTTAGCAGAAAGTATAGAGGGGATGTCAGAGGCAGGTTCTTTACACAAAAAGAGTTGAGAGAGCATGGAATGCGTTGCCAGCAGCAGTTGTGGAAGCGAGGCCATTGGAGATATTTAAGAGACTGCTGGACGTGCATATGGTCACAGAAATTTGAGGGTTCGTATATTAGGTTTACCTTACATGAAGGTCAATGGTCGGCACAACATCGTGGGCTGAAGGGCCAGTTCTGTGCTGTACTGTTCTATGTTCTATACGGCAATGGATCTTCTCAAGACCACAATAAACTACATAGAATCATGAACACATCCTAGTCCATCACAAAAACCAGATTTCCATCTATAGACTTCATCTATACTTCCCACTGCTTCGGGAAAACAACCAACATAATTCAAGACCATCCCACCCCAGTTATACTCTCTTCTAACCTCTCCCTTCAGGCAGAAAATACAAAAGTTGAAATACATATGCAAGTAGATTCAAGAACAGCTTCTTTCCTGTTCTCAGACTTTTAAAGGACCTCTCAAATGTGAATTCTGGTCGGTCTCTTTGCGGCTGAACACTGTATCCTGCACTCTGTTCTACTACCCTAAACATACTTTCAATCAGTCCTTATAGCACATGAAACAACACTTTTGTCTGTACCTCTGTACAGGTGACAATAAATCAGTAACTTTTTCCAGTTATTTTTAGTTCTGACGAAGGGTCACTGGACTTGAATGTTAAGCGTTTTTCTCTCTACATACTGCTAGACTTTGTATTTATCCAGCTCACTGTTTTTGTCCCAAGAATGATGCTTCTATTTTCTAAGAGATCCCACAAACTCCAAAGAAGCATTGGAAACAAGATTCTCATATAGCAGAACAAGTAAATTCAAAGTATGAATCTATTAACACGAGATTCTAGCAAAAAGCTTTGAAGAACTCCTCTCTGATGAAACATTTCCTAAAAATTATTTTGAGGTTACCTGAGCAGCATCTATTTTTTTGGCAATAGCCTGTTTTGAATTAGTCATTGCCTCCAGCTTCCTGGCTGCATTCTCCACCTTGGCTGTTAACATATCGAGTCCTTGGGATACTTGCTGTGCTTTTTGCATGGCAATAGGTGTAGCCCCTTGACCTCTATTCATTAAAAAAATAGTATTAGCACCATCTCACTTTTATTTGTACAAGCAGGTATATACTACAGAAACTGACTTCACATATTTTAAGCAGAGCCAAATGTGTGATAGTAGTAAACGGAGAAGCCAACAGAGACCTATAGAGGTTCCCTGTACACAGATCATTAAAATATGTTAGGAGCACAAAAAATAATCAAAAAGGTGAATGAAATGTCTGTCTTTATAAATGATCAACAATTGGGGATGTGGTGGTGTAGTGCTAATGTCACTGGACTAGCAACCTAGAACACTAACCCATGATTCTGTGGATATGCATTTGAATCCAATCATGGCAAATGCTGAATTTTGAATTCAACAAAAACTTGTAATTAAAAATATGGTCTAATGGTGACCAACTGATGATTGTAGTACATGAATCTGGTTCACCGATATCTTTTAGGAAACAAAAAATGCAATTCTTACTGAGTCTAGCCAACATATGACTCCAGATCTTAAACGACATGACTGACTCTTAACTACACTCTCATCAGTTTTGGATGGGAACCAGTGACACCTACATATTATGAATGAATAAAATTAAGAAAAATAATGTAAGTCAAGTTAGGCTGCATCAATAGAAAGAATAGATTAATCAAGATACTAAGAGAACCTCCGAGTAGATGGAGGAAAACAGTTTCTGTTGGTTGTGGAGTCATGAACTCCTGGCTTCTTCCAATGTTAGAATCATGCTTTTCAGGCTAACGGAAATTTGGAACTCTTTTCTGAATACAATTGAAGTTCAGTCAAATGCTAACTTCAAATGTGAGATAGAGTAAATTTGTAAACCAAATTGGTATTAACAGATTTGGGGAAGGGTTATGGAGTCAACTCAAAGATTGATCAATTAATCTCACTGATTGGTGAATTCAGCTCAAGCTAATTGGCCGACTCCTTTCTTATGGTCTAAACACAACTTCGTAATTAACTTTGCTCTAATGGGCTCCAATCATGGCTAATGATAGATATTTTCTAATCAATCCATTCAGAATTGTTGCGATACACAAGTGCAGTAAGTGGGCTTTGAACTAAGGCCCCCTAGCTCAGAGGTTCATCATGGCTGAATATATTGTCACCAGAATTATGTAAAGCATAAGCTCAAAATTTTGACATGAATTATCTGGTATTTCATGATCACAATATCTCTGCACTAAAAATGCATTGAATTCTACAAGAAATATGGTAACGTTTACAAAACAAAAAAAATAGTTACCTGGCTCTGAGTTCAGATACTTGGTCAGTCAACTGGCCTAAAGCTTTCGTAGTGCCTAGAATTTCCCTTCGTTCTTTGCCTGCACAAAGTTCTCCAACTTTGCCAGCTTCATCCAGTATTTGTTTGATAGCCTGCTCCCCAGCATCACCTAAAACAAGCACCAGATTAGTTGAACTTCGAGCAAAAGACCAACATCATAAATCTCTGAAAGAAAAGAACACTATCTGAACATTTCAGACAACTAGGTGAGGAATTTGAAATTTAACTTCACATTTTAGCTCAGTAGCAATACTAACATAAAAACTTAGTTATTACCTGGAGGTGCATTAGGGTCACTTAGCCAGCTCTTGGCCTGGTCCATCTTTGAGTCAATCATAGCTAAAGCTCTTCTCATAGTTTCTGTATCCTGTTGGAAAAAACAAAAGTTATCAGACAGTTTAATGGCCAAATACCAAAGAAAAATACCTATTCAATTCTGTATGACAAAATTTGGTCTTCACTATTCTCACAAGAAAAACAAAGTAAGTAATCACATATCTTGAACTTGATAGAAATTTTTCTAGCTAGTTAAATGGTTTTCTTTTAAATACTTGCTTAGCATTTTTATTTATGGAATCATAGAGATGTACTGCATGAAAACAGACCCTTCGGTCCAACTCGTCCATGCCAACCAGATATCCCAACCCAATCTGGTCCCACCTGCCAGCACCCAGCCTATAGCCCTCCAAACCCTTCCTATTCACATACCCACCCAAATGCCTCTTAAATGTTGCAATTGTACCAGCCTCCACCACTTCCTCTGGCAGCTCATTCCATACGCATACCACCCTTTGCATTAAAAGTTGCCCCTGAGGTCCCTTTTATATCTTTCCCCTCTCACCTGAAAGCTATGCCCTCTAGTTCTGGACTCCCCCCACCCTAGTGAATAAACTTTTGTCTATTTACCCAATCCATGCCCCTCATAATTTTGTAAACCTCTATAAGGTCACTCCTCAGCCTCCGATGCTCCAAGGAAAACTGACCCAGTCTGTTCAGCCTCTCCCCATAGCTCATATCCTCCAACCCTGACAACATCCTGGTAAATCATTTCTGAACCCTTTCCTCATTCACAACATCTTTCTAATAGGAAGGAAACCAGAATTGCACACAATATTCCAACGGTGGTCTAACTAATGTCCTGTATAACTGAATGGAATCCAAATATTCATGCTGTAGCAAGTTTTGAAATAATAGTTGTTTCTTATTATGGAAGTTATAAACCATTAAATGCAGAATTGAACAAAAATGGCTAACATCAAACTAATACTTAAATTCTGTTATGGCTTTATCATTACTAAAAATTCAGGGATTCTTCCACTGCATACTGTACAAGCCATATCATCACAACCAGACTACAGAAAGCACCGTTATCTGCACACTTTATTTTGCTGAAGGGATAGGTACCTACTATATGCATCACACTTTCTCATGAATTTTATGAGCTTACTAAAAATCAACAGCAGTCCCAACTCTATATGTAATACAGTCATGGCTATTTTGACAACAAACAGAATTTCAGCTTCAAGCACCTCCTGTAAAGCCATGTTCTAAGCAAAAATTTGAAAATGCTGCAAATAACTAATAACAAACATCTCAATATTTCCTTGCACATGGTTTCATCTGTTGAAACAAATCCAATGCAAACAGGGCACTGGAACAGCCTATCACCAAAGAAAATTACTTCGAGTACTACAAAATATCAGTTTAAAAATCCTGGAAACTAACGCAGAATACAGAAGGAAAGGAAATCAGTCCAATAATCCTTCATAGATGAGGAAATATTTCAGCAGCAGGAAACGGTCACAATATTATAAAGTGGACATGTCTGAGAATAAACTGTTACTACACAACTAATTGTCCAATCGACTTCCTAAAATAAATTTGTGCAAAAGGAAACACATTTCTACCACCTATATAAAATCACTCTTTACACCTCATTACAAAATTACTGCCGTTGATCAAAAGGGTCAGACAGCTTCGATATCTCAAACCATCCCTGGCAACCCCTAGTTCCTGATTCAGTAATTGGTTACACATCTCCTGCCCTCCAACTGGCCCAATCACTGCCTCCTAGCAGTTTAAATCAGCTTAACCCAACACAGTGCCAATACAGTTTTCTTTATCAAGTTGAAAACTGACAACCTGTCCACCCAAATGAGTTAAATGTGTTGACAGTCTAACTATTGGTTTTTCTCTCTTTTTCACGCTACCACAGTTGTCCCTTTCTCTTTTCCCTTCAATCATTTACTGATCAGTATCGGCAGAGTCAGAAATTTGTGTTGAAACATATTTGGACCTAAATTGCACTTTCAGTCTGATTTAGTGTTTATGAAATGTTAGACTGAGACAGTACCCAGTGCACCAAAACCAAGCCCCAGGTCCATATGACCCACTTCTGCTCCTGGAATCAATCCTTAATCCAGCATAATATTCAACTTCCCATCCTCAGACAATGCTTGCTGAGCATATCATCTGTTCCAGTTTTCTCCCCATTTCTTTCCATGACATCAAAAGAAAACTTCACATCAATGAGTTTGAGTCTACATATTATTGCTAATCTACGCAATTTATCCAAAGAATTGCTAATCAACCACAGTCAACTCTTAGACCACTCCTTATACAAAGAGTAATGCAACTTCTAATCTCCCTCCCCACAGATGGGCAAAAGTACCTTGGTCAGTCATCAACAAAAACCTTTGGAACTCTAACCATTGCTGATTGCCTCATTAGAACACGAGAGACTTTGAATACCACACATTCTACCCTCAATGCTACCTTGCATCTCCATTTCTGAAGCACTATCCAGTACCTCTCACACAAACTATACATCACATTTGCTCCCTCAAGCAAAATAGTGAGGCCAGAACTTTAACCCTGGGACAAAAGGAAATTAAAGTTGTTACACTGTGGTGCTGTTAGCAAACAAAAGTAGTTGCACTGATTGAGAGGGCTGACCTATAGATCCATCTGTCCAAATCAATCCAAAGACCCTCCTCTTGGTTCAATAACTGAAGGATCAATTTTGTCAGCGCCATCTTGGACACTAATTCTACTGGCTTGCTGCATTACCTTCCACATATTCTTAGCTCAGTTACCCATATGCTTTCAAGTATAAAATCCTGTACTCATCACATTGCTCACATCCTAGAAGACTTCAAAATCCCCTCCGTACTGCTAATCCATATTGTGAAACACCTTAAATGAACCCTTTCATTTAATCCAGTATTTATTTTAGAATCCTACAGTGTAGAAAGAGGCCATTCCGCTAAAGTCTCCAGGGACCCTCCGAACAGCATCCCAAGAAACCAGCCCCCAATTCTGACTCAGCAACCCCATGAGTAATCTATTTAGCCTGCACCTCCATGGATACTACAGGGCAATTTAGCATTGGCAATCCACCCAACCTGCACATTTTTGGGCTTTGCAAGAAAACCTAGCAGAACCCCACACAGGCACAGGGATAACATGTGAACTCCACACAGACAGTCACCCCAGGCTGGAATTGAACCCAGGATCCGGGAAATGAGAAAGGAGTACTAACCACTGAACCTTTTATACTGAACAAAGGACATTATAAGTATTGCATCAACTTAGCGCACCTTAGTGGTGTCCTATAGGAGTAAAGAAATATCATAACCCAGTTAAAACACATACCAACTTGAGTTGTGTCCACACATTACACACATCCATGAATTCTAACATCCAAAGTTCACTGTATTGCCTCAACTCTCAAATTCCTCACAACATAATTCAATGGAAGTTTTAGTAAACTGGACAACTCTTCATAAACAAGGTTTACAGGATAGGAGAAATCAGTCAACTTCAAAGTTTAAAAAAAAATCCAATATTCCTTCCGACTAAGTTAACTTATTTTCCTCATAGCTTGGTTTGCAAAGCTTTTGATCTCACCTAAATTGATATCTTCTAAGATCATTCATCATACCAAAAGTTACAACAATATATAGACTTACATATTGTTGGTGTGTTAAAATATTATAGCTTGCCAACTTGTTTTCATCTCATTATTTAGCACAGCATAATACTTAGCAATTATGAATATGATAAAGCACATTTGTACAATCTCTAAAATGAGATTAAATAGTTGCCAAACGTTGGTTAAGTGGAGCCCAAGATAACATCACAACCAAACTTATGCTGTGACATACAAGCAGTGCTCATCTTTTTTAATTAATGCATAACATGTGCAACAGCAATAAAACCAGAAAAAGCATCTGAAAAGCCAAATAGCCAAAATAATACCTTTATACTGATGTCAACATACAAACTGCGTAGTGTTTACTATGCTTCGTTGTTATCGACAAAAATATTAATTCAAATTCAGGCTTGACAGAAAAGGTTGGCAGAACTGCTGGAACAAACTTGATGCCTTGATTAAATGTGGTATAAAATGGCAGATTCTACTACCAACAGTAGATGTGCACTCATTAGCCAGTCATCAAATTTGACACATGATATGACAATCTAAAAAAAGTAAGCAATTTCCAAAGAAGCACTTGGTACAATGAGAGGCAAAAATGTTGAAATTACTGTTTCTGGTACCGTGCATAATCTGAGGGAAAGTGGCATGGAGCAGAAATAGAAAGGAAATTGATTAATATTCAATAAAATATCCAAAGAAATGGGATCAAATTTTTGTGCTTTTCACAACCTTCATTTAAAACTTAATGGAAATGTTCAGTACAGCATATTGTTTCAAACAAAAATTTAACTAATCACCTGCAATCTATATGGCTAATTGTCCCAAGTTAGATTTGGTTCAGTCCTGATCACCGTACCACAGAAAGAATATTATTAAATTAGAACAAAAAAAAATTTATTCGGATGCAATTTGGATGGAATGGTTTGAGTTATAACAAAAGGTTGGAAAGCCTGGAACATTTTTCCCCTGGAATGCAGGATAATGAGGGGTGACTTTGTGAAAAGGGTACATAAAATCACGAGAGGCTGAGCTAATGTAGATAGCCAACAGCTTTTGCTCATGGTAGGACAAACTAAAACTAGAGGGCAGAGGTTTAAGGCAAGAGTAGAGATACATAAAAAGAGTGCAAGGGGCAATTCTTTTCCACACACAAGGTAGTGAGTGTCTGGAACAGGCTGCCAGAGGAAGTGGTGGAAGAGAGTACAATTTTGTCATCTTAGAAAGATTTAGACAGACACATGGATATGATAGGTATGGAGGTATATGGACCAAATGCAGGCAAATGGGACTAGTTTAAATTATGAAAAACTGGGTAGCACAGGCAGGCTGGGCTGAAGGGCCTATTTCCATGCTGTTGACTTCTCTAACTCTTGAAGAAAATCTCAAAATTCATTCAGTATCACAAATAATTTTACCTAAAAACGACATTTCTATTGGGAGCATTATTTTGATGCGATGAACAATTATACAAGCTGACCATACTGTGAGACTGATATTAAGATAGGACTCAACAAACAAACAAAGTTACAATGCGATGGTCAAGATACCTATATTTCTTACAAAATTAAGTTTTCTTAATTTAAGTGGATATTAATAAATTTTCAGTTACATAATAAAAAATTGAAACTTAATTTAACCCAAAGGTTTTGAGAAGAAAGAATTATCGAAGATGACAAAAGATCATTTAGTGTTAATTTAGTATTCAAAATGAAGTTAATGTATTCAGAGGATCAGTGTGGAACAAAAACTATTTCTTGACCGCTTGTCAGAAAAATAATATCCAGGCCACTTTATGTACAGTGATGCAAGAATTAAAATAATCAAGTACAGGTCGTTCTGCTATAACGCACTTTTCGTTAATGCGAGTTGGCTGAACCACGATTGACAAACTGGGGACACGGTTTCTAAAGTTCCAAACTTTTAAAACATGCTGGCTGTAGCACAATTACATCACCAACACTTAAAGCACTGTTTCTAAAGCATGATATTTCTAAAATGTGGGGTGCACAAGAATGCAACCATTGTGTTGATGAAGAACTACCTGTAGAGATCAAAGCACAACTGTTGCCTTGAGTTTAAGATAAGCAAATTATCATTTTTAAAAAGCTAAGTATAATTTTCAAAAACAGAAGCTCCTGTTACTTTTACACTAGATCTAATATGCAGTTTTTAAAGAACATTAACAAAGTGGGAAGCTGCAGCTAGCAAACCTTATGTGGCACGCTGGATGAGCAATTGCAAACATAAAGGAACAAAATCATAGTTTATCTAACTCTTATTAAAAATACTTATTACAAATAATTTTGAACTTAAAGAGCTCTCTACAAGGGTAATTGATTCAGGAATAATTGGAAGATTGCACCAACCATTAAAATCAATAGTCAAATCACTCATGTCTTTTATACAGACAGGAGAAAAGCTGGTTTAAAAATTGCATAATTATAGGTGTATTAGAACTTGTGTGTTAGAAACATACACTCACTGTTACATTACAAACGAAGTGTTTTTAATCTGTGCTTTCTGCACTAATGTTAAGTACTTGTCATTAGCAATAAATTTAGTGTGACGGTTGAAGCGTAAGTAAATAATTGAACAGCAAGGGTTACTTGTAAGAGGTGGGGAAGCAAGAGAGGTCACTGAATTGAGTGATAATCTAATGTAGAAAGACATGTGGCATTCATAGAAGCTACAGTGCAGAAAGAAACCATTTTACCCATTGAGCTTGCACCAACCGTCCGAAGAGCATCTACCCAGATGCAACCTCCTATCCTATCCTTCTAACCCCACATTTACCATAGATAATCCATCTAAACTGCATGGCCATAATCACTGCAAGTACTTTAGCATGACCAATCCACCTAACCTACACATTCTTGTGTAGTTCTACAAGAATTTGTACACAATTCAATGTACTAAGTGTCTATATTCTGGTTTTCAAACACGTGCCTGGTAAAAGCATAAAAATGATGTAGATATTGATGTTGTATCTTCCTTAATGATAGCGGTAAAGTTCTATTCTGTAGAAGAGCCACACATTAACTGTGCAAGCCAGTCAGTACTGTAAAAAACTATTTTAAGTTTGACATCTGTTACAACCCTTGAATAAAGCAGTAAAAATAAACCATTTGCTTCTAGCTTCTATCACTATTGTTGCCTTTTATGTAAACTTACTTCTCTCAGCTTTACTTTTCAGAGATGTATTTTTCAGTGGAAAGATTGGAACAATGATCGTACCAAAGACACAAAACAAATCCAACTCAGCACAATCATATCACGGATTAATTGTACTCCCTAATAAGAAAAGAACAGTTCAAATAAATATAAACAAACAGCAAAAGGATGGTCCAAGAAAGTGTGAGAAGTGATGAGAAAGGAGGCAGCCTTCTTGTGGAGCCAGTTTGAATGGCTGAGAATGGATATATGATGCACATCAAACAACAGGAAGCTGTCCATGTTACAGTCAAAGAGGAAAGTGTGTAGAAATAGGACGATAAACACAGATAAAAAGTAGGTACTTAAGAGATTGGCACTCTGTATCCTTGGTCACCAGAGGAAACAGATTATTGTCAAAGAAAAAGCAAAGTAGGAAGGGAAAAAATCTCCTAAGAATCAGGATTGAGATAGCATTGCCTATAAAGGAAACAGCAGATTCAACAATATCCAAAGTGGAAGTGGATAATTGATAAAGTGAAAATATTTGTGTGATTATGAGCAGAGATTAGGGACAAAACTAACTGAACATCTTTACCAAAATGCTGGCACAGCTCAAAGTGCCAAATGGCCTGTTTCTGCACTACCTAATTATACTATTCTGATAATTATATTGAAGGCAGCACTTTATAGAGGAATTCTTTGTTCACATCAACAAGCTCAGAAACAAAAGGCATTACTAGTTTGTTGTGGTTCAACACCTTGCAAGGTTGTAGATTGACCAATGTGCCAGAGGACCTAATTCATCACAGAAGTAATTCAATTTAAGTACTGAAAATATTTTTTTAAGATACTGAAGTGTATGACTGATCCTCACGGAAATGATGTATTACCTTCCCTCCCCTGCTAGCCACTCAACCTCTCAGTTTTATTGGCAGAGAGCTTTGTCAGAAGATATTGCAGCAATCATGCTATCATCTGAATTGGATTAAAAGTTTTAACAGGCATTGTCAAACCATGGAACATTGGTGGTAAAAATGTCCCAAACACATAACCTAACTGCAAGTTGAATTTCAAGAACTGTATTCAGCATGTGCTAGCCATGACATTATTTGAAGCAAATTGCACCACACACCAAGGCAGTAAGGCAATAAAGAGCATTCATTCAGAACATGCTTCAGCAGAAAACGAGAAAAACAAAACAAATGAGCTTACCTTCTATAAGGAAGAATGAAGATGAAACAAGGAAGAAAGTAAAAATAAGATGCTTGTAATGATCTCAAAAAGGAAAAAAGCAAAAGAAAAGGTTCTAAACAGATAATGTTTTGACCACAAAAATGTAGCTAGTTCATAATGAAAAATTTTCTTTTGTTTGTAGTTTGAATATCACTGACCAAAAATATTAAAACATAGCCAGGATATCTGGCTATTCATCAAATTCACACTTACATATGTTGTGATTCAGGAGTTTTAGGTCAGTTAATGGACACAACAGAACAAAGTGCATGTACTCTCCTGTCTTAAGACAGCCATTTTTTGTAGTGGAACACACACACTCATATGCAGGTACTGAACAACAGAATTCTATTATACAGTAGTATGCAGGTGTTATTTTACTCCAGCCCATATATCAATTAATGTGTTCTATGATAATTTAAGACAAAAATAAACTGAATCCCAATTTCACCAATATCTCAACATGCCAAACAAACAAGACTCAAATGTCCTATTTACTGTAGCTCAATGAAATAAATGAAAATGAACAAAAACAAAGAGTCTTGGTACTAAACCAAGAATCAAGAATTGAAGACAGTGAAAAATGAAAAGAAAAAAGCTGTCACAGTAAGATCGCACACTGCAGACACATGTGTAGATATGAATCCATTATCAAAATTATTCAAAAACTGTTAGGGAAATTGTACATTTTATTATATTTCAAAAGACAAGTAAATGAAAGCTTTACCACTAAAACAATTTTATTGTAATTTACTGAAATTCTCAGATATACCTTGCTAGCCCAAGCATCTTCATCCCAAGATGTTAGCTGCAGAACACGAATGATTTCATTGATTTCGGTACTCATCTTTTCCACAGTGAAATTACGGTTCTTTAGAGCTTCTTCCACTCCTTGGCTTTTGAACTGCTTTGTCGTCACAAAAATCTTAATAGCTAGAAAATTAAAAGGAGCTTTCTTTTGTAAACGTAGCACATTGGTCCATGATCAAACACTTGAGGATAGTCTCTACCCCACAATATATCCAGCAATTAACTAAAGCCTGAATTTCAACTGCAAATTCATCAGTTTTATAGTAGCCACAGCTATAATTCACATTAGTTAATATCAGAAAGACCCAGAAAGTTGTTAGTGTTTGAAAAAAAAATCAGGTTGTTGTTTTACAAATGTTCCAAAACAGTCCCAGTCCAGAATACTAGCCAGTTATTTTTCATACCCTTAATATTCTTAAACAACTATTTTAAGCCCTTCTGGAGTTTACTTTCAGGCCATCAGTATCAAAGTACCATTTTGTTCCAACAACTGAGTTTCTTGGCAATATATTTTTTGTGTAATTTATTCCTTCTCAACTTTCAACACAGTACTGATTATGCAAAAAGCATTAACACACCTTCACAAAAATAAAATTAAAATTGGTGTAATGCTTGAACAGAAATCAATTCAAATCTGCATGCCAAGAGAAAGGAACTGAAAATAAAGTTCAGCCATCAGGTCAGAGATGTAATATTATGCTGAAGATTTTTTTAAGCAACAGGAGATTTATCTGATTTGAATAAAAACATATCAAGTCACCAACATATCAACGTGTTTGAATGATGACCTGTAATCAAGACTGAAGGGTACAGAAGGAGGGGTGGGAAAAGAAAAAAAACATCACAGCTGGTTGGTATTTTCATTGTTGAAACATACTGATGGATCCCCCCTCATCCAGAAGTTTGGCTATTTTCAGAAGTACCTGAAATCAGTACAGGAAGAAGTTCTTTCACTGTGTTCATAGAATTTACCAGCATAACCCTGTGCTCTTGATGGGTCAATTCCTGTTGTCTTTCATCAATCATCTTAGCCATTTTAGTCATTCCTAATTGGGGGCACAGGGAAGAAAGGAGGAAAAAAAAATAATTGCAGCACATTAGAACAGAAATGTAAGTCATGCCAACGCTGCCCACTCTTTAAATTCTGATATACATAAACGGTCCAATGCACAATATGAACTTCAGTTGGATTAAAACATAAATTTTGGAGTTACATTTCCAACATTCCAGACCTACTAATGCAGCTGCTAGTTAGTTCTCATTCTACCTTCATCCATCAGACACATCGATGTATCTGGTTACAATGTTATCAATTGTAAATTGGTCATAATTTGGATGTTTTTCTTTTTGGAATGTAAGCTTATGCTCCCAGTAACAAGTTTAGCTTCACAAACTAGGACATCTTTCAAAGTTTGGCTTCAAGCAATTTAATTTTCAACTGTTGCTTTAGTAATAGCTTGAACTTCAAGTAAACCCAGTTCCTAACCTGGACCCAAATTTTTGGTGTAGGTCACCAAATCCTCCATAGTTTCGACCACTTCTGCTACTGTGAGATATTCCAAGATACCTTTGCAGACACGGATGATTTTACGAACCTGGGAGGTAAAATTAATTGGTACAAAATTAACTTGTTTAATTTACACACAACACATCAACTTGTGGCATACTAACAGACAGACAGATGCAATCTAAGTCAGAAACATTTTGCCCAAACAAAGAGGAGTAAATAGTCATAAAAGAATACCTCTGCTTCATCAAATGTCAACAGTAAGTCTGAAGTTCCAGAAAGAATACCTCTAGAACCATCAATGAGGTAATCACGTGCAGGTACAGCATATGGATTGTCCTTCAGCATCTGTGCAGCCTGGATCAATTTCGTGCAGGCATTTTCAACCCTATGAATGATAAATCAGTAAATTAGGATAACTGTTCAATTCACTTCCATATACATTAGTGGGTTTCTTCAGAGATGAACAGAATGAATCCCAAAACCTGAATTTGGTGCAAAGGTAACAGTAACGACGATGATGACAACAACAACAACACTGAAGACAAACCGGAAGCTTTTGGATGACATATTGCTAACTTGTTCACTCCAAGGTTTACTGAACTAAATGGATATCATGAAGTTTGAAAAGATGATACATATTGACAAGTGTTATTTATAGATAATTATGAACAAATGTAACAAATGCTAGTTGCTTCACTGCAAGATCGCCTTTTCTCTATGTTATTTGTTCCCCATGTATTTTATCTCCTTTTGTGACTATCTTACGATGTATTTTGAAATAATCAGCAAGAACCCCAGAAGTCAGAAACTTATGATCAGTTTGAAAATATGCCATGTATATTACTACTGATGATAAAAATCAAATATTTTGTGGAGGTCTTTGAATGATGACCTGTAATCAAGACTGAAGGGTACAGAAGGAGGGGTGGGAAAAGAAAAAACATCACAGCTGGTTGGTATTTTCATTGTTGAAACATACTGATGGTTCCCCCCTCGTCGAGAAGTTTGGCTATTTTCAGAAGTACCTGAAATCAGTACAGGAAGAAGTAGACACCAGAGCATTAAATGCATTCAGACATCAAGCAAACCACAAACTACACACCCACTCTGACACCAACCTGGAACAGAATGTTGATTTTAGCAAATTTTAGCAGTTGCCCTTTGAAGCAACAGTAGCTTATAATTGGACAAACTTGCTTTGTGAGCTGTGTTCTCACCATTTTCATAAAGCAAAGAAAGCCATGAGAAAAAATTAGAGAAGGAACAGGTACAACAGCTGAGAACCCGCCAGCACTTGTTTTAAATATCATCCAAGATTTTCCTCAGACAATCTGAATACTAAAGCGTCAGCATACCATAGTTCTTCATTTTCATGGATTGTGGGGTATAACATGCCCTTCTTTACTCCATAGTCTCCAGTGAAAGAAAATCATACCTCTTAAACAAAGTTCTTGTGTAAAGTTACAGATCCTCAAGTGCACCTATGAAAGTTGGCAAGAGAGTGTTCACCATCATGCCAAATTTCCTCAGCTGCCTGAGGAAGAGACGACATTATTGGGCCTTTGTAACCAGTGCGTTCACATGAAGAATCCAAGAAAGCTTATTGTGAATAACCACTCCCAGGAGCTTGACACTCTCCACTCATTCCACCTCTGTGCTGTTAATGTGTAGGGAGGGCATGAGTAACATCCCGTCGAAAGTCAATAATGAGTTCCTCGGTTTTGCCGGCTTTGAGAGCTAGGTTGTTCTCAGTGCAGCATTTTTCCAAGTCTTCCACCTCCTATCTGTCGTCTGTTTTGTCGCCATCTGTGATTTTACCAACAATGGTGGTGTCATCAGTGAACTTGTAAATGGCATTAGTCTGGTATTTAGCGATGCAGTCATGGGTATATAATCAGTACAGTAGGGGCTGAGTACGCATCCCTGGGGGGGCTCCAGTGCTGAGTGTTAGTGAGGATGAAATATTGTTCCCAATCTTCACTGATTGTGGCCTGTGGGTCAGGAAACTGAGGATCCAGTTGCAAAGAGTGGGGCTTAGTCTGAGATCACTATGTTTAATAAATCAGTCTCGAGGGGATAATCGTGTTGAAGGCTGAACTGTAGTCAATGAGTAGGATTCTTACATGGCTGTTCTTGGTGTCAAGGCGCTTGAGGGAGGAGAGAAGGGCAAGTGGATCTGTTGGTCAGATAGGCAAATTGGAGTGGGTCAAGAGTAGTGGGAGGCTGGAGTTGATTAATGCTATTATCAGCCTTTCAAACCACTTCGTGACCACTGAAGTTAGGGCCACTGGGCTTTCCTTGGATTCACACGAAAGAAAACTGATCTGACCTCTGACACAGTGACTATTGGGATAGGTTCGTAGGACTTAGAACAGAGAACAATACAGCGCAGAACAGGCCCTTCAGCCCTCGATGTTGCGCCAACCTGTGAACTACTCTCAGCTCGCCCCCCTACACGAGCCCATCATCATCCATGTGCTTATCCAAAGATTGTTTAAATCTCCCTAACGTGACTGTGCTAACCACATTGGCAGGTAGGGCATTCCATGCCCTTATCACTGAGTGAAGACCCTACCTCTGACATCTGTCTTAAATCTATCTCCCCTTAATTTGTAGTTATGCCCCTCGTACAAGCGGACATCATGACAAAAAGACTTTCACCGTCTCCCCTAGCTAATCCTCTGATCATCTTGTGTGTCTCTAACAAATCTCCGTTTAGCCTTCTTCTTTCCAATGAGAACAAACGAGGGAAGGTGAGAGACTGAGGTAAGAGCTTCCCTCCAGACCAGGCAACATAGTGGTAAACCTCCTCTGCATCTTTTCCAATGCTGCCACATCCTTCCCGAAATAAGGTGACCAGAAGTGTACATAATATTCCAAGTGTGGCCACACTAGCATTTTGTATAGTTGCAGAATGATATTGCGGCTCCGGAACTCAATCCCTCTACCAATGAAACCTAACACATCGTATGCCTTCTTTACAGCACTATCAACCTGGGTGGCAATTTTTAGGGATGTATATAAATGGGCTCCAAGATCTCTCTGCACATCTGCACTACCAAGAATCTTTTTATTGATCCAGTATTCTGCGTTCCTGTTATTCTTCCCAAAGTGAATCACCTCACGTTTATCTGCATTGAACTCCATTTGCCACCTCTCAGCCCAATTCTGCAATTTATCCAAGTCCCCCTGCAACCTGTACATTCTTCCAAAACTGTTCACTACTCCACCGACTTTAGTGTCATCTGCAAATTTACTAATCCTTTCACCTATGCCTGTGTTTGAGTCATTTATAAAAATGACAAACGTCAGTGGTCCCAAGACAGATCCTTGTGGCACACCACTAGTAACCGGACTCCAAGCTGAATATTTTCCAACAACCACCACTTGCTGCCTTCTTTCAGAAAGCCAATTTCTAATCCAAACTGCTAAATCACCCTCAATCCCATGTCTCTGCATTTTCTCCAACAGCCTACCATGTGGAACCTTACCAAAGGCTTTACTGACGTCCACGTATACCATATCAACTGCCCTACCCTCATCTACATGCTTGGTCACCTTCTCGAAAAACTCAATGAGGTTTGTGTGACATGACCTGCCCTTGCCGAAACCATGTTGACTATCTGAAATCAAACTGTTGCTTGCTAGATGATTATAAATCTTATCTCACAAACCTTTCCAAAACCTTTACTACAACAGAAGACAGACTTACGGGTCTATAATTACCTGGGTCATCTCTACTGTCGTTCTTGTACACGAGCACAACATTTGCAATCCTCCAGACCTGGTACTAAACCTGTAGACAATGACGACTCAAATAGCAAAGCCAAAGGCTCTGTAATCTCCTCTCTAGCTTTCCAGAGAATCCTCGGATAAATCCCAATCAACCCAGAGGACTTGTCTACTTTCACTCCTTATATGATTCATAACATCTGTTCATAACTAACCTCGATTCTTTCTAATTTAATATCTCGTACCTCATTCTCCTCCTCTACAATATTCTCCTTTTCCTGAGTGAAAACCAATGAGAAATGTTCATTTAGCACCTCTCCAATCTCCACAGGGTCCACTCAACTTCCCATTTCTGTCTTTGGCCCTATTTCTACCCTAAATCATTCTTTTATTGCTCACATACCTATAGAAAGCTTTAGGGTTCTCCTTTATTCTATTTGCTAAAGACTGCTCGTGTCCTCTCTTTGCTCTTCTTAAATCTCTTTAAATCCTTCCTAGCTGATCTGTAACTCTCCATCACCTCATCAACACATAAACCTCCTTCTTCTGCTTAACAAGAGATGCAATTTCTGTAGTAAGCCACAGTTCCCTTACCTTATCATTTCCTCCCTGCCTGACAGGGACATACCTATCAAGGATGCACAATATCTGTTCCTTTAACCAGCTCCACATTTCCATTGTCTGCATCCCCTGCATTTTGCTACCCCATTCTATGCATCCTAATTCTTGCCTAATCGCATTATAATTGCCCTTAACATCGATAACTCTTGACCTGTAGCACGTACCTATCCCTTTCCATCGCTAAACTAAACGTAACTGAACGATGGTCACTCTCCAAAGTGCTCACCTACAACTAAATCAAACACCTGGCCTGGTTCATTACCAAGCTACCAGATCCAATGTGGCCTCCCCTCTTGTCAGTCCTTCAACATCCTGTGTCAGGAAATCCTCCTGTACACATTGGACAAAAACTGATCCATCCGACGTACTAGAGTTATAGCATTTCCAGTCAATGTTGGGGAAGTTAAAGTTATGCTTTATATTTTTAAATTTCAAATCAATAAAACATAACCAAAAAGAACACACTCTACTCACTATTCAGAAAAGGTTACACATTTAAAAGCCATGCAATTATCTGCTCCTGTGCTGTGAGCTCTCCTACACAGGTTTCAAGGTCAGCTGTGAATTTTGCTATTGCTCATTTTTCTTCAAGGTATTCCCATGTCCAGAAATACTCAAATTCAAACAGCAAAGTCAATAGCTGCGCAGATTCACTGCTGTGTCAGACAGCAGTGTAGGTTTCTCTGTCTCTTTCTCTCTCTCTCACACACACACACACACACACACACACACAGACCATGTGGTCTCTGCCTTGGTCTCTCTTCCTCTTTTTGAAAGTGCTATTGTTTTCATCTTTTCTCCCCCCAAAGTTCAAAAACAATGCAACAGCTTAGAAAACAGCAATCACTGTGCCTGGAATTTGAGGAGATCAGCTTTAATACCAGAAATATTCCAAAAAAGGAGCAGCTCTTATTGCTATAAGTTTTCCTGTCCTCTATCTTGGATTATCTTGAATTGGCATTCTTGAGAGTTGTCTGATTGAAGGCAAGACTTAAGCTTGGACAAAACAGGTCATCTTTCAGCAAATAAGTGAGTGAACATAAATACAGTTCTATATATTGCTCAGCATACCTACAAATAAATGTGAACAGTTGTTGGCAAAACAGTGAATCAGGCCAAGCTATTCAGCTCGCCATACAAAACTGCACAACATCAAAGGTGTTAATGGTAATTTGGGCAGTGAGTTGCTAGGAAGAAAATGAACCTGAATACAAATTACACGTTGAAAAACCTTTGCCCAGTATATGAAATGAATTCACCAGAATTCTAACCATTACAGAAGCATTAATAAGAACATTGCTAAGTACAAGTGAAATCAGGATGAGTGAAATCAGGATCAGTACAAGTGAAATTCATTACAAGTCTATTTTTGTATGTAACTCAACACTCACTTAATGAAGGCTGGTGGCATATCTCTCTTCATGACCTGATCTTCAGTTGTCTGTACTGTCTCTTTCCCAACCTGAAACAGATTTATAAAGAGCAGCTTATAACATTGGACAAAATTCTCATAGCCATATTCTAGATACAACTTCAAATAGTAGCATTATGGACAGACGGACAGAGAGATAGAGAGTTATCAGACATGCTCACAAAGGATAATTGAGACTTTAGAAAGACATGTACCAACCAGTCTAGAAAAACAGTCTAGTGTCACATTGAGTTTTAACTTCTGAAAATAATTAACCCATCTCCAACATCCTGAGGACATCAGGGTCTTTGACAAGATATTTAAAAATGGTATCACTTGTATGAGCTCTTGGCTGAATATGAAACACTAATTTTACAATGCACCAAGTGCACTAATTATCAAACAAAGGTCGACTTTTGCTTTCATCACCTTACTTGTCATACACTGTTCTCCTTTGTATGTACTACTTTCCACCTCCCTATGGCTTCCCTACCTTCTGGCTATGTCAAACATTAGAATATGAATAAACAGCTTACACTAATAAACCACTAAATCAACATGCCACAAAATAGACAGAAAAGCTAGTGAGCAAGGTCAAGGCACAAGGAGATCAGGAACCACAGGGCACACCTTAAGGCTGATGGGTCAGCATCACAACAAGCACCACTAAAATTCTTGAAGGGGAAAAGGACATCAAAGGTGAAACTAATAATATGATATAGTTCTAACTGTGACTATTGAAATCCAACAGTTTACAGCATGTTACCTGTTCTCCCTCATATGTTAGCCAATCTTTCCAGAGACACTCCAAGCAGTAACTTCTTGTTAGGGTGCCTTTAACTTGATAAAAGCATCTCAAGACACTTAATTCCCCCCCACCTCACCCCCAATTTGGTAATGTTCATATTAAGAATGCAGGGAGGGAAATCCCAAGCTCAGTCTGTTTACAATTGAAGGAACATCCATTCGTGTTGGATTGGTGATAAACAAGGAAACACAAGAGCTCACAAGTGGAGTTGCTAAGAGTTGCTTGTTATCAAGCTACACAAACAAACACAAACAGAAACTACTGGAAAAACTGAGCAGATCTAGCATCATCTGTCAAGAAAGGTCACTGGACCCAAAGCTTTAACTCTGCTTTCTGCCTACAGATGCTGCTAAACCTGTTGAACTTTTCCAGCAATTTCAGTTTATATTTCTGATTCCCAGCACCCACAGGTCTTTGATTTTTGTGCTTCAGAGCTAGTTTAGTTTAGTTAGCTGCCAAGCAAACATACAGATCCAAGTCTCACTTTAATGCATCTACAGTCAAGAACAACAGAAAAACACAACACTGGAGGCTCATTAAAATTTTCCTTATCCCGATTCACTGAATGTATGCACCTCTTTTTTGCATTTTGGAAGGTCTGTGCCTCAATGGCTGTTCTTCAGTCATTTGCAAATACCCGGTAGGCATGTCAACTGACTACCGATTCTCTTTCTCAAGGAGATATTCTCAGCAGACCTACAATGCTGGTCTTACATGAATACAATCTCCTGCACCGTAAGAGGTGTGGATGTCTTCAAGCTATTGGAGTCGAAATAATTGAATAATGTATCCAGTTGTTGGCAACATAAAACAAAAATCAATGTGCTAAGTCCCTCCCAGTTTGGAGTCTGTGGATTGTTCAGCATACAAAAAGAGTTTGTAAAAGCACATTCCTGAATCCTAAAATAAATAGGATTCCTAAAATATATATACTATTCTGAATAAAATATTTGAATCCTAAAATCATTTTTGGGGAGAAAAAGATCAGTATTCCAAAGAAGTAGAATTTGAATTTCCCACAGTTCAAGAATACAATCTTTCAATTCATCAAATGTCCAGGTTTACACACACAATTGCATTGATACAGAAAACTGATGGTGTCAGAATTTCACTTGTCTCATTTTGAGCACTGACATCTTTAGAAAATAACAATAATTTATTTGATTCTGCTATGAACTCACGTTGCTAACCTAACAAGTGACTGATTATTTTCAACATGAACCCAAATGTATTTATAGTCAAGCATCTTGTGTCATGTTTTAAAATGTCTGTATAGTCCCACTAAGAGTCACACTATTCAGAACACTCCTGGTCCGAGAGCTAAAACAGGCAGCTAACACCAAATGCCAGAGATGTTACTATTTACAAAATATTAGAGCATCTTTAAAGATGTATAGACGTTTTATATGCTGTTTAATCCAAGTATGATTGCATTCTTACAAGTAATTTCCTTGCCACACAAAGATTCTCAATAATCATCAAATCATACCTGAAGGCAGCTTTTGAAGCGCCAGAGAATAGCGACTTTGCATCTTTTTCTCTGCGCTTATATTCCTACACTTGGGAATAAAATCAAATTCTATTTATAAAGTGCTAAAAGATAAATGAAAGCAAGGCAAATGACAGAATCCAGACAGTGCTGAAGCAGGGCATTTGCCTTGGAGTCCACACAGACCCTCACCCTCACCCTATCCGTGTAAACCAGCATTTCCCATAGCTAATCATTTCCCAAACCAACATACCCCTGCGCACAATGGGCAATCTAACATGGCCAAACCACCTAGTCTGCATATCTTTGGACCATGGGAGAAAACTAGAGCACCCAGAGATAACGTACACAGACACGGGGAGAACATGCAAACTCCATACAAACTGGCTGGAATTGAACCTGGGTCCCCAATGCAGTGAGACAGCAGTGCTAACCATTCAGCCACCGTGCCAAACCTGAAACACACAAGTAGTTCAGAGTTTTGGTTAACTCTGCTATATTTTCTATTTAACAGGAACAGTGAAGAGCTGAAAAGCAGCAGTACCATAAAACTTAAATGAAACATGCAGTAGCCATTTGACACATTAACTATGATCAGGAAGTACATACAACTTATCCAGCTTTTTTTAAGCTAACTCTAACTTCTGCCTAATTTCTTCTGACCCCATCATCCCAAAAGATAAAAAAGAAAATAAAGAAGATAAAATTTAGAAAACTCTAGAATACCTTTAAAGGAATGTTATTTCAAAAGCAATCTTCATCTGTTGCTTTACTATTGTAAACATAATTATATCAACTATCTACTTGCCCTGTTCCAAATCCAACCTAAATAATGCTCTTCAAGAAAGTTTTATCTGTCCCTATTAAGATGATGCAATCTAAATCACATGTGTCAGATAAAATATAAGCAAGCCTTGTTGCAGGAATCTCAAGGACTTAATTATCCTAATGGCCTTCTCTGAACAGTCTCCAACAAATAGTTCCTTTGGAAAATATGAAGCCTGGAGCACACAACATTCCAAAGCAGCCATTAAAAAACAAATCAATTGGATTGAAATCAAATACTCTTCAGAAAGGATTTTAAAAAAAGCTCCCTGCATATTTGAAGATATCAACTGCACATTGATTCAAAACTTCTCACACCAAATTATTTTCCCACTGTTGTTCACAGCCATCTTGTATGCTCATGGACTTCAATTCAATATTCGCACTCTCACCTTTAGATGTAGAAAAAGAAAATCTGATTTTATACAACTCAACAAAACACAGGTACAGACCCTTTGGCTGACCAAGTCTGCACAGATTCTAATCCTTATTTAGACTCGCTACTTATTGCCAATACATGATTTCTATCCCTCTGTCTGATTCCCATTCATGTGTCTACCAGGATACACCTTAAACATTCCTATCATACCTGCTTCCATCACTTACACTTGTCATGCATTTCAGGCACCCATCACCCTCTCAAAACATTTCCTGCATTTCTCCCCTAAACTTGCGCCCCCTCACCCTGAACCTGGGTCCTCTTGACAATCCACTCGGTCTATGCATCTGATAATTTTGTTGACTTTTATCAAATCACCCCTCAGCCTTTGTTTTTCCAGTCTAAACAATTCAAGTTTATCCAACTTCTCCTCTTAAATAAAATGCTCCATATAAGCCAACATCCTGGTGAGCCTTTGCTGCACCCTCCCCAGAGGAAAATAAAAATTGAAAGTCATATCTAATGAAAAACTGGGGTGGAATCTTCTAGGAGTCTGAGCTGATGTGAGCTGCAGCAAGATATGAAGCAGCATCAGGTGACAAATGCAGCAAGGTCCATTTTGACAACAGAAACAACATATGCCATCTTCTATGCTTCTCACAAGCAACATGGTAAAGTTCTTGTGAGGCAGCATCATGTTGTCAGGTGATGAGGGCTATTGCTTGTTAAACACCTTGTTAACAGCCCAACTCACTTAATATTCAACCTCCCATGTTCTCAAACTCACAAAATAAGCTCAACATTGGTTTTCTTGTTGAATTTTACCAGAGCAAGCACCTGGTGGCTTTCGTCCTGCTACCTTCATCTTGACAACCGATAGCTGTCTTTCTTCATTAAAAGCTTCAGACACAAGTGCTTGTTCAAAAGTAAAAATTATTTGAAAAGATTATTAAACTTATTTTTTTTTCCCCCCAAGGATAAACTTACTTCATTTCTTTAGATTTCTGAAGGAACCATTAACAAGGCACAGAATGAGACATTTATTTCTCAAATGAATGAAGACATTTAGCACCATTAAGTCAACGAACCCCTCCCCACCACTGTTCCTTTTTCAAGAAAGGGCAAGTCAGGTACAAGTGAAAATCTGATTAAGTGCTTCATGTTCTTATGGTGTCAAACCATGTTTGTTGAACAGGTAGCATGGTAAAAACAAATGCTCTGCTTTCATTTGTTCTCAAAGGCTTAAACAAAACAATACAGCCTAATCAGGACAACTGTGAAGTGTTTGTAACACAATTCCTCCAATAAACTTGAATTCTCAAATGGCAATGAATAGGGATCATCAATAATTTGCATAGCACTTGCATTGCAGGCACATGCCGAACTCTGTCACAAAACAAAACTAGACACCAAGATTTAAGACAGGAGATCACAAGGATGTTGAAAAAGGACTCTTTCAAACAAGAACTTGCAAGGCGACTCAAGTGACCACGTGGGGTGGAGATGTAACAAGAGTCAACGAGGTAAAAAACAATGACTGCAGATGCTGGAAACCAGATTCTGGATTAGTGGTGCTGGAAGAACACAGCAGTTCAGGCAGCATCCAAGGAGCTTTGAAATCGACGTTTCAGGCAAAACATAGATTTCGAAGCTCCTTGGATGCTGCCTGAACTGCTGTGCTCTTCCAGCACCACTAATCCAGAATGTAACAAGAGTCCGTGAGTTAAGAGTGGGGTGTAGGAGATTATTTTATTTTGATTAATAATCTAAGTTTCAAAATAACAAGATCTTAGAGAATGACATCAAATGTAATTATAGTAATAAATATGCATCAGATCAGATTTAAGTCAAAAGCAGACATGTATCAGGAGGGGAGAGATTGTGGTGGTGGGACGGTGGAGGGTGTGGCAATGGTTCAGTGAAGGCTAAAGTCACGAAAGATCAGGAATTGTTTGGTACAAATCACCTCCCAGGAAAACATGGATTGGAGAGAACAAAAAAAAATTTAACATTTTCAACAAAGTCAGAATGGATAGAAGAAGATGATGAAAGAGTAGCAGGAACACATGGCCCAAAGAAAAGATTGAAGTAAATATCCAAATACTCTTATTTCCACCGTTTCTCTTATTTTCAAGTTAGAATTGCAATAAAAATTATCTAGTACCGATTACTCAGCTTCAATGTAATCTACAGTATCTAAATTTAACAAAAGAGGAAAAATGCCAGCAAATTGAAGTCATTTTTTTCCACTTTTTCCATCGAGGGTGTTCAAATTAGATATAATGCTTGGGAGAAAAAAAAGGTCTTTGGGCATAATTATTTCTCTACAGAAATGTTCCTTTGCAGATTATAACCTATTTTCTTGTAAGCATCCCAAATTTTGATTTCTCCACCAATGCCTGTATTTTCATTGGCCTTATGCTCGGAAATGCCCACCTTTCACTTCTAAAACCTTACTTTGCCCCTTCAAGACATTCCTCCAAATAGAGCTCTTTTACCAAACATTTGGTCATCAGGTCAAGTGTTTCTTTACATGGCTCAGATGTTCCAGTGAAGCACCTTTCATGACATTCAAAGCACCTGCATAAAACCCAGGTTTCTGTTAAGATTCCTATGGCTGGTGGCAAAATACAGTTAAATTTGTTAAACGCCTGCTGCCAAGCCATCTGCTCTTCAACATTTTTTCATCACTGATGGTATGTACAGCTGTATTGGCTGGGCCAGCATTAAGAATCAGTCTGAGCCAAAACTAGCACCTAAAAAAGGTCTTGCAACTCAGATCTGACTTTCCCAATTAACTCAATAAACAAAGATGGACACTTGTTTAAGGAGGTTTCATAAGCTTAGCTCAATGGTGAAGAAATCACAGTAGCCATATTAGGTCAGTATTTGTCTTTTTAACTCATTGCTTTTGTCAATCAAAATTTTAGTTGTTAAAAATCTAATGATGTAAGTTCAATAAAGACAGCCCTTTTCAACTTTAGTAGTCCTTTTTAAAGCATAAATACTCGACAATGAGAAAGCACACAGCTTTACAAATGTATTATGCAAAATAACTTACAAATTTCACATGAGGCTCAAGAGGCAATAACAGCATTGGCATAAACTATTTTTGGAACTTAAAATCTCTGTTGCTCAATCAAATCTTTGTTGAAATCCAATGATGCTCAAGAAGTAGTGAGTCAATGCCCCAAAGTTAGCTATGAAATCTATTACCTGCCAAGGACATTAACTGTTGGTCAGATTCATACCTCGCACAAAAAAAAGATGGTTATGGTGTTAGGGAGTCCATGATGTCAGCTCCAGGACATCTCTGCAGGAGTTTCTCAGGGTAGTGTCTTAGTCCTAACGGTCTTCAGCTGCTTCACTAATAACATTCCCTCCATCACATAAATGGGGATTCTTACTGAAGATTGCACAATATTCATTGCAATTTCTCAGATATTGAAGTAGTCCATGCCAACTTGCAGCATGACCCGGACAATATCCAGGTTTGGACCGGCAAATGGCAAATAATATGTGCACCACTCAAGTGCCAGAAAATGATCAACGCCAACGAGAGCAAATCTAACCATCTCCCTTTTATGGAGAATGGTATCACAAAGCACAGAAATTGCAGAGCTGAAACAGAAACTTGATGCCCTAGAGGCCATCAGTAAACAAAGTGCTGTTTTCCAAAACGGAAAACAGATTAAAAGGAAAAGGTTAAATCTCTCCAGATTGTCCAAGAGAAGCTTATCTCTCAACTTATTAAAACAAATTTCAGACAGCAAACAGAAATGATGAGAAAGCACATAGGAGTGTTCGAGAGTCAGAGATTAAGACTCGGAAACTGAAAAGTCAAGGTAAGGATTTCTAGGAGCACAAAGTATAGCATCAAGCATTGCTTGAGCAATAAGTGCAGAATACATACTCAGAACCACACCCAGCGATTCAGGAATCTAAAGCCCTGCCTCCTAAACCAACTCATTAGCCACATGTTCAAGCTTAATTTTATACATATTCTAATTCCAAATCCAATTCTTACAAGCTCCTATTGGGCTAAAAAGAAATTCCAAATGATTTAAAAGGTGCAAACTGATGAAACTGACAAGAACAACACAGTCCAATTATCAGACCACTTGAAGAGGAGATTGAGGAACCACAGAACACCAAGAGGGCAGAAGATGAAGTTTACAATTTAATAAAGATCCCGAAGACAAAACCGTACCAGAAAATACCTGAGAAAATGTTTCACACTACAATTCTTTGTCAAGTATTTCATCCAATCCAAAGTTCAGCTTCATAATCAGATAAATTACATAATATTCAGTCAGGAAATGCCTCAAAAATTATTAAATTATCAATCGGTAAAAATAGTGTCAACATACACAATAACAATCATTGGCGGACAACAAGTGCTTGGGATACTAATGGAGCTAAAGATAGCTATTACTCGGGACCTGATGAGTTGCATCCTCGGATATTAAAGCAAGTATTTGAAGAGACTGTGTATGCACTGGTAGTATTCTTCCAAGATTCCTTCGACTCTGCTAAATATGAGGGGACACAAACTGTCAACCTAACATTATTAATTTTTTAAAAAATGTTAAGGAGACAAAAAGCAAGCTAACAATAGACCAGTTAGCTTAACACTTTACCAACAATTGATGTAACAGTCTGCTCTAAGGGGTGTAATAGATGACTATTCATAAATAGCTAAGATCAGAGTCAGCAAGGCTTCACAAAGTGGAAACATGTCTGACAAATTTATTGGAATTCTTTGAGAAGGTAACAAACAAATTAGATGAAAGCAATAAAAGACAAATTTGGGATTAGGGGAGCATTTTCATAATGTCAATGTGCAAGTCATGGAGGGCCACTGAGATCAGTGGTGGGATCATAAATCATTGACATTGTATTAATGACTTTATTGAGGAAAGTGCATGTACTGTAGCCAAGTTTGCAGATAACAAAAATAGATGGGAAAGCAAGTGATAAGGATGACTCAAAGAATCTGCAGAAGGATATAGACAAGTTAAACAACTGGGCATACACTTGGTATATTGAAACATTTGTGGGAAAATATGACATTATGCCATTTGACAAGAAGAATAGAGGATGGGATTCTTATTTAAATAGAGAAAGGCTCCTGAAAGCTAAGTGACAGATGTGTTTAGGAGTCATGTTCAGAAGTCACAACATGCTTGCATCCAAGTTCAATGGACGATGGTAAAGGCAAATAGAACAGAAATGTAGGGAGGTCTTGCTGAAACAATACAAGTCAGTCCACACAAAATACTGCTCACAGTTTTGGTTCCATTATCTAAACGCTAACATACTGGCATTGGAGGCAGTCCAGAGAAGGTTTAAGATACTGATGCTAATTATGGATGATCTTTCTGATGAGAACAGATTTTTATCAGTAGGGACTACACGGATTGGAATTTAGAAGTATGACAGGTGTCAGGTTATTGACAGGTTATGAAACATATAGGATTCGTAAGCCACTTCACAGGGTCGATGTAAAAGGCCGTTTCTGCTTGTGGGAGTGTTTTAGACTGAAGGACAATCTCAGAATCAGGGGTCACCCATTTAAGTCTCAGATAAGGAAGAATTTCTTCTGAGTTGGTAGTGACTGAATCCATCGAATTCTACACCACACAGAGCTGTTGAGACGGAGTCATTCCAGGTTGAGAATGACCATTTTTTAGTTTGTACGGGAATCAAGGGAAGGGGAAAACACAGGAAAGTAGATTGTCAAAGAAACCATGATTTTATTGAATCGCGGAGCAGACTCAATTGGCTCAATTCTGATCCTACAAATTCACTATAGTGCAACACATGCAAAATGCAAACAGAGAACTTAATACAAATCACCAGGTTTTTCTTCGAATAGCCCATGAATATTTCTAACAGTCAGTTGCATTATAGTGGCAAGATCATTCAATTATCACTGCCTCCTGTTGTTACCTACAATGTTATCCATGCCTAAAGCATAACAATGAAATCAGATTTGATAGTTAAATACAGTGATGAAGTCCAATTAAGTCCAATGATATTTCCCCACTCTGAAGAGAAACATGAATTTTCTGAAACTTTAGCCAACCAACTTCTATTTCTATTAACTGCTATTTCCATTAACTGCACAGTCTCCCGGTGCAATAGTTTAGAACACGGTTCGCACTTAAAAGGAAATGTGGTCCAGAAGAATGCAATAATTGGATGGCAACAATCTCAGAAGTTTAAAATCCATCACTTGTTCTGAATCATTAGCAACTTCCAATTTTACTGTCCAGTTTGGTCCAGGCACAAGTCAACATTTTCAAACCAAAAGTTATAAACTGAAATATATTTCGAAGTATACCTTCACGGTTTCCCATTTTTCTCCTTCTCCTCTCCCAAGTCTTAATGAGGTTTCAGTAGCCACATGAAGTATTCAACAGTAATACAACCAAAGCTATTATTTGGTAGAATTTCAAATTCAAGTTGAGGGACAGTACCTCTGGTCTCAAACCAGTGCCTTCAACTTAAATAAGGGAAATTACAGAGGTATGGCGAAAAAGAGTTTGTCTAAAGCAGGATTGGCAAATGGACTAAGGGGAAAGTCAGTGGACGGGCCACAGCAGAAACCTAAGCAACAATTTCATAACGCTCAACAAAACAGATTTCCAGTCAAAATGAAGGATTCTATGAGCAGGATGAACCACTTCTGGTTTCCAAAAGCACTGAAGGAGTGTATCCAATCTAAAACTAAGGCATACAAGATGGTTAGAAACTGGTGATATGCCAGAAAATCACCAGTGCTTGTTTTGGAAGCAGCAGATGACTAAATGCGAAGGAGGAGGGATAAAAAGTGATTCTGAAATTAGACTAGCAAAAAAAATAGTAATGGAGCAGGCCAGATGTTCTAAAAATATTTTAAGAAGATGGCCTAGACCACAACTTTTACTTCTTTTAAAGGCAGATGTGAAGCTGGTGTTCCAGGTGTGATGCAGCTGGTCAAACTATTTCGCTGTGCAAAATACAGAATTTGTTTAAACACTGCAGTTGAAACATGAACAAAGGAAAGCTGAATTTAGAACAAAACTACTGGAGAACTTAACCAACACGATACGGTAACTATTAGTAATAAACTGTTCTAATCCCTTAAACATCCAGTGAACACACCCCTTGGGAAAAAGGTCAATTCAAACATTAGATTCTTACAGGCAGGAGGGCACAGCATTCACAAAGAGATTTCAGAGAACATCAGATGGATTCTTTCCTGAAGCTTGCAACCCCTGCACTCACCCAGCTGAATGTGGAGGCTGTTGCCATCTGAACTGTGGTTCTGCAGAACAGGATGGCCCTGGACTACCTGCTCACTGCGAAAGGGGGCACATGTGCCCTTATTGGTGCTGACTGCTGCACTGACATTCCTGACCCCAGTGAAAACATCACACCTGGCCCAAAATATTTGGCAGGCAGCTTCTGTCCTGCATGATCAGAACATCCGTTGGGACTTCTAGGACTGGGCAGCCTCCAGGCTGCGGTCATGGGGCACAGCCCTACTGCAGGGACTGATAGCCCTCATTGCTATCATTGCTGGCCTTATAGTGCTAGCCATGGCTATCTTACTGTGCTGCTCACAGATGATACTTTAGCTTTAAGAGGTGCATTTGGTCCTGGCTTTTCTTGAGAAAAGCAGAGACAGAGGTGCTGAGCAGTCTTTTCCAAGGCAATGATGTTAATAGATGGTGAGGCCTTGGTTTATTTTTCTAAAACAATGGAATAATCAATTCAGGCTCCCACAGAACCAGGGTTTGAGTTTAGCGTTCAGCAGTTGTTGGGGCTGTGAAAGCTACTACATCTCTCATTTTGCTACAGCTGAAAGCTCGAGTTCTCTGTCTCGTGTGTTTCTGGTAACAATCTGTTTTATTCAATTTGCCTTTCCAAGGGTGTACTTATGGAATGTTACGATATTGAAACAGTTGTTGTTTAGTAGTTAAATAATTGATTATTCTGTTAAGTCTTCCAATCTAGTTAAGTTACTCCAATTCTTTTACTTTGTTTGCATTTTAGCTGTCAGGTCATAATTAACTATGTCATGCTTGAAACCAAGTCGTATAACCAATCTAATTACATCAGGAACCCAGGACCTTACACTTGCCTTCATATATGATAAAAGTTTAGGTCAAGGCTATCCTCTTGTTATATCTAAACAGAGTATGGTCTGGTCCATAACACTATGGAGGTTTACCTGGTCTTTGCCTTCTCCATTGCCTGCTGCTCCTGTATGTTAACTTTCAGCAACGAGTGTACAACACACCTCTGTCATCTTGTACCTCCCCATTTCCCAATCTATCGGCCTTAATAATAAGGCACCTTCCTGGTTTTGCTACCAAATTGGATAACCTCATATTCATCCACACTATATTCGACATTTCAAGCATTTGGCCATTCATTCAACTTGTCTCTCAACAACTGTCTTGAATGGTCTTCTCCTGTTCCTATTTATTATAGAGTTATAGAGATATACAGCACAGAAACAGACCCTTTGGTCCAACTCGCCCAGGCCGACCAAATATCCCAACCCAATCTAGGACCACTTGCCAGCACCTGGCCCATATCCCTCCAAACCCTTCCTATTAATATACAGGTTGCAATCATACTAGCCTCCACCACTTCCTCTAGCAGTACCTTGCATTTATCCAAATTAAACGCCATCTTCCACTCCTCAGTCCATTAGCCCATCTGATCAAGATGCCGTTGTAATCTGAGGTAACCCTCTTCGCTGTCCACTACACCTCCAATTTTGGTGTCCTCTGCAAACTTACTAACTGTACCTCTTATGCTCGCATCCAAATCATTTATGGAAATGACAAAAAGTAGAGGGCCCAGCACCGATTCTTGAGGCACTCCACTGGTCACAGGCCTCCAGTCTGAAAAACAACCCTCCACCACCCACTGTCGTCTACATTTTGAGCCAGTTCTGTATCCAAATGGCTAGTTCTCCCTGTATTCCACGAGATCTAACCTTGCTAATCAGTCTCCCATGGGGAACCTTGTTGAATACCTTACTGAAGTCCAGGTAGATCATGTTCACCGCTCTTAAGTAACTAGCTTAATTTATAACAGTTTTAAAATCTTGTCTTTAAGAATAGTATGACTCAATCTTTAAATAGTGAATTCAGCTGATACAAAAGAATTTTTAAAAAACTTTTTCTGTGACAATGTATCGTCCTCTCCTTTTAGTCTAAGCTTTGTTTTCATGCAACCAGCTAGAACCCTTGTCCATCAATAATAACGTTTCTCCTCAAAATATATAATAATCCTATCACCACTCTGTAGGGAAGAAAAGCTACCAGTTCAACCCTCATAAAACTTGTCATCTCATTCTTTAATACAAGATCAACCTCTTTTATACTGTTTCTCCTAGTTCTTGTGTCAGCACCTATCCTGCCAAGTGCCCTCAGGTTCTATGTTTCAGTAGAATAATCTCACATTCTTCTGCAAATCAATGGGCATGGGCCCAACCACTTAATTCCAGCAGTTAAATGAACCTTTTCAGGAGTTGCTTCTCAGGCAATAACATCTCTTAAGGAGATAACAAACACAGTAATCTTGAACTTTGATCGTTTAGATTTTATTCCCATCGCAATATGATATTAGTCTTCCAAGTCCTTGGTGAACTGGCTGTACCACCTAGCTTTTTGTGGAATTCATGTACCGGAACACCCAGATTCCCTCCATACTGCAATCTCTTCCTACTTCAGCAATATGCTCTTTTTCTACCTGCAATATATTTGCCTCATCATGTAACTGATCGGTTTCTCTTGGCAGATTCATGCCTTTGTCACACTTCCTCTCCTACCCCTCTTTGTTTCTTGAGCAAATTTATCAACTATATAGACTCAATTTGTTTGCTCAATTTATTAATTTAGATGTAAATAGTTGGGATGCTAGGACCGATTCCTGTGATATTCCATTCATGACAGTTTACCAGAAGAGAAAATAACTTCAGTTACCCTATGGTTTCCTTTTAACATATTAAACCTCTATCCACTTCAAAATATTATCTCCTTATCTCTAGTTGGCTTGAGAAATGCTGCTCAAAGAAGCTGTCCTGAAAACACCACCACACCTTCCAGACTACCTATGCCAATTTAGTACATTCAATCTCTATATCGGTCTAAATCAACCAGTTATTATTGTATCCTTCTCATAAGTATCCAATCTTTTTCTGTACATCCTGTCCTGTGTGGTGACTGCTAGCCTGCATATAAAATACTTGTAGAAGTGACCTCATGTCTTTATCTTTGATCTGCAACCAAACCGATTCTGCATTCTGATCTTTAGTTAAGTGGTGATCGTGGTTCTTTTGTAACCTCTCATGTGTATTATTGCACACTCAAATTTGCCTTCTCTGTCCCTTCCTTCCACTTTGTTTTGCTCTTGTCTTTTCAGTTCAATTCATCACATGTTCCCTCACCCTCACTATTTTCAAGTCCTCTACTGGAATTATCAACACTCAGCAGAACAGTTCCAAGCACAATTCAGGAGAACACCCCAAAATGTACAGCTCTGATTTGCCCTGTACTAACACCAGGTGTTTCATGAATCAAAAAATTTCCTGCACATCAATCTTTGAGCAGTGCATTTAACACTAATATTATGTATCGACACCAGTTTGCTCATGGTGAGAAGGTGTATAGGGTATAAGCAGGCAGGGAAAGACTTAAGCTTTGAGTTTTGTGAAACAAGAAGTTCACTGTGCATGAATCAGATCAGCTAAGAACTTACAGTTAACAATGGAGTGCTGGAGGTAAGGATAATGGGTCAACAAAGTGGAAAAGCAGTCATAATGTCAAGCCATTTAACAAGATGAGATAGCATTCAACATGTGAGGTCAGTTTAACAAGGTGAAAAGTATTCAGTGTGTAACAGCAAATGGCCGAGGGAGTTCCTTCCCACTCCAAAGTAATATAGTGAATCCTGCAAAGCAAATTCATTCGACTCTTGTTCTTCATTGCACAGAACTGTTTCTATTCCCCTGATTAGGCTGTCCCCAGTGCCACTATCTTTCTATTGAATTCTCTTGCATGAACAGCTTCCTGTGCTGTAACACTAGTCAGTTTGTTCATCAACCCTATGGCCGCAATTTCATACAAGGAAGTTGCAAGAACCTTTAACTCTTGGATAATAGCAAAAAGATGAGATTCTCCAACTTTTACTATCTAGTCACTGTCACACCCACCCTCCCTGACTATGAACTAAATCAGTGTCGAAAAGTGTGGGCACTGGAAAGGTACAGCAGGTCGGGCAGCATAGGAGCAGCAGAAGAGTCAACGTTTTGGGCATACGCCCTTCATCAGTAATTGGGGGGGGTTGACCGATAAATAGGAGGGTGGGGGAGGGGTAGGTAGGTAGCTGGAAAGGCAATAGGTAGATGCAGGAGGGCCGTGATTGTGATAGGTTGGTGGGGAGGGTGGAAGGAGAGGTGGGAAGGAAGATTGACAGGTCAAAAGGGTGGTGCCAAGTTGGAGGGTTAGATCTAGGATGGGGGAGAAGAGATATTTGGAAACCATATTGATGCCATGTGGTTGAAGCATCCAAAGGCCCTTTCTTCCTCCAGTTATTGGTGGCCTGGATCTGGCAGTGAACGAAATCAGACGACCCCATTCTCAGGTAAATGTCAAAATAAAGTGGCCAGGCAACTGTGCCTCTCCCTGATTTATCACTGTGTCTGCAGCTCGACCTTCAACTCAATGACTCTGAGCCAATGTTCCTCATGCTACAGACAATTTTTGCAGATGTGTATGCATGTCCATGAGCTTCCAAATTCGACAGCAACAAATTGGCTCGGTCACCTTGATTGCATTTTTGAGAGTGAATTATTTTGAAGTTAATGTCTCTTGTTCAATCTGTCCTTACCTTATTATTGAAATGCATGTACTAACTAGCCAGGTTGAAGTTCCCCAGTTAAGATAAATAGGGAATTCTCACCATCAAATTATTTCTTTATGATGTCTCAACTTAAATTCTTCTTCCCAAGCACATTCTGAATCATGATATCTTGTACCCCTGCTCTCACTGCTTGAAGAAAAGTCCAACTCTCCCATTTCATTTTAAGCACCTTTGCTCTTGCTCCTAAAGATGTTCGTTATCCATCAAGTTAGGAGTTAGCCTCTCAACCAGAAAAATATAACTCACATACTATGAATTACAGCAGTCTCAACACAAAACGCAATACCGCAACGCTAAGTGGATTTGTATCACCAGTTCCTCATAGAAGTGGTTTGCCAATTCATTCAATCACACCAAAGCAGAGATTGGTCAGAGGAAACTCAGGCTAGTAAACACTGAATGCTTCATGTTACCTGCCAATAGCATAGGGAAGGGATAAGGGCCCTTTTAAACAGATCAAAGTGGCAGATGCCAAACAAAATTGAAGAAAGGGAGCTCAAAAAGAGAAAACTGGTCAGACAAGAAAATGAAACTCATCAAAAGAAAACAAAATTGAAAGTATATACAGTGAAATGTTAATTTCAGAACTGATGCAAACAATGAAACTATGCATTTTCAATATTCTTTCATTACCACAAAACACTGAGATAATAGAGCAAATCTTCTCTTCAAGAAAGGTATCGTCTCCATTTTCAAGTTGCCAGTCCTATTCAATTTTCCTCATTTTTAAATACCTCAAAACTATCTCATTGATTCCATCGTCTTCGAATTGTTCTCCCAGTCCCTTCGAGAAATCACTGACCTCAGAAAGCTACCTTAGCAAAGTTCAATGCTTAAAGTCATCAACCAAAGCAAATCGGATATGGCAAGCAATATTTGCAAATCAATGAAAGATAAGCAGTTAACAATCAAACTTTTACAATCATGGTCTCTCAGTATTGTGAAGGCAAACACAAATAATGCAACACTTCAAGTCAGAGATATGCAGCATGGCAACAGACCCACAGTCCAACCCACCCATGCCAACTAGCTATCTTAAATAAATCTAGTCCCATTTGCCAGCAGTTGGCCCATATCTTTCTACATCCTTCCTATTCATGTACCCATGCCTTTTAAATGTTGTATTGGACCAGGCTCCACCACTTCATCTGGCAATGCATTACATACACGCATGCATCACCCTCTGCGTGAAAAGGTTGCCCCTTAGGTCCCTTTTAAAATGTTCCTCCTCTCACCTTAAACCTCTGCCCTCTAGGCCTGGATTCCACCATCCTGGGGGAAAAATCCTGGTCTGTTCTGAACCCTTTCAAATTTAACAACATCCTCCCTCCAGCAAGGAAACCAGAATTGCATCAAGTATTCCAAAATTGACCTAATCAATGTCCTGTACAGCCTCAACATAACCTCCCACTCCTGTACTCAATACTAACCAATAAAGGCAAGCATAGCAAATGTCATTGTCAATATCCTGTCTACCTGCAACTCCACTTTCAGGAACTATGAACCTGCACTCCAAGGTCTCTTTGCTCAGCAACACTCCCCAGGACCTTCCCATTAATTAGGTAAAGGTGAGGACTGCAGATGCTGGAAACCAGAGTTTAGATCAGAGTGGTGCTGGAAAAGCACAGCATCCAAGGAGCAGGACCATCGCCTAAGTCCTGTCCTGATTTGCCTTTCTAAAATGTTGCACCTCACATTTATCTAAATTAAGGCCCATCTGCCACCCCTCAGCCCACTGGCCCAACTGATCAAGGTCCCATTGTATTCAGAGGTAACTTTCTTCGTTGTTCATTACCACAATTTTGGTGTCCTCAGCATATGTATTAACCATACCCGCCATGTTCAAATCTAAATTCTTTATAGAAATGCCAAAACACAGAGGACTTAGGACAAAACCTTGTGGCACATTGCCGGTCACAGGCCTCTAATCTATAAAGCAACCCTCCACCACCACCACCATCTTCTAGATTTGAGCCAGTTCTGTATCCAAGTGACAAGTTTACCCTGCACTCCATGTGATCAAACCTTGCTAACTAGTACACCATGTGGACGCTTGTTGAACACCTTAAGTCCACAGAGATCACATCCACCACTGTCCCTTCATCAAATCATCTTTGTTACTTCTTCAAAAAGCTTAAAGTTATGGAGCTATGATTTCCCATGCACAAAGCCATTTTGACCATTCATAATCCTTTCCTTTCCAAATAAAAATATAGTTGACCAATTTATATGTAAAAGATAATGATACTGTGATTAAATTTCAAAATAAAACTGTGTCGAACATGCTATTATTTAGTAACAAAAATAACTTAATGACATCCAGGAGATTCTCGTTTCAAACAAAAGGTGTGTACTGTTGAAACCTTCAACCTTTTTGTTCCTTTTGGGTTCAAGTATTCTGATGGATTCCTGAGCATCCTCTCATCCCCATCCTCCTTAAACTGGAGCACATCAGATGTCAACTGCTTGCATTCTTATTTGTATTAAGTCCAAAACATCCATCAATCATGTTCCCTCAGAACAGACTCACACCTGGTTGTACAATGCCTAGATTTAAAATTCACAAAAACTGGAAGAATTGCAGATGCTGTACATCAGAAACAAAAATAGAAGTTGATGGAAAAGCTCAGCAGTTCTGGCCACATCTGTGAAAATAAGTTTCACTTGAGGAAACCGGAGAAAGGGTCACCAGACCCAAAACGTCAATTTTGATTTCTCTTCACAGATGCGGCCAGACCTGCTGAGCTTTTCCAGCAAATTCTGTTTTTGTTTAAAATTCTCATCTTTGTTTTTAAATGCCTCCAATGACTGTGCAAATCGGATCGATTACTTCTTTGATATCTGCACTTTAATTCACTAGCACTTCCCGATTTTAAATCACTCCATCACTGGTTACTGTGCCTTCAGTCATAAAAAGGTCTTATGCTCCAGAATTCCCTCCCCAAATCTGCTGCTCCATCTGTTAAAATATTCCTTAAAACTCACTTCTGAACAATCTGTCCTCAAGCCCTTTATGAGGTTTAATGAAACACTTCACATCCAAAATAATGAGAATGATCTGACTTTTTTTTTTAAAAAAGGTGCTGCATGATTTTAGCAAATTACATTGGTGGAAATGGAGCTCAAAACTATATTAACAATGAAAGCAGTTCTTTTACTGCTAATCTGCCTTACCATAAATCCCGTTAAATATTTGGCACACATTACAAGACAGCTGGAAAAATACTAGAAAATAGATCCTTCACTATCCTAAGCAAAATAACTTGACAAGAAAATCCATTCAGACATGTCATACTAACAGGATTGGGTATTGGGTATCCTTCACCTGGTTCTTAGTTCTCACTTTATTTAGTCTGTGATTGATTGTTTCAAACAAAATGAGTCAAGTTTTCTTGATCTGAAATAAAATTATTATGCGCAAACTGATTTACAACTGCCTTTACTTTCAGCTTTTGTAAAATAGTGTTTCAAATCAAATACTTGATGGCTGTGAAAACAAAAATTATACTTAAGTTGACAAAAGAAAAAGTGTTCAGGCAATGGTGCTCATTTCCTTAAACTCAGAGTTAACAATTAAAATAGATAACCTCTGAAAGAAATTGTCTCCCAATAAACAATAAAGGTAGAACTTTTCTGTAGGAGGAAATATTTCCAACATGGATAGAATTATTCTTACAGCAGCAATTTGTTCCTTACTGTCTTGTCCATACAAATGTAAGAAAGCTCAGTGCCACAGTACCAGGATTAACTGAGACAATTAACTAATGACATAATGACATTCTCACATGTTTCTCAGTGGCTGGTATTTGTACAGTACTTTTATTCTGTACACTATACTGGACAGGACCAATTATCAAACAAAGTTTGACACCAATTAAGTAAATCACATGAAGAGATGCTGATACATGGTAACTAAAGACTTGGACATAGTTAACTTTAAATGAGCATCTGGGAGAAGCAAAGTGATTGAGAGATGTGGGGGAATTCAAGGGCTTTGGGCTTAAACAGCTCAAAGCATTGCAATTTCTCTTTTGATCTCTTTATGACAGCAATGTGCAGAAGATCGGTAAAGCAAGTGACAAGGAGGATTACAACAGTGCACCCCATGGGGAGCAAAAAATATTTGACAATGACTTCTAGCTTTTGGAGTTCAACTGCGCTTGTGGACATCCCAGTAGGTGCAGTCAAATTTTCTCCATTATGATAATTAGCAGTCTCACTGTTAAACTTACCACGTGCTCTGAGGTTCCACAGGAATTTCTAAACGAGCTTGTCTCAAAGTGAAATATCTATGAAAGCAACCAAATAATATACTGCCTGTTTGGAGCCAAGTAAATGTCTGAGGCAAGCATATACTGTTTTAACCACTACTCCTTTATCTGGAGTAAAATGGGTCATCAGACTTTAAGGTAACGAAAACTACGATTGTGCAACAAAACTAAAATTTGTCATGGGAAACTCACTTCTCAATTCCTAAAATAAACCATGAAATAACAAGCTCTCATCCCAAAACTCAATGTCTATTAAAACAAAAAAATTTCCTGAAAGATGGTATTTAATCCCAGACCCCAATTTTACAAGATTTTCCCAACAGTTCTTTCAATATTTGACCCATGAGTAAAATGGTTTGTTTTAAACATCTCTGGAAACCTAATTGTTTTTAAGGAATCAGAAGAACTTTTAAGAGTTTGAATCAATTGTTAAAATAATGGTGTTTTATTGCAGAAGGAGCAATAATGATCCATGGGACCTGGCAGGCACAAACCTGAAAGCAGTAGCAACAGGAAGGCAGTCGAGATACAGAGGCTACGTGGGCACAGACAGAACAAAACAAAAAGCTGTAAAGAACAGAGAAGACACATTTAAGGAATAGTGTATAATATAGTTAAAATGGTCAGAACTGCAAACAGGTTCTGAAACAGGTTGTGAATTGCTAAGGTATGCAGCTTTGCCAGAGCCAAGAGTGTTCAACAAGATTTATTAAAATAACTAGATGAAGTCGTGGGGAAAATCTTCTTGGCACAGGAGTACAAATTGAGCTCGTGAGAATCTACAGAAGTGTGCCATTTCAGACAAGACAGTTAATGGGGGACCTCAATGGAACATGGCTGTCAATGAACACGACTCAAGGACTGAATCATTTGAATGGGAAAACAAAAGATCGTATATAGACAAAAGACCAAGTGAGAACTTTGGAATTATACAAGGTATTACAGGTCTGCAAGTTATCCATACAAATTACAAGTATAGAGTCATAGGGTCATAGAGATGTCCAACCCGTCCATGCCAACCAGATATCCCAACCCAATCGAGTCCCATCTGCCAGCACCCAGCCCATATCCCTCCAAACCCTTCCTATTCATATACCCATCCAAATGCCTCTTACATATTGCAATTGTACCAACCTCCACCACTTCCTCTGGCAGCTCATTGCATAAACGTACGACCCTCTGCGTGAAAAAGTTGCCCCTTAGGTCTCTTTTACATCTTTCTCCTCTCACCCTAAACCTATGCCCTCTAGTTCTGGACTCCCCGACCCCAGGGAAAAGACTTTGCCTATTTATCCTATCCATGCCCCTCAATTTTGCAAACCTCTATAAGGTCACCCCTCAGCCTCCGACGCTCCAGGGAAAACAGCCCCAACCTGTAGCTCAGATTCTCCAACCCTAACAACAGCCTTGTAAATCTTTTCTGAACCCTTTCAAGTTTCATAACATCTTTCCGATAGGAAGGAGACCAGAATGTTCCAACAGTGGCCTAACCAATGTCCTGTACAGCGGCAACATGACCTCCCAACTCCGTACTCAATACTCGGACCAATAAAGGAAAGCATACCAAACGCCTTCTTCACTATCCTATCTACCTGCGACTCCACTTTCAAGGAGCTATGAACCTGCATTCCAAGGGCTCTTTGTTCAGCAACACTCCCTAGGACCTTACCATTAAGTGTATAAATCCTGCTCAGATTTGCTTTCCCAAAATGCAGCACCTCGCATTTATCTGAATGAAACTCATCAGCTACTTCTCAGCCCACTGGCCTATCCGTTCCAGATCCTGTTGTAATCTGAGGTAACCCTCTTCGCTGTCCACTACACCTCCAATTTTGGTGTCATCTGCAAACTTACTAACTGTACCTCTTATGCTCGCATCCAAATCATTTATGTAAATGACAAAAAGTAGAGGGCCCAGCACCAATCCTTGTGGTACTCCATTGGTTACAGGCCTCCAGTCTGAAAAACAACCCTCCACCACCACCCTCTGTCTTCTACAGTTGAGCCAGTTCTGTCTCCAAATGGCTAGTTCTCCCTGTATTCCATGAGATCTAACCTTGCTAATCAGTATCCCATGGGGAACCTTGTTGAACGCCTCACTGAAGTCCATATAGATCACATCTACTGCTCTGCTCTCAATCTTTTTGTTACTTCTTCAAAAAACTCAATTAAGTTTGTGAGACATGATTTCCCACGCACAAAGCCATGTTGACTATCCCTAATCAGTTCTTGCCTTTCCAAATACATGTACATCCTGTCCCACAGGATTCCCTCCAACAACTTCCCTCTAACAACTCGGAGGTCAGGCTCGCCGGTCTATAGTTCCCTGGCTTGTCTTTACCACCCTTCTTAAAACAGTGGTACCACGTTTGCCAACCTCCAGTCTTCCGGCACCTCACCTGTGACTATTGATGATAGAAATATCTCAGCAAGAGGCTCAGCAATCACTTCTCCAGCTTCCAACAGAGTTCTCGGGTACACCTGATCAGGTCCTTGGGATTTATCCACCTTTAACCGTTTCAAGACATCCAGCACTTCCTCCTCTGTAATCTAGACATTTTGCAAGATGTCACCATCTATATCTTCCATATCCTTTTCCACAGTAAATACTGATGCAAAATATTCATTGAGTATCTTCCCCATTTTCTGTGGTTCCACACAAAGGCCGCCTTGCTGATCTTTGAGGGGCCCTATTCTCTCCCTAGTTACCCTTTTATCCTTAATATATTTGTAAAAACCCTTTGGATTCTCCATAATTCTATTTGCCAAAGCTATCTCATGTCCCTGTTTTGCCCTCCCAATTTCCCTCTTACGTATACTCCTACTTTCTTCATACTCGAAGGATTCACTCAATCTATCCTGTCTATACCTGACATATGCTTCCTTCTTTTTCTTAACCAAACCCTTAATTTCTTAGTCATCCAGCAATCCCTACACCTACCAGCCTTCCCTTTCACCCTGACAGGAATATACTTTCTCTGGATTCTTGTTAAAAAACACAGCGTCCCTGGGTCTTTGAGCCATCTGTCATTCAATGACTTGACGATTTACACAGTTGCAGCCTCATCTCACTTTCCTGCCTTTTCCCATATTATGACTCCCTTGTTCATAAAAGGAGGAACTCAGTTTACAAACTTTGTTTAATACTCTAACTTCTCAGTTCTCCAATAATGGAAAAACATGTTTTTCAGTATCCACCCTGTCAATTTCTCTTGGGACTGTATGTTTTAATAATCATGTTTTAATTGTCATTCCTCTGAAATTCAATGAATACAGCTCCAATCTGTCCCAACAATCCACAAGTTAACTCCTTCAAACTCAAATCAGTGGAGTGAAATTCTGTGTATTACAAACAAACAAAATTAAACCAAAATAGATAGTATCACAGAAGCCGATTATTTTAAGATCTTTGACAGTAGTCCATCAGGACCTGAAAACGCATCAGCCTTTAATTCAAACAATCCAATCAGTACTATTTCCCTTGACAGTATAGTTGTTTAATGTTCCTCCTTTCCTTTCATGCCTTGTTTTACTATTATTTCTGAATATGGTTTCTGTTACAATGGAGAGGCACGCAAATTATCTGTTCATTTCATCAGGTGGCACAGTGGTTTGTGCTGGTGTCTCACAGCACCAGGAAACCGGGTTTGATTCTAACCTTGGGCAACTGTCTGTGTGGACTTTGCATATTCTCCATGTGTCTGCGAGCATTTCCTGTGGGAGCTCCACTTTCCTCCCACAGTTCAGGAATGTGCAGGCTAGGTAGATTAGCCATGGTTCACGAATATCCTTTCATGAGAAAAACTGCCATCCTTACCTGGTCTGTGACTCCAGACCCAAAGCCATGTGGTTGACTCTCAACTGCCCTCTGGGCAATTGATTTTGGCTGAGCCAGTGATGCCCTCCTTCCATGAACAAAAAAAAATGCAGGGGTACAGGAATAGGGATGAGTTTGAGTGGGATGGTGTGTTACGATAGGAGGCAAACCCCTCTGCTAATTTCAACGAGCCACAGAATAAAATTAGAGGCAAGGAACAATCCTAGAGGTCACTATTTAAAGTAAAAGTTAACAATTGTATTCTTTAAGTCCAACAGAAAATTAAAACCAACAACTATTTACAACTCCTTTCTCTGAAAAATATCTTTTACTTCCCACTCTACAATATTAGTTCAATATAAAATCCTGATTAAGATTTACAATAAACAAATCACATTTCAAAAACTAGTCAGCCTTGTCGATTCTCCTTTGTAGACTTTCTTCTGCAGATTTTCTCTAGGTCAGTTTCGATGTTCTGCTTTGCAAACTTCTTTTAGAGAGGTACCTTTCAGAGAGCTGTTCTGCTGACTGTCTGTACTTGATGGTGGTTTTGGCAGCTCTCCTCTGAACTGTTTCAAATGTCCAGATTTATATCCCAAAACATCAGATCATTTCACTGGTTCTGATGTTGTCAAAATAGTAAATTTAAATTTGACTGGATTTTGGTATCTTGGGGCATAAGTTAAACTGATTGGCCGAATTTGAATTCATTTTTCTATCATTGCAACTCAGCTACACTGTTGGTTTCACAGTCAAGTGCTACATTTTAACTTCTTTCAGTACGCTCAGTGCCTCTCTAAGTCCGTGTCAGCTTCCAGTCTCTCAAAGGTGCAATAGACACCTACAGCTTCAAAACAACTGTTCAGACTTTATGGGGTTACTGGCCTCTTTTTGCACTGTAGAGATCCCAATCATTCTATAATAAGGAAATCACACAAAATATTAAGAGGGGCAAACACATGTTTCTACCTATTGTGAAGCTTTTTTCCTCCATCACCCATCCATCTCTTCCTTTTGCTGTAAATTGGTTCTTCACTGTTGGCTTACATTTACAGATCCTTGATAGATCTGCAATGAGAAGGCACTGCTTTATCTCATCAGTAAAATGGGTGTTGAAGATATCTTTATTAATGCCTGAAGCCGCTGCACTAGAAACTAGTATCATCATGGTAATCTTTGAGCAATATTGGCCTTGTATTGCATAAAGTAGCTGCATCAACTAGCTCTCACTTTGAAACCTTTGCTGGAATGAGAAACTTGGTTTGGCCATTTATTTGTGGATGCACACAATGCATTTCTGATAACAATGTAACTATTCAGATGATTGAGGACTGATTCCAAAAGCAGTCTTCACAAGATCAAGCCAGTGGTTGGTCCTCACCATCATGATGCATTTGGTCATTGCATCTTCATGGCAGATTACTTTTTTTTTCCATTTTCACACCAGTTTTTCTATTCACACCAACACCCCTCACCACAACACATTGGATGAATTGGCACAAGTCACAACTTGTATCTAGAAGTAATTCCGTACACCAGTTTGTTTTGCTCCATAACCATCCTGTACATCACTTGCAATGCCATGCCTAGTCTGCTCGGATGGGAGTCTTGAACTCCTACACTCTCAACACAGCCCGTGTTATCACGATCCTGTGCGCTGGCTTGAAATCAAGGGAAACATCCAGCTGTCGGGTTTGATGCTGAAGGGGGCAGTGCAACTTAGATGCTATGCACAAAGCATATTTTTGCCTGGTTTTACAAGTGGACTTGATGTGGTACCTAGTTGGACATGTCTCCTAATTGTTTCTGATTTACTCCTCTCAAGGCATTCCAATTTTACAGTTTTCCTCATTCCATTAAAGTGGTCACCTAATATGATTTCCAATTCACACTTCTGCAAGGTAGCACCAAATATGGCAAATTAAATGAAGGAGACAATGTAGTAAGTGCCATTTCGGGAGTTCAGGAATGAACATTTCTATACACTTTGTCTCAAGGTAGGATTGACAATACATCAGCACCTACCTATTCATTATTCTTTCCTTTACTTTGTGAAATTGTTATTTATATTGCATATTGTATTAATCTTGCTCCATTTAGAGCGGAGTAGTCCCTCTATAATTGGATGCTGAAGTGCTGAAATTTTTATATTGATGCTTCTGTAACTAGTAAGGGCATCAGCATTTCATATCCATTTTCACGCCTCACTTTGTGCCATAAAAATCTGGCTCAAATTTTACTCCTCTGTAAATGCAACATCACTGGTCAAGGTTCAAGCTGCCATAGTTGGACCTGATGTCATTAGCTGTGAAATGTTATCTGGCCATGATCCTCTACAGTTTTAAATTTGTGATCCCTGTTTTAGTAATTCAAAGAGGAATAAAATTAGCAGAGTCCAAAGAATGCTGACATTGAGCACTGAAAATAAACTTGCAGCAGTGAAACCAAACTGAAGTGCTTTTAACAAGCATTAAGTAAAATTGGTCAAACACCAGCGTGGTAAAATAAACTGTACTCAGTTCACATGTCAGAATAAAACCATTTAAATTTCTCAGATCTCCATGTGTTACAAAATATTTCTGACAAGAATCAGGAATGAGAAATTTACCAAAGTTAACTGGGTTATTTAAAACAACTTCAGAAGAGATAGAAAATTTGTACTTATTAAGCATTTGCCCAAGAATGAGCACAATGTTAGAAGATTAATTCACTTCCTTCAGATGCCAAGAAATAGGAACAATGTATGGCCAGTAATAATTGTCCCAGTCAGAGCTGCAACAGTTATGATTCTGTGTACAAAAGCATGTTGAAAGGATCAAGAGACCAGGCAATGAACTGCAATTTAGTGCAGTGCAGTGCAATTGGATCAAACAGGTTATAGGTAATAACTTTTTAACAAGCCCTGTACAATACTAATGGGAAGAGTTTGGTACCTGACAACATCACAACTGAATCTACTTCATTTGGTTGCTTGAATCTCAAAAAAAAAGCCAAATCAAACTGAATTGTAGAATTTTCCAATAGTCCATGAGCTCTATATGAAACTCTACATTGCCAACAAGGAATGTTTCTGTGACGGACAAGAATTTACAGTCTGTCATAGTTTGTGACAAGTTCTCGGATATACTCGTTATGTCTGAAGCTGCGGTATTACTACTCAAAGTAACGCAATCGGGTCATTAGGGCCAAATTAAATCAGTTCCCCAGTTAAAGCTATGATTTGAGTTTAACATATGGCAATTTCATTGGCAAGGAGGCAAATAAGATTTTGTGTCATTAAGACAAGATGATGCTGACATGGAAGATTGATGTCCACATGGGCCCATTCTCATCCCAACTACATCAAGAAACCCAAATCTATTCCACTTATGACCTAATACATGGCAAGAAGAAACTTCAATGCATTAGTCTGGAACTCGTGACCCTTGCACTGAGAGTTAGTACTGAGCTATGTAATTTCAACAGAAAAGCAGGCTTTCAATTGCATATCATGCATCAAGTAAATACAACCAAAACAAAGTATGCGATCTTCATGTGTTTGGTCATGATGATGCCATGAACAGGTCTCAAAGATATGGCAACATACCGACATGAGACAAACACACGATGCAAATAATCCTACAGCCTAGAGACCAAAATTCTAAAGGCTGCATAATTGTGCATTGTTCCATATTTACACATGAAGTGCTGAGCGCTACTAAATACATAGATGGGTATAATTCTTGTCCCAAAAATATAAAGTGAATTTTACCTTTTTGTTTGAAGCATTATTTGTCTGTTCAGTTCTGCTTGAAATATGTTCATTTTTTTTGTTTGATTGAACAAAACCTGATTCACCAGTTTTCTTTAAATCGGCTATAGTTGAGATTATTTCATTGAAGGAAAATTAGCCACTTTTGGAATCATAGTCTCATGCCAATTGTCAAATGGATCAAAACAAAATATGCAAATTCAATTTCACTTGGATAGTAAACAATTTTCCATGTTCAGATGGCAACTAGTATCAGAGATAAACAGCACGGAAACAGACACTGCAGTCCAACTCATCCATGCTGACCAGATATCCTAAACTCATCTCATCCCATTTGGCTCATATCCCTCAAAACCCAAACTATTCACATCCGGATGCCTTTTAAATGTAATTGTCCCAGCCTCCACCAGTTCGTCTGACAGCTCATTCCATGCATGCACCACCCACAGCATGAAAATGTTGCTCTTTAGGTCCCTTTTAAATCATCTCCTCTCCGCGTAAACCTATACCTCTAACTATGGACCTTGTCAGTTTACTCCAAGCCCCTCATGATTTTATACAGCTCTATAAAGGTCACCCCTCAGCTTCTGATGTTCCAGGGAAAACAGTCCCAGCCTATTCAGCCTCTCCCGATAGATCAAACCCTCCAACCCTGGCAACATCCTTCCTATAGAAGAGATACACTAGAAGTGCACGCAGTATTCCCATTGTGGCCTAACCAATGTCCTATATGGCCACAACATGACCTCCCAACTCCTGTACTCAATGCATTGACCAATAAAGGCAAACATATCCTATCTACCTGCAACTCCACTTTCAAAGAAGTATGAACCTGCACTCTAATGTTTCTTGGTTCAGCAACACTCGTGAGGACCTTAGCATTAATTGTACAAGTCCTGTTCTGATTTGCTTTTCCAAAATGCAGTACCTCACACTTATCTAAATTAAACTATCTGCCACTCGAGGGCCCATTGGCCCATCTGATCAAGATCCTGTTGTAATCAGAGGTAACATTCTTTGCTGTCCATTTACACCTCCAATTTTGGAGTCATCTGCAAACCTAGTAACTATACATTCCATGTTCACACCTAAATCATTTGTGTACATGTCAAAAAGTAATGGACCCAGCACCAATTCTTGTGGCACACTGCTAATCACAGGCATCCAGTTTGAAAAGCAACCCTCCACTACCGCCATCTGTCTTCTACTTTCGAGCCAGTTCTGTATCCAAATGGCTAGTTGTCCTTGTATTCCATGTGATCTCACCTTGCTAACCACTCTACCTTGTTGAACACCTTACTGAAGTCCATATAGATCATGTCCACCACTCTGCCCTCAGTCGTCTTTGCTACTTCTTCCAAAATTCAATCAAATTAGAGAGACATGATTCCCCATGCACAAAGCCATGTTGACTATCCCTAATCAGTTCTGTTCTTAATTCTGTTCTTTAAAAGTATACACCTAGAAATTTCTGTTGGATGATAAAAACTGTTGGGAATCTGTAGCCAAAAGTAATCTTCTTACGAAGCATGATAAAGTTTGGTTTATTGCTACAACCACTGTAACTATCAAGATATTGAACTTAAATTTGAAGCCTATTCGCAGCTAACATCAATGAATTAAAAAGGAAGAAAGTGTAAAAGACATTTCATTCAATGTATTGTTATGAAGTCAAAGTGTGTACTGTACCTTTTAGGGAGATAAAGTGTTATTCTGAACTGAGAGCTTATTATCACCTGTGTATACGACAAAATGGCAGTCCCACAGTGTACTGGAAAATTAAAAATTGGCTGTGAAATGGATACCTGAGTTTTAGTTGCTGTTTTCATGACAAGTCAAATTTAACCAGTTTAAGTTATGCCCCAGGAAACTAAATGGAGTTTGAATCTATTGTTTTTGCCAACATCAAACCAATGAGCTGATTGATGCTGAGGGGGTATAAAATGTGGGCATTCTGAAACGTGGTCAGAGAGCAACTGCTGTTGAGGCAAATGCATGGAGAGCTAACATCTTGCTCTCTAGGAAATTAACAAACTCTCTATCAAAAGGTCCCTTTTCATATGAAACATACTCACAGTAAAAAACAATGACGATGACCCGGGGACATATTCAACCCAAAGCAGAAAGACAAAGACATCAGCAGTTTTTGAAATTAAGTTAAGTTTATGTAATCATTATGTATTTTATTGGAACAGAGTAGTTATAGATTTTGAAGCAAACAGTAAACAGTTAAGAAACAAGGGGAGTGCTTAGAATTATGAATACTTGTTAAATGTTCACATTTTGCAGTTTAAAAAAAATCGATGTTATTTAAATAGTGGATTTGGAGAGTTCTCCATCTCTCATATTTCAACAGATTATGAAGCAAGGTGAGTTTTTCTGGGTGTTTGGTTTAATTAACAGAGGGATCACCTCTGTCATGAAAAGAGTATCACAAACCATTTCTATCTTTTTTGTGTTTGTGTATCATTAAATCAGAGGCTCAACACAACAGCTCAATGATGGAAACTTTTTTTTACACTTTTTATCTGCAAGCAGCAGTATTTCCGTGTCACTGGGTTAATAACCTAAATTTTTACTCAGCAATATTTCAAGGAGAAACCTCAAATCAATTTGCAATAAATTTAATCCTTGCTCAAATAGTCCACATGCAACTTTTTTTTAAAAATGAAAATGAAACATGGCCATCAAATAAAAAGTGTACGCACTAAATAAAATATACTTAATGCCAAGAAATTAATATACATCCAATACAAGAAATGGATGATGTTATGATCCAGGATGATGCTTATATTGAGCAAGTGACATCAGAGGCTGAAACCTGGCTTGATAGATCATTGTTTAATTTGGTGGTAACTGGATGGTCTCATTGAAACAATAGCAAGCAAAATTGCAGATTTCATTTCAAAAATAAAATAAAAGTTGATTAACCAAAAGCAAAGATAATATCATAGATTAAGCCATTCAATTCACTTGTGTCACAAATTCAAACATTTTTAAATAGTGCCAAGATCAAGATTTGGGAGTGCTGAAATTTTTAAGTTAAACTCAAATGGAAAATTTCAATTACAGAGACACCATCAAACAAGAAAGACAATTTCCATTGGAATCACACCTTGGTAGGCACACATTTGGCAGATGGAATTCAATACATCGGTGGTCAAGTTTTCCATGCAGAAAAGTCAAAACAAATTAATCCATACAGATATTCCTTGAAATATTACTGAAGTGATTAATGATAAAGTTGAAACAAATTCAAGGATCACTTGGAAATGTCTATCTGCAGCAATAAATCAAACAAACAATGTAAAACATTGCCTCCAAAAAAATGGAATAGACTACTAATCAAATCAATTCATGCTATATCCCAAAGTGTTCAGCAGCAACTCAGGTAGTCATTGAAGCACAACAAGCAGTGAACTAAGGGGCACAATATTTGAAGAAAAATAGATCAATGTGACTGCCTCCTGATACTAAATAGATCTCGACATCACAATGGGCATCAAAATGTGGCATTTATGACAAATATTTTCTACTCCAAATTACAGGGTCAAATAAGCTCTGCAGTATCAACCTTATCTGCTGCAGTATGCTGCAGAGTTCATCTGCTCAATAATTCCTGCATCTGAATAAAGAGTGAAAATAGTTGCAGTGCACAAGCTCCATAAAAGTTTTCCTTTTAAGGCAGCCACATTCAGAAAACTGAACATTTCCTTAAAAGGTCACTGTTCATTTGCACACGTGCTTCTTTCAGTTTGGCTTGAAGGAGCAAACAGACAATTACTCTCATGATCTCTCTAAATTCTACACTGTCCATGAGTAATGCACTCACATAATGCATTTGAATTTTTCACAGTACTCTAGCAACATTAAGATCTGTTCCTTTAAAATTGAAAAGGAACCAACACAAAAGGAATAAAACATTTCAACTGATTTTCTGAATGTAATTTGAATGAAATTGTCTGAACCAGGACTAAAGATCACAGAATTCTGAACACACTGGATTCTGTGCACAAGTGAAGTTCCTGTGGCCCTTAACACTGCTTTTAAAATCATTTTACTCACTCAGTCAGTCTACATTACAGATCAAAATGATGATGATGGCAAGTTTCCACATGAGCTTGCGTTTGACAAGGGTTTTCAAATTGAGCTTGTTTTGGTCAGGTGCACATAGACTAATGCCCACCCTTTTAAAAAAAGTTTCCAGTTACTAAAATTGTGTGCACTGAGGTGAAAATAATTAATGATTCAACATCCCCTTTCCTTAAGAAAAAGTCCTTTTCAACTGTTTAATAATCAGTCTGCTCACAGATGGAAGACCAGATACTCTTACTGAGTTGTGTATACATTTGACTTAAAGCCATTTTCAGCTTCTTAATACAACTGTCTACATTTTTGATTCACAGTGAAATGAAAAGCAGGTGAAATTTTATTACAATAATTGATTGCCCTGACTTATGGATAATTTACGTTTTTGATTATGCTGATACATTTTTGTGAAATCTGAACTTTCTGAACCAGAGTTTTAACCAATCTCCAACTGCAACTCAAGTACAAACTTACCCATAATGCCAGTCTTGTTTGTTTGGATGAAGTTTTATTTGGAACCCAAATCTTGACACTGATGGAGTGTTTGCAGTGTATTAGAACATTTGTGAAGAATCTGATTTTCAAGTAACACAGTGCTCAACTATAACTCTGGAGAAGGTATCATAGATTTCCAATACAATTAATTGTCTGATCTCAGTCTGAACTCAACATATTTTACAATAATCTGAACTTCTTCAATTAAGTACAAAGCACAACTCTACAGTCAATTATACAATTCAACTTTCATTGCTGCATCTTACTGTACTGATGTCATGAAATGCTTAGAATACCTCAATACAGTACAGTTTTAGGGAATCAATATTTGTATACTTAAATGTAGTAAACCAAACAACAGTATTAAAGATCCGTTATTTCACCTGTGTCAGAAACAGAACACCATTACGAAACAGGAAACTTGAACTTTTGTTGTTCCCAATAAGAAAATTAAAAGCAAACTGATTTTGTCTAGACGTGTGAAAAATAGTTCTTAAAAGTACTTGAAACATTCTATCAAGCAAAACTGCTCAACTGTTGCTACAAGTGATCAGCAATGCTCACAACTTGTGCTTGTACAAGTATCACCTTAAAACATAAGCATGTAGTTGCAGCTCAATGCATATGCCCTCTCAGAGCAAGTATTACATAGCACATTTTAAAATAAAGAAAACATATACTGTTAATACACCCCAAGCCATGTTTCAATATTCCATTCTGAATTCCATTTTCTTGATTCTCAGTTTGACAGAACACCAATTTCCTTCCAGTGACCCCCTCAAAACCAGTAGCCAATTGTTTCACGAATAATACCAGTCACATAGTGAAGGTTTCAACAAAGTAAGGCTCTTTGGTTACATCTGGCACATATGATGCATGAAACAGACATTTTCAATACGACCAATGGGCAACCTATACTGGAAAACATGAAAGTAAGGTCACATTCAATTGAAAACAAGTTTTAATCTTTGAAATGACGATACTGCTAGGATACAGCCATATCCAGCAGTTTAGTTTTTTTAAAAAACGATTCCTCATGGTAGGCTGGTTAGCAAAGTTACATCTCATGGAATACAGGGAGAACAAGCGATTTGGATACAGAACTGGCTCAAAGGAAGACGACAGAGGGTGATGGTAGAGGTTGTTTTTCAGACTGGAGGCCTGTGACCAGTGGAGTGCCACAAGGATTGGTGCTGGGTCCACTGCTTTTCATCATTTATATAAACAGATTTGGATGTGAATACGGGAGGTCTCGCTACTAAGTTTCCAGATGACACCAAAATTGGAGGTGTAGTGGACAGCAAAGGTTACCTTAGAGTACAACAGGATCTTGATCAGATGGGCCAATGGGCCGAGAAGTGGCAGATGGAGTTTAATTTAGATAAATGAGAGGAGATGCATTTTGGGAAAGTAAATCTTAGCAGGACTTATACACTTAATGGCAAGATCTTAGGCAGTGTTGATGAACAAAGAGACCTTGGAGTGCAGATTCATAGCTCCTTGAAAGTAGAGTCACTGGTAGTTAGGAGAGTGAAGGTGGCATGGTGTTTTGCTTGCCTCTAGTGAACAGAGCACAGAGTATAGGAGTTGGGAGGTCATGTTGCATGTGTACAGGACGTTGGTTAGGCCTCTTTTGGAATATTGCGTGCAATTCTGGTCTCCTTCCTATTTGAAGGATGTTGTGAAACTTGAAAGGGTTCAGAAAAGATTGACCAGGATGTTGCCAGTATTGGAGGATTTGAGCTCCCGGAAGAAGCTGAATAGGCTGGAGCGGTTTTCCCTGGAGCAGAGGCGAAGGGTGAGAAATTATGTTGCTGTAAATGTAACACATTTGCTGAAGAGAATGCGGGAAAGTGCTTGTTCAGAAGAACTGAGGGCACCAGTTCTAGTGTCAATGGATCACTGTAAATAAGGCGATAAAATTTGTTCACTTGTGCAATTAGTGGTAGTACTTCCTTCTCATGCCGAAACCGCATATTTCACAATAGGATGTAGAATAATTAAATTGCTGGATTATATCAAAGACTCTTAAAATTCATATCCTGACAGGCTACTTAAAAACTGACATAGTAAGCAAGTTGGAGGATGTTTGAGTGAGTGAGTGAGTGAGTGAGTGAGTGAGTGAGTGAGTGAGTGAGTGAGTGAGTGAGTGAGTGAGTGAGTGAGTGAGTGAGTGAGTGAGTGAGTGAGTGAGTGAGTGAGTGAGTGAGTGAGTGAGTGAGTGAGTGAGTGAGTGAGAGAGAGTGAGAACACACATTCTTTTGTAAATTACATTCACTGTCTGAAGGGTTCATGGCATACAGCAAGAGTGTGATCAGGAGCTGGTGAAAAATTAACTCTACGATCTGATTTGATTGGTTTGTCATGGATTGAACGTTTGTGTGTTGTTCGCAGGGGTGAGATCCGTGAATGTTATGAATTTAATTTGTATTTTGGGAATCTAAGATCATTTTGAAAGAAAAAGCTATTTTGTAGGATGATACTGGACAGGCTCGCTGAGCAAGGTGATGCCATGAGCTTTTTCACATAGTTTAGATGTATTCGATGTATTTAGATGTATTAGCCAATACAAATTGACCATTTGGCCTGGCTGGATCAAGGTTGCCCACTTTGATGTGCATGTAGTTTACTTAGTTAAGCATACTCAGACATGTCAATGAGTTTCTCTTCCTCCGCTTTTGCCATTTTATTGCTGCTTATCTGATTAAGGACATGTGGCATTTTTGTAATTTTATTACCAAATTCTGTTATAAATTCGGTTTTATTGTTTGCAGCAATAAAAGGAATAGCCTGAGAGAGCTCTTCAGCATAAGAGCTGGCGATGCTCCTCTGCTAATGGTTTTGGAACCTGAGATACCTACAAGCCAGGCTTGAGCTAGGACATAGTGTAACGTCTATTTACCACAAGCGTTAAGGTAATAATTTAAACTAAATTGTACGAATTTTATATTCCAGACTATCACAGAGTATGAACCAAGAGGGGCTATAGGTGGAGTCCATCAGGGATTCCCTGAGCCATCTCAAATAAGTATTTAAACAAGGGGTGACCCTACAGACATTAATAAAGCCATGAGGTGCATGGATAGGGCAAATAGACAAGGTTTTTTCTCTGGGGTGGGGAGAGGGTCCAGAACTGGAGGGCATGGGTTTAGGGCGAGAGGGGAAAATTTTTAAAGTGACCTAAGGGGCAACTTCTTCATACAGAGGGTGGTGTGTACGTGTGCGCAATGAGCTGCCAGAGGAAGAGGAGGAGGCTGGTACAATTAGAACATTTAAAAAGGCATCTGGATGGGTATATGAATACCAAAGGTGTAGAGGGATATGGGCCAAGGGCTGGCAAATAAGACTAGACTAAGTTAGATATCAGGTCGGCATGGATGAGTTAGATTGAAGCATCTGTTTCCATGCTGTACATCTCTAGGACTTAAAATGTAAAGATCCTTCAGCTCATTCAGTGTTTCACTAAGCAAACAATGAATTTGCAAGAAACTGAGATGTTCATCATCCAAGTTTCTTACCCTCATTTGAATGGGCTTAGTCAGTTTAACCTGGAATTGAATGGACATAAGATGACTTTCTAAAAAAGGTTTCCTATATTTCTGGACATTATGAAAAGAAGTTATACAACTCTTGAGTTAGCCTTATTGTCACAATTACTCAAATGAGTATAGTGAAAAGTTGATAAGATGTCACTTACAGCACCACAGGTCCAAAAAGATACCTAGCTACAATCCTTAGTTACAGAATAGAAAAAAGAAAAAAAAAGTTACTTACAGCTATACATAGCATAACCAAAAGGTCATAAAAACAAAAAGCACAGTTAAAAAGACAAACATCGCAGTCTCTCTGCAGCAGACCAGTGCAGGGGGCCATCACCATGCTCTGCACTGGGCCACTTTCCCCACTCCCACAACCACTATGTTCCATACTGGGCTGCTGGTCACTGGCATCCCCCATTCCAGCTGCTCTTCGTGTACTTGGAATTACTTATGACCTCCTCAACTGATTTTCAATAACTATGTATATCCATTTTTAGTGTGGGATTTGTCATGACTCATAACTCATCTTTGATAGCTTAATACAGTTAAGCACATTGAAATCTATACAATTAATTTCCAGCTGTACTGTTTGGTATAGACCTAATTAAAATACATTGTAGCAACTAGCAAAACTAGAAATGGTTATTTACGTTTAGTTTATGGAACAGGAACAACGTTTGCAAAGTCTAGCATTTATTGTCCAACAGTATTGGTGAAACCCAATAGTTGTATCGCCATATTACTGCTCATGAGAAAATTGCTGGATTTCAACCCAATAGAAGTAAAGGAATGGTGATATAGCTTCAAGTCAGCATAGTTTGTAGCTTAGAAGATAACTCATAGGCTTTAGTCTTTTCATATTTCTGCTACCATATCCACACAGTTGAAGGTCACATGTTTGGAAGATGCTTCTAAAGGTATCGTGGGAACCATTGCAATGCATCTGAAAGATGGTAAAATCCGATGTGCCAAGTGTGGAGATAGCAAATGCTGAAGATGGTGGATGGTAATGCCAATCAAGTGGACTACTGTGTTTTAGATTTAGCAGAGCTCAGTTGTAGCTGCATTCACTGAGGCAAATGTAGTCAATTCCACCATAGTCCTGATGCATGCCTTGAAGATGATGGGTTAGACTTTGGAAGTCAGTTGCTGAGTTACATGTTGCACAATTGCCAGCCTTTGAGCTGGTCTGCATTTGTCGCAACAGAACTGAAACAGTTGGTCCAGTGAAGATGATGAAGCTCCAAAGCCAAAGTACATTTTATCACCTGGCTACTCGAAGTGCTTTCCAAGCAGCATTGAACAGCTGAAAACAAAGTGGAAGAATATGAAGAGCAGGTTTTCTTGTCCATACATAACTTAATACTTAAATTGGTTCCACAGTCATGGTTGAGGATTCAACTACCCCACCACCTTTGATTGGTTTGACCTAGCCTTGGACAATTAATACTCATGGATGTTGATGGAGGTACATGGGTTTTAAACTTAAAAGTAACCCACTCACCAAACCACAGGATGTTGATGGACAGCATGCAGGAAGGAAGTAGTGATGCTTTTGTCATATGTCACAGCAAAATAACGAGATTCTCACTTAATGGAGCGGATCCTTTCCTGACACTTGTATAGTGTATGTTATTTGCCACTTATCAGTTTACAACTGAAATGCTATCTGGAACTTGTTGCATGCAGACAAGCCACTTCACTATCTGCAGGGTTGTGATCTGATCAGTTGACGGAGATGAACGAGCTCTACATGTATGCAAAACAAGAACAGCATGTTACAATCTTGTTTCCACTGGGTATCCTGAACAGACATTTCTCGTACCATCACATCCCTTCATAAGTAAAATTCAGGAACAACTTTTTGAATTCACTTCGGTGTTTCTGTATTGTCATTTTGTTTTAAAATGAAGAACAATGATAGATGGAGCTAATCACCTTATTTTAAAAAGGTGAAAACATTGTAACGATCCTCTGGGACAGTCACTAATATATAAAGAAATTCCAAAAACCAACAAAAAACAATAGGCCACCAAGTTACACACCTTGTCGGTCAACTATTAAAAACAGAATACTCTTCCAAAGAAACATGGCACTGTGGCTTATATAGGTGTACACTTTCATAGTCCTACATTTTAATTACCCCTTCACTTGCCAAAGAACTCATTTACCTTAGAAATTTGAAAGGTTAACTAATTTTTCCTGGAATAAAAGGTGTATGTCACAATTCTTCACAGTCAACTTCAATTTCTCTTCAGTGTTTCAGTTATTCTCCAAGATACAAGATTTACGTAGGAACACAAGAATCAGGAGCAGGAATAGGCAATTCAGCCTCGTGAGCCCACTCTGCATTCACTATGATCATATTCTGGTCTCAAGACCCCTTTCCTGCCTGCTCCCCTCAGCAGTTTATGCTGTTTTTCATCAGAAACACATCTATTTCTTTCTTTAATCTATTAGTTAATTCTGCCTCCACTGCATTCTGGGGCAGTGAGTTCCACAGATACAGAACCCTCTGCGTGTAGTAGTTTCTCCTCATCTCAGTTTTGAACCTACCTCTTCTCACTCTATATTCCATGGTCTTTTGGGATGTTCTCCTTGTGGAATAATCTGTTTGATGTCTCCCTTATCCATCAGCATATGACACACTTTCATTCCTGGAATCAACCTTGTGAACCTCCTCTGAACTGTCTCCAGTGCCACCACATCTCTGCTCAAGTAAAGTGACCAATACTGGACACAATACCCCAATCAAGACTCATTTACTTTTTTTAATCCAGTCGTTTTGCAATAAATGCTCAGATCATTTGCCTTTTGTGTGCTGCACCGGTGTACTCACTTGGAGATTCATGCACAAGGACACCCATATCCCTCTGCACTGGCTCACCTTGAATCTATTTCCCATTTATATAATGTTTGTCTTGTATTTTTCTGATCAAACTGGACAACCTTGCACTTATCTACACTTACCTCTATCTGGCAGATTCTGGCCGATTTTCCTAGCCTATCAATATCGAACTGTGAACTTTATGTCCTCATCACAGCCTGCTTTTACAGCTATTTTAGTATCATTTGCAAATTTTGCTGTGTTACACTCTGCCCCTGCAGAGATTATTTACAGTTATGTAGACTGTAAATGGTTGAGGTACAAGAATTGAACCCTGCAGCAGCCCATCCCGAGAAGGACCCTTCTATCACGACTCTGTTTTCTAGCAGTCAGCCAATCTACCATCCAAACAGATACACTAACCCCAGACCCCTGGATTCTAACTTCCTGGTTTAGTCAGTTATGTAACACCTTGTCAACTGATGATTTAACAGTGAGCCTTCCATTATGTTTCAACTAAACAATTCTCCAATTTTCTTTGAAAATCTCAAGACACTGGGTTTCAAGACTCCAGCAAAGGCCTGCAAGTGATTCTTGCACAGGGACTTAAAAAAAAATCTTTGGTTTCAACTTGCAACCAAGTTGACTCTCAGCAGAACTCAAATTGCAGCAAGGTTTGTATTGAGGAATTCTGCATTCATTCCTTTAGCTTTCAACTGGTTTTCCCCTTAGAGTTCAAAGTTCACCTTACACTGCACAGCAGTTCCCAACAGCTAATGGTTTTGTGAACAATAGATCCAAGTTTCCATACTACAGGTATAGGGTATAAACAATGACTGCAGATGCTGGAAACCAGATTCTGGATTATTGGTGCTGGAAAGGCACAGCAGTTCAGGCAGCATCCGAGGAGCAGTAAAATCGACGTTTCGGGCAAAAGCCCTTCATCAGGAATACAGGCAGAGTGCCTGAAGGGTGGAGAGATAGGAGAAGGATGGGGAATGGGGAGAAAGTAGCATAGAGTACAATAGTTGAGTGGGGGAGGGGATGAAGGTGATAGGTCAGGGAGGAGGGTGGAGTGGATAAGTGGAAAAGAAGATAGGCAAGGTAGGACTGGGGTGAGGTGGGGGAAGGGGAAATGAGGAAACTGTTGAAGTCCACATTGATGCCCTGGGGTTGGAGTGTTCCAAGGTAGAAGATGAGGTGTTCTTCCTCCATGCGTCTGGTGGTGAGGGAGCAACAGCAAAGGAGGCCCAGGACCTCCATGTCCTCGGCAGAGTGGGAGAGGGAGTTGAAATGTTGGGCCACAGCACAGAGTGGTTGATTGGTGTGGGTGTCCCAGAGATGTTCCCTAAAGCACTCTGCTTGGAGGCATCCAGTGTCACCTACAGGTATAGGCCGAGCTTTATTTATCAACTTTCAAGGAACCACAAACTAAATATCACTCAAGCCTGCACCATATTGGTCTTGTTTTCCATTCATAAATGCATTTTCCTGCTTGTTGTGTCTTCTTAGCTGCTCCTCTAGTTCTGGACTCCCCCACCCCAGCAAAAAGACTGTCTATTTATCCTGTCCATGCCCCTCATGGTCACCTGTCAGCCTCCGACGCTGCAGGGTCCACCACTAGAGGGCATAGGTTTAGGTGAGAGGGCAAAGATTTTAAAAAAGGTTCGAAGTGGCAACTTTTTCACACTGAGGGTGGTGTGCATATGGAATGAGCTGCCAGAGGAAGTGGTAGAGGCTAGTACAATTACAACATTAAAAAGCATCTGGATGGGTATACGAATAGGAAGGCTTCAGAGGGATATGGGCCAAGTGCTGGCAAATAGGACTAGATTTGGTTAGGATATCTGGTTGGCATGGACAAGTTGGACCAAAAGGGTCTGTTTCCTTGCTGTACATCTGACGCGATAACTATCCACTTGCACCCCCTTGGTCCCTTTGTTCAGCAACACTCCCCAGGACCTTATCATAAAGTGTACAAATTCAGCCCTGACTTGCTTCTTCAATTAATGTATCATCTTAATTAAACTCCATGTGCCACTTTTTGGTCCATCTGATCAGGGTCCTGTTGTAGCCTGAGTTAACCTTCCTTGCTGTCCGCTGCACCTCCTATTTTCATGTATTCTGCAAACTTACTCACCATTCCTCCTATATTCACATTAAAATCCATTTATATCAATGAGAAAAAGCAGTGCACACAGTACCAATCCTTCCAGCACACTGCTGGACAAAGGCCTCCAATCCAAAAGAACTCTCTATCACTACCCTCTGTCTCCTACCTTGAAGCTAATTTTGTATCCAGTTGGCTATCTCCCCATGGATTCCATGTGATTTAACCTTGCTAAAATCAGTCTACAATGCCACATCTTGTCTTGCTGAAGGCCATATAGCCAACCTCTACTTCTCTGCCTTGAATCTTCTGAGATTTTTGTGTTTTGATTTCACTGATGTGACAGAGACAGGCAGAGCCTAATTTGTCTCTCTTTGCCTGTTCTCTACCAGAGATGCAAATTTATTCCAAAGCTTTCCTCGATAGTGTGAAACCACATAAATAGTGACTAGAATTTGTCACGTCACCAATTCTTTAGCCAAGTAAACCCACTTGCCAGTTTGTGATACTTAGCTTGTAAATAATAAAAATTTCCAACTCTGGTATTGAAGTCACCAAGAAGGATCACCTTGTCACACTAACTTATGGTCAGAACTTAGAGACTGGCACAAAATTTCTCTTTAGACTTGTCTATATAGAGTCCAATATTGGGGTGCACACACAAAGGACTAAAAGTGAACTCATTCTGGGCAAGAGATTGAGCTGAAGAGTTGAGGTGCTTCTTTGCCTCACTGAAGGAATCTCAGAGATGTTCAGCTAGTTTGTTTTTAATGCAAAAGCCAACAGCTTTGAGGGGACATGGTTCTTCCAATTTACTCTTCCAAAGAAAATCTAATCACCACCTTGTTCATGGAGTTGGTCTTCCCATCCCTTCTGTATCTTACTTAGGCTAGTAATGTTGGAGTCTCCAGTCATTAGCAGCATGCTATTCTGTTCTGTCACTGTTGGGTCTTCAATGGGTGGTTCTCAAGTTCCAGGTTCCGAACTTCGTTTTGAAGGGTGGAAGATACCAGTGTATGCGTTCTTTCAACATGGGATGGCCATCATACACCAGCCACCGTTTGTCTGAATAAGGCCTTGGTCCAGTGGCATGGAGGCCAATATGATTCTCCATTGAGACTCCATTGTGAGCAAAGGACATAATATGTATCCCATACATGCAGTGCCCTCAACATTGTCCAAACTCTTCATTTCTTGAATCTTTTCATGAGCTCTATCTTGAGCGACACTATAGCAGCTTTTCCTCACTGCTCCATGCTAACAAGCTAAGCACAGACAATTATTTACATAATAACATTTATTTGAAGGCTTTACATATCAAAAGCTACACTGTCCAGACTTCCTCGAAACATTTGAAGTGATTCACATGCAGGGAGGGGGATGAATAATTGGGATTAATAATACCATTTCAAAACCAACCATATCAACCCTCTAATAGCTGGGTGTGGCACAACTGCTTACGCAAGTATGATGGCTTTAAAAGATTGGCATGCAGTGGTAACAATCAATATATTGTGGTTGAGAACTCCCTTTCATCAACCAAATGCCACAAAGGAATTGCCAAGAGTTTTAAGTTTCTGAATACTTCGAGCAAAATTTGTCATGAATTTAGAATCAAGACTAATCGTTAGTTGCAATTCCTATAAAATGCTGAAAGGGTTTCTTTTGAATCACTGCATTTCATATTAAAAAAGGCAGCCAGGAGTAAATCAGAGTGTATCCAGTTAGAACAGTCCAACTTATCAAATTTTATAATGGACCAATGAAGGAGGCACCACCCTGTTAAGTCACATTTTACATTGTCTGTGTCATAACAAATTGTCAAGTCAAATCAAATCAAATCAAATCAGTCTCCTTACCTTTGTATTCACAACATAATAGACACTCAAAGACACTGAAAATTAACGCCAATGGTTCCTAAACAGTCTTTTTGACTAACCAGCCGTTGCCTTTGTGAATAATTGATACTAGATACCAGGTTTACAACTTAAAAAAGACTTAATTTACTAAACTACTGCAACTTTAACAGAGTAAAGTTAAACAATAAAGTCATCTAATTAATGTCTAGGGTTTAAAGCTCCATTCTCACACAAGACAGACAAACACAGATTGGCCCGATTGATCAACATCCTCAGAAAAATCAATGCCCCCTTTTCCAATTTACGATTAAGAATATTCAATTAAAATTATTTTCTATTCTCTCAACTTTCAGTAGTTGATAAATGGGAGGTTAGGCAGGGAGCTTTAAAGTCTTTGTGCTTTTACGTCAAGAGCCAAACTCCTCTCAGAAATTCTCACTTGCAAAACAGTTCCAAAATCTACAGCCCCTCTGTTTAGCATGTTCTCTCCCAGACTTGCTGAAGCCAGTTTGCAGTGACCTTGTTAATGGCCAAACATCTACTATCTGGTTAAACTTGTAGCCACTCTGGAGTTGAAGAGTCTATACAGTTTGACTTTCATGCCTGGCCTCAAAAACAAATAAGATTGTGTGTGTTTGTTTTTGAAAAAAAAAAGCAGATGCTCACAATCCAAAAGGTCACCTTTCAGCTCTCAGCTCACAGTTAAAAGCTCCAAACCAAAAATTGATAAAAATGGAGATGAAAAATCAAGTACTTACAGATTTAAATTCTGCAATCTGCTTAGTTGAGAAAAGAGTTTTGAAAACTTAGAAACCAGAGTGTCATCAATAAAGGAACAATGTTTACTGAATCCCAACTGGACAATGGAGATCAGATTGACAATGTGAACACATTAGCCAGATGTATTCATAAATTGCACTTGAAAATGAGCCTATAACTTCTCATAAATAGATTTCCCTAACTGCTCTCTACTCAGGAAGCAATTAGCAGCAATCTGTTTTTCCAAAGGAATTATCTTGACAGCTGAGCAAAGAAAATGTAACAGAAGAGCAAAAATCTACCTAGTCACTTTAACTTAATGTTGATGTGTTGTGTCATCAGCAGCATTTTCATCTTGGCTAAGTTTGAGGTTGAATAAGAGGCTGAATAGGCTGGGGTTGCTTTCCCTAGAGGAGAGGCTAAGGGGTGACCTTATAGAGCTTTATGAAATCACAAGGACATGGATAGGATAAATACACAAAGGTCTTTTCCCTGGGGAGAGGGAATTCAGAGGTTTGGGTGAGACAGGATTGACTGAAAAGAGACTGAAGGGGTAACTTATTCACATAAAGGGGAATGCGTGTACGGAATGAGCTGCCAGATGAAATGGTGGAGACTCAAGATTGCTCAAGACTTTCTAGTAAATTACAACATTTAAAAGAATGGGGACATGAATAGGAAGGGTTGAGAGAGATATGGGCCAAGTGCTAACAGAAGGGACTAGATGAAGTTAGGATATCTGGTCAGCATGGACAATTTGGACTGAAAGGTCTTTGGACTAAAGATGCTGTACATCTTTATGACTCTAAAAGTAATCAAAAAACCAACTTGCAGTTTTCAAACAATAATTTTACATGGAAAAGTGTAAATATCATCGCAAACTTGACCATAGATCAAGAGTAACCTTATGACGACTTGGAAGTAAAAGAATAATGAACTAATGATTAGTTCATACTTCCAATTTGTGCATGGTCTTAATCACTATGTATCTTTTAACTTAAGTCCACATTTTCCACAATGCAAAGTACAAGAATGTAAAGTGATGTTTTAGCAACATACAAACATTCCCAAACCAGATCCTCACTCTTCCAGGCTTTCACAAGGCACAGGAAATTTGTATATGTACCCATGAAGTTTTGTATAGTTGACAGCCAACCATTTGCTCACATCCCTTTCCATGCTCTGTCCACATACTATCTCTCTCAAAGTCTGGTAATTACAACTAGGGTAATTAGCCAAGCCTTTTCACAAGAATGAACAAAACCTGAGGTCTACAAGATCTATCAACAAGTTTGAGATGACTGAAGGAGGAGTAATTTTATACATTTGCCCAAAGAGTTCTATGAATATATGCCACATTAAGCTATTTTCAGCATCACTATACATTATTTGCACAATATTAAATTCACATGTGCAAATAAGTAATATTCATATTCATTCCACTAAATTCGAGGTTTCAATACTATTTCCAAGCCAGAGGAATGGTGATACCAAGGGTCTGAGTGGTCTTTCACCATGAAGACCAGAGTTGAAATATAATCAATAATGGAGTCTTATATGTCCAGGCTAGAAAGTCTTGAGCTATCTTGATTTTGGTGGTCTCACTCAAATTCTTGTGACAAGGAGTCCATTATCACAGGGTTACCAACTCAAACAACAAAAAGTTGATGTACCCTTTGTTATGCTCAAATTTTGATCCACGGTGTCATATGGAAATTGGCAGTGTTTAGTTCTGCATCTAGTAACACAAAATCAAAAGTGGTTTCATGGTGCTGCTAAGTGGCCCAAATGGGAAAAAAATTATTTACATCTCTGGTCTTGCACAAAGTAAACATGGCTATTTGGTTAAATCATAAACTAAAAGTCCCGAATATCTATGGGATTGTATTCAAATAACAGTTGAAACCGGTGAGTGGTGAAAATAGCCCCTTTATTCAGTAATAACAACACAAGTTCAAGGAGACAATAGAATCCTGAAATACAGTTTATACAAGAGTCCCTTTACACACAGTTATTACATTCATTAAAATTTCATTACTATGGTATTACATTTTTATCTATAGTACACAAAGGTTTGAAGGGCTCCTGTCCTGGGAGACAGGAGCTCAGTTAATGTGATAAATGCTGGCTTCTACTTCTGATGGGATTTAGAGCACCTATCCGGTCTACTTACATAATTAGGAGGTGTTTGTTCTTTCGTCTTTTAAGTTAGCAATTGTTAGTCAAAGTACTAGGCCTATATGATCTAACTAATTTATGATGTGGAGGGGTCGGTGGACAAAGTTAAAAATCACCTGAAGAAGCAGTGCTCTGAAAGCTATTACTTCCAAATAAACCTGTTGGCTGGTGTTGAGATTTTTAACCAACTAAGTTAGAAATTGTCCCCCCCGGGTCCCAACACACACCTCTCATGTCTAGCCCCCAATGATTTAGTGAGGAGAAGATGTCTTATATACAAGTTATACAGCAGTGAACTATAGACTGTACACTATCAGCACTGACAAGAAATGAAAACACACAAAGATTGAGAAATCATTTTAAATTACCAAAGTAGTGTTCATGCAAAATCTTTAATGCTAAATGACCATATAACCCGGACCAATAATCCATACTGATTGACTAAATTGGCCTTTATTGCACAGGATTCCAGGACATTTAAACTGGCATTTGAGATAGACAATTTTTTCTTTCAAAGCAATGCTAAAAAAAACCTTTGTTGCAGCCTGGTTTAAAATTTAATCAAAGCCTGGCATCGAAATATCATAGGAACAGAAGGAGGCCCATTCTGTCCATGGAGCCTGCGCCATCATTCAAGATTCTTTTTGACTTTTAATTTCATTATCTGCTGGATTTGAACCCACATTCTCAAAGTTGGTATGGGGTTGTAGATTGCTAGGCAATTATATTACAGGTCATTTGTCTGCAACGCATGTTTCATTAACACAAATTCGCTGCAACACAATTTACAAATTGAGGACACTGTCTCTAAACTGCAAACTTTTAGGATGGGTTGGCTGTAACGTGATTACATCACCAACCTTTTAAGTGCTGTTTCTAAAACACAATTTTTCTATAACGTGGGGATACACAAGAATGCAACCATTGCGTTATAGAAGAATTACCACTTCACCACCACCTCCCCCGTACCACCATTTAATATAATCATGACTGATTCAACACTTCAATGTCTTTTACCCAACCCATCCTCATTAACTGAATCACTCACCAGGGCAACAACTGTCCTCCACTTGGAAACCAATCATCACTCTCATCTAAGACAGGATAAATGCCAGTTTTCCCCTTAATTTACTATTCTTTCAAATTGTCCTACAAGATGAAAAGCTTTGACAATATTTTCTCAGCAAAATTCAATTTCTGTACTACTAAATGATTTAAAATTTTATACAAGGTATGTACACTTTAGTTGGTCAAGAAAGTGCCATGAACTAGGAAGTGGCTGTAATAAATTTGTTGGCAACCAATCTGTTTTTTGCTGCAAAATAGTGTGGCCATGTTAAAAGGTCTAATTATTTAAAGACAATAAATTTTAAATTTACTATGCATCCTATTTAAGAAATGTAATTTTTATTTAAACATTTTCTACGCAAAAACCAGAATCCAGTCTTGGGAATGATATTCTGTTGAATTCAACTACAATCACAAACTTAATAGTAATCATGTGAGTTGAACAATCATTTTAGAGATCAAGAACATTCAATTTAAATGGATAGCACTCCAAGAGAATTCACAATAGACCTGCCTCTTCTCAGTACTCACTTCTACAAACTGCTTTCTGCAACAGAAACAAGACATTTGACCTCATTACCTAAGCACTTGCTTCTTTTTACATCAAAATTCCAATAAGCTTCAAATTATTAATGCTCTAAAACAATTTCTGATATTAAAATTTTTTATGCTAACTTTTACAGTAATGTTTTTCCCCTAAGATCAAATGAAATACCAAACCCATACCCAAAAATACATTAGCCAACGCCAAGTTTCTTGTCATTTCCCCACCCACCCCAAAATGAATGACATAATGTTATAATTACAGGAACAATAAGGGTGGTCATAACAGTCATAACAGTCAGAATTTACCAACACAGAATATCAAAATTTCTTCAGGGTATCTATTTATTAGAAAAAAAAAGTAATTTGGAGTGACAGAGCAGCACCAGCACATAATGCTCCTCATGAAGCAAAGAACATGCAGCCATCAATTTTTCCATTCAAATTAACATGAGGAAAATCAGGAGTTGCAAACTTGCTTTCCGAAATAGTGCTCCCCGTGAGCACCCAATCAGGAAACTGATCTTGTTAATTTGGATATTTGACAAAATCTGACCACTATAAAATGTAGGCATCATTTCAGTAAACATCAATTCAGTAAACCATTTATGAAATGCAAGCTTCAGTTAAGCAACCGCTGAGGAAGAATCAGGCATCATGGACTTTGACAGAATATCAAGCTTAACATACGGCCATTTCTTTTGAGTATTGTACAAGTAGATTGAGGAATTCTGAAATAAGTAGCTCATTTGGACCTTTAGACAATTCAACAACTTCCATGCAAACAAAACTAAAACAGAACAACACACAGAAGACACCAGGAGGAAATAGGAGTGTGGGTATGAGGCAAAGAACAAAAGACATGTCAGTTGCATTAAGCAAGTGGAGGAAATACTGTCCTGCAACCAAGTACATGAGCTAAGAGATACAGAAACCAACTTTAAGAATGTATATAGGGTATAAGCAGGCAGAGAAAGATAAGCTCTGAATTTTGAGAAACAAGAGGCTCAGCAGAGCATGACTCAGATCAGATAAGAACTTACAGTTAACAATGGGATGCTGGAGGCAAGGGTAATGGGTTAACAAGGTGGAAAAGCAGTCATGATGTCGAGGCATTTAACAAGATTAGGTAGCATTTAATATGTGAGGTCAATTTAACAAGGTGAAAAGGATTCATTATGTGAAGTCAGTTATTCATTGTGTAACAGTTAATGGCTTAATCTTTACTACTGACACTCACTGATTGTAGCAGTCACCCAATCAATATGTATGTTGCCTGATCTGGATGCTCCTCCCTGTAAAATGACTATATAATTCATTGAGAAACTGCTGTTCCAGATAAAACAGTGAACTCAGGTCTCTGTACACATGGGCAATCGTTCTCTCTCCCTCCAGGGCCCAGAATAAAGATGAAGGAGGTAAAACTATACTGCGTCTGAGCACTTTGCTATGACTAAGAGGAGGGGGAAAGAACCGGGACAACAATTGTAAACTTGGTAGTATACAAAACATACCAAAACAGCAAGAGGATAAATTCATTGGAAAGGTGAGCAAAGGAAGGAATGTAGAACAAGCTTTCATTATGATAGTATCTCAGAATATTCAAAAGCATTTCACAATTAGCATTCGGGGAAACAATGGCAGAGTGACAATGTCACTGGACGCGTAATCCAGAACCCCAGGTTAAGGTACTGGAGACAATTAAAATCTGCAGTGAATAAAACAGTGAACTCTCATGGCAACCATATGACCATTGTCAATTGTCTGTTTGCTGCGTCTGCATGGGTTTCTTCCGGATGCTCCTGTTTCCTCCCACAGTCCAAACATGTGCAGGTCAGGTGAATTGGCAATGCTAAATTGCCCATAGTGTTAGGTGTGTTAGTCATGGGTAAGTGTAGGGTAAGGGAATGGGTCTGGGTGGGTTACTCTTCGGATGGTCAGTGTGGACATGTTGGGCCGAAGGGCCTGTTTATATACAATATGTAATCTAATCTAATGCCTTTCTAAATTGTATGCTATCTACAATGTCATCTAACTTTTTGTGAGTTGCAAATTTGGAGAAATGACTTCCTAAGCTATTAACTAAGTTGTTAATAAATATGAATAACTGAGGCCCTAACATGGATTCTTAAGGGATGCCACTGTTCATATCCTGCAAGTTTGAGTATGTCCCCGTTATTGATTTGTAACGGGTGTTGAACTTTAGATTTTCAAGGTTCACGTTTCCAGATGTGTTCTTAATTTAGTGTCAGGCTGTCACTCATGCACCAGTTTTCCCCAGTTTGGTATCAGTGAATAGCTTGCTCTGCCATTTCATTGGCGGAAAGAGAGGCAAGCATATTTTCCACATTCTAATCTACTTCTATAACACAACCAAGCTCTTCTGGAGTACTGTATCCAGTTCTGGACTCCCTGTTATGAGAAGATTATTATTAGGCAAGAGGGTCCAGAAGAGATTTACCAGGATGTTGCGAGGAATAGAGGATTTGAGTCAAAAGGAGGGGCTGGATAGGCTGAGATGTTTTTCACTGCAGTGCAGGTGGTTGAGATGTTAGGTTATTTTCCAGGAGGTTTCATTCATGAGATGCAATTCGCACACACCAACTTATGCAAATAGTTAAAGTTTATTAAAACCTGTACAAGCAAGGTGACCCCCTTTAACACGCTTCACAGGTGTGCAAAGTTGAGTCAAAAGAGGCCCCAAACAAAGGAAACGCATCCCTATGTACAGGTCAGTTGGTAATGCATACAGGTAGTCTGGCCACGACCTCTCCACCCGACACTCCCAACTACGTTACCCTAGGTACATTGGTAAGGGGAGGTCATCCTCAGACATCATGTAAACGTAAAAGCTCTAATCCTGGGAAATCATTATGCAAATGATTTCCTGACTCAGTGACTGCACAAGACAACGTAGGTGTGATATGCCCTAGCTCTGGGGCAAACGAGTTCTGGCTCCGCTATTTCCCCAGATAATATAGGTCCGATACACTTCAGTATCGGGTGAACGATCATGCAAACGAATTTGATTGTCTGGGGTATGGCTATGAAAGCATTTCTGAATGGAAGGGACTAAATAAAGAGTTTAATTAGATCATAGCAGGATCGTAATAGGAAATGGCTGGCAAATTAAGTGGGAGTCATCCACATTCCTGCATGAACATCGCCCCCATCCACTTCCAGAACATTCAGCTCCTGAAGAAGTGTAACCCTTTAACATTGCATTCATGTCCAGAGAGATAGTACAATTTAATCTTTTAACGTTAGAGAGGTTACCTTACAGAGGTTTATAAAATCATGAGGGGTATACATAAGGTGAATGGCAAGTGTCTTTTCCCTAGGGTGGGAGATTTCAAAACTGGGGCATATTTTTAAGGGGACAGGACAAAGATTAAAAAAAATGGAAGCAACATTATTTTTAAACACAGCGTGGTTGATGTGTGGAATGTGGATACGGGTACATTTGCAACATTTAAATATGTACATGAATAAAAAACTATCCGAAGGGATATGTGCTAAGCACAGGCAGGTAGGGCTAGTTCAGTTTAGGATTATGGTCAGATTCTAACAGTAAGACTGGAATCTAATATATCTCAAGATAGCACGCGTGACAGAATTTAGTCTTTACACATAATAAATAGTGTTATAAAGGAGTTCAAATTTAAGCCATTCTCCACTTTGTCTTCTCCTTGACCTTCATCTTGAATCCAAACCCTTCAATGTGGGCTTAAAATACATGACAAATACTAAATCACAAAAGGGAGTCCAAACTAGAGGACACAGGTTTAAGCCGAGAAGGGAAAGATACAGATGGAACCTAAGTGGTAACATTTTCATGCACAGGGTGGTATGCATATGGAATGAACTGCTCAAGGTGGAGGAGGCTGGTACAATTACAACATTTGAAAGGCATCTGCATGAGTATTTGAATACGAATGGTTCAGAGGGACATAAGCCAAATGCTAGCAAGTGGGACTACATTAATTTAGGATATCTGGCTGGCATTGGTGAGTTGGACTGAAGGGTCCCTTTCCACGCTGTACAACTCTGACTCAATGGATTGGTTGAACTTAAGAGTCTGCTTCCATGCTCCATGACTCAGTGGCAATGTTTTCAAGGAATTTAAGAGAAAGACCTTGAGACTATAAAAGTTAATTGATTTACTCAGAACAAACTGATGTGTGGAAAAGTTGTATTAAACGTTTCAATTTTAGCACTTTCCTAGCAATAACAAGGACTCCAAAACAGGGGGCATGTTTTCAATTGCTGAGAACCCAAGCTTGGGAGTTTCAGCCCTACATCTCTGCCTCTCTTTCCAACTTTCCTCTTTTCGGACCCCCTTAAAATTTGTCTATTGGGCTGTCTACGCTCATCTCATCGAACATGCTTATTGTAACACATATTTGCTTTGTAATGTTCCAGTGCAGGGCCTTGGAAGGTTTTACTATACTTATCTAGCACTTTTCATGTAGGTTGTTGCTGTTCCATTGAATAAGTCTTTTGGTATCCTCTGAACTGTCTCTTCTGCCGGCTTTGTCTTTGATTTTGTTTCAGAATGCTCCTTTGTAGTACTTTTAATCATCTTTGATAAAGAAAGATTCCTTCAAATATTAGTAAAACAGCAGAACTAATTAAGTATGGTACAGGAAAGCAAACCTTCTTTCTTCCACACTTGCTCATTTTTGGCTAAAAATGGCTATATTCCAATGAAAATGCAGTTTGCACATTAGTCAATTCGTCAGAGACATGTGAAGAAGATGGTGTCTTATCAAAACATCCTGTTTGTCAATGCCCAAAAGTTATACTTTTGAACTGAAAAGTGTCAGCCTAGTTGAAGACACACAATAAAGTACTACTCCATTTCCTATTCACAAAAGATATCAAACACATTACAATTCTCCAAGCAATGTCACAATTTGTGGCGTAAAATTCCTTCCAAGACAACTAGTTCAGTTGTGTGTGCAGTATAGTTAGCCATGTGTGACAATGTCAGCCTGCCCCAAACCTCAAACCAACTTACTTTTCACACGTGGTAAAAAGGGAAGCTTTGAACTAGTTCCAACTGTGTATGTTTTGAAAACTTAAGTTGAGATTTTCCTAAATCAGTTCCAAACTGAAAAACTGGCAATAGTCAGGACAAGAAATTTGTTCCCACGGGGTAAACTCAACTGATGGGAAGGAGGAAAGCAAAGCCTTTCGAAACTCTCATTGGGTTTGGTTTAAACAATTAAACATGAAACTATTAAACATGCATAAGAGGTCGCCCGACGGAAAAAAGTTGCAACACCCAACCTCAGCTAGGTGGCAGACCCATTGAAACTATCTTGAAGTATAACGATGCCATTCAAAAAGCACACGCCCAACTGAAGAGTTTTTGTAGCGCATAAACTTGGAGGAAGAATATCAACAATGGGCAACAAAATTAATCTCAAGTTGTTTACATTCAATGCATATTTGATAACGTGGGCTTATTTGGGCAACAAATAAACCTACTGCAACCTAAAAAAAAACTGTCACGCTGACTCGACTAACTACATCATGCAAGAACTCCATTAACTCTGTTAATTAAACATTTCTCTTCCTCTCTCCAAGTTGGATTGAAAAAAAAACGTCATTTTGTTAATCTTACGACTTTCTAATTAGGGAAAAGTCATATCTACTGTATATTAATCGTCCCGAGGAGTTTAACAAAGCACATTAAAAAGTACTTACCCTGACCAGATTGCTGACAGCTGCCTGTACAGCAGCAACGGGACCGGTAAGGTCAGGTATTGCTTTCCCATCGACTTCACCCTCTTCATGCATAATCACTAGATGAGAAATTTGTTGAGCCACTGGCTCCAGGATACTTTCTATCGTTTTCGTGTGAAACACAGGCATTGTTGCAACTCGACTGACAATTGGCTTTCAAATTGAAGGTAAAACAGATGAAAGAAAGGAATATGATCGTCCAAAAAAATAGGAACGATTATCAAATAAAACTCCACTTCCCGTCCCACAGTGCACAAACACTCGCAAATACCCCTTTCTCCTCGAAAATCTCCAGAGTAAACGCCTTTCCCTCCCCGCCCCTTTCTCTCTCCACCATCCACACACGCCGCCCCGCCCTTTGTGAATCGACATGGCATCACCACTCGATCGCCGCAGTCGAGCTTCGCACCCACTGACTGGTCGCTCGAGCCATCAATCAGGTGCTTTTCCTCCCGCCCCTTCCCACTTCCGACTTTCCGTTCGGTTGAAGACTGTTGTTCTCCACCGTCAACTCCCGCCCTATCCCTGATGCCCTGTGTGGGTGACGTCAGTCATTCTATTCCCTTAAATGGGAATTTTGTCCGGCAAGATGGAATGTTCAGCGCTGCTTGAATTGGCGAGCATTCTAAACCGTTGAGTGCTTGTTTAACCCTCCCCCCCCACAGACCCAATACCCCGCGAGCAGATTCAATGGTCCAGAAAGATCATCCACGGTGGTGGCCGCTGTAATCGTTTCGGTATGGTGCACATCGTTTTTTCCTCAAACAAGGCGACTCCACGAAGTTGTTCGAAGATGAGGTCTTAATAGTAGAATTGGAGCTTTTAAGCGACTGAATGGCGTGACCGGAACAGCTGTACAAATTGTCCTCGATTTGCCGATGTTTTTCGCGCAAAATGTTTTTCAGCACAGTGTGCTCTTTCAGTAAGTGCGACTTTGAGTTGTAAGTGTCTTGACACTGTTGGTTGAGCTACATAATGCGCCGAGGATAGTTCAAATGCTTTAAATGAACACACAAGGATTGATTAGTGCCGCCCCGATATTCTGATGTACAACTTCCCTAAAGTGTTCTTTCATACTGGATTAGATTTATTCTCTCTCTAATTGTACTATCCTGCTTAATTTACTAGAAGGCTGACGTTCACCTATCGTAAAGATTCTCACTTCATCTGGGTGTGCTGTTTCTCTCTTGTCATTTGGAGTTCACTCAACTGATGTTTGTAAAGTTTGATGTTGAAAGTCTATTTTTTTCCACAACTTATTCTAGTTGTGTAGGTGACCGGCTAAAAACGAAGTCGTAACATTTTTGCCAGTTGTCTTTGAATTATAAGACCATAAGTTATGGGAGCAGTAGGCCATTCAATCTATAGAGTCACTCTGCCACTCAGATGAGATCATGGTTATTCTGGTATTCTTAAAATCCACGTTCCTGCTTTTCCCAATAATGTTTACTGATTAAAATGCTGTTATTCTCAGCCGAGCCTAGCCTCAACAGCCCACTATGGTAAAGAATTTCACAGATCCACTGTCGTCAGAGACGAAATTCCTTTTCACCTTTTGTCTGAAATGTGAAACCCCTTCTGCGAATATGCCCTCTGGTGCTAGACTCTTCCACAAGAGAAAACAGCATCTTTGTATCTACCTTGTCAAATCCTCTAAAAATTCGTAAAAGCGAATTACTGTATGTAAGAAATGGGGAAGTGTGGTGTTTTTGCAGATATAGAAACACAAGTGTGTATGTGCAGAAAAGGGGTACAGGGAAAAATATCATTAGCTAGGCAAGCATTAGGGAAATGTATCTTTATCTTTTAATGTATAATTGAATACTAACTTTAGTGCAGAATTATTAAAACAAATTTCTTTCATCATCAGGGGGAGGGGGGGAGGGGGGAGGGGGGGGGGGGGGGAGGAGGAGGGGGGGTGGGGGGAAGAGGACATGATAACAAGCTAAAAGATAAAAGAAGAAATGGCTCACAGTTTGAAGGTATTGAGCTCAATATTACATCCAGAAGGATGTAAAGTGCCTCATCTGAAGATGAGATGTTGGTCGTCGGCTTGGCACTGTGATTTACTGGAACACTGCAACATGCCAAGGATAGATATGTGGGTATCTGAGTAGGACACTGTTAAAATGACCAACAATGGGAAGGACTGGGACACTCTAAGAATCTTGTATGTTTCAGTAATGTTGCTCCTCTTTCTTCTATGTTCTAATGTGAAAGGCCCAACCGACTCAACCACTTCGTATAAGATGGAGCTTCCATGTCTGGTAGTCTTGTGAACCTTCTCTAATGCCGGTGTACATTTACTTAAGATGTGTCTCAAAACTATTCACAGTATTCCAGCTGACCAGTGCTTTGTATAGTTTTTAGCGAAGCCTCCCAATTTTATAGAGAAACAATCAAATGTTAGATAACAGTTTACCTAAGCATTGAGACCTTGCGATCTTGTTCAGATAACCTGAAATTCAGATAATTCAGGTTCCTGTGTATTCCATTCCCTTTGAAATAAAGGCCAGAATTCCACTTGCTTTTCCCTATGAGCTGCTGAACCTGGGTGCTGGTTTTACAATTCAAGAACAAGGATTTCAATCCCTCTGTTCCATAGTTTTTGCAGTCTTCCTCCATTTAAATAATCATCTCCTCTCTTGTTGCCAAAGTGCATAATCTCCTATTCTATCATTGCATAATCATATTCATTTCGCACACTTACTTAAGCCGTCTGCACATCTCTCCAGGGATCTTTGATAAATCCTCACAACTGGCTTTCCAAACTGATTTTTACGTCCATCAGGTAGAGGAGCAGAATTCGTCCCATTGATTCCACGCCACCATTCAATTATGGCAGATATGTTTCTCAACTCCATTCTACTCCCTTCTCCCCACAATCCTTAATCCCTTCACAAAAACCCTCACTCTCCACCACAAACATGATTATAGTACATTCATTTTCTTAATTCAAATCATTAATTTTTTTTTAATATAAGTAATTGATCTATCGTAAGCACTGATCCCATTGCCATCCTGAAAATGTCCACTTTATCCCTACTTTGTTTTGAGTTAGCAAATCCTCTATCCATGCTAATATACTCCCTCCAACATCAGTGGCCTCTTATTAACTGGCCTAATGTGTGGTCCCTTATCAAATTTCTTCTGAAAATCTTCAGATGAAGAGGGCATTTAGTATGTTTTCCTTTTTTTTTGGTCAGAGCGCTATGTATAAGAGTTGGGAGGTCATGTTGCGGCTGGACATTGGTTAGACCACTTTTGGAATATTGCATGCCAATTTGGTCTCTCGACTAGAGGAAGGATGTTGTGAAACTTGAAAGGGTTTAGAAAAGATTTACAAGAATTTTGCTAGGGTTGGAGGATTTGAGCTAAAGGGAGAGGCTGAATAGGCTGGGGCTGTTTTCCCTGGAGCATCGGAGGCTGAGGGCTGACCTCTATCAAGGCTTATAAAATCATGATGAGCATGGATAGGGTAAATAAACACTGTCTCTTCCCTGGGTTGGGAGCGTTCAGAACTAGAGGGCATGGGTTTACCTTGAGGGGAAAGATTTAAAAGGGGCAACTTTCTCCTGCAAAGGCTGGTGCAGTTTGGATGAGCCTCCAGTGGAAGTGGTGAAGGCTGGTAAAATTGTGACCTTTAAAAGGCATCTGGATGGGTATATGAATAGGAGGGATTTAGAGGGATATGGGCCAAGTGCTGGTAAATGGGACTGATTGGGTTGGGATATCTGGTTGACATGGACAAGTTGGATCAAAGTGTCTGTTTCCATGTTGTAAATTTCTCGGGCAGAATTGCCCCACCATCAAGTTGTGCTAACTCTGCTTGATCATAGTTTGTATTTCTAAATGCTCTGCTATTACTTCATTTATAATTAACTTTAATATTTCTGAACAACAGATGTTGTGCTAAATGAGTGATAGCAAGACTTTTAATGTCTCCCTTTGTTAAAATAAAACTCATTTGACATTTGAACGTGTTCTTAGGTGAGCCTACTTAGAAACAAAATTCTTGTTTCTAGTTTGTTAATAACCAATTTTGTATATGAAATATGCAAATTTTTTGAGATAAAGTACGTGTACTTTTTTAACCAAATGCCTTAACATATTGAGAAAGTTAGAATGGAGCATTTAACTTGCGGCACACAACCAAACAGTTGATACTTGAGTTGAAAAGTGTGGTGCTGGAAAAGTGCAGCAGGTCAGGCAGCATCCGAGGAGCAGGAGAATCAATGTTTCGTGCATAAGCCCTTCAGGAATGAGGGTGGTGTGCCTAAAAGGTGGGGGGGGGGGAAATTTGGGGGAGTGGCACTGGGAATACGATAGGTGGAAGAAGGTGAGGGTGATAGGTTGGGAAGAAGATTGCAGGTCAAGAGGGCGGTGCTGAATCTGGGGGTTGGGACTGAAGCTGGGGGGAGGGGAAATGAGAAAGCTGGAGAAATCTACATTCATCCCATGTGGTTGGAGGGTTTCTAGGCGGAAGATGAGGTGCTCTTCCTCCAGGCGTTGTGTTGTCAGGGTCTGGCGATTGGAGGAGGCCAAGGACCTGCATGTCCTTGGCGGAGTGGGAGGGGGAGTTAGTGTTCAGCCATGGGGCAGTTGGGTTGGTTGGTGCGGGTGTCCCAGAGGTGTTCCCTGAAACTTTTCACAAGTTGATGCTTGTCCAGGTATTAGCATTTACTGCTACATAAAACTAGTATTTGTCCCATTGATTCAGTAAAGGCAGTCCATTTAAAACACTATTCAGATATCTGTCTTTGTGTATGTATCTAACTACTGTAAGTAGGCAGATGAAGAGAGTTGGTAGATATTGTGCTTTTCTTTTCATTTATTTGCCAGCCTATCCCTGACTAACAGCAGTGCAAACAGGATAGCGATATATGTAAGTCTGTACATTTGGCAAGCCCTCTGCTGTGCCTCTTTATGACACAGGGAAACTGATTCTTTTGCTCAGCTAAAGTTTGTTGGGATTGCAGATGACATTTGGGCCCAATATGATCTGGACAAGCCCTGGCACCAGACCTGTATCTGTATAGCTCCACTACATTGCGCATATCTCCATAAAGTTGAAGGCGAAGAAAGTAAACCCTCGCAGAAATCTGGAATATCAGCCAGGTTAGTTTTTCCAGCTGCTCCTTCAACAAAATTTGGTGCAAAGTGTCATGCATTGTGTTTCTTTGGGGCCAATCAGAAGTTGAGGGGAGGAGTCTGACATTGGGGCAATCGGTTCTTCCTAAATGTGCACCAAAAAGACAATGCTCTAGTTTCATTGCAGAGGACTGACACAACAGGGGATGCAATTGTTTGGACTGATAAACCCAATTTGATTGGCATAGTGAATGTGTGCTGCAGGCTGTGTCAAAGACATGATAGCAGTGAAAGGATCTTGTTATAATTTTCTTGAAATTTTGCTGTTGTTATTTATTAGTCTGCCATTAACCACTTGCACCTTTTTTTTCCCTGGAAATTCTATTTAACCTAATCCTTGAAGACGATGCATAAGATGTTTAATGCTCATGCTTATTCAAGAGGTGTACTTGTTTTTTCCGATTCCATGTTACTTGTTTCTCCCTTCATTTTTCACTGCTGTTTTTCTCTGATTTGTTTATTCCTAAACCTTCAGATATTGTCCTTTTTTTTTTATGTGAAGTTTAAAAGCATCTAACATAGACTCTTAATAATTGATCAATTACCCTGGAATTTCTCCCAAACTGTCCTTGTGGGATTTCCTAAAGAATTTCGCTGACAAACAAGAAATTCTTCCTTGCCGAATAAACCCATTATGTGATCTTAGTTTGCAGGAGTAATTCATTGAAGGAAAGGCCTTCAAAAAGAGGAACATAAGCAGAAACTTGCAGCAGACTGGGCAGTAAATTGTGGCTCTATTTTGAATAACATGTGAAGCAGATTAGCTGTGCTGAATTTGAAGACTTGAACATTGCAAACATTATTCCATTTTTAAGTAGCTTGACTAAACTTGTATTACCTTGAATATTATGGACAGTAAAGGTCACCCTCCTTTTTAAATAAGGATGTAAATGCATTGCAGGCAATTCAAAGAAGGTTTAAGAAACAAAATTCTGGAATAGGCAGGAGATCAGAAGAGAAAGAGGTGACTTAATTGAAACATGGAAGCTCATAGAGATGTACACCACAGAAACAGACCCTTCGGTCCAACTTGTCCATGAGGCCAGATATCCTAACCTAATCTAGTCCTATTTGCCAGCACTTGGCACATATTCCTCTGCACCTTCAGATTCATATAATCCTCCCAAATCTTTTAAATATTGCAATTGTACCAGCCTCCACTACTTCCTATGGCAGTTCATTCCAAACACTCTCTCACCACCCTTTTTTTTTATATCTTTTTCCCTCTCTCCCTAAACCTATGCTGTCTAGATCTGCCACCCCCCCACCAAGGACACACACCCCTTTCCCCAGGGAAAAGATTTATCCTATCCATGCCTCTCATAATTTTGTAAACCTCTCTAAGGTCACCCCTCAGCCTCTGATGCTCCAGGGAAAACAGTCCCACTTACTCAACCTCTCCCTATAGCTCAAATCTTCCAACCCTGGCAACATCTTTGTAAATCTTTTCTGAACCCTTTCATGTTTCACAACCTCCTTCTGATAGGATGGAGACCAGAATTGCATGCAGTGTTCCAAAAGTGGCCTAACCATGGTCCTGTACAACCGCAACATGACCTCCCAACTCCTGTATTCAGTACTCTGACCAATAAAGGAAAGCATATCAAACGCCACCTTCATTATCTGATCTATCTGCAACTCTTACTTTGAGGGAACAAAGAACCTGCTCTCCAAGGTCATTGTTCAGCAACACTCCCAAGGACCTTACTATGAAGTGTATAAGTCCTGCTCTGATTTGCTTTTCCAAAACGCAGCACTTCATATTTATCTAAATTAAACTCCATCTGCCACTCCTCAAGCCATATAAAATCTTGAAGAGTCTTAACAGGTTACACAAGACCACATCCCCTCCATATTTGCGAGAATCGAGAACAAGGGGTCACTGTTTAAAAATCAGATGCCACCTACTTAAAATGGATCTGGAGAACTTTTTTTTTTCTGATGATCTTGAGTCTTTGGAACTCTCTCTTCCATAAAAGATGATTGAAGGTGAGTCCTTGAATATTTTTAAGGCAGAAGTAGCCAGATAGTTGTTGAGCAAGAAGGTAAATGGTTATCAGGGGAGGCAGGATGGTGGATGTGGGATTCATCAGATTAGACGTGATTCTGTTGAATGACAGAGCAGACAGGACAGATTGAATGCTCTTGCTTCTGATTTACATGTTCATGCTACTGTTAAGTTTCTGTCAATCCTTTTTTGCTTTGCTCTAAGTTATGCATTGGTTGTCTAAATATGGAAGAGCACAAAATCACAAAGCAATGAGGTAGCGTGAAGCTCCTTTGAGAAAATCTTGTTGATTTGCTTAATTACTTAGTTAACAAATTGACATTTTCAGTCCAAAGGTAAATGTTACATTATTTCCACACTGCACCTGACTTGTGTGATGATACTATAGCTTTAACAGATGCATTTTGTCCTTTTTTATGAAGAGAGATTGACAAGAGGTACCAAGCAGTTTGTTCCAAACCAATAAACTAAACCACTTGAGGCCATGGGTTTTTTAAAGTTGGAGCAATAGGAACAGCATGAATGAGTGGAGTTAGGCTCCCACAGAACCAGGGTTTCAGTTTAGCATCAGTAGTTGTTGGGGTTTGAAGCTGCTGTACATCGCTCCCTTATGTTGCAAAATGCTTATTCTGTCTGCCAGAACTTTCTCTTGATCTTTCTTCCTAGACTAGAGAAACATTGCATGTGACACTTTAATTTTATTGAATTTGCCTTTGTACAGGGTGTGTTTATGGGATGTTACTATATTTGACCAGTTGCTGTTCATTTAATTACTAACCTATTATTCTGTTCCGTTTTTCAACAGAGTTGTTAGCTGAATTTTTTTATTTGGTTGCATTTTAACTGAGTATGAATAAAATATGTTTGCTTAAAGCAAAGTTGTGTAATCACTCAAATTACATCTGAAACACACACCTTACACTTGCCTCGAAATAAATATGTTAGGGTCTAGGTATCTCATTGTTACATTTTTGAAAAGGGTCAGTCTGGTCCATGACAGCTGTGAAGTGAGAATGCATCATTTAATCATGCAATAAAGCTCAAAAAATTGCCGATATCCACAAGTAGTTTTTAAATTCTGACCCAGTAGACATTCCAAGCATTCTTGAACTGAGTGTTAGCTGAAGCTCAAATAGAGTCATAGAGATGTACAGCACGGAAACCGACCCTTCGGTCCAACTCGTCCATGCCAACCAGATATCGCAACCTAATCTAGTCCCACCTGCCAGCACCTGGCCCATCTCACTCCAAATCCTTCCTATTTGTACATCCATCCAGATGCCTCTTAAATGTTGCAATTGTACCAGCCTCCACCACATCCTCTGGCACCCCTTTCCAATCATTTACCACCCTCTGCATGAAAAAGTTGCCCCTTGGGTGTCTTTCATATCTTTCCCCTCTCACTCTAAACCTATGCCCTCTCGTTCTGGACTCCCTGACCCCAGGTCTGTTTATCCTATCCATGCCCCTTGTGATTGTACAAACCTCTATAAGGTCACCCCTCAGCTTCCATCGCTCCAAGGAAAACAGCCTCAGCCTGTTCAGCCTCTTCCCTATAGCCCAAATCCTCCAACCCTGGCAACATCCTTGTAAATAATTCCTGAACCCTTTCAAGTTTCACAAGATCTTTCCAATAGGAAGGAGACCAGAATTGCACGCAATATTCCAATAGTAGCCTAACCAATGTCCTGTACAGTTGTAACATGACCTCCGAACACCTGTACTCCATAGTCTGACCAATAAAGGAAAGCACATCAAACGCCACCTTCACCATCCTATCTAGCTGCGGCTCTACTTTCAAGTTGTCGCTTTTGTTTTATAGTAATAATTTTGATTAATATAATCCTACATAATATGTACCCTGTTTTTTTTTTGATGAAAGAAATGTCACTCATAAAATATGATCAGTTTGAATAATATAACTGAACTTCCTTAGGTATATTGTGTGATGAATTTTTTTTAAATTCAACAACCAGCTGTTAAGATGTTGCTGAAAACTGTACTCTTTTAGCATTTGGATTGTAGACCCTTTCAAGTCTCTGAATACCTAATTAGAGATGGACATAGGTAAGGGTACCTCAAAATGATCTGTTCAGTTCACACATCTCAATGTTTCAAGATTGACCAACATTTAGATTGAAGTTTCCAGATGGTTTGATTCTGTGTTCCATATGGGCAAAAGGAAAAATTGAAACTCAGTTACCACTGTAATGTTAAAAGATTAAATTGGACAATCCTTCTTTACCTTAATGTCATATTCAAGGGTTAAATGGTACTGTCTTCCTCCTGAAGCTGAACATTTTTGCGAAGTGGTTAGGATGACATTGGTGCAGGGATGCAGATAACTCCTACTTCATTTAGGCAGTCACTTACTACTACTCCCCAACTATTATCAAATTTTAACTCTCATTTCAGCCCCTTCCATTCTGAAATGCTTTCAGAGCCACCCCCGAAGCTAGGCTGTATCACACCTATATTGTCTTGGGAAATTACTGAGTCAGAAAATCATTTGCATAACAATTCCCCAGGATTAAGGCATTTATGTTTATATTTACTCCAGGTCACCCTCAGATATGTGGTTATGGGAGGGGGAATGGCCAGAGTACCTGTGAGCATTACCAACTGACCTGTATAAAGGGGATGTGTTTCCTTTGTTCAGGCCTCTTTTGACTTGACTTGGCACACCTGCGAAGAGTGTCAAAGGGGGTCACTGACCTTGTACAGGCTTTAATAAATCTTAATTATTTGCAGAAATAAGCGTGTGAATTGCATCTCCAGTAAAGAACTTAACACCATGAACCACTTTCTGTTATCACAGTGACTGGCCCTGTCCAAACGAGTGGGTGAGCCTCCGAATTAGTCCTGAAATCCAAGTTAATTTCATAGAATTCACCTTTTGTTATCCCAGGACCCAGTAGATTCTTCAGAGTCATCAGTTATTATCCAGTCTTAAGAACTAGACTCAAACAATCTGCAAGTCATCAAGCAGCCGAAGTACTTAATCTATTCCAGTTTCAGAGTTCACTTGAGAACCAATTCCTTAGATAGCAGGCTGAGAATTATGTAAATTTACTGAGAATCCTTTATTTTACAATACTCTAATTTCAACTTGAAATTACCAAATCCTTTGAAGAAACCACAAACTGTTACATGGTGTTCCATATTTCAAATGTAAATAACCTGTGTAGAAGTGTACTTTTGTTTTCTGTGTCTAGTCTTTGCATGTATACAGTATGAGTAGTGTTTTTTAATTTGCATTTTGAGAGAATCAACAACCTTTATTTTAAAATCACTAAAGATTGCTGCTGAATTATCTAATTTGAATATGCATTCCAAGGATAAGTGAAGGCACAATTCTTTCCCTACAGAACATAGTGATAGTGGGCTGTCAAAGAATACAAAATCTGCTCTTGATTGTAATAAACTATCAATTGGATCTGTGAATAATACAAATATTCTACCTTTTAATTATCAAAAGATCTTCCTTCAGAGAGTATACTCAAAGCCTAAATATTAGGGACAGTATCATCTTCAAGGGAGTGCAGCAAAGGTTGATCAGGCTGATTCATGGAATGGCAGGTGTGTTGTATGAAGTGAGATGGGTCCATTGGGCATATCAGGCTCTCATGGTAGAGTGATAATGTCCCTTCCTCTGAACTTGGAGGCTTGGGTTAGTTCTGTCTGCACCAAATTTGTGATAATATCTCTGAGATATTTCAACTGGCTTGTCATTAAAAGAATGAGAGGGCATCTCATTGGAAAAATTAAATTCTGACTGAGCTGGACAGACTGGATGCAAGGATGATATTTTCCTTGACTAGGGCATCCAAACTAAGTGGCATCCAAACTAAGTGGCAATGGTTTCAAGATATGTTATAAGCCAAAATCTTTCAATCAACTGCTTAACTATCAACACTGCACCATCCCATTGTTAACTCTTTGCAAAACTTCAATGTTATTCCATATATCTCTTTTAACGTGGCTTTTTTTGGATGCACCACTCCTTTGTAATCTTGCTTTATTTCTTCTTGCATTGAGTAATAAATTCAGCCTTGCACTCACTCGTGCCTTTTTAAATTGACTATGATCATTCAGAGTAACCCCACCGGATGGCATAAAGAACATGTATGTGAGCTGTCATGACTCAGCACTGCAGAAATGATGGAAGGAAATGGCACTGCTGTAAGAGTAAGTAATGAAAAGTACATATGATGAGGAAGCTGCCTCTTTTTCACACCAGAGCTTGACTATTTGGGGAATTCTGTTACTCGGGATCACGAGTGAGGGGAGAAAGGTTTAATGGAGATGTGCGTGGAAAATTCTTTATGCAGAGGGTGTTGGGTGCCTGGAACTTGTTGCCGGTAGAGGTGGGTATGATTGCGTCATTTAAGATGTATCTAGACAGATACATGAATGAGCAGGGGGATACAGATCCTTCAAGAAGAGGTGACTGGTTTAGATCAAGGATCAGGATCGGTGCAGGCTTGGAGGGCTGAAGGGCCTGTTGCTATGATGTAATTTTCTTTGTTCTTGTTATATTTTCAAAATTATGCAGAGTTTAACCAGTATTAAATTAAAGTTTGGCAACTTGGAGTCTGGATTAAAGACTAGCAATATAGATTTGTCACCCATTCCAGAAACCATCCCAGTTGCTGGAGCTGAAATTTACATGAACTTTTCTTACTTCACTACATTGCCCTCTTGTGGATAAGTGGTTACCGACATTTGATTATTGATTCTAGCCCCGAATAAAAACACTTGCTCAAAAATAGACAATATTTTGAGACATAATCAGTACAAAAAATATGGCTGCTATACCAGTATATTTGTGAATAACTAAAGAGATTTCTTAGATAAAGCAAATGCCTGATTTAAATAAAAATTGGAAGTTGAAATTTTTGAAATATTGCCCAGCAACTGTGAAGTACACAACTTAACACTGCAAGGTATGTAACCATTAACAAAATTTGTTGGCCAATTTTACTATTCCCTCTGCTTATTGTAATTTGCTGCTTTTCTTCGATTTATATGATGCAATTCATGCTCTTGGCAGTTTGTTTCTCTGTCAACAGACTAATGTTTGAGATGCAACCTTCAAATTTCTGGTTGGACAAGAGGTGAGGTTCAAACTGAAGAAATTGATACTTGTGGATGATTACATAGGTTGTAAAATAGTTGAAAATAGATAGGTAAAACACAAATGCTCATTTATATTTAGCTCTGCTGTCATGACTATGATTGTTTGGTAATTGAACCTTAAAAGTCAGATCAACATATATTAGTCATAGAATCACAGATGTGCAGCATGGAAACTGACCCATCAGTCCAACTTGTCCATGCTGACCAGATATCCCAATCCAATCTAGTCCCACCTGCCACCACCCGGCTCATATCCCTCCAAACCCTTCCTATTCTTATATCCATCCAAATGCCTTTTAAATGTTGCAATTGTACTAGCCTCCACCACTTCCTATGGCAACTCATTCCATACACCTACTAGCCTTTGCATGAAAAAGTTGCCCCTTTCGTCTCTTTTATATCTTTCTTCCCCCCCACCCTAAACCTGTGCCCTTGAGTTCTGGACCTCTGTAAGGTCACCCCTCTGCCTCCAACACTCCAGGGAAAACACTCCAGCCTATTCAGCCTCTCCCTGTAGCTCAAATCCTCCAACCCTGGAAACATCCTTGTAAGTCTTTTTTGAACCCTTCCACTATGAAGGAGACCAGTATTGCATGCAGTGTTCCAACAATGGCCTAACCAATGTCCTGTACAGCTGCAACATGATCTCCTAACCCCTGTACTCAGTACTCTGACCAATAAAGGAAAGCATACCAAACACCACCTTCACTATCCTATCTACCCATGACTCCACTTTCAAGGAGCTATGAACCTGCCCTCCAAGGTCTTTGTTCAGCAACACTCCCTAGGACCTTACCATTAAGTGTATACGTCCTGCTAAGATTTGCTTTCCCAAAATGCAGCACCTTGTATTTATCTAAATTAAACTCCTCAGCCCATTGGCCCATTTGATCAAGATCCCATTGTAATCTGAGGTAACTTTCTTCATTGTTCACTATACCTCGAGTTTTGGTGTCCTCTGTAAACTTGCTAACTATACCTCTTATGCTCACATCCAAATCAATTACATGAATGATGAAAAGTAGTGGACCCAGCAGCAATCCTTGTGGAACTCCACTGGTCACAGGCCTCCAATCTGAAAAACAACCCTCCACCGCCACCTTCTATCTTCTACCTACCAGCCAGGTCTGCATCGTAATGGCTAGATCTCCTTGTATTCAATGAGATCTAACCTTGCTAACCAGTCTCCCATGGGAAACCTTGGTGAATGCCTTACTGAAGTCCATTTAAATTGTCCACTGCTCTGCCCTCATCAATCCTCTTTCTTTCTTCTTCAAGAAACTCAATCAAGTTTGTGAGACATGATTTCCCATGCACAAAGCCATGTTGATTATCCCTAATCAGTCCTTGCCTTTCCAAATACGTATACATCCTGTCCCTAAGGATTCCCTCCAACAACTTGCCCACTCCCAGCGTTCAGCTCACCGGTCGATAGTTCCCTGGCTTGTCCTTACCACCTTTCTTAAATAGTAGCACCACATTGGCCAACCTCCCCAGTCTTGCAGCACCTCACCTGTGTCTATCAATGATACAAATGTCTCAGCAAGGGGCCCAGCAATCACTTCCCTAGCTTCCCACATGTTTAGGGTACACCTGATCAGGTCCTGGGGATTTATTCACTTACGCGTTTCAAGACATCCAGCACTTCCTCCTCTGTGTAATATGGACATTTTAAAAAATATCACCAACTATTTCCCTACATTCTATATCTTCCATGTCCTTTTCCACAATGAACACTAATGCTAAATACTTATTTAGTATCTTCCCCCATCTCCTGCAGCTCCACACAAAGGCCACTTTGCTGATCTTTGAGGGGCGCTATTTTCTCACGAGTTACTCTTTTGTCCATCATGTATTTGTAAAAACCCTTTGGATTCTCCTTAACTCTATTTGCCAAAGCTATCTCGTGTCCCCTTTGTCCTCCTGATTTTCTCTTAAGTGTACTCCTACTGCCTTTATATTCTTCAAAGGGTTCTCTAGATCTATCCTGTCTGTACCTGACATATGCTTCCTCCTTTTTCTTAACCAAACCCTCCATTTCTTTTGCCATCCAGCATTCCCGAAACCTATCAGCCTTTCCTTTCACCCTATCAGGAATATACTGTCTCGGGATTCAGCTTATCTAATTTCTGAAGGCTTCCCATTCTCCAGCTGTCCTTTTTACCTGTCAACATCTGCCTCCAGTCAGCTTTTGAAAGTTCTTGCCTAATACCATCCAAATTAGCCTTTCTACAATTTTGAACTTCAACTTTTAGATCTGGTCCATCCTTCTCCATCACTACCTTAAAACCAAGTGCTCCCCCACTGACACCTCAGTCCCCTGCCCTGCCTTATTTCCCAAGAGTAGGTCAAGTTTTGCACCTTCTCTAGAAGGTACATCCACATACTGAATCAGAAAATTTTCTTGTACACACTTAACAAATTCCTCTCCATCTAAACCCTTAACACCAAAGCAGTCACCGCCTATGTTTGGAAAGTTTAAAATCCCCTACCATAACAACCCTATTCTTACAGACAACTGAGATCTCCTTAAAAATGTGTTTCTCAATTTCCTGCTGACGATGGGGTGGGGGGGTCTATAGTACAATCCCAATAAGGTGATAGCACAATCCCAATAAGGTGGGCGGCACGGTGGCACAGTGGTAAGCACTGCTGCCTCGCAGCGCTGGAGACCCGGGTTCAATTCCCGCCTCAGGCGACTGACTGTGTGGAGTTTGCACGTTCTCCCCGTGTCTGCGTGGGTTTCCTCCGGGTGCTCCGGTTTCCTCCCACAGTCCAAAGATGTGCAGGCCAGGTGAATTGGCCATGCTAAATTGCCCATAGTGTTAGGTAAGGGGTAGATGTAGATGTAGGGGTATGGGTGGGTTACGCTTCGGCGGGGCGATGTGGACTTGTTGGGCCGGAGGGCCTGTTTCCACACTAAGTAATCTAATCTAATCTAATCCCTTTCTTATTTCTCAGTTCCACCCAAATAACTTCCCTGGATATATTTCCGAGAATATCCTTCCCCAGTACAGCTATAATGCTTTCTTTATCAAATACTGCACTCTTCCTCTCTTGCATCCCTTTGTCCTTCCTGTAGCATTTGTATCCTGGAACATTAAGCTGCCAGTCCCGTCCTTCCTTGAGGCACATTTCTGTAATTGCTATGATGTCTCAGTTCCATGTTCCTAACCATGCCCTGAGTTCATATGCCTTCCCTGTAGGCCTCTTGCATTGAAATAAATACAGCTTATTTTATCAGTCTGACCTTGTCCTCTACTTTGTCCCTGCCTGCCCTGATTGTTTGTTTGCCTTTGCTTCTTTTCTTAACTGTACCAGTCTCAGGTTGATCTTTTTCCTCACTGGGGTCTTATCCCACTCCCCCACCCCTCCTACTTACTAGTTTAAAACCTGCCGAGCAACTCTAGCAATTCTCCCTGCCAGTATATTAGTCCCCTTCCGTTGGGTGCAATCCATCCTTGTACAGGTCACTTCTACCCCAGAAGAGATTCCAATGATCCAAAAATGTGAATCCTTCTCCCATACACCAGCTCTTCAGCCATGCATTCATTTGCTCTATCCTCCTATTTCTACCCTCACTAGCTCATAGTACAGGAGTAATCTATATATTACTAATGTCGAGGACCTCCTTTTTTTAAATTCCTGCCTAACTCTCTCTATATCCAATATGTCCAGCAATACATGAATTCAACAACAAAGGCAGTAATTGCACAGGTTCACTGCTGTATCAGTCAGCAATGTGGATTTCTCTCTCTCTCTCTCTCTCTCTCTCTCTCTCTCTCTCTCTCTCTCTCTCTCTCTGACCTGAGTATGTGCTGCCTTTGTCTGCTCCTCTCCATTTTAAAACCTGAAATGACAATTACAGATTTTAAAAAAAAACGATGTGTTACTGACTTAGTGAGTGAGTTAGTACAAAGCTTTTTGTCAATGCAGCAATGTTCAAATCATTAGAAAAATAGCAGTGTTTTAAATGTTCTAGATTCAGTTAAGAGCATCTCTACTTATTTATATTGTTGATCTTATGTATGAAACACAGCAATCTGTGTTTCATACATAAGATCAACAATATAAATAAGTAGAGATGCTCTTAACTGAATCTAGAACATTTAAAACACTGCTATTTTTCTAATGATTTGAACATTGCTGCATTGACAAAAAGCTTTGTACTAACTCACTCACTAAGTCAGTAACACATCGTTTTTTTTTACATCTGTAATTGTCATTTCTATTTGACATTTCAGGTTTTAAGATAGCTGTGTGTATCCGAAATGAATGCAATTTTCTCAGTGAACAAAGTACCGATGTTACAAATTGCAAATAAAATTAACTGAACATGAATTTCAATATCAATTAATTGCTTCAATTATCTTAAACTTGAACAATTTAGTCTCTAACCAAAACCACTTTGTATGAGGACTTGAAGTGAACTATAAAGTAGGTTCAAGTCAAACGCCAAGAGCTAAGTTGTGACCTGTGATTTATTTCCTAATTAGCATTTTACTTGATGAGTGACATTCTGTAATTGTTATAAGCACAGGAACTATAAATAAAAATATGTATTTCAAAAATTAAATTTATTTGACTATTTACGATCATTAAAATTTATATGAACTATCATGGGACTATTAAAATACAATGTAATACAATTTCAGACATTATCACTAGTATAGCACTAGACATTTCCGTTCATTACATAAATGAAATGATAAATAAACTTAGAACTTTCCTTAGCCATTTTTCACAGCTTCATTTGACACAAAATGGAACTACCTAGAGGACAACAAAATTAATACTATCTTTAAAAACGTACACCCAATCCCTGGCATGCTATTTCAAATGCTATACTTTTGAAAAAGCCTATCTAAGTAATTTGAAATTTTACAGGATTATGTACTTTATTTGGTATTTTTAATACAAACTGGATAAATACCTCATTTAACACTATACATTAACTTGGAACAACTTGTGAATTTATCCATTAAAATATTGACACTGTCCTTGTAAATAAAATATAAGATAGTATCCAAATATAGCATTTAGTAATTAAATAAAAGATAACATTTGTTAGGTTTGGTCCAACCACTGGTTGTTGAAACCACTGACAAGCACAACTGAAATTATCATAAGAATACAAAATGTAGTCACAATTTTACAAAGTAAATTTAATATTATCTTGATGAATGTCATAGCTTTGAAAATATTCATAATTTAGACATGGGTTTGATCATGCATAAAACCCTTAAGAGAAAAGGTATTCCTACCGAAATATATACAATAGGATTTTGTATGGCTTTCTGGGATCAATTTATGTGTAATTCAAGTGTTCAAATTAAACAAATTTCAAACAGACAGGTAATTCATAGTACATATCAAATGACTATTAAAAGCAGAAAAGAATTTGTACAATGTATCTGAGATCTAATCTAACTTTAAAAAATATTTGTGAATGCTAACAAAATGAACAGCATTCTTAACACTGATTAGACAGAAAAAGTTAATGATATTATTGAATGGTAGAGTGGATTCTCAAGGCTGAAGGCCTTACTTCTGCTCCTATTTTAATGTCTTATGACCCACAATACTATGAAGTTAGTCATAGAGATGTACAGCATGGAACAGACCCTTCGGTCCAACTCATCCATGTTGACCAGATATTCTAATCATCCCATTTGCCAGCACTTGGCCCATATCCCTCGCAACCCTTCCTATTCATGTACCCATCTCTGTCTTTGAAATATTGTAATTGTGCTAGCCTCCTCCACTTCCTCTGGCAGCTCATTCCATATATATGCCACCCTCTGCATGAAAAAGTTGTCTCTTAGGTCCCTTTTTAAATCTCTCCCCTCTAACCCAATGCCTTCTAGTTCTGGACTCACCCACTCTAGGGAAAAGACCTTGTCTATTTACTCTATCCATGCCCCTCATGATTTTATAAATCTCAGGAAGGTCATCCGTCTGCATCCAACACTCCAGGGAAAACAGCCCCAAGCCTATTCACCTCTCCCGATTGGTTCCAATCCTCCAACCCTGGGAACATCCTTATAAACTTTTTCTGAACCCTTTCAAATTTACAAAACCTCCTTCCAACTGGAGGGAGACCACAAATGCACACAATATTCCAAAAGTGGCCTAACCAATATCCTGTACAGCTGTATTAGGCATAATATTTTCTCAAAAAATAAGTTTAGGGTTAGCTACATCAAATGAAAAGTAAAGAGATTGCTGACACAGACAAGATTTAAAATGTAGCGTTTGTAAAATGTATCTTAGATGACACTTTAACAACTTCATCAAAACTACAAATTACAGAAATGAGGTAGATTGGATCATTGTATCAGACACACAAACTTTCCTGCAAATCATTAAGGTAACTGATCAGCTGATAATGAGATGAGTGATTTTAAAATCTCCTAAATCATGTTTTCTTCAATCCACTGGATGTAATTTAAAACTCTTGTGTAAACGCCTGGTTTATTTGGTCGGGCACACCCATCTCCCCAGCTGGTTATTCCATAAAGATTCATTCGTCCATTGTTTTCACATACAAGAGGTCCACCAGAATCTCCCTGTCATTTAAATAGAGGATAAAAATTATTACTTTGCTTATTACTTATTACTTATATTATGCTCTTTGACATGGTAAAGCCAATTCAGTGCATCTTTTCATGGTCAGATCTTGAACTAGACTATAATTAAATTTGATCTTAATTTATCAGTACATACAAGCAGCAACAATATAGCAGCTACTGAATTAATTGACTTTAATTGACTAAGTTTGAAACTTCCCTTAAATTCTTTAGTTAACCTGGATGATGGGCTGTCCTCTTCAACATTTTCTTTACAGCAGAAATATATATATTCTGAGTATTCTTAACCACCTCTGCTCTATTTCGGAATTGATTTACTCCTTTGCCTCGTATCCTGGCTCAGCTTTCATCACCACATCGTTGCCGTTAAGTGCATCTAAAATCAAAGTCTTAGACCCACTCTTGTCTCTTTCATAGAAAGATCAAAAATAGGAGCAGGTTTAGGCCATTTGGCTCTTTAGAGCTTGCTCCACCATTTCAGTGTGATCTTGGCTGATCATTCAAATCAGAACCCTGCTCCCGTTTCCTCTCTGAACACTTTAATCCCTTTAACCCTAAAAACTGCATCTAACTCCTTTTTGAAAACATTCAATGTTTTGGCCTCAACCACTTTTTGTAGCACAGAATTCCATAGGCTCACTACACTGAGTAAAAATATTTCTCCACATTTTAGTATGAAATGACCTACCCCATATCATTAGACTCCTGGTTCTGGACTGTCTGGTCATCAAGAACATCCCTCCAGCAAATAATGTAAAATTTATTTACACTGTGTTCCCTGCTACCTAGGAGTGCCTTTATTCAGAACATTCATAAATCCTTTGATACAAAATCTAGCATGTTGATGTTCAAAAAGATTAAATTAAGTTTCTTTACTTTTTCAGTCTCTTATTTGTCTATGCTAATAGTCTTTCTTTCACAGTGTTTATTAATATTAGTTTCTGAACACAATTCAGATTTAATTTATAGTACCCAATTTAGAGTCTAAATTAGCCGAAAAGCCTCCTTTTTCCTGTGCAAAACACTGATGACATTTACATTTAATCCCAAGTTTAAAAAGAAACAAGGACTGAGTGTCAAAAGCATTGTACGGTACAGTTTACTTTTAATAAATTTGATTTCCTCTGATTTTGTGAATTTCATTTGAAAATTTCAATGAATTTGGTTCTGTTTACTTACTTTACAAGCATCTTCCTTCCAGTTATGATGGGCAGCACACAACATGTTTTCAGTTAATTTCTTTCCATAATATTCAGGAGACCTACATTTTTGCTGTGAAATCAAATTCACTCTTGCCTCCTTCAGGAATTTGGAGTAGAAAGGAGAAACTGAAATAAAACAAAAAAAAAGTATGCATTAATGTCTTAGCAGCATAGATTTCTTGAGAAAGTTTGTTGGCTTGCAACACAGTTCAAATAAAGTCCTGGAAATATTTAGGTCAACATATATAGACATGTTCTACAAAATCTAAACTTTTTTAGAACAACCAGTTCAAGAGCAGCAACCGTATAAGAAATGCAAGCAGCAAGGACGGGAAAGGTTTCTGGTATATTTAGGTATGTTACTTTCAAGAGTAAAGTTAGAGTATCCCCAGCTCATGTGTCTTGGATAGCAAACAAAATAAATGAAAAACAAAACAGCAAAAAGAGACTTGTGAAATATGTTAAAAGCAAGACTCAATTAGCAACCAAGAATATAATGGAAATTACTGGAGAAAATTGCCTGAGTTGATATGCAAGGCAAGGAGAGATTACAAGTAAAAATGAGCCAGTACCATTAATTTCAAACCTGACATATAAATGTTACGATCTCCTAACATTTAAAGAGAAAGCTAAGTACCCTATTTTAGCCAACAGTGCAACACCAGGTTTCATTTTATTGCATATAAAAATAGTGACCAAATTAACACTATTAACAAAACCGCATGGTTTAGAACTATTAAGTGTTTCACACGAATGTTTACTACTTAATCCACCTAAGAATTTTCTTATAAGATGTTAGACTTTAAGTTGTTTCCTTCCATAGGAATTACACAGAGGTATGCCATACTGCTCTGGAAACTATCTTTAATTCCCATCAGTTCTAGCCATTGTCAGAGGTTTTATTCTGTCTTGACTGAAGATGCCTCAGTCTCTTGACTCTTAATATGACTCTGTTGGAACCATTGGAGATTCTTCCACTAGTTTCAAACCAGGCAAACTTCCAGTCCCCGATCTCAATAAAATTCAAACTGAGTTTAAGCTTTATCTACTTTCACTGATGAAGTTAGTTTATGTTTGTTACTCAGCTTATATTGCAAGTCAACTAACTATCACTTACTTTGGTCATCACTAATGTGAGTCTAGCTCCAAAACAAAACGTTTTTCTGCAAAGCAATTACTGCAAGGATTACAGATATCACACTTGTAAATTTTTCTTTGTTCAGTTAGCCACTTAGCATTTCATAGCTCCATCTCTTTCTTTCTGACTTTTACTATCATTTCTTCAGGAAATTTGGTATTCTTTAAAGCCCAATATTTTAATTAGTTTATGATTACACATTTAACCTTTTCCTGAATTAAATATTACTTAAGTTATTGACATTATTCATGACTAGATGTTCTTAACATTAAGCATAAGTGGTTAGCTAGAAAAAGTTTGGCCTAATGAGAATAATTAAGACTGTTCTTCTTGGGAAAAGAGGTGAGGAGGTAGCAGTTTTAGGGTAGATCGAGAACAATATTTCCCTCTGCGTTAATCAAACCCAAATTGATTAGATTCAAAATAATTGGCAAATAATCCAGAGGGAGATGAGAATCTTTAAATTGAAAAGTTGGTGAAGTTAATTCCATAAATTAAGAAAAGATTGCCCAGGCACTTGAGAATGAGAAGATAAAAGGGCTGTGAATAAAACTATGAAGGTTTGAATAAAAATGCTCCTCTTTCCAAGATCCAGCATAGGGATTACTACAGGATCAGCTTCTTTTTTTCTGTGCTGCGTATGTCTACATTCTACTATGTACTTATAGTTTGATATCTACAACAAACTAAAGTGGCAACACAAATTGAGTTGACATCCTGCAGTAAGTTGCATTGAGTGTTGTTCTCTGATGAATATATTGTTTCAACGTAAAAAACATTACAGCATGACAAATAAGCCAAAATTTCCAACTTACACTCAGCTTCCCTCCCATATCCAGAAACTTCACACTGAGTGCTTTCAGAAAATATAAGGCGTTTAGAAGGCAAACAAATGGGGTGGACAAACTTTGACTCCATTGCACACGTCCCAGATTGAGATTTTAACTTTAGCAGAGCTAAAAAGAAAAAAGATAACAATTAAAACTTTTAAGTTTTTCTTCTTTAATTTCAAGAGTTTGAATTTAGATTAAGAAATCAGTTTGAGATTTACAATCTGAATCTTGTCGAAAAGTTATACTAATGTCATGTCAACAACAGAAGCTAGCTTACCTATGTCATTGTCAAAGGTATCATCATTGAAATTTTCATGGCTTATTATTTTTTCCACTGCAAATGTTTGCTCATTTTTACTAGGTTTATTTGTTGAAGATTTTCCCAGTGTTACATAATACCATGAATGAGAAATTCTGAACAGAAAAAGAAAATCTTAAAAACACTTTATAACTTTGCACAAAATCTACAAGCATTTTGGGTCACTTATTTATTATTCAATTAATATTGTCCAACTCCTGTTTATGAAGATCTGCACCCCCGGGAGGGGCCTCTCGGTTCAGTGATCGGTCAAATAAACACTAGCACCTCGGTCTGGTTTTAGCAAACTTTAACAATTTATTTTGACACCAGGCACAGGTTATCCAGCCACACAGGTTTTCCAGACTCTGTGTACTCTGAAAAAGCTGTTGCGCTGAGCTTAAAACACAAGCAATGTTTATAGGTCTCTTAACAAACAGAACAGCCTCAATTGCAAAATTAGTCCAATAAAATGACAAATAGACATAAAATTAAGCCAATGATATTTCCTGGGGACTTGTTTGCATGCTAATATCTCTTTGCACCTGCATCTACAAGGCCAGCTAAGATACTTTAATACTGATATATCTTACTTAGTTAATTCATACTATGAACAGGGCATTGTTTGCTAATCTCTTTCAATTAGTTCAGGAATGCAGTTTTCAGCAGAGTTCGATGCCATTATAAATCAATTTGTTAATTTGCTCCTAGAAGCAATTTTGTTATGTTATTTTATGTTACTTGCATTAAGAAGCCATTTTGTAGTTAGTAAACGCATGCATTAAATGGTTGCTCCTGACAACAGCCTAAATCCAGATTTTAGATCCTCAACTGATGAGGTGGTGCCATTGTCTACCCCTACTTCCTCCCCAGAAGAGGAGAAAGTATGGCTGTCTCTGGTGTCCTTTCAATTGGACTGATCTATTTTATGCCCTCACTTCCTCTGGTGTGGTCATGGAATGACCAAAGCAGGGAGACGAGGATTTGGATTTGGGCTGTTGTAATGGGTGGCACAGTGGCTCAGTGGTAAGTACCAGGGTGCCAGGTTCAATTCCAGCCACAGGCAACTGTCTGCGTGGAGTTTGCACATTCTCCCTGTGCCTGCGTGGATTTCCTCCAGGTGCTCTGGTTTCCTCCCACAGTCCAAAGATGTGCAGGTCAGGTGAATTGGCCATGCTAAATTGTCCATAGTGTTAGGTACATCAGTCAAATGGAAATAGGTCTGGTTGGGTTACTCTTTGGAGGGTCGGCGTGGAATTGTTGGGCTGAAGGGCATGTTTCCACACTGTAGGGAATCTAATCTAAATCTAAAGTAACTTAAAATAACATAACAAAATGGCTTCTAGGAACAAATTAACAAATTTGTTGTAATGGCATCTGACTCTGCTGAAAACTGCATTCCTGAACTAATTGAAAGATGTTAGCAAATAATGTCCTGTTAATAGTATAAATTAACGAAGCAAGATATGACATTATTAAAAGTATCTTAGACGTAGGTGCAAAGAGATAAAAACGTGCAAATAAGTAGTTCCCAGGAAATATCATTGGCTTAATTTTATGTCTATTTGTCATTTTATTGGATTAATTTTGCAGTTAAGGCTGTTCTCATTGTTAAGAGACCTATAAACATTGCTTGTGTTTTAAGCTAAGCGCAGCAGCTTTTTCAGAATACACAGACTCTGGAAAACCTGTGTTGCAAGATAACCTGAGCCCGGCGTCGTAATAAATTGTTAAATCTTGCTAAAATCAGACCGAGCTGCTACTGTTTATTTGACCGATCGCGGAACCAAGAGGCCTCTCCTAGGGATCTAGATTTTCATTTACACAAAAAATTAATTTTTGTGTCAGATTCACAAAGATCAAGATTATCTCACAGTTCCTCAATCTTTTCTTGTTAGAGGAGTTTCTAAATATAATCTGTCATCAATAAACTTTTTATAGAAAGATATTTAGAAAATGTTACACTGATAACCAACTGTCTGACTGCCGATAATATTTCACATAGCGTGGAAACATCAAGTGCAATAATTGAATAAAGTTCACAGGAGAGGGATAGCAGATCCAATGCATGTTACTTTTGGCCAAAGATCTAAATCAGCCTTGGGAAGAAGTGAAAGGTAATGTTACATTCTAGTTGATTGCTGAAATTAATTTTTGCTATGACAATTCCAAATGTTCAAACTCAATGGGACAATTTTCAAATTAAGCTCATGTTTCTGCTTTTTCATCAGGGGGAGTAATCAGCTTGAGCTGAAAGTTCACGCTGCCATCAAGTTTTATGTGCATATATTACATATAATGTGAAAAAAAAACTACTGTTATGTTGTCAATTTCTGTGACAAGTGTCTTCAGGGAAAAAGATGCTGTAAAGGCTATAATATGGAATGTGCAAGAATCACTCTGTTTAAGCCAACTTGAAAGGACATAACTGTCAGATTGAACAAAATAAGCCTGATCTGAACAATGATTAGATTAAGGCAATTTAACCATTTAAAACAAATTTTTATCATTTTATTTTTGAAGGTGTGAAGAAATATGTGTGCAAAGAACATGGATGTTCACGTGGCAAGGCAAGGATTCATTGTTCTATTCTTGAGATCCTCTGTTGTCAAAGCAAATATGAGAAATCAAAGTCAACACCCAAAGTTAGGTAGATTAAGTCAGGAAGCAACTGATTTTGCTGAACATCATAAATATTCTTTTATCTCTAAGCCATATGAGGCAAAGATGTGGATATGGCATCACAGCTTAGGTTCCTCAAACCACATTCCCGACTGAAATATAGAATCAAAGACTGGGACTAATATTTTCACTTTTACATCACAAAAATATGCGTAGCTGTGGGCATAAATGGTTGTGAATATAACCTACATTGGGTTAATACAGTGTGCAGCTGTCAGAACCCAGCAAGAGTGGATCAGACTTCCTCCACATTGAAAGTATGAACTTTTGGATCGCCTATCAGTTATGTAGAGTGCTGCTTGCCAAGGGTGAGATTCAATGGCAGCCTCATTTCCTCCAACAATCTTGTTCATTTTATGTTCCCTCTGGCCACACTTGGACTCTATGGAGATAAATTAATAGGTTAGCACAATATTTATTACTTAATTTGAATGCAGGTTTTAACATCCTAAACTATCAATAAGAATAGCATTAGATCCTGCAAAGAAAAAGATTTGTTCACATGATTACAAGAATATTAAACAGTGGCAGAAAGATAAGGGATATTTTCATTATATATAATAGGTCACATTCTGTCAAATTAATAATATGAAAAACTATTTTGCAAATAATACTGTATGAACATTTCATTAATTATTTTGTTATGCAGTTTATCCCAAATAACCAAGTAGTTATTTTACAATCAATCTGTTGGAGTTGGCACAACATACCTCTGGAGCAGGTGGGACTTGAACCCAAGACTCCTGTCTCAGAGGTAGGGACATTACTACTACTCAACAAGAGCCCCCTTAAACAGCCGAATAACATTCTTGCCTCAATAGCTGGTCTATGTCAAGTTAGCGCCTTTCAGTTGAGTTGTAACAGTTGTGCTGCAATTGGTCACATTTATCCCAGTGTTCAGGAGTGAAAAAGAGGCTCGTGTGACCACTCCTCATCACCTTCCAGAGAGCTTTATTGGAACCACAAGTTTGACTTTTAGGCATGAACATAATTGAGGATTAAGATAGAGCAACCTATCAACACTTAACTTCTGGGTTTAAGATATTTTCTAATCAACCTGTTCAGAGATGTTATTACACACCTTCACAGCAAGTTGGACTGGAACTGGGGACATCACCACTGTACAAGAGCCCTAATTTCTATGTTTACATAAAAGAATGGTAAAAGAATGGTCAATTAAGTGCAGTAGTGGGAATGAACTACACAGTTTATGAATCAATTCTTGCACAGTAGGGAAAGCAGAACAATATGGCAAAAGTCAAATGAAATTCCACATGCATGAATCCATTGAGCAAATAGTTATTGAAACAATTGGACAAATGTTTACACATTTTCAGTGGTGATACCTTTCATGAAAGTGTGCTTTGCTGATGAACAGTATTTATTGTTCCTTCGGACCAAAAATAAAGTATTTAGCCTAATTTTTTAAAAGTCAGTTTAAAAATAATTTCAACTGTTTCAATCAAGGAAACCTTTCAGAAGAAGAGGGAGCCAAGGAATGGGCAAGTGGAGATGCACTGGCTATAGTTTTTTTTTCTCAGTTGTTCATGGGATGTGGGTATCCCTGGCTAGGCCAACATTTATTGCCTACCCTTAATTGCCTTGGATGATATTGTGCTGCCTTTGATGCTGTTGTCCTACCTTCTGGAACATCTGCTGTCTTGAGGTGTAGAAGCTATACCAGTGCTGTGAGGAAGAGAGTTTCAGGATCTTGATCCAGTGACCTTGAAAGATCTGGGATATAGTTTAAACTCAGGATGGTGTGTGGCTTGGAAAGGGACATGCAGGTTTTTGTGTTCCCAACCATCTGCTGCCCTTGTCCTTTCAGAAGGTGGAGATCGCAGGTTTGGAAGGAGCTGTTGGAGACGTCTGGGCAAATCGCTGTGATGCATCTTTTTATTGGTATATCTGCCAGTATTTGTCAGTGGTGAATGGGGCAAACATTAAAGGTAATGCAGCCCTCATCAAGCAGGCTGCGTGGTCCTGGATGACATTGAGCTTTCTTGGTGTTTGGAGCTGCACCGTTCGAGACTAGTGAGAGTATTTCATTATATTCCTAACTTGTATATGGTGGATAGGCATTGGGGGAACTGAAGATCAATAACGAGCTACAGAATTCCTCACTTCAATCTGCATTTGTGGCCACAGTACAGTATAGGTGAGTTTCTGGTCAGAATGTTGATAGTGGAAGAATATTGAATGTCAAGGGGAGATAGTTATATTTCCTCTTACTTGAAATAGTCACTTGTAACATTTGTGTATCATGAATGTTAATTGTTACTTGTCAGCCCAAGCCTGTTAATCTGGTTTTGTTGCATATGGTCAAGGTAACTTCAATATCTGAAGAGTTGTAAATGATGCTCAACATAGTGCAATCATTCCCCATTTCTGACCTTGTGATGGCGAATAGGAGGGGGGGGGGGGGTTGCTAACTGATGAATTGATGAAGTAATTGAAAAGAGTTGCTCTGACAATATTACAGTTAGTGGCTCCTGCAGTGATGCACTTGGACTGAGATGATTGACCTTCAATCACTGTCAACACTTGAATGCTTGGAATGTCTCCAATCAATAGAGAATTTTCCCAGGGTTCTGATGATTCCAGCTTTGCTGGGACTCCTTAATGTGAAACAGCGTCAAATGCTGCCTTGGTTCGGAGGGCTGTCATCCTTATCTGACCTCTAGAGTTCAGCTCTTTTGTCCTTTTTTAAGTCAAGGTTATAATGAGGTCAGGAACTGAGTGGCACTTCTGTGACCCTATGTGAGTGTGTCAGGGAGCAATTGCTGTGCAACTGCTGCTTGACTGCACTGTAGATGAACTATTCCATCAATTTGCTGATGAAGACAAACAAATTGGTAATTCATCAGGTTGAATTTGTCCTTAAGTTTTGTGGACAGGACATCCTTCGGTAGTTATTCACATGAACTACTATATGTCAATGTTTGGCTTTATGTGCAGGGAATTCTGGAGGATAAGTCTTCTGTGCAATTGCCAAATGTTGTCAGAAGCCATAGTCTTTTCGGTATCAAATCATTCAGCTATTTACTAATATCATGTGGAGTGAACTAAGTTTGGCAGCTGTGATGACAATTTCAGTTGTATTAGTTGCCTAGAGCGATGCCAATCACTAGTATTTTAGTTACTGAAATATTGTATTGCTTACTTATATAGCATCCTTTTTTTTGTTTAAGTGTAAGTCTTAAAACTGGAAACCTCACATCTTTTGTTTAAAGTTATTTGTCACATAGTAATGGCAACAGTGCAGTGCAATAAGAAAGCTGAAGAGAAATGGGTGGCACGGTGGCACAGTGGTTAGCACTGCTGCCTCACAGCACCAGAGACTTGGATTCAATTCCCGCCTCAGGCAACTGTCTGTGTGGAGTTTGCACATTCTCCCAGTGTCTGCGTGGGTTTCTTCTGGGTGCTCCGGCTTCCTCCCACACTCCAAAAATGTGCAGGTTAGGTGAATTTGCCATGCTAAATTGCCCATAGTGTTAGGTGAAGGGGTAAGTGTAGGGGAATGGGTCTGGGTGGGTTGCGCTTCGGCAGGTCGGTGTGGACTTGTTGGGTCGAAGGGCCTGTTCCCACACTGTAAGTAATCTAATAGTGCAAGGCTTTCATATTAATAGAATGGATCATTCTTTGTGTCGAGTGTGGTGCTGGAAAAGCACAGCAGGTCAGGCAGCATCCGAGGAGCAGGAGAATTGACATTTCGGGCATAAGCCTTACATCAGGAATGAGGGGCTTATGCCCAAAATGTCAATTTTCCTGCTCCTCAGATATTGTCTGACCTGCTGTGCTTTTCCAGCACCACACTCTCAACTCTAAGCTCCAGCATCTGCAGTCCTCACTTTCTCCTAGTGTCATTCTTTGTGACTTTCAGAATATTTTGTCTTGTGGCATGGCAGAAACTTGATTCAAGATTTGAAAGCAAAAATTGTGATCAAAGGGGAGTGTGGATTTGAGCAACTCCAAATTGTGCAAAAATGGAAAGTTGGAAATGGGCTAAAATGGTAGTTCGAAATAAAGAAGAATCAAAATTGTTTATTTTTGATAAGGTGTTGTTGATGCCATTTTTCAGAAGGAGAGAGAGTCAGAAGTCAGACAACACTAGATTATAGTCCAACAGATTTATTTGAAATCACACAACCTTTCAGAACACAGCCCCTTTGTCAGGTGCAGTGAGAGGGGCCAAAGGGCTGCGCTCCAAAAGCTTGTTTAATTTCAAATAAACCTGTTGGACTATAACCTGGTGACATATGACTTCTGACTTTGTCCACCCTAGACTGGTATCTCCACATCAAAAGGACAGGCAATTTACCAGAAAAGTAAACCATTTGCAATGTTAGCTAGTGTAGTAATTAAGAAAGGAAACTTGGTTGGTCAGCAGTATAGTACAGAGGCAAAGACAATTAAATATGGAAATGGAATGAGAGGAGAAGAGAAATACTTCTTGATGCTGCAGTCCTTCAAATTTGGAGGAATGACCATGACAGGAAAAAAAAAGTGTTCTATTAAAGGGAAGGGTTTCAAAGCTAGAAAATGTGGAATTTAGTTGAATAGATTAATATCTAATCAAGCATCACAAATAATCGAGAGCCAAGGGTTAGATAGTTGTGAGTATGAAAGTCGAATTTCTTGGGTTAATGGAGAATGTATTCCAGGCATAGTGAAGCCCAGTGGAATTTTTTTTTTAAACTGGGTGGATTGTCCAGGGATAGTCAAGTGCAGAAAAACAACTTGGGGTTGTGCAATAAAAACAAGAATTTAAAATGAATGGTGACAGAATTTGACCAGGTGCAGTGTCAGTGAAGGTTAGGTGTTAGAAGTGAAGGAGAATCAGATGGACAGTGGGAGAAGCTGATGTGTGATTGATACAGCCTGCATTATGGGAAATGTATTCCATCCATCTCAACATACAGGTAGAACAGATCTTTTAATACTCCCTGTACTTAGAATAACCAGGCAGTCTGTTAATGTAACAATTACAAATTATTCATTTCAAGAAAATGTTTTCAAATTATTACTTTAAATCGTTTTCCAAGAGCAATTCATGATAAAATTTTCACTTACCAACTTTTTCACATTTGGAGATATTACAGTATTCCCTGTACATTGAACCCTGAACATAACACCAAGGCTTTTTAGCATGACCTGGATTCCTTTATAGTAGAAATATTTAAACAGTGAGAACACATTAGGAAACTGATGGCCAAGAAAATGAATTCATTAATCAGATGTAAACAAGTAGAAAGTGAGCAACACAAGTGAGTCAGTAACAGACTGACAGAAAAATATAGATTAATGTTTCTGATGGTACTCCACTCATCAGAAAATAATGCAAATTCATGAATTATTTTCACTTTCTACTAAGCAATTCCAGATTCTTATGGTTTTTTTTATATAGTCAATTTTCTTTCTATCTGGAAAGACATGGCCAAAATAGTCAAGATGAAAAGGTTATTAGGAATTTTTCTGGGGAATATCTATAAAGTCAAAAATACTTGGCCATTTTTGTAAGCTGTCATAAATGTTGTATTTAGATATTCCTGTCGGCTCAATTACTCTCACTTAATTCTCACATTAAAAGAACTTTAACAATTTGATATGTATTCCTACAGCTGCTCAAATAAATTGTAGATGAGAAAACAAACAGTGATTAGGATTGACCAGAACTCTAAAATAACTAGCTATTTCAGCTGTTTTAGAAATCTGGTTGTAAAAGTAATCTCAGGGTATGTTACTTTATTTGCTATTATTAACAATCTTTCAAACATGGAATTTTCACAATAACACAGAAATTTAATTGTTAATAAATAAATTTGAATTTAGTTTTGAAAAAAATGGACCAGGAAGTCTGGCTAGTTACATTTCAGAATATTTCCTCCATTATTTTATTGTGATTTGAAATACAAATAAATCATTTCAGGCAGAGAGGCCAAATCACCTAAGTATAAAAAGACAAAATCTACCTGCAGTAGTTGTGACTTCCAAGACCCAACTTTACTGCATTTGACCTCTGTGCATTGTATTTTCTTTGAAGAACAACAAATGAGTCCCATTGCAAGCATTCTTTGCCAGATTCTGTATAGTCCCTTGTTCCCCTGTAATCTTTTCCCTTGTCATTAATGCAATTGGATTTATTGTCTAAAAAGAAAAATAAGATATTAATGAGGTACATAAAAACAAAAACACTGGAGTTGCTGGAAATACAAACCAAGTGCTCACAAAAAAAAACTCGACAGGTCTGGCAACATCCAATATCAATGATATTTTCTTTAGAGTTAAAGCCAACTGGATACACAAAATGACAAGCAATAGAAAGCTCAAGGTTACATTTGTGGACTGATCATAGGTGTTGCAAAGCACTAATCTAGTCTACATTTGGTTCCTCAATATGAAGGAGGCCACATTATAAGCAAAGAATAGAGTACACTCAATTGAAAGAAGTACAAGTGTGGTGCACTAATTAGTAAAGTTAGACAATATGGGATTTGGGTGAGCTTGCCGATTGGTTGTATGGTAGGAGACAGAGGGTGATTATAAATGATTTGAATGAGAACATAGGAGGCATGGTTAGCCAGTTTGCAGATGACATCAAAATCGGTCTTGTAGTGGACAGTAAAGAAGGTTATCTAACATTACGAAGCGGTCTTAATCAATTGGGTCAATAGGCTGAGGAGGGGCAGATGGAGTTTAATTTAACTCCACACAGACAGTGGTCCAAGGCGGGAATCAAACCCGGGTCCCTGGCGCTGTGAGGCTGCAGTGCTAACCACTGAGCCACTGTGCTACCCCCCATACAGGAGTTGGGATGTCATGTTGAGGTTGTACAGGATGTTGGGGAGGCCTCTTCTGGAGTAAGTTATGCAGTTCTGGTTGCCCTGTTACAGGAAAGACATTCTTAAACTGGACAGGGTTTGGAAAAGATTTACCAGGATATTGCCAGGAATGGAGGGTTTGAGTTAGAAAATACGCTGGATAGGCTAGGACTTTTTCAATGGAGTATAGGAAGTTGAGAGAAATCCTTAGATAGGTTTATACAATCATAAGGGGCATAGATAAAGTGAATAGCAAATGTCTTTTCCCTGGGATGGAGGAGTTCAAAACTGGGGGCATATTTGTAAGGTGAGAGGAAAATGTTTTTAAAAGGGCATATCTTTTGTTTTAGAAACACAAACTGGTTTATGTGTGGAATGAACTGCCCAACGAAGTGCAGGATGGAGGTATAGTTAGAACATTCAAAAGACATTTGGATAGGTACATCCATGGAATCAGAGACATGCTGCATGGAAACAGACCCTTTGGTTCAACTGATCCATGCTGACCTTATATCCTAAATTAATCTACTCCCATTTCACAGCACTTGGCCCATATCCTTCCTATTCATGTACCCATCCAAATGCCTTTTAAATGCTGTAATAGTATCAGCTTCCACCACTTTGTCCGGCAGCTCATTTCAAAAATGCACCAACCTCTGTGTGAAAAAGTTGCCCCTTAGGTCCCTTTTAAATCTTTTCCATCTCACCCGAAACCTATGCCCTCTGGTTCTGGACTCCCCCAACCCAGAGAAACCCAGGGTCTATTTACCCTATCCAAGCCCAACATTACATGATAAACCTCTCTCAGGTCACTCCTCAGCCTCAGACATTCCAGGGAAAACAACCCCAGTCTATTCAGCCTCTCCCTAAAACTCAAACCCTCCAATCCTGGCAACATCCTTCTAAGTCTTTTCTGAACCCTTTCAAGTTTCAGAACATCCTTCCAAAAAGAGGAAGACCACAACTGCACACAATATTCCAAAAGTGGTCTAACCAATTAAGTGTACAACCACAATAAGGCCTGTCAACTCCTATACCCAACACCCTGACCAATAAAAGAAAGCATACTAAACACCTTCTACACTATACTATCTACCAGAAACTCCACTTTCAAGGAATTATGAACCTGCACTTAAGGTCTGTTTGTTCAGCAACAATCTCCAGGACTTTACCATTAAATGTAGAAATCCTGCACTGATTTGCTTCTCCAAAATGCAGCGCCTCACATTTATCTAAATTAAACTTCATCTGCCACACCTCGGCCCACTGGCCCACCTGATCAAGATCCCGTTGTGCTCTGAGGTAACCTCTTTGCTGTCCACTACACCTCCAATTGTTGTCTCATCTGCAAACTTATTAACTACTTCCTATGTTCACATTCAATTCATTTCTATAAATGACAAAAAGCAATGGATCCAGTACCAATCCTTTTGGCAAATCACCAGTCACAGGCCTCCAGTCCAAAAAGCAACCCATCACAACCACCCTCTATCTTCTACATTTGAGCCAGTTCTGTATCCAAATGGCTAGTTCTCCCTGTATTCCATGAGATCTAACCTTGCTAACCAGTCTCCCATGGGGTACCTTGTCAAACGCCTTACTGAAGTCCATATAGATCACATCTACAGCTCTGCCCTCATCAATCCTCTTTGTTATTTCTTCAAAAAACTCAATCAACTTTGTGAGGTATGATTTCCCAAGAAAAAAAAGGCATGCTGAATATCCCTAATCAGTCCTTGTCTTTCCAAATACATGTACATCCTGTCACTCAGGATTCCCTCCAACAAATTGCCTGCCACTGATGTCAGGCTCAGAGTCTATAGTTTCCTGGCTTGTCCTTACCACCTTTTTGAAATAGTGGCACCACGATTGTCAACCTCCAGTCTTCCGGCACCTTACCTGTGACTGTTAATGATACAAATATCTCAGGAAGAGGCCTAGCAATCACTTCCCTAGCTTCCCACAGAGTTCTAGAGTACACTTGATCAGGTCCTGGGGATTTATCCATCTTTATCCGTTTTAAGACATCCAGCACTTCCTCCTTTGTAATATGGACATTTTTCAAGATGTCACCATTTATTTCCCTGCATTCTATATCTTCCACATCCTTCTCCACAATAAACACCGATACAAAATACTTGGTTAGTATCTCCCCCATCTCCTGTAGTTCCACACATAGGCTGCCTTGCTGAACTTTGAGGAGTCCTATTCTCTCCCTAATTATCCTTTTGTCCTTAATGTATTTAGAAAATCCCTTTGGATTCTCCTTAACCCTGATTGCTAAAGCTATCTCATGTCCTCTTTTTGCCCTCCTGCTTTCCCTCTTCAGTATACTCCTACTGCCTTTACACTCTGAGGATTAACTAGATCTCTGCTGTTTACACCTGACCTATGCTTCCTTCTTTTTCTTAACCAAAACCTCAACTTCTCAAGTCGTCCAGCTTTCCCCACACCAAGCAGCCTTTCCTTTCACCCTAACAGGAACATGCGGTCTCTGGACTTGGAACCTGACGTACCCCTCTTTACATTACAGCCATTCTTAGTATCAGAAACTTGGTTGTTTGTGTTACATTTTCATGAGAGTCCATCACACCTCCATTTTCCCAAACAGCATACTTTTTTGAGACGAGGATAGCCACACGAGACTCCTGCACTACCTGTCTCCCTCTCCTATCTTTTCCGCCGTAACCCATCTCCCTGACTACATCTGTAGTTTTTCTCCTTTCCTATAACTGCCATGAATTACATCCCATAGCTCCTCTAGATTCCTCATTGCTTCTAACTGCCGCTCCAACCGATTTGATAGGATGTCTAACCAAACACACTTACTGCAGACATAACCATCAGGAACATGGAAATGCTCTCTAATCTCCCACATCTGACAGGAAGGGCACCTCACTCTACTAAAGGCCATCTTTGAACTTTGCCTGAATTGGTTGGAGCAGCAGTTACTGGCAGTGAGGAATCTAAAGACCCAGAAAATAGCACAGGCTGACTGCTGTAAAAAACACTGTGCCTGGTTAACTTCGTACTTATGCTTTACATTTTAAAATTTTAATCATAAGACAGAGCTCATGTGACCAAAAACCATCCACTCTACTCAATATTTAAAAAAAAGAGAGCAAGGTTACACTTAAAGCCATGTGCTTATCTCCTCCTGTGCTGTGAACTCTCCCTTACAGGTTCCTCCAAGATCAACTGTGAATTTCACTGTTTGTTATTTTTTCTTAGACGAACTCCAACATCCAGAAAAACGTGAACTCAAACAGCAAAGGCAGTAGCTGTGCAGATTCACTGCTGTGCCAGACAGCAGTGTACATTTCTTTCTCCCTCTCTCACTGACTAAGAAGTCTCTGCCTTTGTCTGTCTTCCTTCTTTTTGAAGTGTCATTGTTTTGAACTTTTTTTCCCCAAAGTTCCAAAGCAATGCAACAGCTTATAAAACAGTAATTCTTGCTCCTGGAATTAATGGAAATCGGCTCCAACACTAAAAATACCGAAAAAAAAAGCATTTGGAGGCATAAGGGCCACATGCAAGCAGGTGGGACTAATTTAATTTGGGAACATGGTTAGTGTGGACTAGTCGGACTGAATGATCTATATCCATGCTGTTATGACTCTGACTCCACAAGTAAATCACTGTTTAGTTGGAAGTAACTTTCGGGACATATGGCGAGAAGGAATGAGGTACCAAAATATCAAGTTACTTACATGTGGAAGTTAATTTTTGTATCTAGACTCATGGATGATGGTATCCTGCAGTGTGCTTTTGCTAAATAGGCACAGCATTACTTAGAATGTTTTCAACAAACACAAAAAAAACTACTTTAAAAGTCTTCATCAGGAATACATTCCCAATGAAGAACTTATACTCTAAACAAAGACTCTCCTGCTCTTCGAATGCTGCCTGACTGGCTGTGCTTTTCCAGCACCATATTTTTTGACTCTGATGTCCAGTCCTCACTTTCTCCTACTTTAAAAATCTGTCGATGGTCTCACATATATTTCATGCAAATAAAATAATGCAGAAAGTTATTAAATTCCAGTTCAAAAGGAAAATGGAGAACTGAGGAAAAGAGTAGAGGTGTGTATCTAACCGAGTAGCTCTTTCAGAAAGTGACTCAGGCACAGTAGTTTGAATGATATTTTGTTCATAAAGGTGATGATACATTCAACTGCTTTATGATCAAACTCATGTAATTTTGTATCTCTTAATCTCATTTAAATAATCCATTCTCCTGTATCCTCCACACTACAATCCTGAATTTCTCTGTAATAATAACCATAAAGAGGGGATCTGTCCTTCGGCCCCACCAGTGAGGTTTTCAATTGCTTGTAAATTGTGTAACTCTGCCTGATAATGCAAAAGTACACTGCAGGATATCATCCATCCAGGAATCTAAATTCAGAAACTAATTTCCAAATATAAGCAACTTGGTCTTTTGGTACCCAATTTCTCACCATCTAAGGCCGAAAAGATACTTCCAATTAAACTCCACCTACAGAGTTCTCTCTCACCTGAAGAAGTTGCTGTGTGTACATCACGTTATCACGTTGATGCATTGAGACTTAATACATGTTACTGTGATGAATTGTGACTTCAGAATGATATCTCTGCTCTTTGTCATGATGTATAGCTTTGCCTTTATGTAATGCAATGCACCATTAAAATATTTGGTTGTAAGTTTGCTTGCTGAGTTGGCAGGTTTGTTTTCAGACGTTTCATCACCATGCAAGGTAACATAACCTGTGAACCTCCAGTGAAGCACTGGTGTTCTGTCCCACTTTCTATTTGTGTGTCTTGGTCTCTCAAGGTGAGTGATATTATTTCCAGTTCTTTTTCTCAGATGTTGGTAAATAGGGTCCAAATCAATGTGTTTGTTGATGGAGGTCTGGATGCCAGGCCTCGGAGTTCCTGTGCGTGTCTCCGTTTAGCCTGTCCTAAGGTGGATGTGTTGTCCTGTTCAAAGTGGTGTCCTCCTTCGTCTGTATGTAAGGATATGAGTGATAGTCGGTCACCTTACACCCGAAGTATCCTTACATACATCCGTTCTAGGACAGGATGAATAGTGACATGCATGCAAATTCCTAGAGGCCTGGCATTCAAACCAGAACTCCATCAATAAACACTTTGATTTGGACCCTATTTACCAATCTGAGGAAAAAGAACCAGAAATGATATCACCCACCGTAACAGACCAAGAGCACAAATAGAAAGCAGGACAGAACACCAGAGGCTCAGTGATGATTTTACGTTGCACGGTGACGAAATGTCTGAAAATAAACCTGCCAGCTCAGTGAGCAAACTTACAATCTGAACCACAACCTGAGCTACAAATCTTCTCAAAAATTAAAGTATCTATTTTACTAGTTAATTTTCTATCAAATACTCAACTTAAAAATGATCAAAAATGATTTGATTTTTCTTTGGAATTTTGTTTTGTGATCTTTCTCGGTTTTCTTTTTGCCCACTGTAACATTTAAGCAAATTAGGTTGATTTCCAACAGTTTAGAGTCTACATTGTCCAATACCCCTTTTACATCTTATATATAAAGACCCTGCCTGCCAGTACATAGACATAAATGATGCAATGGTATTATGTTAAAAAGGGCATCAACGTTCTCTTGTTAAGATATAGTTAAGGTTCCTCACTCTACCCACAAAACTGAATACAATCCCATAATTTTACTCGGTTAAATGCAAATAAGGAGTTAGAATTCTGGACAATAACATACCTATTTCACAGTGTTTACCCAGATATCCCTCAGGGCAATGACAGATATAATCCTTCGAATACACATGCTGAGCACAGCTTCCTCCATTTAGACATTTGTTTATGCTGCATTCTAGGATTGTAAAAAGTTGCAGTTAAAAATAGTTCTCAAAAATTAATATCACAGAGTTGTCATGAGTCATCATCAGAAAATGTAAACCTTGCATCCTTAGTTTTTATGTTTCAACTGAGATATTCCATTCAGGTTCAACATAAAGTTGGGCACAACCAGTATTCTGCTAATCATTATCTTGTCAACAAATGTCATTCATCTGTCACCCATGCTTGCTTCTTGATCTGATTTTAAATTCCTCACATTTGATTTCAAATCTCTCTGTGGCCTTACCCTCCATATTTCTGGAATTCTCTGCAAACTTAGATATGTCCTCCAAATGTGACCTCATGCTCAACCCTGATTTGATCAATGCTTCATTGGCAGACAGACTTTCAGCTGCCCTGGTGCAAAGCACTGCAATTCCTCCATAAAATATTTCTGCTTCTCTACCCTCTCCCTTTTTAAAAATACTTCATAAAGCAGACCACTTACATGAAGAATTTGAAGATAAGTGCCAAAAATATTTTGACAATGCTCTTGTTAAACATCTTGGGATGGACTATGACATCAAATGTGCTATATGCTTACAACTTTTATTTACATAGTGTGTTTAATTTAGTAAACCATCCCTCAGAATTTCAAAGAAAGCACCGTTAAACAAAACATGGCAATGAGCCATAGAATTCGGATGTGAATAAAGAAGGTATAGTTCATAAGTTTGCAAATGAAACCAAAATTGCTATTGTAGTAAAAAATGAAGAAGGTTACTCCAAAGTACAACGAGATCTTGATCAGATGAGCAAAACCGCCAAGGACTGGCAGATGGAGTTTAATTTAGATAAAAGTGAGGTGCTGCATTTTAGTCATACAAATCAGTGCAGGACCTATACACTTAATGGTCAGCTCCTGAGGAGTTTTGCTGAATAAAGACCTTGGGGTGCAGGTTCATAGTTCCTTAATAATGGAGTTGCAGGCAGACAAGATCATGAGGAAGGCATTTGGTCCATAGAAACATCAAAAATATGTGAAGAGCAGGCCATTTGGTCCTTTGAGCCTGCACCACCATTCAATAAATTCACGACTGATCATGCAATCTTAATAGCACACATAGCACACCTAATTTCTGCCCTTTTCCCATAACCCTTCAGTCACAAGGGCCATGTCCAGCTCCCTCTTGAATATATCTTAAGAACTGGCTCCAACAGCTTCCTGTGGGCAAGAATTTCCCAGGTTCACAAATCTCTAAGTGAAGAAATACTTCCTTATCTTAGTCCTGAAAGGCTTACCACTTTTTCTGGACTTCCCCAAAACTGGGAACATTCTTCCTGCACCTAGTCTGTCCAGTCCCATCAGGATTTTCTATGTTTCATGAGATCCCCCCTCTTCTAAATTTCAGCAAATACAAGCCCAATCAATCCAGTCTTTCCTCATATGTCAGTCCTGCCATCTCCATCCTTCCTCAGACTCGGAGACCAAAACTGCACACAATACCCAAGGTGTGACCTCACCAAGGCCTTAAGTAACTGCAGCAAGACCCCTTACTCCAATACTCAAATCCTCTCGCTACGAAGGCCATCATGCTATTAGCTTTCCTCACTCCCTGCTGCACCTGCATGCCAACCTTCAGCAATTGTACCACCATGAAACCCAGGACCCCTTGCATTTCACCTTTTACTAAATTGCCAGACAGATAATAATCTGCCTTCCTGTTTTTGCGACCAAAGTGGATAACCTCATATTTATATTCCATTTGCCCACCAAACCAGTCTGTCTAGGTCACTGCAGTCTCTTCACATCCTCCTAACAGCATATACTGCCACCCAGCTTTGTGTCATCTATAAGTTTGGAGATATGGCATCAAATTTCTTCATCCAAATCATTAAAGTGTATTGTGAACACTGGGGTCCCAGCACTGAACCCTGTGGCACCCCACTTGTCACTGCATGCCATTCTGAAAAGAACTCGTTCAGTCCAACTCTCTGCTTCCTGTATGCCAATTAGATCTCTATCCATGTCAATACATTACCTCCAATACCATGATCTTTAATTTTCCTTGCTAATCTCTTGTCTGAAATCATGTTAAAAGCTTTTTCAATTCAGATGCACAACATCTACTGATTCACCATTGTCCACTCTGCTGGTTGCATCCTCAAAAAATTCCAGAAGATTTATCAAAGGGAAATCATGATTTCCCTTTAGTGAATCCATGCAGACTAGAACTGCTACTGTCACCACTTCCCAAGTGCTCAATTATTATGTCCTTAATGATTGGCTTCAGCATGTTCCCCATCACTGATGTCAGGCTAATTGGCCTGCAATTCCTCATTTTCTCTCTTCTTTTTTTAAAGTGTGGAGTTACGTCAGCTACCCTACAGTCCACTGCAACTCTTCCAGAGTTTGCAGAATGCTGTAAAATGGTTGCTTGCTTTTATTGGTGAGTGCACTGAATACAGCAGTTTGTTCATCAGGCCATTTCTGGAATACTGCATTCAATTCTGGCCTCCCTGCTATATGAAAGATGTTGTGAAACTTGAAAGGATTCAGAAAAGATTTATAAGGATGTTACCAGGGTTTTTAAAGTTATGAGGGGCAAGGATCGGGTGAATAGCCAAGGTCTTTTCCCCAGGGTAGGAGAGTCCAAAACAAGTGGGCAGAGGTTTAAGGTGAGGCGGAAAGAGTTAAAAGGGACCTAAGGGGCAACTTTTTCATGCAGACGGTAGTACGTGTATGGAATAAGCTATCAGAGGAGGTAGTGGAGGCTGTTAAAATTACAAGATTTAAAAGGCACCTGGATGCCTATCTGAATAGGAATACTTTAGAGAGATATAGGCCAAATGCTAGCAAATGAGACAAGATCAATTTAGAATATCTGTTCGGCTTGGACAAGTTGGATCAAAGGGTCTGTTTCCATGCTATACATCTCTATGACTCTATGACTCTTATGTCAGATGATAATAGATCATCTGACATAGGTTTTATGGATTGTTTTAAAAGAGGAAAGCAAGGTAGAGAGAATTATAACTGGGTGTGGGGAAGGGATTAGAGCTTTAGGCTTGAGCAAGTGAAGACATGGCAGTCAATGGTGAAGCAATGAAAATCAGGGATGCCCCAAAACAACAAATTAGTGGAATGTAGATATCTTGGTTTTAGGGTTAGAGGAGATTACAGAGACAAGGAGGGGCAAAACCATACAGTTGGTTCTTCTGTAATGCGATGGTTGCATTCTGGTACAATGCAGTGCTAAATCAAAACCACGCAATAAAAATAGGACTTAGTGTTGGCAATGCATTCGCGTTACAGCCAATTCATGCTGATGAAACGCTATCGCAGAATGACCTATAGAAGGATTTGAAACAAGGACGAGAATGTCAAAATGCAGATTGTGTTTGACTGGGGGTCAGTTTAGGTTAGTGATCAATCAGATGACACGGAAATGGGACTCGGTGTGAGTTAAGACATGGGTAATAAAGTTTTGGATGACCTGAAGTCTAAAGGGTGGAAGACCAGCCAGGAGCCTGTTTAAAAAGTCAAGTCTAGATGCAATAAGGGCATGAGTGATCGTTTTAGCTGCAGTTGAATCGAGACAAAAATTAATGAGCTTAATGGTGTGAAAGTGGTAATGGGTGTGTCTTGGTGATACCATAAAGTAGGTTAAAAGCTCATTTTGAGGTCAATTGTGGCTTCATCTCAGACTGTTCCCAATATAATGTGTGAATTTATTAACCAAAACCCAAGAAACAATGGATTTTGCAAGCATGATTTTACCTTTTGTGCGTACATCATAACAAATTGCATTCCTTTTGCATTTACATTGCTGTATTTTGTTTCTGTGAATTCGCAACCAGGTATCACCTCTTCTGTAGATTTCAAATGGTGATTCTATGCATACATCTGATAGGGATTAATTGAAACATTGCATTTTTTAATATATATCTTACAATTAATTAACTCTGTGCTTTCGCTATGACAAAACCACAGTTGAACTGAATATTTAAAAACTCAAGTCGCACTCTGGTGTTGAATAAGGGTAATTACATAAGCATAAGGACAGATTTGGCCCTAGTGGACTGGGCAGAAAGACTAATAGGTAGGACAGTTGATGAATGGGGCATATATTTTCTCCCAACTAAAATAAATTCCAAAGAGGAAGAAAGATTGTAAGCGAGGGAAAAGCATCCAGGGATAAGCAAAGACATTTAAGCTAAGGTTAAGACAAAAAAGCAAAGGTCAAGGCATAAAATAATAAAATAGTTTGGATGGAGGATTGGCTAACCAACAGAAGATAGACAGTCAGGAAAAAATTTTTTTTTGATTGGCAAACAATTATTTGTGGAGTGCCACAGGGTTCGGTCCTTAGGCCCCAAACAATTTACAATCTATATTAATAAGTTGGATGCAGGGAAAAATGTACTATCGCTAAATCACGATGAGGTGGGAAAGAAAGTATGATGCAATGAAGAAATAAGAAAGTTACAAATGTATATCAATTGGTGAGGTGAATGGACCAAAATTTGGCAGATAGAGTGTAACATGGATAAATGCAATGTTGTCCATTTTTGTTGGATGAATAAAAAGGCAAATTTATTATCTAAATGGTGAGAACCTTCAAAATGCCTTAGTGCCAAGGGATCTGGGTGTTCTCGTGCATGAATCGCAGAAAGCAAGTACAGCAGGTGATAAGGAGGGCAAATGGAATCTTGGCATTTATTGCTAAAAGAATGGAGTATAAAAGTAGAGAAAGGTTTTTGCAACTGTTCAAGACATTGGTGAGACCACATCTGGAGTACTGTGGAAATTTGGATAACCTTAGTTGAGGGAAGAGGTAACTGTATTGGAGGCAGTTCAGAGAATGTTCACTAGATTGTCTTATTCAGAAAGGTTAAGCAGTTTCTGCCTATATTCTCTAGAGTTTAGAAGAATGACAGGAGATTGAATGGAGATGGAAAGGATGCTCTAGGGGATTGGCAGAGTAGTGTGGCAATCTGGAATAAGAGGTCATACTTTTAAGCTAATGAGTGGCAGATTTCAAATAGAGATGAAGAGGAATTGCTTCTCTCAAAGGGTCATGAATCTGTGGAATTCGCCATCCCAGATTGTGGTGGATGCTGGGGCATTGACTAAATTTAATGAAGAGATAGACATATATTTAATCAGTAACAGGTTAAAGGGTTATGGGGAGTGTGTAAGAAAGTGGAGTTGAGGCTGAGATGAGATCAGCCACGGTTATATTAAATGGTTACCAAGCTCAAGAGGCTGGAGTGCCTACTCTATCTACTATTTATGTTCTTATTATGAAGAGTTTTGAAGGACTAACTGAAGTACCTTAACAATCTCCAGGTCAGTGAAATAACTCCACAGACATCAGTACCCCCTCATCGAGTTCCCTCGAAATGAAGTCCTTGAGTTTAGAACTGCCTCTTCAGTGCCAGATCTCAGACTGTCAGAATCTCTGACACTCTCCTTTTTATGTCAGTCAGGGCTTCTTGATTGGACCATATTAACAGTCCCAATCAGGGAACCCCAATTCTATGATGTACAGCTGGCTGATCTCAATACAAATCACTCCAGTCACATTTATATTCCTCGGATCTACAAGAGTTGAATCAGACATTCTGAGAGTTTAGTTGGTTTACAGATAGGTAATTGTAGTGTTTTGTGATATTGACATATTCCATTTTTAAAAAATCACGGGCAGTGGAAAGTGGAAGAGAAAATGTAACTTGGCCAACTCCACGTCAAACTAGAAATGATACAAGAGGAAGCTTAAGGAAATCCCAAAGCACCTCATAATGAAATAAGTATTGTGAATCTACAATCACTACAGCAGTGCAGGAAAATGCATCAGCTAATTTGTACGCAGCTAGTTCCCAGAAATTGCCACTCAAAAAAAAAACTAGGTCATCAGCTTCACATCTTGATTGACCAGGTTATGTAAACATACAAATGTAGACTCTTGTTTTCTAATGAAAGGAGGTTTTGCTTGTGCATGTCTGTATTGGAGGGGACAGGAACATTTACCAGCAAATATAAATACATGATGTTACTTTTGCCTTTAATTCAATTCTCTACCTCAGCCACTGTTTCATGCTGACTTTGTGAATTATTCACATCTACCCTTGACTACTAACCTTATATACTTTTCATTACCAATGCCTTCTCTTTCCTTTCCCATGATACTGTACTTGTTCACTTAGCCCATCCACTGTACAAGTCTGCACACCATCGAATGGGACCACTGGTTTACAGTTCAGAGTAAAAGCACTGGCTGATCTTTTGTCCTCTTTAATAGGTTCATGAAATTAATTAAAGCAAATCTTGTGATCATCTCATCTCAGACTACATTTTGTTCAATTGAACATTATTGGCTGGTGTAACATGTTTCATTCTGCCTCATTTTAAATTTTGTGAGGGTGCCAGATGTTTTAAATGGTAGCTTACCTATTCTGCTTGAAGTACGCATTTTTCTTGTATGCAACAGATTACTCTGCAAAGACTGAAAGAGAGAAATGAGTAATGATAAATATCTGAGATGTGAGTAAGTATTGTAGCTTTTGTTCTGAATATATATTATGATGGAAGAAATGGCATGCTTGAAGTCAACACATGAAAGAAAATGAATGACTATTTTGTCATTTATATCTTACTCTGTAAAAATTAATAGTATTCCTAAAATACAGTTTAAAATAAACTCCTGCAAATCCCCTGATGACTCAGGCAGTTTATCCCAGTAGTTGCTGAGGCATGTAGATCAGTAAATCCTGGGTTTAATTTTCAGTCTGAGAGTTTGCAGCCTTTACAAGGAGAAGCAATAGGGTAATTTGTATATAGATTCAGTGCCTCTGCTGTCGATGGAATCAAGTGTGTGTCAATCTTACATCGAGTGAGGCTAGTTTGTGATAGATCCCAAAGTCGAATAACCTGCTAACAAACCCTGACAAAGTTCAGAGGTAAATACCAACAAGTGCACAATATATTCAGGGCAATGGCAATGCGAGAATTAGATACACTGAGGAGTAAAGGCCTCAGACAGAAAAAGGCAGAAATAAGAGTATAGAGATATTATAAAACAGCCCAAGTTTGCATAAAACTAAAGCCGATCTGTCAGCAATTCTATCATAGGCCTAACTCTGCTTGGCAGTTTTCAAAGGTTTGCTGAGTGACTAGAGTCAAAACGTGTGGTGCTGGTAAAGCACAGCCACCCTTGAACCCCACCCCTCCAAATGCAACAAGGACAGAACCCCCCTGGTCCTCACATTCCAGCTCACCAACCTCCGGATACAATGCATTTCCACCACCTAAAAACAGACCCCACCAGAGATTTATTTCCCTCCCCACCCCATCTGCGTTCCACAGAGACCATTTCCTCCATGACTCCCTTGTTAGGTCCAAGCCCTCCACTAGCCCACTAACTACTCCCAGCACCTTCCCTCCCACCGCAAGTGGTGTAAGACCTGCACATCACCTCCATCCAAGGCTCCAGAGGATGCTTCCACGTGCAACAGACATGCACCTCCAAACACAGCATCTTCTGTATTCCACGCTCTCAATGTGGTCTCCTCTACATTGGCAAGACAGGAAGCCAATTTGCGGAACGTTTCAGAGAACAGCTCTGGGACACACATATTAAATATTCTCACCGCCCCAGGGCCAAACACTTCAACTCCTCCTCCTCCTCCTCCTCCCTCCACATCCCCAATCCACCCAGGACATCCAGGTCCTGGGCCTCCTCCACTCAACGTCTAAAGAAAGGACGCCTCATCTTCTGCCTTGGGACCCTCCAACCACACGGGATCAATGTTGATTTCACCAGTTTTCTCACCTCCTCCACATCCCCCTGACCCCACCACATCCAACTCTCCAACTCAGCACCTCTTGAACTGTCCTACTTGTCCATCTTCCTTCCACCCCCCCCCCCCCCCCGCCAATCTGGTCCACTCTGATCTATTATCACCCCCCACCTTTTATCCATTTAATCGCATTCCCAGCTACCTTCATCTCCAGCCCCACCCCCCTCCCATTTATCTCTCAGCCCCCTTGAGGCCCCCATCATTCCTGATGAAGAACTTATGCTTAAAACAGCGATTGTCCTGCTCCTCGGATGCTGCCTGACTGGCTGTACTTTTCCAGCACCACACTCCTTGACTCTGATCTCCAGCATCTGCAGGTCCTCACTTGCTCTCTGCCTCATGACTACTCTGTTTGAGAATCGAGATTGTCTCTAGCCACATTAGTACAAATAAGACATTTTGATGTTACTTGAATTCTAGTATTGAGCTGGAAACTTCAAGAGGATCCCAAGAGATTGTTTGAGATTAACATACCAACTCAATAAAGAACCTTTACATGACAGATCTACTACTGGAGCTTTTATTGCTTCAGACAGTCCTGGAATACAGTGGAGAAATGAGGAACAGAAAACTTACTAGGACTGTGTGCTACTTCGTTTCCCAGTTGTCGACGACAAAACCCCAGTTGTGCCTGTCCCATTATTGGATGTCCTTAGATCTATCCATCCCAGTGTAAACTAAATATAATTAAAGTTGCCCATTTTCAGAGAATTTGAACTCTTTGGATTGGATAATCAGAAACTCCACTTGTATGATTTTGAATCTTCGAAGCACACTTAAGCTAATCACATTGGTCAAAAGACATTGTGAGCATCATAATGTTACAGCATAGATATAGTGATTATAGGATTTCACACTTCCCAGAAGAATATTCAGGTTTATGAATTGTGAAGCGAAACACTTCTATCCTGATGAACATTTCTCAGCCATAGGATCCTTTGTCCATCTAATGGAGCCATTGATGGTGTGCACTCTATAATGGTGAAATCCTTTATTTCAGACAGGAGGATCATCTTATCCCTAAGTTAAATGACCCATTTGGCTCAGTAATGTTTCTCTGATCAATATTCATTAGTTTTTCACTAGATTATGCTGATTTCTAGCATTTGAATATACTCTATTCATGATATCCCTTTGTGTGTGTTAGGATGATGATCTTTCTTCCTATTCTGTTTAATTGTAGCTAGCCTGGTTTCAATGTCAAATTATTCAATTACATTATACATATTCTAGTTCTCGTTTTGCTTTAACAGTCTTCAGCTATATTACACACTTATAATTATTTAACAATTCATTTTTACGTCGACTCTTTGTATTACAAATGCAGTGTTAAGAAGCATATATTAGAGATCCCCTCACTGAGTAGATAGGAAATGGGTGACTTTCCATTGGAAATCAGAAATCAACAAAGGCATTCCCTCTCTTTTATATTCCTCCATGCGCCAAGGAACATGACCAACATCTGTGGGTTATTATTGTACTCTCCCCATTCAAGAGAAGAATGTGCTCTGAAATAACTATAAATAGGAATATAAGGAAAATTCTGTTCATTTCAAGGTAATATACCCAACTGATAATATTTGCAATTTACAGTATATAATCATCTTGGATTCAGAAATTTAAAGCATATCCATTATGTTTGCAGATTATCCCAAAACAGGATCGACAACAGAATCCAAAAAGACAGCTCAGAAATTACAGGATGAATTGCACAAGTAATTAAAGCAATGGCAGCCAAATTTATTCAGAAAATATAGAGTGCTGGTAAGGAAGAAAAGCTAACTGTCATACACATTTCATGAATGGTGATGAAGTAACTCAAGGAAAAACATAAGGATAAATTGGATTGTTATAGGCTCAAGCTAAAACATATTCAATCAAAACTGAACAGCATTCAACAAACCAAAAGATCACTGAACTTAAAACAGAGTTTCTGGAGAAACTCAGCAGGTGTGGCAGTATCTGTGAAGACAGAAAAAGAGTTAGCTTTTTGAACTAAATATGACTCTTCTTCAGAACTCATTTGAACTTGGAGAATCAATACAGGAATGGTGGGCTGAATGGTCTCCTTCTGCATTGTACCATTCTGTGATGCTGAGCTTTGAATGCACAAAGGATTTTTCTCTGATCACAACTACATGAATTAGATGATTATAACAAGATAATCTGAAAGGTACATAAGGAGTTTCATTTAGCAAATTTGCAAATTTTATCTAATAGAGAAAGACCACATGTAGGAGAAAGTAATATTAATGTTAAGAGTAGATTAGATTAGAGTAGATTACTTACAGTGTGGAAACAGGCCCTTCGGCCCAACAAGTCCACACCGACCCGCTGAAGTGCAACCCACCCATACCCCTTTTACCCCTTACCTAACACTACGGACAATTTAGCATGGCCAATTCACCTGACCTGCACATCTTTGGACTGTGGGAGGAAACCGGAGCACCCGGAGGAAACCCACGCAGACACTGGGAGAACGTGCAAACTCCACACAGTCAGTCAGTCGCCTGAGGTGGGAATTGAACCCAGGTCTCTGGCGCTGTGAGGCAGCAGTGCTAACCACTGTGCCGCCGTTAACATCTTAGTCATCACAGGAATCCAGGTTTTTTTTAAATGCCAAAACCACCATGTAAGCAATTGAAATCCAATGCTTTGTTGCAACACATTTGATGCAACTGACTATTGATGAAGCCTTCTTTACTTGAATCATAATCTTTTGTGTTTGATCAAGTCCTTTCAACAGTCAAAAACAGAAGTGTCAGCAATAAATCTTCCACTATGAAGGAAACTGATCATACTCATTACTCAAGAAAAGACTATTTAAAAACTTAACTACAAAAAAGAACATTATTAATACAGCTCTTCTCATTTTCATTCTGTTTTCTATTCGCTTACCATCTCAATGCAAATGCTGAATAATGACAGAAAAATCATAATCTTCATTTTTTCTTCTTTAACAAGAACTTGCTTTCTTGATATAAATCTGCAACAAAAAGGAAACACAATTAGACTTTCAACTCATTGTACTTTTGAGCATATACTGTTGAACAGATGAGAAAACATTATCATCTGTGTGTTTGATGAAATACTAGCTTCTATGGCAAGTTGAAACAGGGAGGTAAATTAAGAACAACCTGTAATTAAACAATTTTAACTGGTTCAAAAGGTGGCATCTTTCTGGAGATATTTTTCAAACAGATTACATTTTCTAAATCTTTTATAAAAGTAGGTTTACAGATTATGGGGTAAGTGCTGATACAGAATACAAAGCAAATTTTAGAATTTTACTTTTAAAAAAAAAAAAAATTTACTTCGAAATACCTTTTGCTCATAGGACTGTTAAACATTTCTGTAAAACACAACTTTAAAAGTATTGTTGGGCTGTTTCCATTATTTAAATCAGTAGTTATTAACTTGGTAGATTGTTGCTACAAGCTTGTTATAACCTATGTGAATTTTTTTTTAAACTTTGAAATAACTATGTGGAACTATCATTGAAAATAGAATTTCTATAAAATTCTGATCAAAACTCAGCCTTTTAAAGAAATAAACAGTCTTTTGGATTTCTACCAAATTACAAGATACCAAAATGATGCTAAGATTGTCTGCCAAAAGTAAAACTCGACTGAGAGAACAGTTCCATAAGCCAAGATAGCTCAGGTTAAAAAAAATAAAGTTACTGTGGAAAGTTGTTAGTTTGAAATAAAATATGCCCTGTGGTATGAAATTATTTTTGATTTAATAACTATACTCTATTTACATCATGAAATGGCCCTTAACAATAAAATAAGCATAAAATCCATACATGTAACATGGCACAAAAGAAAACAAACTTTAAGTTACGAGAAGATTTGTCTTTATCTCAGAATTCTCGGGGTGAAAAAGGTCTCATTGATACCTTCTTGCCAGTGTCTAAAGTCTATGATCCCGTTTTCAGTACCATCCTCAGTTCTTCATGCCACAAAACTTGAACTTGGTGAAATAAATATGTATTCCCCCCTTTCAAGTTAATACAACCTCATTATTATCCATCTTTCAAGTTACTGTCTTTCCCTGGTTTTGACTGCTGTAAACTAACAAAGGGAAGTAATTGATAGGGTACACATCAGTAGCCATACTGTAGGATAGAGAATAAAGCAAAAGATAATGAGAGAATATAAAGATGGCAGTCTGTTAAGTAGGAGTGATTAAGTAATCTTCACGTACATGAGGAAAATAAAATTGGCATAAGTAATGGTAATGAAGAATTTGCACAGGGACAGCTTCCTAAAACAAAATGTTGTGCATTCAACCAGGGCTCAGGCTATTTTGGTTCTGATAACGTGTGCTGAGGCAGGTTTAACAAATGGTCTCAGGGTAAAAGTTCCTCTGGAAACAGTGACCAGAACATCATAAAAATTAGCATTCAGTTTTAGAGTGAGAAACTTGAGATGGAAACAACTGTGCTTGGCTGGACTGGACTGACAGATGATTTAATAGGAAAGACAGTTGATGAACATGGCAAGCATTTTAGAACATAGTTAATGACTCGCAACAAAGATTTATCTCAGTGAGGAAGAGGGTTCTCGGAAGAGAATAAACCAACCATTTGGTTGCAAGTTAAGGATCATGTCAAATTAAAGGAAAAACATACAATGTGGCAAAGATTAATGGTAATTGAGAGGATTGGAAAAGTTTAAAAACCAACAAATAATGTCTAAAAAGGAGACAATAAACTTTGAGGGGGAGCAAGTTATATGAACACAGGCAGAAAGAGACCAAAGTGAACAAAGGCTCCTTAGAGAATGCGTTTAGGAAAATTATAATGGGTATCCAGGAAATGGTAGAGCAGTTGAAAAAACACTTTACATCATTCTTCAAGGCAGAAGAAATTAACAGCACTCCAAAAATATTAAATATTCATTAAATGGTAAAAGAGGCATAGGAATTAAATACTATAACTATCACTGAGTAAATTACTGGAGCTAATAGCTGATAATTCCCTTTGATGAGTCGCTTCTTATTATATGAAAGGAAGTACCTACAGAGATAGCGGTATGCACTGGTTGTTGTTGGATAAGGCTGAAGATAACAGGAACTGATAACTGGTGGGCTGTTATGTGAATGGAATTACACTGAGTCATTTAGGTCTGCTCAGAGTTAAAACTGCAGAAAATCAGTAACTGCTGTCATTACCAAATATGGTATGCATTTGGACAAAACATTTAGGATTGGTCACATGCACAAATAATTCCAAATAAAGCATATGCTTAGCACAGAGACTTGTGTAAAGAGACTGAAAAAGTCCCTTTGTTCAGCATAGCTTTGAAGATTCATGATGTAAGTCTCGAGGCATGGGAAAGACATTGAGCAGGATTTCAACCTGACCAGTTGTCACCCCTCCTGTGTAATAACATTTAGGTTAATTACATAAATTAGGGTAGTAAAAGACAGTGATTGAGATATCTCTCGTAGTTAAAGTGTGTTATTTGTAAGTACTTAATAAATTAATTGCATTTTCTTGAGTGCTAAATGTCTCCATTCTATCTTTGTCTATATTGTTGTCTCTCCATTGGGACCAACATAGTAATTTTCCAAGATTTTGGAAAAATCCCAAAGGATTTTAAAACTGGCAATGCAAATCCTATTCAAAAAGGGAAGGTGACAAAAATGTAACAAACAGCTGTGCAATTAATTTAATAAGTGTTACAGCCTATTACAAAATCTATTAACAAAGCATTTAGATGTACAGAAATAATTATGTCGAGTCAGCTTGGTTTCCTGAAGAGGGAATCAAGGATTATGGAGAAAAAGTGGGAAAGTAGATTATCAGATCAACCAGGACCTCTGAATGAATTTTGAGAAGATTTGTAGCTCGGGTTGAGGTTCTGGATGTAGGTTTGCTAGATGAGCTGGAAGGTTCGTTTTCAGACATTTCATCACCATACTAGACAGTATCATCAATGAGCCTCCAGATGAAATATTGGTGCTCTGGCCCACTTTCTATTTATATGTTTCTGTTTCCTTGGGTTGGTGATGTCATTTCCTGTGGTGACATCATTTCCTGTTTTTTTTTCCTCAGTGAGTGGTAAATGGGATCCAAGTCAATGTGTTTGTTGATAGAGTTCCTGTTGGAATTCTCGTGCATGTCTCTGTTTGGCTTGTCCTAGGATGGATGTGTTGTCCAAGTTGAAGTGGTGTCCGTCCTCATCGGGAAGGATACTAGTGAGAGTAGGTCATGTCTTTTTGTGGTTAGTTGATGTTAATGTATCCTGGTGGCTAGTTTTCAGCCTGTTTGTCCAATCTAGTGTTTGTTACAATTCTTGCAATGTGTTTTGTCAATGACATAAGTTTGGCTTGTCTGTGTTGGGTCTTTAGTGTCATCACTAAACAAACCAAATTAGAGGAAACCTTCAAGACCATCAATAATACCCTGACTGGCATAAAATTCATGAAAGAGGAGGAAAATAACAACAAACTGCCATTCCTAGATGTCGCAGTACAGTGAACAGCCAATGGGGGACTTCAAACCAGCATCTACAGGAAAACAACACATACGGACCAAATATTGAACTACAGAAGTAATCATCCCAACACTCACAAATGAAACTACATAATAACATTATTTCAATGAGCCACCACACATTGCTGCACAGAGGAATTATGAGGAGCAGAGGAAAATCACCTGTACAATGTATTGAAAAAGAACGGTTACCCAATGAACACAGTCCGCCAATTTCTCAGCAACAAACCCAAACAAGCGGACAAAACATGTCCAGAAACCCTAGCCACTCTCCCCTACATTAAAGCCACCCCGGAAATAACTGCCAGATTACTCAAGACCTGTTGGCATCATGGTAGCCCACAAACCCACCAACACACTAAAACAGCAGCTAATGAACTTGAATGCCATAAATAAAAAGTGGGCCACACCGCCAATGCTTCACCATGAAGCTCGCTGATGGTGTTACCTTTTATGGTGACGAAATGCCTGAAAACAAACTTTCCAGCTCAGCAAGCAAGCCTACATCCAGGACCTCTGAATGTTGCACCAAACTGAACTGGCTGAATGGGTAACTTCTGCTCATATGTCATATGGTCATATCATCTTTATGGAAACAAATTACAACAACAGTAGTACACACAAATCTTATGACCATTATATTATCCATATTACAGGAGTTCTACTCAAAGAAATGTATAAATTTTCCCCACATGAGTATACATTTTCCACCGGGCGGTGCGGTGCCTGGGTGGTTGGCACTGCTGCCTCACAGCGCTGGGGTCCCGGGTTCAGTTCTGGCCTGGGGGGACTGTCTGTGTGGGGTTTGCGTGTTCTCCCCGTGTCAGCATGGGTTTCCTCCAGGTACTCCGGTTTCCTCCCACAGTCTAGAGATGTGCAGGCCAGGTGAATTGGTTATAGTGTTAGGTGCATTAGACAGAGGGAAATGGGTCTGGGTGGGTTGCTTTTCGAAGGGTTGGTGTGGACTAGTTGGGCTGAAGAGCCTGTTTCCACACTGTAGGGAGTCTAATCATAACTTGGTGAAAAAAGAACCACTTCTCTTGATTAATGGGAACTGAAAAACTGAATGCTGAAATATTCAGTCATTTTCCCACCACTGTTCAAGGGCAACCCAAATTGGACAAAACAAAGGAACAAGGTTTAGTTCTCTGGTAATAATTCTTTTAATCACTCATGAGACATTGGCATTGCTGGCTGGGCCAGATTTATTGCTCATCCCTAGTTGTCCTTGGTCAGGTGCTGGTGAGCTGCTTTGTTGAATTGCTACAGTCCATGTACTGTAGGTCGACTTGCAATGCTGTTAGGGAAGGAATTCCAGCATTTTGACTCAACAATGGTGAAGGAAAGCAATATATATCAAAGTCAGGATGGTGAGTGGCTTGGAGGGAAACTTGCAGGCAGTAATGTTCCTATGCATCTGCTGCCCTTGTCCTTCTAGATGGACTTGGTCATGAGTTTGGAAGATGCTGTTTAAGGATCTTTGCCAAAATTATTGTGTCTTGTAAATGGTAAACAATGCTGCTACTGAGGCTAAATATCTTTATAAACTGAAAAAGGCAAAGGAGGGACTTACTCAAAAATTAACTCTTTAGTTCCTTCACTGTCATTGGGTCAGTTGCCAAGAATTCCCTCCCTATTGGCATTGTGGTTCACCCCACAGCAGATGAACTGCAGCAGTTCAAAAAGGCAGCTCACCACCACCTTTTCAAGGGCAACTAGGATGGGCAATAAATGCTGGCCAGCTAGTGATGCCCACATCCCACAAATATTTTTTTTTTTAAAAAGTCATTTGCTCAGGCTTCGAGATCAAGTCTAGCAGCCATTTTCACTATGTTATTCTAATTTCAATGTCTGAAAGCATTTCACATAAAGAAAATTTATCTATATTTCAGAATTATTTAGCAACCAATTGAAAGTAAATCCACAAGCAGCAACTTCTGTTTTGATAATTTTTTTAAAAAATATTGTTTTATGTTGAAGTGAGAAATGCTGGTCAGAACACCAGGAAAACTCCTTGCTCTTTGAATAAAGGAATGGATGATTTTATATCCAATCACCTGAACAAGCAAAAAATATACTGTTTAATAATTCTCCAGAAGACAGCATCTCTAACAATGCAGTATTCCCTCAACAGTGAAGCATCAAGCTCGGTTAAGTGCTCAATCCGGTAGAGAAATTCACTAAGCTTTCTGACTCCAATGGAAGTGGTAGTATTCAGTGAAACTGAAATTCTATCATTTAAAACGGACTTCTCATCTGAAATCAATTCCTCAAAATGATGGTGTTCATCCCTGACTTAATGATGAACAACAAACTATTCGGTCGAAAGTGGTCATTGGATTGGAGATGATGGTGGAAGGATGTATACAAACAGAATTGGGATTAGTGGTGCTGGAAGAGCACAGCAGTTCAGGCAGCATCCAAGTAGCTTCGAAATCGACGTTTCGGGCAAAAGCCCTTCATCAGGAATGTAACCTACTATTAAAAACCGCGTCAAAGAACCAGGTAAATCACAGGCAATTTCAGTATCACAACTTCATTATTGAACTTGTCCCAACGTTACCTTTCTTTTAGACACAGTTTGCCAATTTTACTTCAAAGTTACTTACTTCAACCTAAATTAAAATGGATAAATCAAGTTCTTCCCGAGGAACGTTCACACTCCTGTTATCCGTGTCCTGCACTAAATTTTAATTATCAGTCGACTGTATCTGGAACTGCCCGTCTGATCCAGTCTCAGACTCCAACCAAGAATATTAACACCACTATATACAAACAACAGTTCTAATATTTTAATTTCTTCCAACAGGTGTTGCACGTCTTGTTGTAACGTGGTCACAGGACATCGCATGTAAGCAAACCTTCTATTTTTGGATGCACGGTTATGTTTTCCGGGCATCGGAATAATCTATTGTGCTGAAGGATGCACATCGCCGACATTTCGTACCTTCGTTTATATATTGCATTTTCTGACATATTTTCAAACTTAAAGCAAAATGGTGAAAATCAAACCTGATAAACGGGAACGCTTGCTCTGATTACAACGACTTGTCCTCCTGCCCGAGTTCTGCGGTGACTCGCTGAGTCTGCCACAACATATATAAACACCGAGCGGCGGAAGTGAACTGCAACTCATCGATTTGTGGGAAAATCCCAGCCCCCAAGGAAATCGAGTACTGGGCATTGATGTTATTGTTCGTTGCCTCCACAAACCACACCTCGAAACCACCACGTTCTAAAAATACAAATCGCCAAAAATGGTTCTTAAACTGAATTAAACTTCTGCTTTTTTGTCGCCGACGTTTACGAATCTGTTCAACAATATGAGTAATCTTTGTTAGGTTGATTGAGGAGCAGATATTTGCCAGGGAATGACAGCTATGCTCTTTGAAATCATGGGACTTTTTACATCCTGTGCAGTCTGAGGGGAACTTAGTTTAACATTTTATCCAAAAGACAGCAACTCCAATAGTGTCGTGCTTTCTCAGTGTTGCATTTGAGTGTCAGCATTGTGTTTGTGCTCAAGACCTGGAATGGTACTTGAACTCAGAATCTAGTGTTAAGGAAGACATGGATATTAGAACAACAACGTAAATTGCTGGAAAAGATCTGAGGAACGGTCACTCGACCTGAAAGGTTCACTCTGCTTTCTTTTCACAAGTGCTCAGCAGGTCTGGCAGCATCTGCGAAGAGAAATCAGAGCTAACATTTCAGGTCGAGTGACCCTTCCTCAGATGTTGAGCATTTTGAGCAATTTCTGTTTTTGTTTCTGATTTCCAGCATCTGCATTTTTTTTGGTTTTTATTAAGACCTGAATGTTACCTGCATAACAGCTGGGTTATTTAATTCTTACAAAAACTATGAAAAATTATATTCCAATTACTTCAGGCAAGAAAGTACACCAACGCCTCAACTTCCTTGGAAGGCGATGGAAATTCTCCATGTTCACAATAACTCTTAATCTTCATAGGATGTTTTCTGTTGTGCATCTATCTGGACAAATCACAGCTTGGTATAGCAACTGCTCTGTTCAAGACCACAAAAATTTATAGAGTTGTGACCATAGTCCAGTCCATCATGCAAAGCAACCTTCCATCCATTGATTCCATCTTTACTTCGCACTGCCTCAGAAAGCAGACAACATAATCAAAGACCCCTCCCACCTGGTACAACTCTCCAACCCTCTTCTATTGAGCAAAAGATACAAAAGCTTGAAAACACATACCTACAGATTCAAGAACAGCTTCTTCCCTGCTGTTATCGGACTTGTGAATGGACAGGAGATTAGATGGCTAGACAGTTAATTGAAGATTAGCAGACATTCCCATGAATATGAGAGAACTGCCAGTGGTAATGTTTGTCCTTATTGGCACTCTGACCCATTGGGCACTGCCCCACCAACACACCTGTGTCTGCATCCAATCCAAGCCAGCAGACAATAACAACTCACCAACATCTTCATTTTGGAAACCCCGAATGACCCTGGTGGAGTTCAGCCAGTATCTGGTGTGACCTTTGCTCAGAACAGTCACTCTTGTTCCCCATAATAATATGCTGTCTTGTGCTGTGATGGATTCTCTGGATGCAAAAAGGTTTCAGGTCTGGTTGTGATGGCCCTTTGGCTTCCCCAATCATCAACAGCTTTTTCAGTTTTGTCAGGACCTGATCTTTCTGCATTCACAGCCTGTTGTCAGCTGTGACTGGAAAAGTGACCAGAAAAGTTAAACGCATTTTGGACTCTTCCAGTGGCGGTATCACTGGTGGTGTATCTGTATGTGCTGCATGGCCTTCTGGATGGTGTTCTAACTTGTAATTACACACTTCGAATTTGAGACCACAGCTGAATTTGGCCTGGATGCCCTCTTTAACAAAACCTCTAGCAGGGGTTTGTGGTCCATTTATACAAATTTACATTCATAAAGGTATTGGTGGAACTTCCTGACTCCAAATATGACAGTTTAACCTTCCTTCTCTAACTGGTAATATTTATGCTCTGCATTAGCCCAAGTCCCCTGAGGGCATACACTATTGGGCGTTCCTCTCCATTGGGGTACCTATGATCTAATATTAACCCCGATGCCAGACAGGGGGACATCGCATGTCAATACCAGATCTTGCTTGGGATTATCAAACCAGCCGAGTTTGCAGAATGGGCAGCATTGGTTGTACTGATTGTGAAGCCCAATGGATTAGTTCACCTTGGGGATTTTAAACAAATGGTTTCACAGCTAGATAATTACCCAATAGAGGGATTATACGCAAAACTGGCAGCTGCAAACACCTTAAAGGTTTGTAGCCGATTCTTCACTTTTCCCTGAAAGTTATGGTTTGCCTAAGCCACTATTTTCAAGGCTGACCCTTTTTTAGAGTTGATGCAAAAGTGCCAGGATGGAGGCCAGATTATGAATGATATTTCTGTAATACTTCACCAGTCCAAGGAAAGAGCTAAGCTCTGGTACAGATGTGGGAGCCAGGGCACCTTTGATCGCCCTCAATGTATCTTCCAATGGTTGTGACCCAGTCTTGTCTACTCTGTAGCCCAGGTACGTGACTAAGGGTGCCTGAAACATATTGTTCTCCCTTCTATGGCATATGCTGCCTGGGAAAAAATCTAAGGACTATGCCCAAGTTCTCAGCATGCTCCTTATTGGTCTTCTCTGTTATTAGCATGTCATGTAGATAAATGACAACCTGAGGTGGACCTTGTAAAATGTTCTCCATCATCTGCTGAAATATTGCACAGACTGATGACACCCCAAATGGCAATCTCGTATATTGGTAAAAATCTTTATGGGTATTAATTGTAACATATATCTGAGAATCCTCATCTAATTGCAATTGGAAGTATGCATGGCTCTTGTCCAGCTTTGTGAAGGACAGTGTCCCTGCCAGCTTTTTCTAGTTTTCTTCTCCTCAGTGTATTCTTGGTGATTAAAACATAAGCTATAGGAGCAGGAGTGGGCTATTTGGCCCATTGCGCTTACTCCAGCATTCAACAGAATCATGGCCGATGTTTTCATGGACTCAATTCCACTTACCCGGCCACCCACCAGAACCTTTTGCTCCTTTACTGTTCAAAAATCTACCTTTGCTTTAAATACCTACAACAAGATAGTCTCAATTGCTTTACTGGGCAGGGAATTGCACAGATTCAGAACTGTTTGGGAGGAGTTCCTCCTCAACACCGTCTTAAATTTGCTTCTCATTTGGAGGCTATTCCACCTAGTTCGAGTTTCACCTGTCAGTGGAAACAACCTCCCTGCTTCTATCTCATCTATTCCCTAAATAATTTTGTGTTCCTATAAAATTCCCTCTCATTCTTCTAAATTCCAGTGAGTTTAGACCCAGGCTACTCAATCTCTCCTCATAAGCCAACTCTCTCAACTCCAGAATCAACTCAGTGAACCTCATCTGCACCCTCTCCAGTGTCTGTACATCCTTTCTCAAGTAAAGAGACCAAAATTGATAAGTGCTAAATAGTGGTCTCTTTGGACCTGACAGAGATAAAACAAAAACAAAAAGACCTCCCTCCCCTCTTCACCTAATCGCCTAAACTCAGCACCTAAATTTCTCTCTGGTTTTGAAAGCTTTTACCATTTATGATCATTTTGAGTCCGTGACTATATGAGTGTGCTTGAATTTTTTATTCCTTCAAACATTCTCATGACTCTAATTTGTTCTTACAAGGTTGTCATTCAGGTAATTTGCATCACTTTTTGTCTTCATAAAATAGTCTTGAAATTTGAGAAATATTAGAATAAATATTCTACTGTTGTCTTGGGAATCAGAATAAAAGCAACATACAGACACGCAGTCTCCATAAGAAGGATGGTACATATTTGGGGATTAGTAAGTAAGTATAAACCATAGTTCACAAAGGACCATAGTAAAGCTACAGTGACATGTCCTATACCAAATCTACCAGTTGCAGTATGGAGTCAGCAGATCTGGACTATATTACAGACTGGACTCAGTCTAACCAATACAAAGGTGTGGCAAGATTTAACCAAAATGACTACTTAGTTATAAAGACAAATTGAAGCACCACACCCAATTTGGGAGATTAATCATTTTGCTGCATATGAGTTGTAGAAAGTATAAAAATCTGTACTTTAAAGATGTTTACTTTTCCAGGATTCTTAAAGCAAAATGAAGTTTATCTTATGAGAGTGTTCAGCATCTGGGCTGACAGCAGGTGATAAGTAAGCATTGTACTTGTTTAACTGTATCAGTGACAGCAATATGTATTATTACTGAGTTTTGAAAACTCTGTCTGTAAGAGAGCTTTTGGTGGTTGAAGGAAAGGATCTATAGATCTTTTTTGGGTCAAGTTGAGGAAATCTTGTTTTCTAAGTAACCCTTTCCAGTATTTAATTGTCAGAGCAAACAACTATTACATTTCACGAATTTTGGGTTACAGAGGATGAGCAACAACAATTTGCAACCCTATGAGGGGTGTGGTGAAACCTCTTGCTGGAAATAACGTACATATACATAACACCTACTCATATACAAAGTTATGTCACAACTTTGATATTCTGATGATGTACAGTAATTTTGATATACATAAATGTATTTAATCTAAGCAAATGTCAAAGAGTAAGGGTTTGGTGGGCCGCTGAAACTAAATCTGAATTTCTCATACAAATGTTGCATTCTCATCTCTATTGATATATGAAGCTCAGCTGCATCAAAATAGGCCATGTATGAGAAGTTGTGCTTCCTGTAACTTGAAAAAAAACGCAGCAAATAGAAAAATCTATTAGTTTGTCCAGTTCTGAGGTTATACACTTTTCAGAAGTTATCATTTATTACCATTACAATAATCTTCAGATTTTCAACTTGATATCTACAAACTGTGAGTAAAAGATACCTACAGAATTTTTACACCGTACATTCAAAATAGACATAGAGTATTTTTAGTACACAATTTCAGCAGTTAAACATAGACTGTCTGAGTCCTAAAGTCCCTATTTATGACACTAGTCACAATCAACAAAAAGAATGCTTTCTCATGCTAAATACTTACCAGATTTTGCACAACAATTTTACACAAGTTTCTCTTACCATGACCAAAGTAAACTCTACTGTATAAATAGAATACAGGGGTTAGGAACACTGGAGTGTGGTTTACATCTAGCCAATTGTACCCAAATATTACAAGAGAAATAAAATCTAAGATGTTGGATAATATCAACGAATCTGGCAACATCTGTGGAAAGAGAAACAGAGTTAATATTGAGGGAGAAAGTGAGGACTGCAGATGGTGGTGATCAGAGTCGAAGAATGGTGGTGGTAAAGTACACCTGGTCAGGCAGCATCCGAGGAGCAGGAAAGACAATGTATCAGGCATGACCCCTTCGTCAGAAATTGAGTTCACTATGACTTCTTCAGAACTGAAGGTTGCTGGAAAAGTGATCATTTTATGCATTGGGGAAAAAGGGAGTGGAGAAGCAGATGAGAAATTTGTCACAGGACGAAAGACAAAGGGATTGCTAAGGGGTTGTAGAGAAGCAGTATGAAGTGTAGGTTCTTATTTGTAGTATGTACAGGACATGATAGTTCTTTTTCATCAATATTTCACACAATTGCAGTGACTCTTGTTTTGCACTCAAAATGCTGTTCAGATTACATTGATTAGGTTATACTTTCAAACTTCTAAATTTAATTTCTGTAATCATGAGGGCAGTAGGTGTGAACATCACACCTTTAAGTTCCCCTCCAAGTATATACCATCCTGACTTGATACTATTTTATCATTACTTAACTGTCACTGAGTCAAAATCCTGGAACTCCAATCCTAACAGCACTTCAAGGAATGCAAGATGGCAGTGCACAACTTCTTCAAGGAAATGTGGATGAAGCAATGAATGGTGACTGAGTCAGGAACAGCCACATCCTGTGAACAATTAAAAATTTCACACCATTTCCAAGTCTTGTGCTATCTATAAATTTTGAAATTGTGCCATGCACACCAAAGTCTAGATCATTAAGGTAAATGAGGAAAAGCAGTGATCTTGTATCAGAGAATGCCACTGTAAATCTTCTTCCAGTCTGAAAAACACATGCTCACCATAGCTTTCTATTTATAGTTACACAACAGTGGACACTGCTGAAAAAGCACTGCAATATCTCCAGTTGCAAAGATAATTCAGGTCATGTTGGTTCATGAGTCACAATGTGTCACATAACACATCGGCAGCAAAGTTAAAGCCCACAAAATAAAAGGGGAGGTTTTTAAAGTTCTTTCATGGGATGTCAGAGCCTAATGAAGTGGTGATAAGCTGTCTTCTTTAGCAACTGCAGCAGAGGTGTTGGTCATATGAAAGTGTTTAGAACAAGTGTGGAAGGTTCTGGAGAGTTAAACCCACAGTCCATGGTCAACAAACCCACAGTCCGGGTGGCACGGTGGCACAGTGGTTAGCACTGCTGCCTTGCAACACCAGAGACCCGGGTTCAATTCCTGCCTCGGGCAACTGTCTTTGTGGAGTTTGCACATTCTCCCCGTGTCTACGTAGGTTCCCTCCAGGTGCTCCGGTTTCCTCCCACTGTCCAAAGATGCTAAATTGCCCGTAGTGTTAGGTGAAGGGGTAAATGTAGGGGAATGCGTCTGGGTGGGTTGCTCTTCGGAGGGTCGGTGTGCACTTGTTGGGCCGAAGGGCCTGTTTCCACACTGTAAGGAATCTAATCTAAAACAAATCCCTCAATCAGTATCAGTAAAACAAATTATGTGGCCATTATCACGTAACTGTTTGTAGCAGCTTGCTATGTAGAATTTGGCTGCCATGTTTCTTAAATTACTACACATAAAAAGAACAAATACTGTACTTCATTGTCAAGAATATTTCAGGAGTCGTGAAAGGGGCTGTTCAAGTGGAAAAGATCTGAGGAAAGTCACCTTAGTTGTAGAAGGGCTTATGCCCGAAATGTCGATTCTCCTGTTCCTTTGATGCTGCCTGACCTACTGCGTTTTTCCAGCAACACATTTTCAGCTGAATTGTACCAAACCATAGTGTTGCTCTCTCTCATTTCAGAGACGACTGCTAGTAGTTTAACCTGTCAGTCATCACCTTTTGGGTGAAAGGAGGAGAGACCTTCATAGCAACTTCAGCCAGTGTTTCAAACAGACATCATACCTGACATAGATGCTGCTACGAAAACAGAAGATGCTGGAAAAGCTCAGCAGGCCTAGCAGCATCTATGAAGACAAATCAGAGTTAATGTCTGGTGACCCTTCCTCAGAACTAAGTAGTTAGGAAAATGTTGGTTCATGCGCAGAGGATAGGAAGCCTGGTGTTTGGGATAGGGGGCGAGGACAAAGGGGCACGTCAGACCCTAAAAGTTTGAACTCCAAAGCGGAAAATGAGATGTTGTTCTTCCAGTTTGCGCTGAGCTTCGCTGCCAGACCATCTGAGTTTCTCCAAACGCTTTTTTTAAACTTCAGATTTCCAACATCCGCAATATGATAAGTGGGAAAGGCTAACCAACACTCAGTATGTTCACTTTTAGTTTCGGGTTCAGCACTTTGTTGTCCTGATGAAGGGCTTTTGCCCGAAACGTCGATTTCGAAGCTGCTTGGATGCTGCCTGAACTGCTGTGCTCTTCGAGCACCACTAATCCAGAATCTGGTTTCCAGCATCTGCAGTCATTGTTTTTAACCACTTTGTTGTTTCACTCCATCCACAACTCTCCTGAGCAAACGCGCACGCCCCAGATCCTCTCCAGCCGCAGCTGTCAATCATGGCAGTGGGCAGTGTCCTCAGCGCGCGGAGGCGGAGTTTTCCACGCTCGGCGCATGCGTAGTTCCTTAACGCGACGGGACTACAACTCCCAGCCTGCTTTGGGCGCGGTTCTGTGTCGCAGCTGCGGCAAATGCCCTGACCAAGGTACACTGACTGATTAAAGAAACGAAGCATTGCCTCTTTTAAAGTGTTTTTATTTCTTTTTCCGGATCCAAAGTTAATTATTTCTGCCTCTAGGAAACGGTTTCTTTTCTTCGGTTAACTCTCAGCTGTAAGGTAGGATTCCGAAAGAAGCCTCCGATTTAAATGTTGAAGTTTTTCTTAAAGTCAGGCCTAAAGCGTCACTGTGCCGTTACGGCTTGTGTCTCTTATCCCTTGAGCATCAGTTGATTGCATTGGAAAATGTGTCTTTACGAAAACTGTTTGGATAACACACTTTTCTTTTCTCTGACGTGTTGTGCTTTCTTAATCAATCTTTCTAGTTTTAAATGGTTATTTTGAGGCAGCAGTTTGTCATGTATAATGTCGTAGTTATGGCATCAACTTTTAGTCTCTTGGCCTAAGGCCGATTTATGCCGGCAAATCAGGACAAGGTTCTCTTAATTTTAGCAGATACTTGGGTTTAGTTTTAATCGGTACTTCAACGTGGTATCTGTACGATTCTTTCCGTTTACTGCTCGTCCATTTGGATTGAGTGGTATGTCTTATTTTGATTTTTGAAGCTGGACGACCCAGATAAAGGAGGATGCGGTGATTCTCGTGCAGGGACTTTCGAAACTAGAAGCTACTTATTTCTGGATATAGAGCCAAAACAAAAACACAGCAAAGATCGAAATGGTTAGGTATCCACCTAAGTTATGTTGCTTTCTGACCTGTACTGCTTTTTCTAGTTGCTGCGATCATCAAAGACACCAAGAATTGCCATGACCATGAGGTGAGAAGGTATACTCAAAAATTTCCTTCCAGTTCCTTCCTCCACTTGGGCAAATGTTCGATCTTTTCAGGATGTTTGAAAAGATCTTAAGCCTGGTGTCCAAACCATGTGAAGGGTAGGGAGATAGTAGGATCAAGAAAAGTCCATTTTTTATTTATTGGGCTTTCAAAGCACTGCTGCGTAATTTGATTTTTTTTTCTCCTTTTCTCCAAAATGATATCTCTGTTTACATCATTTATAATTATATCGGAATCTTAGCCAATTCAGGTAGAATAGATGTATAAGTTCTGAATAAGAGTCCAATGTTAAAAAAACTATATCTCTTCATAGATGCTGCAAACCTAAGTTTTTCCAGTATTTTCTTACTTCAGATCCCCAACTTCTGCAGTATTTTGCTTTTATACAGTTATAATGTCATTAGGACAAGTTCTATTTACTGTTCAGAATTCTATATCCTTTGACATTACACACAAATTCCAAGTTTCAAGACATGGAGTATACATTGCAACTTAGTAGATTTGCATAACAAAACTAAATTTTATATGTAAATTTAGAAGCATCATCTGTTGTAACCTTTAAATTTATATTTTAAATAAAGTGATAAATATTACTAATCAAAGGAAAAAGTAGAATGAACAAGTATTCAAGTGACATCTTTCCAACTTGGGTTCTGCACCTCTTCAATATTAGAAAAATAAACAAACTGTATATGTTCTTGCTCTCTTCTGAGATTCAATAAATAATTGTTATAATAACAGGTTGCATTAATTATAGAATGTTTTCACATTTTGTATCAATTTTAATGATTTGAAAACTAATGTATTTATATTCGAATAAACAAAGGAAAAATCCAGATCATAGAGTCATAGAGATGTACAGCATGGAAACAGGCCCTTCGGTCCAACCCGTCCAGGCCGACCAGATATCCCAACCCAATCTCGTCCCACTTGCCAGCATCTGGCCCATATCCCTCCAAACCCTTCCTATTCATATACCCATCCAAATGCCTCTTAAATGTTGCAATTGTACCAGCCTCCACCACTTCCTCCATACATGTACCAGCCTCTGTGTGAAAAAGTTGCCCCTTGGGTCTCTTTTATATCTTTCCGCTCTCAACCTAAACCTATGCCCTCTAGTTCTGGACTCCCCCACTCTAGGAAAAAGACTTTGTCCATTTAACCTATCCATGCCCCTCATAATTTTGTAAGCCTCTATAAGGTCACCCCTCAGCCTCCAACACTCCAGGGAAAACAGCCCCAGCCTGTTCAGCCTCTCTCTGTAGCTCAGATCCTCAAACCGTGGCAACATCCTTGTAAATCTTTTCTGAACCCTTTCAAGTTTCACAGCATCTTTCCGATGGGAAGGAGACCAGAATTGCATGCAATATTCCAACAGTGGCCAAACCAGTGTCCTGTACAGCCGCAACATGACCTTTCAACTCCTGTACTCAATACTGTGACCAATAAGAGAAAGTATACCAAATGCTGCCTTCACTATCCTATCTACCTGCAACTCCACTTTCAAGGAGCTAGGAACCTGCACTCCAAGGACTCTCTGTTCAGCAACACTCCCTAGGACCTTACCATTAAGTGTATAATTCCTGCTAAGATTTGCTTTTCCAAAATGCAGCACCTCGCATTTATATGAATTAAACTCCATCTGCCACGCCTCAGCCCATTGGCCCATCTGATCAAGATCATGTTGTAATCTGAGGCAACCTTCTTTGCTGTCTACTCCACCTCCAATTTTGGTGTCATCTGCAAACTTACGAACTGTATCTCTTATGCTTGCATCCAAATCATTTATGTAAATGTCGAAAAGTAGAGGACCCAGCACCGATCCTTGTGGTACTCCACTGGTTACAGGCCTCCAATCTGAAAAACAACCCTTCACTGCCACCCTCTGTCTTCTACCTTTTGAGCCAATTTTGTATCTAGATGGCTAGTTCTTCCTTTATTCCGTGAGATCTAACCTTGTTAACCAGTCTCCCATGGGGAACCTTGTTGAATGCCTTACTGAAGTTCATATAGATCACATCTACTGCTCTGACCTCATCAATCCTCTTTGTTACTTCTTCAAAAAACTCAATCAAGTTTGTGAGACATGATTTCCCATGCCCAAAGCCATGTTGACCAACCCTCACCAGTCCTTGCTTTTCCAAACACATGTATATCCTGTCCCTCAGGATTTCCTCCAACAACTTGCCCATCACCGACGTCAGGCTCACTGGTCTGCAGTTCCCTGGCTTGTCCTTACCACCCTTCTTAAACAGTGGCACCACGTTAGCCAACCTCTAGTCTTCCGGCACCTCACCTGTGACTATCAATAATACAAATATCTCAGCAAGAGGCCCGGCAATCACTTCTCTAGCTTCTCACAGAGTTCTAGGGTACACCAGATGAGGTCCTGGGGATTTATTCACCTTTATGCTTTTCAAGACATCCAGCACTTCCTCCTCTGTAATATGGACATTTTGCAAGGTGTCGCTATCTATTTTGCTACTTTCTATATCTTCCATATCCTTTTCCACAGTAAATACTGATGCAAAATACTCATTTATTATCTCCCCCATTTTCTGCGGCTCCACACAAAGGCCACCTCGCTGATCTTTGAGAGGCCCTATTCTCTCCCTAGTTACCCTTTTGTCCTTCATGTATTTGTAAAAGCCCTTTGGATTCTTCTTAACTCGATTTGCCAACACTATTTCATGCCCCCTTTTTTACCTCCTGATTTCCCCCTTAAATATACTCCTACTGTCTTTATATTCTAAGGATTTACTCTATCTATCCTGTCTATACCTGACATATGCTTCCTTCTTTTTCTTAACCAAACCCTCAATTTCTTTAGTCATCCATCATTCCCTATAGCTACCAGCCTTTCCTTTCACCCTAACAGGAATATACTTTCTCTGAATTCTCGTTATCTCATTTCTGAAGGCTTCCCATTTTCCAGCCATCCTTTTACCTGCGAACATCTGCCCCCAATCATTTATTGAAAGTTTTTGCCTAACACAGTCAAAATTGGCCTTTCTCCAATTTAGAACTTCAACTGGTAGATCTGGTCTATCCTTTTCCATCACTATTTTAAATCTAATAGAATTATGATCGCTGGCCCCAAAGTGCTCCCCCACTGACACCTCAGTCACTTGCCCTGCCTTACTTCCCAACAGTAGGTCAAGTTTTGCACCTTCGCTAGTGGGTACATCCACATACCAAATCAGAAAATTTTCTGATACACACTTAACAAATTCCTCTCCATCTAAACCCTTAACACTATGGCAGTGCCAGTCTATGTTCAGTAAGTTAAAATCACCAACCATAACCACCTTATTTGTGCAAAGTATGTCCGTCAACATGTTTTGTGATGTGATGGACATATTAGGTAAACTGTTTTTAGAGATTGTTTGTTTGGACTAGAAGTGTACTGAAGTCTCTGAAAATGTAGCACAACGTGTGTTCTTGGTCATTATAATGTTACAATTATCAGGATATCGGCACAAGAGTTTGCCATTCAAACCCTCAAATCATTCAATGAGTTCATAGCGAATCTCCATCCAGCCACGTCACAATATACTATGACCTTTTCTACAGAAATCTATTGGTCTTTGATTTTGAGTACAGGACTTCTTTGCTGAACACATTTTGTCAAAATAAAAGCAAATTACTGTGGATGCTGGAGTTCGAAACCAAAAAAGAGAAAATGCTGGAAAATCTCAGCAAGTCTGGCAGCATCTGTAAGGAGAGAAAAGAGCTGACATTTCGAGTCTAACTGACCCTTTGTCAAAGCTTTTTACCTTTGCACTGGTCAGGACATTTCACAGGAATACCAGTTTGAAGGGGATACTGAAATTTTTACTGCACAAATAGATTGCTGATTGGCAAATTAGAACCAGCATTAAAATATAGCTGAATTTGAAATATAAATTATGTTCAGAGTAACTCCCATTTCCCCTCTCTCTTTTGTTGTCGCTTAAATCATAACGTCTTATTTATAAGACAACCATGCTCTTGTATTGAATTAATCACCGTTGCAAATTTCAGCGAGTTACACGCATTGAACAAGGCTATAAAAATTAGGCAGAAGATTACAAATAAAATGCTATGAAGCTCAACATTTTTTGCTAATTTACTGGGAAATTGATGACTCAACATGAGTATAATCTCCGATTCTATACTCTTTTTTTTTAGATATTTTTCAAACTTAAAATTATACTGGGTGGTCCACCAGTTTGAGGACGAGGCAGTGACTAAAATACTTAACTTTGTTAAACATTTTTAGCTGAGTTAATCAAATTGCACAAGGTTACTATTTTTGCATCAAGCATGTATTCAAGTACAGAAGAAATCAAAGTGGTTGTAACACTCTGATCTGGCATGTGGCAAAATTTACATATGGTGATACTCAATTGAGTTTGATGAAAATATTTCTCAAAACTTATTGCAATTAACACTGTACTCAAACAGCAATGTATTCTCTTGTCACGGTTGAGTAAAATGCTGCAAGAATTGAAATAATAAATAAGAACCTATAACCAACCTAGACTTGACCAAGGAGACAGTAACAGCAAGGCTTTGTGTGTGTTTATGTGTGCCAAAGGGGTGCAAGAGAAAAATAAGCTTGTAAAGCTGAGTAGCTTTTTGTGAATAAGAAAACTCTTCTAAACTTCAGCAGAGTGCAGCATTCTTCACACCTAATTGTGGTTGAAATATCTTCAGCTTGTAGAAGAATGCAAGCAAGTGACCATTGACCTCTGTCCAGAAATAAAAGATCAAGCAGGCTTGGATATAATGGTGAAATTTTGGTGCAAACCACTTACTTCAAAAACTTCAATCTCCCCATGAAAATTCAGATTAGCGACAGTTAGCCTGATCCAAACTATTGTCTCCCTGACTAAAGTGAGGCTGAAAATCCAAGATTAGCTTCTATCAATTCCATCGTCCTAAAGCAGGCAATGACATGTCAATAAGTAATGCAAGCATGCCAGTAAAAACATATGCAATCAACTTTTCTGCAAGACACAAACCAGCATCCAGCCCCAGCTCAATGAGCTATACACTGAAATACTAAATATTGCCCTCTGCTCAATTCCAGTGAATGACTACATGAAAATGAAGAGTCTGAGTTGTGACTCTTTTTGTCTGAAATAAAATAAATGGAAAAAGCTTTAATTTCCAACAGGTCAGGAATGAATGAAATGGTGAACTTGGGTTTCCAAATTTCCTTACCTTGTGAGATATGGTGCTTTTATTAGATGAGAAAAAGAGAATGTCAACTGTCAGATTTGGTAGTATAAGATGAATTCAAAGATGTTTAAGAACAGGAAGACAGTGGTGCCAGAAACAAAATGCATAGAAATTGTTTCTAAGAGCAATAAAATGACTTGAAAACTTCCAGCTAAAAGAACAAAATTGAAATTAACTACTCAACAGCTATGGGAGATCTTATGCTGCCGTGAAGTGTAAGAGGAAAGGAAAAATGTGTGCTGAAGGATAAGTGTTGGTAAAAATACAAGTGATTGCAGGCTTTGAGAACAGCAAGCCTGAGAACAGAATCCTGGACAAGTTCAATGTGCTGAATGGCTTATTCACAAACTAATTTGATAAAGGTACAGGTCAAGTATATTTGGGGTCGTAATCAATAATGTACTTGCAATATGTTATTATGAAAAATTTAACAATTGGGAAACACCAGATCAGCTAGGAAGCAAGAGTGATACATCTGATTCCGTAATTCCGGATTGAAGAAGGGTGAAACTCCAATTTCCAGGAGGAAATGTCAAGTTTGTTTTTGGGGAAACTGTTTCTGCTCATCTTGTGGCTGTAACGAAGTATTAGCAATGAAAGATTAAATTCAGTACCAACTGTGACAAATTAATTTTAATAGTTTAAAACTTCATGCTGGTTGTGACTGAGTGGTAACGCTTGAGGTTGCCAAATTAGCAAATTGTCAGTTTGAGTCCTATACCAGAGGTTTGAGCTTAAAATCTGAGCTGACCCCACTGTAATAGTGAGCAAGTTCTCTAGTATTGGATGAGCTAATACTCGCCAATGTTTATCCCAACACCTCAATGGAGATTGTACAACTGATACAACCTCGATATTTGTAAATTCTAATTGCAAGTTTAGCTGCTGCATTTCCTACATTGTAATAGTTTTTATAAAAGGTAGTTAGTTACATGATTTTAAATGCTTTGTGGCACTCTGGTATCTTGAAAGACTCCATAGAAATGCAAATTTAAATTCATTTTCACTTAACTATTTGCTTTTGATCTTTACAGCAAAATTAGAAATTTCTAAGTATTGCATTATGATATTGCTACTGAATTATGTCATGCATCTCCTTTAATTTCTACAACTTTTAAAATATAATTTAAAAAATATTGGGGTTATAGTAAACTTCTGATGTCCTGCACTCCCAAAAGTTGCATATGTTATTTCAACATGTGTGTTCAGTTTGAGTATTTTAATGTGGTGAAGGCCACTAAATACCATACTGGTTAAATGTTCACATTTTCAGAATCTTGCATTGCTTTCAAACACTAAAAAATTTTTTTAAGAATTGTCAGTTTAGTCCCTTTTCCTTTTGCTTGTGGGTAGCTAATTTTAATCCACTCTGTCTTAAATCTGGAAATTTTTCATTTCTCTACTTGAATGTTACAGAAGCTGCCATCACAGGGGAATGCAACTAATGAAAAGCCAGGAATCAAACTTTAAATTTTTAAATTGAATTTTTATGAAATGTGAGAATCTTCAGTTAAATTAATTAAAAGTAGTATTCTTGCAGTGTTGAATGTTGATCCTTTTTTGTTTGAATTGAATTGAATTTATTGTCACGTGTACCGAGGCACAGTGAAAAGCTTAGTCTTGCGAGCAATATAGGCAGATCACATAGTTCAGTAGCATAGATGGCAAATAATAGGTAAACAGTGGCAAAAACAAAAGCCCAAGTACAAGCCAATGTTCAGTGTTTGAGAGTCCATTCAGTATTCTAACAACAGTCGGATAGAAACTGTTACGAAGCCGGCTGGTGCGTGTTCAAGCATCTGTACTTTCTCCCCAGTGGTAGAGGTTGTAGAAAAACATTGCCAGGGTGGGATGGATCTTTGAGAATGCTGGCAGCCTTTCCTTGACAGCAGGCCTGGTAGATTCTATAGATGGGAGGTTAGCATTTGTGATTGTCTGGGCCGAGTTCACCACTCTTTGTAACTGTCTCTGATCTTGAATGGTACAGTTGCCATACCAGCTAGTGATACATTCAGACAGAATGCTCTCGATGGTGCATCTATTAAGGTTGACAAGGGTATTCGTCATCATGCCAATTTCCTCAGCTGCCTGAGGAAGGGGAGACAGTTTTGAGCCTTGGTAACCAGTGCATCCACATGAAAATTGTGTTGTGGATGACCACTCCCAGGAGCTGGACACTCTCCACTTGTTCCACCTCTGCTTTTAATATGTGTGGGGTGGGGTGGGGTGGGGCGGGGCGGGGTATGAGTAACTTTGTGCTGAAAGTCAAGAATGAGTTCCTTGGTTTTGCTGGCATTGAGAGCTGGGTTGTTCTCAGTGCAGCATTTTTCAAAGTCTTCTACCTTCGTCTGTAGTCTGTTTCGTCGCCATCAGAGATTTACCCGACTATGATAGTGTCGTCAGCGAACTTGTAAATAGCATTAGTCTGGTATTTGGCGACGCAGTCATGCGTACACAGTGACTGCAGTCAGGGCTGAGTATGCACCCCTGGGGGAGCTCCAGTGCTGAGTATTAGTGACGATGAAATATTGTCTCCAGTCTTCACTGATTGTGGCCTGTGGGTCAGGAAAATGATAATCCAGTTGCAGAGAGTGGGGCTTAGTCCGAGATTGCTAAATTTAGTAATCCGTCTCGAGGGGATTGTAGTGTTAAAAGCTAAACTGTAGTCAATGAGTAGGATTCTTATATCGCTGTTCTTGGTGTTAAGATGTTCTAAGGAGGAGTGAATGGCAAGTGATATGCCATCTGACGTGGATCTGTTGGACCGATATGCAGACTTGAGTGGGTCAAGAGTACTGGGGAGGCTGGAGTTGATTAATGCCATGACCAGCCTTTCAAAGCACTTGATGACCGAAGTTAGGGGGTGGTTGTCATTGAGACATGCTACATGAGCCACCTTAGGCACAGGGATGATGTAGGCCCTCTTAAAAACAGGCAGGGACAGTGGCCTGCTGCAGGGAAAGATTGAAGATGTCCGAGAAGACCTCTGTCAGTTGATCTGCGCATGCTCCGAGTGCACGGCTAGGTACTTCATCTGGTCCCATCCTTTCTTTGGATTCACATGAAGAAAATCTGACCTCTGATGCAGTGACAGTTGGAATAGTTGCATCAGGACTTGTCAGAATAGGTGTTACCTCTCCGCCATAATTCTGCTCAAAGCGAGCATAGAAGGTGTTAAGATGATCTGGGAGGAATAAGTCATTGTCTGCTGTCTTGTACTGTCTTTTTTTTAGAACCTGTGATGTCGTTCAATCCATAGTTGCTAGGTGTCTGTCCAGGTCTCTAGTTTGGATCGGTATTGGTCCTTGCCTGTCTTAATGGCTCTGTGAAGGTCAGACTTGTATTCCTTATATTTGAGTGGGTCACCTGATCTGAAGGCCTCACGCCTGGTTTTTAGCAGGTACAGTATGTCCTGGTTCATGCAGGGTTTCCTGTTGGGGAATAGCCAGATTTATTTCCTCGGTATGCAGTCCTCCACACACTTGCTAATAAAGTCTGTGATAGTGGTGGCGTGCTTGTTCAAGGTATCTGTGGACTGTATTGAACGTGGCCCAATCAGCCAATTCCCGACAGCACTGGAGTTGATCCTCTGCCTACTCCTACCAGCAGTGGATCTGTATCTGCGAGGGAGTCTCCTGCTTGAGCTTGTGCCTATAAGCCAGGAGAAGAAACACAGCACTGTGGTCGGAGTTCCCGAAATGGGGGATGGAGTGGTAGGCATCCTTTATGGTCGTGTAGCAGTGGTCTAAAATGTTCGGGCCCTTGATGGGGCAGGTCATGTTCTGTGGTACTTGGGCAACATCTTCCTTAGATTGGCTTGATTGAAGTTGCCAGTCACGATAAACAGGACCTCAGGGTGTTAGTGGTAGAGTACAGCACATCCAGAGCTTCCTCAACCTTTGCTTATGGCGGTATGTACAAACAGTTAGTATAGCAGTGGTCGATCGAAGGGGCGGCATTTGATGGTGAGGAGTTCAAGATTTGGGGAGCAATGGCTGCCCAAGGTTGCAATGACCATGCATCACAAGTTGTTGATTAAAAAGCAAACCCCTCTACCCTTTGTCTTTCTCGAGGATGCTGTGCTGTCCATACAATGGATGGCAAACCCATCAGCCTGAAGTGGGCAGTTGGGAATGGATAGGTTGAGCCAGGTTTCTGTGAAGCAGAGTGTGCAGCAGTCCCGCAGTTCACGCTGGTAGCTGAGCCATGATTGAATTCATCCATCTTGTTCTCCAGAGTTTGTACATTTGCTAGGGAAGGCATAGTCTGCCTAACTAGCAGGCCAGCACGCTTACCCCGCTTCTTTGCAGGTTTCTTACATTTGAGTGGTCTGGTGGAGTGGATTTATACATTGCTTGTTTTGCAAGGTAACCTTTTGAACTTGAGGATCCAGATGATGTCTGATTGAAAATTGTGTTTTAGATGGACAGAAAATTTGAAAAGAGCTGTTCGGAACTATTCTGAACCTGGTTGTTCAGAAAGGGATCTTGCAGCATGACACGAGGTTTGTCAGTACCTTGAGGCAAAATATCGAAGGATGGCGAAAGGTGTTGTGGGAGAGTTGGTAGGGAGTCCTTGAACTTTGATAGATTGGTTGCTGCTGTACAGTCAGCATGTCTTGGAGAGGAGTACCTTTTGTTGGGATTTGTGAGTACTGAAAGTATTGTCAGAGGATTTGAGTGACTGGGAATTGGTGGATTAACTTCACAAGCACTGGGGGTGAGAATTGAGGTGACGGGATTGTTCTAACATGTCACCTCCTCAAGCAGTTAGTGACCTCTTTGTAGTTGCAAGTATATTTTCTCATTTACAACTCATTGGGTGTCAGCAAGTTACTGGTGCACAGTTGGTGTGTCTCCAACTTTGTGTTTAATCAACATTCTGTTAAGCAAGAACGTTTTGTACAATTATTGTGTCTGCAACTTATGTGGTCTTTAATTAACATTTCCTGTAAACATAAAAATTACCTCAGTACTAAGTTTAACTTAGAGACAGCATTAATGTTAATACATTATAAATCAAATTTTTTCAAAGTCTGAATAAACAAAATAAGTGACGACATGGCTGCTGTCTGTGTGACAACTGTGGAAGCCAGACATTTATTGAAAATCCAAAAATACAACTTGACCTGAAAATATTAACTTTTCCAATGAGAAACAGAAGTTTTTCAGTTTCAAAATATAAACTGAGAAACAAATGCTTTTATGAAAGTAATAGAAAGTTGTTACATTTTAAACTTGCCCAACATCAAGTTTCTCGCACTTTTTAAAGTCTCCAACTTTTTGAGGTGGATTGGCAGGGATGTCAATAAGTTTCCGATCACATTGAGTGCATAATGTGCTTCTACAGCAACTACAAACTGTCAATACACGTGAGAAAATTCCACACGCTCTGCCTCGTTTATCGTAATTGGTTGTGTTCTCTCCCTCACTGGGGTAACACATGGGAAATCAAATTCCACTATTTCCAGAGTTATCACAGAAGTTATGTTTTATAAAAGTACAAAATTGCTCAATTTATTTTTCTTTTAGGTCCAGGTTGACAGAAGGAATAGATCAAGTTTTTGTACTTGGGATAATTACTTGTTCCAAATAAAGAGATTCTTGCTTCATGTAAAAAATTATAAAATGTAGAGGTCTAAACTCTGTCTTCCTTACACATGCACACAAACACAAATGGGCACTTAGGGAAAAAAACCCTGGGCGTTATGTGCAGGGGGATCGACTAGGATGGCAGTTCAATGTGCACAGGTTTCATTGAACTGAGGCTGGTGTCTTTTACTACTGAGAAAGGGCAGCTCCTTCTTTGCCAGAGTTATCATGGCTTCTCACTAATAAGTCACACCCATGAGCTGTTCAGCTCGATGTGAGTCAAACACATGGCTGTGGGCAGGCAGAAGGCCTCTGTCGTCAAAAACAGGTAACTGTTCCACAGACCAATTTGGGCCTTCTAAATCACCCTTGGTCCACGCTTTCAGGCTTCACCTCACAAGTTGTAACCCTCTCCTGCACTGCTTTGACAAACAACAATATAAACAACACTTTGAATGAATGTCATGTTATGGACCAGGCCAGACCCCATCAGAATATTTTTAAAAAGTAGCCTAGACCAAAACTTTTTCTTATTTTAAGGGCAGATGTGAAGTGGGTATTCCAGGTTTGAAGAAACTGGTCAAACCACTCTGCTTTAAGCAAAACAGAATTTCTAAACTGCAGTTGAGACACAAAAAGAAGCGGAATTTGGAAAACTTAACCGATCCATTACATTAACTGTTCCAATACAGTAACATCCCATAAACACACCCCTTTGCAAAAAGTTAAATTCAAACACAGATTCTTACAAGTGGGAGGGAACAAGATCCAGACAAATTTCAGAGAAAGTCTGAGGAATCCTTTACTGAAGCTTGCAACTTTCCTGGACTCCAACATCTTGTGACTGCTACTTGTTTTTAAAAAGAAAACTAGCAAAAACCTGAACTGGGAGAACTGGCTACTGCCCTTCCATTGTTCAACTGTTAAACTCCTTAAAGTCCTCGGCACTTCTGCCTTTATGACCTCTCTTCAGAAAAACCAAGGACAAAATAACCTTTATAAAGTGATGACATCATCACAATCAGGACATTGAACTTTTAAAATTACATTCATCCTTTCCATACATTTTGGTTTTTAAAAGTCCTTTTTTCCTGTTTCAAGTCCACAATAAAAAATACAGAGTCAGTATGCCTGCAAACTACTGTCAGGATATCTATCCGGAAATGACTTGTCTTCTTGCCTTTTCACCAGAGTCTCTCAAAGATCTGTCCTTCCTTTGCTTCTATTTGTTGTTGCCTCTTGACAACAAGGAACCTCTATTATCCGAATATTGGATTATCCAAAGAAGATTTCAATGTCCCGCAAAAACATTACATCAAAGAGGTAAGTATATTCAACTTAACTGTACTGAAGAACGTGTGAAAACGCCTGCCAAAACAAAGAAACACAAGCAGATCAAGCATTAGTGACTGGATAATTTTTAGGTAAGGGTTGTTACACAGTCCTATGCAAAAGTAGTAGTTTTACCTTACTGTACAGGTATTGCCGTTACTTTACCAGGCAGTTCATTGTAAAAATGGCTGCGAATGTAAATGCATGTGTGAGGCCGTGCTTCTGTCTTTCTATCGCTAGACTGCGTTTCCGGAAACTGACAAATGCTGTTGCAATCGTCGAAGCTGTTCGGGACCTTATTTAATACTGTCTTCACTACTCCTTGCCAAATGGTAACTACTGCTGCACTTTTAAAACGTTTTCTCATGATATCATAGATTTCACATGATGAACAAAATAAAGCAATGTCCTCTTGCACTCAATACATTACAATTCTAGATTTAAATAAATTCTCCAGGAGAGCGGAGTGTTAGATCAGCATGGCTTCCCTTGTTCAAGGTAAAACCGATTATCCAAGCAAAATAGTGCCTGCCCATCTCATTTGGATAATCCAGGTCCCACTGTATAGGATATGCTAACATTATTCCCAGACATTAGCCAAGTTGTCAACCTCTCAACCTCTCCACTGCCTCTGCTTTTATAAGTTTGCTTGATTGACATCTAGCTTTGCCTTGGCTGGATAAGTTGGGAAGAGTTAAGCCACCATCCTTGACTATCCCATTACAAACTCTGTTTTCCATTCCATTTCTAAACCGCAGTTACTCACCAGAATGGATGGCTTGGTGGCTCAGTTGTGAATAATGCTGCCTCACAGCACCAGGGATCCTGGTTCAATTCCAGCCTCTAGCAACTGTCTTTGTGGAGTTTGCACATTCTCTCTATGTCTGCGTGGAATTCTTGGAATGCTCTGGTCTCTTCCCACGGTCCAAAGATGTGCAGGTCAGGTAGATTTGCCATGTTAAATTGCCTGTAGTGCCTAGGGATGTGTAGGTTAGATGGGTTAACCATGGAAAATGCAGGATCACAAGGAATAAGTTCAGATGGGGATGATTCTGGGTGGGATGCTCTTTGGAGGGTCAGTGCAGACTTGATGAGCACTTCCACACTGTAGGGATTCAATGAAAATCATGGAGGCCTAATCTATACCCTCAGTGTTGGACCTCTAAAGTTGCTTTCCTTAGATGAATCCCTCATTTGTGCCAGTTGTACCTCCAAACCTGACTATTCAATTGTTCTTCTGGCTGATTGTTTTCCTTAAAACTTGAGGTCATCTAAACCACTCTCATGTTATGATAGAAAGACCGTGCCAAATCAAATAATCTTCTGTGTCTGTGTATTTGCACCACAGTAAAATTCAAATATTTAATTACCCTCAAAATTGAACCCAGTAGTTCCCAATCAGACTCTTTGTAAAGCTCATACCTGACAACAGGTTGATTAAACAAAATATTTATGTTTATTAGCAACACCATAGGTTTAGCCAAGTAAAGTAAAATCCTAAGGTCATTTAACGTCTTGGATTTATGTCCAATCATTTTTGATTCTAGCCTCTCCCCTGCTTTCTCAAAGCCAAACAGACCATTTGATGCAGTAAAGGAAGAAATTGAAGAAAAAGATAAGATATAACTGGCCAGTTCAATTAAGCAGACTCCATAGTCTGTACCATCACAAACACATGGTGTCTTGCTTGGTTTGTGAAGATGCCAGTGCATGCAGCTGGTTTCCAGTAGGCTCAGAAATACTCATTAATACTTACTATTGAGATTCTATTCTCTGAACTCAAGTTCACAATGGGAGGATAGCTAAGGAGCAATCATATCTCTGTCCTGTAGCTTTTGCTGGCACAATCCTTCTGACATAAATCCTGTTCAAACTTTGGTTTCTTTGTTATGTTGGTTGTCACCCAATGAGGCCCCAAAACATGTCCGGAATTCTCTGAACAGAAATCGGCCTGCAGTTAACTCCTGGCCTTCTCAGCTGGTCATGTTGTTTAGTGGCTGGTTGGTGTTCGTGGATATGGACCAAATAGCCTTCAAAGGCCATGACCTGCTGTCTCTTGGTAGCTACACACACACATGACAAGGACCACAAATGCAACTAGAACAACACAGCAATCATAGGACAAGCTAAACTGAGACAGAGAATTTCTAGGAGGATGTCACTCATCCGTGGACTCCATCAACAAGCACATAGATGTAGACCAAATATACCAGCCACTACAATGAACCACTGGAACCAGCAACTGCAAACAGCAGGAGTGGAACCAAGTAAGTTCAACAAGACAAAGTATAGCAGTGCTTCACAGCAGGCTCCAAAGAACTGAAGATGTCACTGAGACAGAGGACGAAACGTCTGCAAATCAACTTCCCAGCTCAGCCAACAGACCCACAACACCACAACAGTACCCAAGTACCAACCTTTATACAAACCATTTAAACAAGCTGCTGCTCTCAATCCAGAAGTAATTTTAAACTCATTTCACAGGTCTAAATTGAAAATGATACATATTAGAATTCTTGCAGAATTTTCATTAATATGTATCTTGCTCTGCATTTAATCCCACACTTGCGTTGTTCCTGTCCTTGCTTTGGAGGTCAACACCTCAATTTTAAAATTCTTGCCTGAGTTTTGAAATAATTTGGCCTTGCCCTTCTCTATCCCTGCAATCACCTCCAGCTGGACAATCTTTCCCTCAATATTCTTTTCTGAAGAAGCGTCACTGGATCCAAAATGTTAACCTTGCTTTCGTTCCATTGATGCTGTCAGAGAGTTCTGACTGAGATTTTCCAGCAATTAGAGTTAGTGTTTCCTTTCTTACAACCCCGGCTTATTGTTCACTTGTCTCCCTTGGTGAATATGAATGAGTCTATTTGGTCCTGTCTTCTCTGGGTTTCCTTTAAACCCCATGACCTCACCTTACTGCTTTTAAGTTCCCCCCTTTCAAAATAAAAATGTTTGTTCACAGTTCTTTGTTACTCATCCTTCAATCTCCTTTTGAGTTTGTCATTCATTACCCCCCCATTGCTTTTTTGAAACAAGTTTTGGGATGTTCTTCGATATTAAAAGCTTAGGTACTATATGTATTCTGTGAAAGTTGAGTTTCTGTGAGTAAGTTTTTATTTGAAAAAACTGGGGGTCCACAATAAATATTTTGGAGATTTGAAATCCTCTCTGTCGCACTATCGCAGAATTGCAGGTTTGGAGACTATTCCTATCAATGCTGCCCCCAAAAGTTGAATAAAATAAATCAACAGTATTGTTGAATTTTTATCAATGAATTTCCCTGAAAATTCATTAAGTTCATCAAAAACAAAATCTGTTTGTGCAAATTTACTTACTTGAATAGGCTCCTTCTACTCAAGTTTGCCTTTGAAATGATACAGTTGAAGGAGCTTAATTTCCTTCATATTCTAATAGCTGCACGACTCTTGTTTACTTTATGCATACCTTCACTGGTCACTGTGTTGTGATTCTTAGAATTTTGCATGTAATAAGATTGGTAACTCATTAATTATCATAACAGTTGCTCATTGTGCAAGCTAGATGCCAAAACAAGGGAATCCTGTAGGATGATGACTGCCATGACCATTGCTGGCTGTATGTTATGTAAATTTGTGATTTGATCCAAGGCTGCCACTTTGACACCTTAAAAGTATCCAGTCTCAACCTCGAGTTATCCTGGTGTGTTAAGTTATGTCAAGACATTGGTTGATATGTCCCACCGTTTGGCTGGTCACTACAAACATAGGATTGACTGCACCCAGCCATGCCACACTTATAAACCACAAGACTATATTGTCTGTTATTAGATTTGATTCTGTGATTTGACAACAGTTGCTTAACAGCTCTGATTGCGCTGAAAATTAGCCAATTACTTAAGAATCATTTGGGCTTCATGGTGGCCCACTTGCATGATGGCCCACTCACATTTTGATTTAGAGTCCTAGAGATGTACAGCATGGAGACAGACCCTTCGGTCTAACCCGTCCATGCCAACCAGATATCCCACCCAAACTAGTCCCACCTGCCAGCACCCGGCCCATATCCCTCCAAACCCTTCCTATTCATGTACCCATCCAAATGCCTCTTAAATGTTGTAATTGTACCAGCCTCCTCCACATCCTCTGGCAGCTCATTCCATACAGGTACCACCCTCTGTGTGAAAAAGTTGCCCCTTGGGTCTCTTGTCACACATGCTGAGGTATGGTGAAAAAGTTTACTTTGCTTGCTATTCAGACATGTCATACCTTAAATAAGTACAGCAAGCTAATCGAACCTAATGCAGAATATAGTGTAAGAGTGACAGAGAAGATGCAGAGGTAGAGGTCCCTTCAAAAGTCTGATAATAGCGGGTAAGAAGCTGTTCTTGAATCTCTTGGAATGTGTTTTCAAATTCTTGTATCTTCTGCCCAATGGGTGAGGGTGGAAGTGTGCATAACTAGGGTGTCTCGCATATCCCAGATCACAGTTTTTTTTTAACATGGATTTTCTCATCAGAAATTCCAAAATTGTCTCAGCCAAATCTTCAAGCCACCGTGAACTATCCGTTATCATGAAATAAAGAACTGCGGATGTTGAAGATCTGAAACAGAAATTGCTGGCAAAACTCAGCAGTTCTGGCAGCATCTGTGGGTAGAAAGTTAAAGTTGTTTGTCCAGTGACTTTTCATCAGAACTACTGCCAGACCTACTGAGTTTTGCCAGCAGTTTTGATTTTTATTTAATGATCCATCCATTCTTTACTATGAATATAAAACAACTACTACTTTTGGGAGATGCTGTTATTGGATTTTTCTCTCAATGGGCCATTGACTTAAGCTTTGTCTCTTTGGACATGCACAGCGGCACAAATATGAAGCGACATTTTCTTGGCTTAGTGCCTGCACTAAAGCTGTTTGCTGGCAAGCCAGCACTCATGTTAGTTTCACCAGTGTTCTAAATACAGGGCAATCTAAATTTTGTTAGTGTTTGATTATAAATTACTGAAACTAGTCATAAAGTTCTGCTGGCAGGTACTGTGAATCCTTGGTCACCTTTGGCAGTACAAATTTTCTTCTCTTCCTAAACCTGGTACACAAAGGCAAATCTTTGAAACCTACAATGTCTAATCTTTTGCTTCACGGTGAAGGTGTTTAAGAAGCTGATTGTATTCAAGCAGTTTGTCATTGTGTTTCACAACTTTGACTATAAGCTGCAGCTCTCCATTTTCTTTTTCTGAGTAGAGCCCTTCTTTCAGTTTCTACTTCTACAATACCTTGAACAATTTGCCTGTTCTGCCATTTGAAAACAAAAAATTAACTTATTTTTCTAATCAAACTGTTCAGACATGACCCTGGAATAGGTGGAACTTGAACCTGGGCCTCCTGGTCCAGAGGCAGATACATTAACATTGTGCTATGAGAGCTGTGTCAGTGCCTTTAAAGTTTGACGTGGTCTTTGTATCTACTTGTTTGTTCTTGATACCATATTGCCATCTTTGGAGGGGGAATGGGTAAGAATGCAGCCAGCATCATTGAGGTGGTAACCTTGATATTGTGCACTAAAAATTACCTTCAATGGTGAGCTCATTTAACCTTTTTAAAATCATTGCTGGAATGTAGACATTACTGGCTGGTCCACAATTTTATTGCCTATCCCAAGTTGTTCTTGAAGGTGAGCATCTGGATACCATTTGCTGTAGGTAGAGCCACATTGCAATTCAAGAGGGCACTTCAGGTAAATGGCCCATTGACATGAAAGGGTTGATGTTCTTTTCAAGTCATCATGGTGAGTGAATTTGACGCTATGTGGTGAAGGTGTTCCCATATATCAGCTACTCTTTCCTTCTGGATGGTAATGGGTTTGGAAGGTGCTGTTTGAGGATCTTTGGCGAACTTCTGCAGTGCGTTTTGTAGTTGATACACACTGTGTTGCGAGGGAGTGGATATTTATGGTGATGTAAATCAAGCAGATTGTTTTGTCCTGGATGGTGTCAAGCTGCTTCAGTGTTATTGGAGCTGTGTTGATTCAAGCAAGTGGGGAGTATTCTATCACACTCCTGACTTGTCGGTGTTGGCAAATTTTCAGGAATTGGATGAGTTACTCAGTGCAGGATTTCTAGCCTCTGATCTATTCTTGTAGCCTCAGTAGTATAGTCATCCAGTTCAGTTTCTGGTCAAAATTAACACCAATGATGTTTGTGGAGATTTGAGCAATGATAATAACCATTGAATGTGAAGAGTCACTGATTACATTCTCTCTCTTGTTGGAAATTAGAGTTGTCTGTGTTTTGTGTGGTGTGAAGGTTGATTGCTGCTGGGGAGCCCCAACTTGGTTATGGACCAGGTTTTGCTGGATTCGGACATAGTGTTTCTGTACCTCAAAAGTTGTGAATTATGCTGAACTTTGTGCAAGTATCAATGAATGTGCCTAATTCTGACTTTGATGGAGGGAACACCAGATGTTTTTGAAATAGCTGATGATGGTCAGACTAATGTTTGCATCAGTGGGTGTTAAGTGCAAATGGTTAGTTTTTGGCTGAAAGTCAGATGTTGGCTTTTGAAGTAAGTGAAAAATCATGAATTTTTGGCCAAACGTTACAGTTGACTGTTACAGAAGATGGATAACTATTCTCGTGTGTGTATTAAATATGAATTGTTGCTATTCAACTGCTGCAGGAAAAGTTATTCAAGCTAAATCTGAAGCATTTAAAGTAGGTATTAAATGACACAATGGCTTGTTTGCATTTAACCATGTATAGTAAATTACATACTGTTTTGAATTTTTTCATTTTTTTGCACATTTATTTTTATTACTGAGGAGAGAAAATATGGAGGAACAGGTTTACAAAAACATGTGGAAACATAAGAAATAGGAATATGTTGTGTGTCCAATCACATCTTTTTAACCTATCAGAATGATTATGGCTGATCCTCTATATCATTGCTGCATTCCTATTCTCTCTTCATGCCATTTTTAATCTCTAGATATCTACCTTAAACATATTCAGCGACTTGACTTCCATAGCCTTCTGTGGTAGAGAATTCCACTGGTTCAGTGCCCTTGAGTGAAAAAAAATTCTCCATCTCAGTCACAAAATTATCTCACCCAGACCTTTACAGCAGCAGTAAGACTTCTTTGCTCCTATGTTCTAACACTGTTGTAACAAAGGCCAACATAGTATTTGCCTTCTTGACTTGTTGCTGCAACTGCATGCTTGCTTTCAGGGACTGGTTTACAAGGCCATCCAGATCCTTTTGTATGTCAACATTAACCAATCTGTCATCAATTAGGCAATATTCTTGCATTATGTTTTTCATACTGAAGTGGACAACTTTACCCTTATCCACATTATACTGCATCTGGCCATGAATTTGCTTCCTTGCTCAACTTGGTTTGAGTCAGCTTGAAGACACTAAACAGCCTTCTCACTAGTCAGACTCCTACTTAGGTTTGCGTCACCAGAGCAGACTTGCAAATATTACACTTGATTCCCTGATTTAAATCATCGATTCATTTGTTGTCAGTATCTGGGTCTTAGCACTGATCTTGTGCTGCCCCATTTGTCGCCACTTTCCATTCTGAAAATTATCTATTTACAGAAGAACCTCAATTATATGAAGGACACTGGCAGGGAGTATTTTGTTCGGTCAATTGACTTTTGGATAACTTAGTTTAGCCTAGCATTGGGATCTTGCCAGATAATCTGATATTCGGATAATCGAATGCCAAATAATCGAGGTTCCTCTGTATTCTTACTGTTTCTTGTTTGCTAATTAATTCTCCATCTATGCTAGTTTATTACTTCAGTGTCATGTGCTTTGATTTTGCACACTGACTTCTTCTGTGGGACTTTATCAAAAGCTTTCTGAAAATCCAACCACACTGCATCCACTGATCTCCCAAATTTATTCTATTAATTCTGGCCTTGGAAAGCTCCAGTGGGTTTGCCAAACATTTTCCTTATATAATTCTGCACTGACTTTGTGTATCCAATTGATATTTAACGTGTCTGTTATAAGATTAAAAAATAGGAACAAGAATAGGCCCTCAAGCCTTCTCCACCATTAAATAGGATCATGGCTGATCCAACATTCCTCTCATCCACTTTTCTACATTTCCTTGTAATTCTTGATTTCCCCTACTGATCAAGAATCTATTTATCTCAGCCTTAAATATGCACAAGGACACTTTAAACAGTGTTTTTTGTTGGTTTCTTTCATTGAAAGAAAATGGCAATGATATTTTCCTTCTTAGTCACGAGAAAGGAGTCTGTAGTTCGGTCTTTGCAGTGCATACTGTTTATTTAAAATATTGCAACTAGCTGTATCAATGGAGAAGATGATTACAGTTTCGTACTAGGAGCACAAATCGTATAAGCTTACTCTCTCCTAGTGGTGTATTACAGCTGAAAACTTTCGGTGGCTCAGTGGTTAGAACTGCTGCCTCACAGCACCTGGTTTGATTCCATCCTCGGGTGACTGTTTATCTGTGTGGAGTTTATACATTATCCCAGTGTCTGCGTAGGTTTCCTCCCATAGTCCAAAAATGTGCAGATTAGATTAATTGGCCATACTAAATTGCCCACAGTGTTCAGGGATGTTAGGTTCATGAGTCAGAGGAAAACTTAGAGTAATAGGGTAGGGGGAATGGGTGTGGATTGGTCATTGTTTGGAGGATTGGTGTGGACTTGTTGGACTCGAGGGTCTGTTTCCACACTGTAAGGATGCTATGGAATGTGTTGACCATTTTGACAAACTGATTCAAATTTTTCTTTAAATCTGTAACAAAAATGTTTTGATAAATGTCAATGCAAAAATGTACAGTTTTTGATTAATATCCATGCTGCATGGAGGGAGACTTGAGCACTTGCACATAATTTTTAAATATGAAATAAATCAGTTTTTTTTGTATCAGTAGCAGAATGTTACTATTTAAGAGATAAATGATTTTGTAATTTTTGGACCAAAGGAACAATCTGATCACTTTTCAGATAAAAGGACTTTAATCTCTGCAGCATGGAAAAATGGATGTATTGCTTGTGAAGTGGCATCCATTGCTGATCATTGGTTATTTCATATCCTGATGGTGCTTGTGGTGTATTTCCTTTTGAAAATGATATGTTGAGATGAGATTGTGCGTACTTGACACATTTAATTTGGATTTCAACTTTGGAATGAGCTTTCATGAATGAAAATTGATATCAGTCTGTTAGAATATCAAATCAATCACAATGTTATTTGAGTCCTATTAGTGATTGTGTACGAAATGAAGAACAATATTGTAAGAGCTGAAAGTGCTTTCCAAATTTTAGTCTGTGACTCATGGAATTTGCATATGACAAAAGCCTGATCTTGCAAAAATTATCTTTTTTAATAATGTTCTACGTAGTGTCTCATCATGCATATCTGAGTCATAGTCATACAGCATGGAAACAGACCCTTCGGTCCAACCAGTACACACCAACCATGTTCCCAAACTAAACTCGTCCCACCTGCCTGCGTTTGGCCCTTTTGAACATTCTAATAGTACATTTATAGATTCATATCGCACAGAAAAGGCCCTTCGAGTCTGCACGAGTAGAACTACTACTAAAAGTGCACAAATCCCAATTTGAAATCCCAATATTTGAAGTACTCAGCCAAATATTTCTCAAGGGTTGTAAGGTTTCCAGCCTCCACTACTTTTCCAGGCAATGCATCCCAGATTCCCATTACCAGCTGAGTGAAAACATGCTTTCCCAAATCCACTCTGAATCTCCTGCTCCTTAACCTAAAACTGTGCCCACTCGTGATTGACTCCTCAATCAAGGGGAACAGCTGCTCCGTGTTCACCTTGTCCATACCCTCGTAATCTTATAACTAATCATGTCCTCCTTCAGTCTTCTCTGCTGTCAAGGAAACAATTGAAGCCTATCTAGTCTTTCCTTATAGCTCAATTTCTCCATCCCAGGCAACATCCTAGTTAAACTCCTCTGTCCTCCCATGGGATCATGTTCACAAAATGACTGAAATTGGTGAGTGGTGAAAATGTCTCTTTATTCAGCAACTGCAGGAGTACAGTTTGAGGCGGTGATGGAATCCCCAAATACAGTTCTTACAGTAGCCTGTTTATACATCATTTTGGGGTTACATAATTTTAACATTATTTTATCAATTGTATACAAAGGTATGTAAGCAGGAGATTCTTTGAACATTTCGAGTCATAGCGTCCCGCAACACGGAGACGGGCCCTTTGGCCCAAACTGGACCATGCTAACCCAAAATGTCCATCATGCTCACCTCATTTCTCCGCTCAACCTTTGCGATCCATGTATTTGTCCAGATGTCTTTTAAATGTTGTTAATGTACCTGCCGCAACCATTTTTGCTGGCAGCTCATTCCATATATGTACCGCCCTCTGTGTTTCAAAAAAAAATTGCCCCTCAGGTTTCCTTTTATTCTTTCCCCTCTTATGTTAAACTTATGCCCTCTTGTCCTCAATTCCCCAACCCTGGGATCAAGACTGAGTGCATTCACCCTATCCACCCCATCCATAATCATATACACTTCTGTAAGATCCCCCCTCGGTCTCCTGTACTCTAAAGAGAAAAGCCCTAACTTGTCCAATCTCTCCCTGTAACTCAGACCATTGAGTCCTGGCACCCTTGGAAATTTCTTCTGACTCTCTCCAGTTTAATAACATCCTTCCTATAACAAGAGTAAAGGATATTAAACTGATTACAGCTGGATCGTGAATTTTGTTTACTATTTGCTGGTGAGTTTCATCCATTCATGCAGTTTCATGGAGGCGCTGCTTTGATGGTAAATTTTTAGCGGTCCTGTTAATTGGTATTCAACAAGTGCATACGAAACTGTCTGATGTTCTGCAGTCTATTCAGGTCCTGATAGGTGGTTGGTAAGGCCTGATTAATATTATAATGTTTCTAAAGTTTTGGTTGAGTCATGGAAACACTGAGGGGATATTGTACCTGAATAGTTTAGTAGTCTTTGATATTTATTCAGAGGTAGCTTTTGATGTAAATAGGTTGGACAAGGATCGAAGGTGTGATGCATTAATAATGGATTTTGAAGGAATGTTTTAATTTAGCAATAACAAAATGTACTGCAGAAGCCTGAGTTGTATCAATTAAAGAAAACTCATTATTGTAATGAGTTATGAACGAAATGGGAACACTGTATTTGTAAATATAGGACACTTGTGAGCAGGTTAGTGAAGAGTAATGAATGAATGAGAACATGGTATTAGTAAATATGAAGCGTTTGTGAGGGGAAATATAAAGCACTTGTGAATGGATTAGTAAAGTGACCCATAAAACAATATTTCACATACCTCAAGTGCTATCCATCCTTCCTGTGGTGAGCTGACCAGAACTACAAAATGTACTCCAGTTGTGGCCTGACCAACACTCTGTACAACTCCAACATTACCTCCTTGCTCTTAAACTCAATGACATTATGAATGAAAGCAAGTGTCCCACATGCCACCTTGACTATCATATTTATATGCTCTGCTGACGTGAGGTATCTTTGAATAACTACACCAAGATTCCTCTGTTCCTGTTAAGCTAACCAGCGTGTTGCCATCCATTGGATCTTCTAAAGTACGTCACCTTTCACTGAAAAGGGTTAAACACCTTCTGTCAGGGATCTGCCCATTTACATCTTCCTGTAACTACAACTATTACCTTCACTATTAACCACTCCACCAATCTTGGTATCATCTGCAAATTTACTTAATGTTTCCACCCCCCATTTTCATCTGTATCATTTATGTATTTAACAAACATTAAGGGTTCCAGTACTGATCCATGCAATACAGTGCTGGACACCAGCCTCCAGTCATTCAAACAGCTTTCTACCACTGCCCTTTGCCAGTTTCAGATCCATCTCTCCAAGTTTCCCTTGATTCCATGTACTTTAACCTTCTTTATCCTCTTCCTTGTCAAAGGCTTTGTTAAAATCCATTTTCACTGCATAAATTGAACTCCCCTCATCCACACACACGATCAAAAAATATTTATAGCAAATTTGTTCGGCGTGACCTCCCTCTGACATAGCTATGCTGACTATCCTGAATTAAAGTGGGAATTAGTTGCTCCTTCAGAATTTTCTCCAGTAGTTTCCTGACCACTGACATGAGATTTGCCAGTCTATAATTTCTTGGTTCATCTCTACCACCCCTCATAAAAAGTGGAACCGTATTAATTGTCCTCCAGTCATTGAATCATACAGCACAGAAACAGATACTTGGGTCCAACTCAAGTTTCCCAACTAAACTAGTGCCACTTGCTTGCATTTGGCTCTTATGCCTAAAGCCTCCCTCTGGCACCCTGTTCTTCCGTGACCAGAGAAGAATTTAAAAAATTTTATATCTGAGCCTCTGCAATTTCTTGCCTCGTCTCCCACAGCAGTCTGGGATGCAGTTCATCTGGGGAAGGAGACTTATCTGTTGAAAACCATGAAAGACCCTACAAAACCCTCACCATTCCCTATGTCAAACTGTGTAAATTCCTAACAATCCTTTTTATGCATCTATGTTCTTCTTTTCCAGAGTGAAAATGGACGAGAAGTATTTATTCAATACCCTTCCAATATCCTATGGCCTCACAGATCGATTGCCCCCTTGGTCCCTATTCTTTCTCTGGTTAACCTCTTCCCTGACTGTATTTATAAATTAGCTTATGATTCTCCCTAATCCTGTTCACAAGTCCTTTCTCATGCTCCTATTTTCATGTCTCTGCATCCAATACTACTTTGACATTTCATTCTATACGAGCCCCTCTCCGTGTTTTTTTTTAAATTGCCCCTCATGTCCTTTTTTAAATCTTTGTCCAGTCAGCTTAAAACATGTTATCTAGTTTTGAACTTGCCCACTTTAGAGAAAAGACCCTTGTCATTCACCTTATTCATGCCTCTCCTGATTTTACAAAACTCCATAAGGCCATTGTTCTGAGAATATGAATAGGCTATAAGTAGGCAAGGAAAGAGGTAAGTTTTGTGAAAAAAGAGGTTTAGCTGAGCATGACGACTGAGATCAGATAAGAACTTGCAGTTAACAATGGAGTGCTGGAGGCAAGGGTAATGGGTTAACAAGGTGGAAAAGCATTAGTTATATCGAGTCATTTAACAAGATGAGGTAGCATTCAGTATGTAACATCAGTTAGCAAGGTGAAAAGTATTCATCATGTGAATCCCAGTTAACAAGGTTAAGAACATTGTGTAATAGCAGATGGCTTAATCTTTAGTGTTGATGCTTGCTGATTGTAATGGTCACACAATTAATATGTATGTGCCTTATCTGGATGTTCCTCCCTGTAAAATGACTCAATAATTCATTGAGAAACTGCTGTTCCAGAGAAGACCGTGAACTCGGGTCTCTATGCATGTGGGCGATCGTTCTCTCTCCCACCAAGGCCGAAGTAAAGATGAAGGAGTTAAAACTACACCGTGTCTCTGAGTGTTTTGTTTCAACTGAGGAGGGGAACAGGACGACACTTCAACCTCCTTTGCTCAGTGGAAAATGTTCAATCTTTCCAGTTGATATCTTAAACCTCCATTCATGCAATATCTGATATATCTTTTCTAAGCCCTTTCCAGTTTAATAATATCCTTCCTCTAATAGGACAACCAGAACTGTGCACAGTACTCTCGAAGAGGTCTCATCAACATCCTGTATAACCTTAACATGACATACCCACTCCTGTATTCAGAAGTTTGAGCAATGAAGGCAGGCATGCTAAATGACAAAGAATTCTGTACCCGAACCCCAAGGTTTCTCTGTTCTACAATATTACCCAGGGCCCTCCCATTAATTGTACAAGTCATGTTCTTGTTTGTATTACCAAAATTTAACACCTCACATTTATCCAAATTAAACTCCAACTGCCACTCCTCAGCCCATTGATCAAATTGACCAAGATATCTTTAATAGTTTGAGAAAGGATAAACTGAGTTAAGTTCGTGCTTTTGTATTCTTGTTTTTATCTGGTCTCTCTTCATCTTTCCACTCCTTCAGATTCAATTGCAATCATTGCAACCTCTAATTCATGTTGCCCTCCAAGCTCTGCTGGAAATATAAGAATATAAGGAGGAGTGGAAAGGTGAGGAGAGATCAGATAGAAACAAGAATGCAAAAACATGAACTTAACTCAGTCTTTTTTCCCAACTTATTGGAGTAGAGTAAAGAGATTTTGGTCAACTGGGTCAATGGGTTGAGAAGTGGCAGGTGGAGTTTAATTTGGATGAATGTGAGGTTTTAAATTTTGGTAACAGAAACAAGGGCAGGGCTTACACAATTAATGGCAGGAATTAGTGCCTGAAATGGAGGTGAACATTTTACCTCTCCCTTTTGATTTCCTGAAATCTTCACATTAGCTAAATGAGATAAGAAATATGAATGGAAGTGTTTCCGACCAAATGGCTGAAGTATGTCTTTCAGTAGAAATCTTTGAAAAGGCTCTGTTTTTTTTCACAATCAATATCGTTGAGATTCTACTCAAAATTGTCAGCTTCGATTCATTTGACATTTTTGAAAAATAATAGCAATTATTGTTTGAGTTGCAGTTGAACTGAAGTTGTTCCTGTGATGCAGGACTGATCTATTTTCTCAGTGGTATGAAATTACCGAATTCTTCTTCTGAGTCAGTGTTTTTAAAAAAAAATCAATGCAACTATTGAGTCTTATATTTTTATCAGCTGTTGTGATTTAGTTTGCTTACATGTCATTTACGCCCCTTTTCTCACTGTTGGAATAAATGAGGCTGTCCGTCAGTATACCTGCTCAATCTGTCAAATCTTGGTACTGATATTGAATTTCACTTTTGTGTAGAGAAGTGAATTAGTAAATCTTGTTTTCTGACAATTGTGACAGTAGCTTTTAAATTTGACAACTTGTGTTCATAACGTTACAACCACTTTGGATTTGTGTAATTATTATATTGTTATAGTTGTATTATCAAGCAGTTTTGAATGTGATTTGGTCGAGCTGGAATGTTACATTTGAATCAGCTTGATAATCTAAAATTAAGATGTGCTGTCAGGAGACTGAAGTGGCAGGCTTACTCCCGCAACTCCATTGTTTTTGATCTGTGATGTGTACAGATTGTTTATTGGCTATCCCTCATGCTGTACTAATTTGAGACCAGTATTTGTCATAGAGACAGCAAATGTTGGGATAGCATGATGAAACTTGCCAGCTTCAAAAGACGGACCTTGTAATCTCATCTATCTTAGTACATGGGTTTCGAGTAACATTACTGCTTAACGCGTTTGGTATCATAGCTGTTGTTTCTTTCTATCATTGGTCCACATATCTCCTATTTTTGAGACCTTGCAGTCAATTAGTTATTTTCTTTTCTAGGTTTTTAAAAAACCTAGATTTTAACAAAACAGCACAGGACTTGTCCTTTTTGCTTGAAGTAATTGAGTTAATGAATGGCTGAAGATGACCATTTATATAATCATGAGGTGCATGTATAGGGTGAATAGTCAAGTTCTTTTACCAAGGCTAGGGGAGACCAAAAGTAGAGGGCAAAGATCTAAAAGGAAGTGGCAACTTTCTCATGAAGAAGACGGTGCATGTATCGAAGGAGCTGCCAGAGGAAATAGTGGAGACTCATACAATTATAACATTTAAAAGGCATCTGGATGGGTACATGAATAGGAAGGGTTTGGAGGGATATGGATCAAATGCCGGCAAATGGGACTAGATTAATTGAGAATATCTGATCAGCATGGACAAATTGGATAGAAGGGTCTGTTTCTATGCTCCACGTGTCCATGATGCTATGAATGATATATATGAAACATATTTGGACCGAAAAGAGATTTCGTGGTAAAAGTGGAATATCTTTCATCAGTGTCTAAAACATCAGTCCCATGCTGTAATGTAATCGGCAATGCACCCATTCTATTCCATTTCTGTTGTGTGTGTTGCCGCAATCCTAATATGGATTGGAAGCTGATGTTGCACCCAGAGGCTTTATTATTCTTATGTTACTTATTGGTTTCTTTTCTTTCAGCAGAATCATACCAAAATGTTTTGTCCTCAGGACATCATGAGACACTTACTATGCTATACAGTCGATTGCTCTGCCATAGTGGAAACTAATTTGCACTTCTAAAGTCTCTCTAACTTCTCAATTGGAGTTGACTTGAGGTTATTAGCCGGGAAGCAATGAGGATCTACTTTTTCTTCAGGGTCATGTGATCTATATGTGTGCTTGAGCAAGGGCCTTAGTTGAACTAATGAAAACATGTGCAATAGGAAACAAAAGTTGTCAATTGGTTGAGTATGCATGATTTACACACTCTATGAATGTTATTACAATGAATAGTGATTCAGAAACATTGTGTGTACAAAATTTATCACTTGAACATTAAGATGAAGATTCATTTATTGTCAAAATAACACTATTTCAGGGTGCAAGCAGAAAAATCATAAATTCAATAAAGGATTTGCAGTGCAATGTATTACTGGAGGATAAATTTAGATGTTCAGAAATCTGAACCTGAATCCAGTAGTTAGGACATTTATTTCATTGCTTTGTCTGAAACATATACACCAGTAGGAGCTGTTTCATTCCATGCATGATTAGAATGGCTGTATTCAAAGGCAAGTTATTTATTTAAAATAAGTCTACCTGTAGTAGCAATGCTGAAAATGAATAATTAGACAGTATCCATTAGAAAATCCTGAGTATTGCAATAGAAAAGACATTTTGCCGAAGCCTGCCTTTTTATACTCATCAGAACCATAAGCAACAGTACTAGTTGACATTTCATGCGAAATGAGAGTTGGTTGGCAAGTGGACTCTGGTCGAGGCCTTGCTGTGGGTAAATGAGCCTATTAATGCTGATTGACAGATAGTAGCCAGGCTTTATTAAAATTCAAACCAGGCAGGTTGAGTTGGATCAGAGCATTGACCTGAGAAATGAAACAGCCAATGACTGTCAGCAATTTTGTTGAGTTTAAAGACACTTTGCATGTACATGTTCTTTTGGTCTGGAAAGAATAGAACACTTTATACTAATAATAAGGAGCTTCCAATACATGTGACGATACAATACACATTACATCTGAGCCTGATTGGCAATCCTAAATTGATTGTCAGCATAATTCCTCCAGCAAATGCTGTCCAATTGCTAAAACACATCTAATATTGGACACTTGTGAGTTCTGCAAACTTGGGCTGATTTGGGTATGATCAGTACCTTTGCTTGTTGTGAACACGTGAAGGAACATGCTGTTCGATTTGATTGTCAATGTTTGGGATGCATGGCCTTTATACTTCAAATCATATGAGCACTGAAATTCATTTATCACACTATTAATACGAGTTATTGGCAGATCATCTTATTGGCTGGATGGTACCATCCTTTAGTGTTTAATACCACCTATGTTGCTACAATATAGCATGAACCAGTTAACTTCACCTACAACATAGCATGAGCTAGTTAACTTTACATATTGCTCAGAGGTTTAAGATATTGTGCCCTTCCAGTAAGTCATGAGTTAACATTTTTAGGGCTGAACACTTGGTCACAATGCTTTTTCATGCCCATGTATTACTTGGGACTTCAAATACCGGTTCACCTTGGTGAATTTGATGAATTGGCACTATTGTTTCTTGGAATAGAACAGCCTGTATGTTGGTGAGATGAGTAATGTGTATGGGTGATTGTTTTGCTGACTATCATTTTTATTTTGTCCTTCATCACGATGCTAACTTCCTCATGGCTCTTCAGTTAAATTGACACAGCCATTCTTATGTCTTTGACTCACATTGCCTTGATAAAGGAACCTTGATGTAAAGACATAGTTTAAATAAACTATATCTTATTAGTCTTTTCGAAATAAAATACTACAGATGCTAGAAATCATAAATAAGAGAAAATGCACAAGAAACTCAGCAGGTCTGGAAGTATCTCTGGAGAGAGAGACACACACACAATCAGAATGAATATTTCAGAACTGAATTCTTCTGCAGAAGAGTCACATTGGACTCAATGTTGACTTTGCTTCTCTCTCCACAGGAACTGCCAGACTTGTTAAATTTCTCTGGTATTCTCTATTTTTATTCCTGTCCTTTTCAAATATGAACTAATTGTCTGTACTTTCCAATATTTCAATCTGCAGTTAATTTTCTGGACATTCCTTACCTTAATTTGGAATACTTTTGCAATTACTATAAACAGGTCTTTTTCAAGAATGGAAAAACCACCTTTTAAACAGGTTCAGACATGTGGACCCTGGGATCTAAAGGAGCGCCTCGGAACGGGAGGATTTGGACATGTTTATATGTACGAACATAAGGTAAATACTGCACATAGTGAGAAACATATTCTGAAATCTATCAAGCCTTTCTGAAAAGTGAACAAAGTGTTTTGTTTTTAAGCAAGTTAATGAAGGAGAGTCTTTCAAATTTGAAGCTTTACCTGCTTCTCTTTGCACAGATGCTGCCCTGACCTCCTGAGTTTGTCCAACATTTTTGTTTTATCTTGCTTGCTATTGTTATGGCTTATTATTCACCAACTTGATGAAGTTGAATAATCTCTGATTTTTGACTCCCACTTGATTGGGATAAAAATGAATAAAACAAGCCAACTAAGGTGACATTTCTTTGAACTTGCAAACTGTTCCAGGGAAGCTTAGGAATTTGATCCATTACACTGGATATGTGTGGGTCGCAGCTGCTGTGTGAATCTTGTTGAATCACACGCTGCGATTAAATGGGTGGAAAGCTTACTTCCGGCTGCCATAGAATCATTCTGAATATTTATGAACAAAAGTGACGAGTCGATCATTCCTGTTCTTGTGATGATGATGTAATTGAATCATTTCCAGCTTTGGGGAGGCAGACTGGATTCTTCAAGATTTATTATGTTTACCCTGATATTAAAAAAAACTAAACCATCATATTGTCTGACTTGCATTATTCTTATGTATACTCCACAAATATTTGTGTTCTGTGGCAGCTATATAGGAAACTTAGGTTTGTTTTGGATAGACACTAATAGCGACAGTTTGACAAATTGATTTTTTTTTTGTTAGTTTAAATGTTAAATTCCACTTGTACCTAATTAATTTGGTTGAGTGCATAAATGAAGTTAGGTTTATGTCTCCAATTTGTTTTTTGTCATGGAACCATCCTGGAATATAACGCACAATTTTATGGCGAAAAGGAGAAAACTGAACAAAGAAAATAATTTAAAACAAATGGAGAAGGAACATTAAGTCATACATATTAGTCAAGGTGTCTGAGATTTGGTCAACAATACGACCAAAAATATTTTGCTAAAATTTCAAAAGAAGTGGAAGGGTGGTGTGAGTTTATGGAGGAAGTTGAAGTGAAGTAGCAGATTCTCTCAAAAATAGTTTAACAAAGTCAGTTGTGAAAGGAATACACGAAGACCAGAGCTAGAAGACTGAATGGTGTCGGAGGACTGGAGGAGGTTTAATATGAACTGGGGTAAGGTCATTAATGATTCTCATGTCAAGGTCAAGGATGTCAATTTTCATGCTTCTAGAAGGCAAGTAATCAGGAGTTATGATTGATTAGTGGGACAAAGAGCAGACTTTTGAATAAGTTAAAGTTCTGAGAGGTCAGATGCGGGAGAAATTCTGTCCACAAGTTAGAGTTGTGTGGATGAAAATTTCAATGGCAATTGGGCCAAGAAACACTAGAAAAAGTATGAATAGTCTTGGTGCTGGGAATGATACGAAGTTTGACCTTAGATTCCTGAACTTATTACATCCCGAAAGGAATTCTAAATTCTGAACCCAGCTGTTTGCACATCTTTTCTGTTTTTTATCTGCAGTGGACATTCTCAGTCAAGCTTGTCTCATCTTCAGACTCAACTACGAGGCTTTCATGGCCACCCTCTTAACCTGCAGTCACTTGAAGTTTTGGCTGATAAAACTTTTGCCCATATCAAATGAACTAATGGCACGATGAACTAATGGCACAGATAATAGTGAATGATTATGATATAGTAGGCATCACAGAGACTTGGTTACAGGGGGGTCAGGACTGGCAGTTAAACCTCCATGGTTTTTCAACTTATCGAAAAGACAGAGAGGTGGGCAGAGGGGGTGGGGTTGCCTTGTTAGTTAAGAACAAAATTAAATCTATGGTATTGAATGACATAGCGTCGGATGATGTGGAGTCTGTGTGGGTGGAATTGAGGAACCACAAAGGCAAAAAAAACATAATCGGAGTTGTGTACAGACCTCCTAACAGTGGTCAGGACCAGGGACGCAACATGTACCGGGAAATAGAGAAGGCATGTCAGAAAGGCAAGGTTACATTGATCATGGGAGACTTCAATATGCAGGTGGACTGGGTAAATAATGTTGCTAGTGGATCTAAAGAAAGGGAATTCATGGAATGCTTACAGGATGGCTTTTTGGAACAGCTTGTCATGGAGCCCACAAGAGAGCAGGCTATTCTGGACCTAGTGCTTTGCAATGAACCAGACTCTATAAAAGATCTTAAAGTAAGGGAACCCTTAGGAAGTAGCGACCATAATATGGTAGAGTTCAGTCTGGAGTTTGAAAGGGAGAAGGCAAAATTGGATGTAATGGTGTTACAGTTGAATAAAGGTAATTATGAGGGCATGAGAGAGGAACTGACTAAAATAGACTGGAAGCAGAGGCTAACCGGGAAGACAGTAGAGCAAAAATGGCAGGAGTTTGTAGGTATAATTGAGGACACTGTACAGAGGTTCATTCCCAAGAAAAAAAGAAAGATTAACCGGGGAGGGATTAGACAACCTTGGCTGACAAAGGAAGTCAGGAAATGTATTAAAGAAAAAGAGAGATCCTATAAAGTGGCTAAGAACAGTGGGAAATCAGAAGATTGGGAAGGATACAAAAGCAAACAGAGGATAACAAAGAGTGTAATAAGAAATGAGAGGATCAAATATGAAGGTAGGCTAGCCAGCAATATTAGAAATAATAGTAAAAGTTTCTTTCAGTACATAAGAAACAAACGACAGGCAAAAGTAGACATTGGGCCACTTCAAACTGATGCAGGAAGCCTAGTGATGGGAGATAAGGAAATAGCAGGAGAACTTAACAAGTACTTTGCGTCAGTTTTCACAGTGGAAGACATGAGTAATATCCCAAAACTTAAAGGGTGTCACGGGGCTGAGTTGAGTATGGTTGCCATTACGAAAGAGAGAGTGCTAGAAAAGTTAAAAAGACTTAAAATTGATAAATCTCCTGGCCCCGATGGGATACACCCTAGAGTTCTGAGAGAGGTGGCTGAGGAAATAGCAGAGGCATTGGTTGAGATCTTTCAAGAGTCACTGGAGTCAGGAAAGGTCCCGGATGATTGGAAGATGGCTGTTGTAACCCCCTTGTTCAAGAAAGGATCAAGGCAAAAGATGGAAAATTATAAGCCAATCAGTTTAACCTCGGTTGTTGGTAAAATTCTAGAATCCATCATTAAGGATGAGGTTTCTAAATTCTTGGAAGAGCAGAGTCTGATTAGAATAAGTCAACATGGATTTAGTAAAGGGAGGTCATGCCTGACAAACCTGTTGGAATTTTTTGAAGAGGTAACAAGTAGGTTAGACCAGGGAAACCCAGTGGATGTGGTCGATCTAGACTTTCAAAAGGCCTTTGATAAGGGAACTGCGGGCATTCTAGCGAAGTTTGCCGATGATACGAAGTTAGGTGGACAGGCAGGTAGTACTGAGGAAGTGGGGAGGCTACAGAAGGATCTAGATAGGTTGGGAGAGTGGTCCAGGAAATGGCTGATGGAATTTAACGTGAGCAAGTGCGAGGTCTTGCACTTTGGCAAAAAGAATAAAAGCATGGACTACTTTCTAAATGGTGAGAAAATTAATAAAGCCAAAGCACAAAGGGATCTGGGAGTGCTAGTCGAGGATTCTCTAAAGGTAAACATGCAGGTTGAGTCCGTGATTAAGAAAGCGAATGCAATGTTGTCTCTTATCTCAAGAGGGTTGGAATATAAAAGCAGAGATGTACTACTAAGACTTTATAAAGCTCTGGTTAGGCCCCATTTGGAGTACTGTGTCCAGTTTTGGTCCCCACACCTCAGGAAGGACATACTGGCACTGGAACGTGTCCAGCGGAGATTCACATGGATGATCCCTGTAATGTCCGGTCTAGCATATGAGGAACGGCTGAGGATACTGGGATTGTATTTGTTGGAGTTTAGAAGATTAAGGGGAGACTTAATAGAGACGTACAAAATAATACATGGCTTTGAAAAGGTGGATGCTAGGAAATTGTTCCTGTTAGACGAGGAGACTAGGACCCGTGGACACAGCCTTAGAATTAGAGGGGGTCATTTCAGAACAGAAATGCGGAGACATTTCTTCAGCCAGAGAGTGGTGGGCCTGTGGAATTCATTGCCACGGAGTGCAGTAGAAGCCGGGACGCTAAATGTCTTCAAGGCCGAGATTGATAGATTCTTGTTGTCTAGAGGAATTAAGGGCTACGCGGAGAACGCTGGTAAGTGGAGCTGAAATGCGCATCAGCCATGATTGAATGGCGGAGTGGACTCGATGGGCCGAATGGCCTTACTTCCACTCCTATGTCTTATGGTCTTAAAGTCTGCACCTGGTTCCCTTCACTCAGCACCCATGTGTTTGCTGACTTATGACTTTGTACCTTCAATTTATTATCTTTCTTTCTGTTCAAATCCTTTTATCTTTAGCCCTTTCCATCTCTCTCACCTTCTGTAGCTCTTGAACATTTTTCTTCCATCACTACATTTCCTCAACTCAAGCTTTTTCTCTGCAAGACTTTGGCCCTGCTATTGGCAGTCATGCCTTCAGCTTTGGAGACACTGAACTCCAGAATTCCCTTACTGAGCCTCTTTGCTTAATTTTTTAAAAATCCTTCTCAAAGCTTAATTCTTTCACCAAGATTTTAATCACTCCTCCTGTCTCCTTTGGTTTCACATCAGTTTGTTAACTTCTATTTCTGTCAACTGTCTTATTCACTTGCCTCGACAAGAGGTGGGGTATAGGTGTGCATTGTTGTCTTTAATTTCGTGCAGTACATCCTATTTTTTTAAATCCTCCACTGCTGGCAGCATGGCTTCAGCTGCCTTGGCCCTAAAGTCTGGAATTCCCTCATGAAATCACTCAGTATTTTTCTCCCCCTTCCTTTAACCTCTTGAACCAAACATATTTGCCTGTTATAATATCACTTAATGTGGCAGCCAGTTTGGCAAATCTTTCTGTTCCAGAGAAGTGTTTTGGAATGTTTTATGCTGTTAAAGCCATATTTATAAATGTTAGGTGTTGCTATATGCTTTGAGATTCAAATTCCTTTTCAAGTACCTTTTTTTAATTAAGTGATTGCCATAAAACATTCTGGCTGTTTTATAGATGCAAAATTTGATCTATTGGGAACTGACACAGATTTGGATTAAATCTTGAATTGTCCCTTTTGAACAAGTGAATTCTTTCTTATCTACATTTTGACTTGTAAAGCTTCTTTTTGAGTAATAAGTGTTCATTCTTTTTGAGGAATAAGTGTTCCATTCTATTTGAATGCCTTATGTCCTCTTACTGCCAAGAATATTAATAAAGGGTACAAAGTTAAATCACCTGATGAAGGAGCATAGCTCCGAAAGCTAGTGTGCTTCCAATTAAACCTGTTGGACTATAACCTGGTGTTGTGTGATTTTTAACTTTGTACACCCCAGTCCAACACCGGCATCTCCAAATCATAATAAAAGGTAATTTGGGAAAGTGCAGTTTGCAAGGGTTCAGGTCAAGAATAAACCAAATACTAATTGAAATAAAGAAATTTCAGATGCTAGAAATACTTTGGGTCTGGCAGGTTTTTGTGGAAAGAAAAAGAATTGATGTTTGCGTCAATTAGCTTTTGTCAGAAATAATTGAATTAATTTCAAAAGGCTACATAATACAAATATTCTATTCTGTTACAAAATTTGAGTTGTTATGACTTTACATAATTTATGTAAACTTCAAACTAAATCTTGAAATTTGAATTTCTGTTCCAGAACACTGGAGAAAGAATTGCAGTTAAAGCCTGTCGTTTGGAGTTGAGCACAAGAAACAAAGAAAGGTGGTGCCATGAAATTCAAATAATGAAAAAGTGAGTGCAAGTTTAAGAAGTTAATCAGTAATGTGTTCAAATCTTTCAAAAAGATTGAGATATTTTTGATCACAGTGAAAAATATTTCTGATTTGTAGTGTTTGTATATGGTAGAAAAATGTACAGCAGATCAAGCTTTAGTGAAGGTTTTTTGAGAAAATTTCATGTAGGATTTTTGATTCAACGTGCAAATATCTTCAAATTGGGAGGGGCATTCGACGTTAAGTAATTCTGTCCAATTATGGTCACGAAGACAGCAGGGAATCTTAGAAACTCCAAGATGGCTGCATCATAGGATTGGAGAAATCCAGGAGATTCATGAACTTGTAGAATTGTAAGGGGAGAACTTGAGACATGAACTTACAGAATTGTATAAAATAGTTAACAATTGGATTCCGCTAAAGTCTAACTGTAATTTTCAGCGGATTTTATGACTGCTGCATAAACATAAAGCTGAAGTCAATCCAGTACTGATGTTGAGGAAAGTTTTGATTTTTAAAAAAAAACACGAGCATATTTGCAGCGATGAACTAAGTAGATGATGAGATGTGAAAATCCTGGAATCATTCAAGGAAAATAAGATGGCGCAGTAAGGGAGAACAAGAGAATCCCATGTTTTGAATGGATAGCAACTGTTTTGTTTATTGTGATTACAGAATATTCTAAATATTGGAATTGAATGCTAATCTTGTCATATCTTTTCTGATTCAAGCCATTTTGAATTTTTCAATGTGTAGTGCTTTTAACATGCCAGTACAGCTATTTGAGAGAACAATGGATCATCCACGTGTCTTCCTTTCTCTCCTTTTCAAAACAAGGTTAAACAACTCAAATGTTGTAACGGCATGTGAAGTTCCAGAAGAAATGCAGGATATTGCATTTAATGATGTCCCTCTTCTTGTGATGGAATACTGTACTGGAGGTGACTTACGTAAGGTAAACGTTTATTCTGACGTGAGTGAGTGCCATGTTGAATTTGAGAGCGGGTCTATTTACTGCTAATGCTACTTAGTTATATTGAGCACTAATAGAACGTTGCTAGATGGGATTGCCACATATGTCAAAACAAAAATGAACTTGGTGATTATCTTGTGTCTTGCTGCAAAAAGAGACATGCTGTTAAACCTTTTTTACACTCATAAGAGAATTGCAAGAATACCAAATTTGTAACAGAACATCAATTTATCCTGCATGTTAAAAAGATGATGGGTGAATGTGGACTCTCGTTAAGGAGAACGCACCAGGGAGCCATTGTCCCAAGCATTTGTTTAGTTGGAAACAATGATTTTTCAAAAACTCATACTGTTCTGCTTTATAGCATTTTTGTTTGAGGATTCTAACAAAAGCTTTTATTTTGCATTTAGGTGATTTTATTCTCTGCATCCACAAGTTGGTATTTTCCATTTTATCTGAATTTTTAGGTCATTTTTAATATTATTGGCTCATTTTCTCAGTTGGTTTTATATTGTATTATTGCAGGATAAATGTGCAACAGATCTAGTTTCTTTTTAATGCCTTTTCCTATTAGTGTGCTGATTGTGTTTTCTTTCAAGGTGTTAAATAAGCCTGAGAATTGCTGTGGACTTAAAGAGAGTCAAGTACTTAGCATTTTACAAGATGTTGGTATGTAAATTTTAATATGTTTGCTATTGTTAACATTTTTGACTGTGAAGTGCATCATCCAATTTTTGTCACACTTCCTGGCATGCTTTCTCATCCACGTCTTGCAAATAAATTGAATATTAATTTATCGTTAATAAAGTGGTATGGTTCTGTTAAAATTCCTTGTAATATTAATAAACATTCTTACACAAAGATGTTTGAAAATTTTAAATATTTTAAAAATTGTACCTACACATAAATAGTTGCTTGGCAGTATAGAGCTTAAAATGTTGCTGAAAAGAGATAATGTTGCCCAAGCTTTTGACTTTGCATTCATCTGGACAAATGCAAGAAGGCCAATTTGAACAAACAAGGTTATTTATGATCAAGGGGAAAAAGGATTCTGGTTATCAGCAGTATCATGCATCAGTCTTGGTGATGTTGCAGCATGTTGTTGTACTGTGATGTAAAGATATTCACCTTGTACTTGCAGGTGTTGCATTCTGTTGAGGAATTCTTTCTTTTCATTCATTTCTTTAATTAAGTAATGCATGAAGACAAGACTCTTTTAGGTTTTCTTGAAGAAAATAGAGTTTAAAGTATATTCGGTTTGGGCTCATCTCTCAAAATGTCTTAACTAATCTCCCAAAAACCAAACCAGACAGATGATAGGAGCCAATTACTGCAGATGCTAGAATCTGTACTGAAAACAACAAATCTTGGAGATCACAACAGGCCAGGCAGCATCTGTGGAGAGATAGCAAGCTAACTTTACGATTCGAGATGACTCTTCATCAGAGCTGAAGTCTGACCTCTGATTGACGATACTTCTATAGCTTTGTTGATGATTGATCCATGTTAGTGCTGTTTGTGCTTTGTTTACTGATATGCTGAGGACCTTTGTACATTTTAACATTCATGTCTCTTGCAGCATTAAATTTTAATGATATTGTAAGTGGGCATAAGTGTCAGGGTATCTTAATTTTTTTTTAGAATTAAACTCCGTGCTGGGGAGCTTGTTAAGGCTGAGGAACCATGGTAATTGGCATTAATACATTATTGTTAAATTTCAACCACATGCCAATGACACTACGATTATCAGTGTGTATATAGAACTCAATGTAAATGTGAAAACAGTGGTTTGGCCTGGCAAAAAGATTACATTGTAATGGTCATGTAAATTAAGAAGTTAATTCTGATCTTTGAGGTTTTTTTTGTATTACTTTTGTACTTGTTTTATACATAATCCTTGTCTTTTATTTCCTCTTGTAAACCTTTTTTTTTCATTCTTTCACAACTTCTGATGTAGTTTCTCATTTCCCCTTAATGTTGAATGTCTTTTGTCAGTCTATTTTCTCCTCATTTTGCAGTGTTTTAAGCCCCTATTTTCAGACATCATTTAACTGACTTCTGACAAGCATTGTTCTCCTTTACACCAAATTCTATTTAATGCTTTTATTCCGCCCCTCAAAGCGGTTTCCTTAAATTCCACTTTTCACTTCTAATGACTAATTATTGATGCTATCAAAATGCAAGCTTTTATTTCATATTTGGAACGACTCTGCTTTTGTTAACTGTTTTACGTCTGCTATAATTCAGGTTCTGGAATCCAGTATTTACATGATAACCGAATTATCCATAGAGATCTCAAACCTGAGAACATTGTATTGCAAGAAACCAATGGCAAGGTAAGAACATTCTGAAAAAAATTTACAGTGTCACAGTTTGAGGTCTGTCATGTGGTAGCTTTTTAAAATTCAGGAATTAGTTATTGACTATCAGTCCTTCAAATCTGTTCAACCATTCAATAAGATCAGAGATGGTTTGTTCTGAATTCCACATTTCCATCTACCCTGAAAGCTTTAGATTTTTGTAAGTCACTGTACCTTTGCCCAAACAAAAAAAAAATCCGTGATCTGCTTCCACCATCTTCTGAGGAAGACAAAGTCAGACAGCATTTTAGGGAGGGAAAAACAAGTGTTCCCTTAGTCTCTCTTTCCTAAATTTTAAAATAATATTTCCGAGTTCTAGACTGAGCAACAAGAGGAAACCTCCTTTCGACATCCATCTTGTCAAGACCATTTTGGACCTCTTGTTCTTCTGAACTTCAGTGGAAACAAATTGAACCTGACCAATTTTTCTCCCCAAGACAACGCATTTACTCCAAATATCAATCTCGTAACCCTGTTTTAAATTGCCTCCCAATCATTTGCACCTTTCCATAAATAAAGAGACAAAAACTTAAAACAAACAATTCCGTGTGGTCTCACTAATGCCCTACATAACTAAAACATCAGGTCCTTACTTACATAGTGAAAGTAAAATGCTACAGAAACTTAGCCTGTTTGGCAACATGTGTGGAGAAAGAAACAGAGTTAAGGTTTCAAGTCAAATATGACTTCTGTTTTGGATTGGAAACAATGAATGGAATCTTACCAAGCTCTGAGTGGCATGGACTATGGCAAAATGTGTGGTAGAATTGGGCAAGGTGTTCAGCAAGGCCAATCTTGATATCAAGGTCACCTCTCCACACCTTGTTTTTTTCTTAATTGTCCTGGCAGAATTATTGTTAATCAGCAAAATGTTGATTATTATTCTTAATTGATTTTTTTTTAATATTACACGTTCACAGCTGAACTCCTCACAGATTGTCAAGCTCAGCTTTCCAACTAGCTGTTAGGAAAGCTTGACTTCACATGTTCTTGGTGTATTCAAGTTGCCACTTTCTCCAAAAGACCTCCATCATGCCCACAGACAAACTGCAAAGTAGGCTTTAATCCAGCAGTATTATCTGCACATACTGTTGGACATTGGCACTCTACTTTGGTTCGTCATTGCCACCAACCCAGCACTCTCCAATGTACTGGCCGTGCACTGTGCAAAATCACACTTGTCTCACTGCATTGAGCAACCAGCAGTTGGTCCATGTCCCACATGAGAATGAACTTAGTGTATGGCTTGGACCAGGGAACCTGTCGGAGCTACTCCAGTGCTAGCTTCGTGTGCATTCACCTCGTGCCTATCATCATGCCTTCAGCAAGAATCACTTGCCTTGACCTGCAGTGCTTTGTGTGCACAGTCCTCAGTCAAGGATGTGTGCACCTTTCTTTACGTCAGTATGACATGTCAGTCCAGCACCTATACCACATGACCTCCGTATTAGTGCCAAATATATTTGTAAGTCTTGAGGGAGTTGTCTACCTTGCACAGCAGCAAACTTGGAACGTCAACATCAGCACGCTGATCACGTGTGTGGAACTTTGAGGGAACATTGCCAAGCAATAATACTGCAGAGCACATCATGTTTTGGCAGGTAAAACAGATACAAGATAGCAACAGCATGAACAGCGAAACTGTTTCTGAAATATAATAACCACTGAACTAACATTTATGAAAACCAAACTTTCAACATGATATTGAAAAACCAACTGTCCATTGTATGCTGAACAAAATCTATGTATCACAGCATACGCTGCAAAAACTATCTCCTTGAGTTTCCCAGGTGTTGACCATAAATGTGATTTAGTTATCCCCTCCTCTGTATTCTGCTGCAACACACAGAGGTTCCCTGCTCTGCGGATAAGGTGGAGGGAGTCCCAAACCTAATGGAGGTTTTATTGGACAAACTCAGGGGGCATTTGTGTGTGGGCAGACCTGACAGATTAAGTGTTGTCTTTCTAGAGGCAAGTTGACTCTCTTTGGCTGGAACCCCCATAATCAGAGGAGGGTCGACAAGGTGGAGCAGGACAGTTCAGCCACCTTGGCAGTCTCCTATGTGGAGACTGTAAAAGGATTTGTGTCTGGTCCCTCCTCCAACTGGGTGCTTTGTGGCACTGACCTGCGTCTTTGTAATGAGAACCATACCCAGATTAGTCTTAGGCTCCTTGTCCCTCTCCTGAGGACCAGTGCTTGCCACAACGGAATGCCAATGTTGTCGACTTTGCATGGCTACTGCAGATGACCAGCCTGTCTCGCTATGACGGTTGTCAACCTGTCCATTTTTGCTGGATTGGCAGCACTGTGAATCTGGACGATAATGGGTGGTGCGTCGCTGTACTGGATGTATCATTCCAGATTCTGTGCTATGAGGTATGGTGCCTACTATATGCCTACCTGCTCCTTCTCCCTGTGCATTTGGATGTGGTCCCTCAACCGTTGGATCACAGGATCATCTGCCAGCAGATTAGTAGATACCTCGTCTCTGGCATTCCTCCAACTGAAAGTGACCTGAGTCATCTGTGGAGCTGTTGGTGGACACAACTCATTGTGCTCCCTTTCACATGGCCACTTGTGGAGGTTCAAGAATGCCTTATCTGTGGGAAAGGGCCAGGCCCTTGGGTGGTGAGTGCTTCTACAAGACATAAGAGGCAGAAGGCTTTGTAGCCACTAACTATTTATGGTATTCATGGTTAATGTGATCATTGTAGGGGAATGACCTGTGTTACTAAGTCACGCCAGCAGGAGTGGCCCATGTCTTCTGCTGCTAGGGCAAATAATCTTTTTTTGGAGGGCTTGAGGATGTGGATATCCAGTGCTACATCACCTGCCCTATGTCATTTCGACCTGTTATGGGATGGCTTCCCCTGAAATGATGAAGATGCAGAATCAGTCAGACGCAGTGGATGGCCCAACCTTTAGCACTGGTGCATATTGGATAAACGTGTTGAGGTCTACCAAGAGAATGAGGAGACAGTGTGCTGGGCATGTGGGTTTAGCATTATGCAAATGTGAGAAGCAATGGGAGCAAGTGAAGGAAGGTGCTGCATGCAACCAACTACTTCCAAAGCAGCTACTTTGTTGGGAAGTAGATGCAGTGGCATAGGTAAGTGTGAGGTGGCAGGAAGTGGAGATGATTATTGATCTTCCTGCACTGCTACCCAGTTCTCCTCACTCTGAGCATGTACTATCAGCTTCTCGCTCCTTCCACAACTGAGCACCCCAACGTCAAGCAGGCAGAGCTCTTGCAGATGTACAGTATGCTTTGGAAGATAGTGTGACCACAAGGAATGCTGGTCTTAGGGAAGATCTTAGCTGTGTACCTCGTTGCCCTGTGGGAACAGGGCATGGTTAGAGGGCAGGAAATGAGATATAATTTTGCCATGAGGGCTCATTGGCAATTTATGCAGCAAGTCTGATTAGAAGCCCTAAGGCAGAGAATCACTCCACAGAGCTCGACACAACTCCCACTTCGCCAAAAAAGCCATAAGTTTCAACTCATTTATTGTCTCTCCACAGACCTGCTGAGATTTTCCAGCACTTTTTCATTTCACATCTTCAGCATTCATCCAAGTTTGCTTTAAGTTGATTCCTTTTGTGTTCACTTCCTCTCATAAGAAAGAATAGCATTCTATTAGCTGCCACAATCACATTCTGAACCTACTTACTAACTTGTGGCTCCTGCAAAGGAGCACTTGGATCCCACTTCCTCAGAAGTCTACAACTGATCTCCATTGAACTAAGACTCCATTTGTTTTATTGTTCCTGATAGTGAACAATTTCACTTGTTGAAAACATTTTTCCCATGTAATACTGCCTCACATGAAATATTTGTGCTCCGAACTTCACAAAGTATGTTGCTCTGCATCCCTGTTATGAGAAAGCGAGGACTGCAGATGCTGGAGATCAGATTCAAAAAGTGTGGCTATGGAAAAGCACAGCAGGTCAGGCAGTATCCAAAGAGCAGGAGAGTTGATGTTTCAGGCATAAACAACTCTGCATTCTTATTATCTCATCTTCACAACATGCTTTCCGACCAGTGCATCATCTGCAAATTTTAGAGACCGTGTCTTAATTTCGCACCTCAACAGGCCCCCTTTGTTCACAGTGCATGTGACTCTTTCAAAGAGTTACAATAAATTTGTTCAACATGATGTCCTTTTCGCAAAACCATGCTGACTCTTCCCAGTTACTAAAGTTTTTCCAAACTATTTATAACTTCTTGAATGATCAATTTCAATGCCTTTTCCATGACAGTGAATTGGGGAATTGAGGGTTACGTATAAGGAACAGACCCAGTGGAGATGAGGCCACAGTCAGATCAGTCATGTCTTTTGAATGATGAAAAAGGTTGGAAGGGCCAAATAGCTTACTCAGGTTCTCAAGCTCCTGTGTTCCAGTCGTTCTGGTTTTGTTCCCTTTGAACTAATTTTATGTGATTTCCATGCTCAAATACTGACAGCTGTCTTGCAAATCTGTCCTAATCGGTGCTGTTCTTGAAAATTGTTGACACCTCTAATTCCAAAAAAAACCAATGCCCTATCTTCAGCCTTTCCTTCCTGTCAAGTCTTGACACAACTTGCAAATTTATGACCACGTCTTTCAAATCTATGTTATCACCACTCTCATAAGCTTCTGTCCCTTGTCAAAGTTACATGGAATGCCATCGCTTCTGCTGCAGCCATTATCACAGTTAACTGTAACATCCTCTACCAGTGCCCCTTCCATTATCTAACAGAGTGACACAGGCCTTGCACCTGCTAGACATTAGTCATACAATCTCCTGAAGTGGTCTCTGAATTAGTTTCAGTCAGTTTTCTGAGTTGCAGGAATGCATGTGAAATTTATTTTCCACTTCTCCTAGTTCATTCCTTGATTGAGTTAATGCACATGTTGTTTCAATGAAGTCTACTCCATGGCATTCATTTATCGTTGATGATGGAAATGTTGCTGCTGCATAGAATTTTATGTAATGATGATTTCATTTTGAACACAAATGACCTTTGTCAGCTGCATGGGGCCCAGTTTCTGTTGATTATAAAGAATTATTAAGAAATGCTGAATTTGTTTTGTTCACATGAATTCACAGCATTCTGTTTGACTGAATACTGCATAAACAGATTCAGTTAAACCTATCTAATATCCTCACAAATTAGTAGACATAAATTGGCCAGAGTTGCTCAGTTTCAAAAGTCAGAAAATTTATGACTGCCTGCTTTCTTGGCGAAATTTAAGCTAATTAGTTATATTTTATGTATATGAATACCACAGCAAGGCAAATCAAAGTTAAAGCAATTGGATAAAATAACTGGTCTGAAAGATTAAACCATGACAGACGACGAAACCGTTTTTATGGGCAACATGTTATTTTTGGATTGGCACCATCACCAAAAGTGGAACAAGTTCGTAGTACAAAGTGTATTACAGGATTGAAAGTGCAACCATTTCAAGGGTATATATAGAAGGAACAACCCAAAGACCTGTAGATATTGCAAGCACATCACATCTACTTGTGTCATCAAACTGACCAGGGTGCTATTAAGTCACTTGTTGACTTTGAAATAAATCACAGTGGAAGCAAGAAATTACTTTGCAATAGTGGCAACAACTCATAAATCAGTCTATGTGTTTGTAGACATAACAGGGAGCCCTTGACCTTATGTATTATACTATAGCAGATGTATTGCAGTGGGATTGTGAAATTGGTTAATAATTCAGTCATTTTCATGATTTTATACTGAGAGTCAAATAATTACAGCATGGGCAAGTTGGATGAAAGGCTGTATTTCTATGCTGACCAGTTACCTTACATTAACTTAAGTCCCATTTAAAATTATAGAATCTCTACAGTGTTGAAGCAGGCCACTCAGCCCACCAAATCCACACCAACCCTCCAAAGAGCATCCCTACCAGACCAAACCTCCCATGCTATCCTTGTAACATCTCCGCTCCCCCCATTCATTAACTGCCTTTGGCCCATTTCCCTTTAAAACCCTTCCTATTGCATCCATGCAAATGCCTTTAAAGTGTAATTGACAGCCTGCTCTACTTCCTCTGGCAGCTCATTCCAGACACTCATCACCCTCTGCATGAAAAGGTTACCCCTTGGTCCCTTTTAAATTTTTTCCTTCTCACCTTAAACCCATGCCCTCTAGTTTTGGACTTCATTATTTTGGGAAGAAGACCATGGCTATTCAGCCAATCCATGTCCTTGATCATTTTATAAACCTCTACGGTCATCCCTCAGTCTCCCGTGCTCCAGGAAGAATAGTACCAGCCTCACTATAGCTCAAAACCTCCAACCCTGGCAAAATCCTTGTATCTCCTTTCTAAACCCTTTCAGGTTTGACAACATCCTTCCTATAGCAGGGGGACTAGAATTGGACACAGTATTCAAAAAGTTGCTGAACCCATGTCTTGTACAGCCATAGCATGACATCACAACCCCCATAACTCAATGCACTGAGCAGTAAAGGCAAGCATACCAAATGCCTTGTCTACCTGAGACTGCACTTTCAAGGAGCTATGTATCTGCATCTCCAGATCTGCATCTCCAGATCTCCTTTATTCAATAACACTCCCCTCGACTCTCCTGTAAGCCACTTAAGGCATGCCCTGGTTTGCCTTAACAAAATGCAATACCTAACGTTTATCTAAATCAAACTTACTCTGTGATTCTTCAGCCCATCTAATCAATGTCCCGTTGTACGCTCAGATAACCTTCTTCACTGTGTAGTACACCACCAATTTTGGTATCATCTGCATACTTACTAACCATTCCTCCTCGTTGCACATCCAAATCATGTATATGAATGCCAAAAAGCAGTGCACCAAGCACTGATCCTTGCATCACACCGCTGGTCACAGGCTTCCAGTCCGAAAAGCATCCCTCCACGACCACCCTCTATCTCATATTTGCAAGCCAGTTTTGTTTCCAAATAGCTAGGTCTCCCTGGATTCCATGTGATCTAACCTTGCTCACCATTCCACTCTATGGAACCTCATTGAAAACCTTGCTGAAGTCCATATAGACAAGGACCACTCATCTGCATCAATCCTTTTTGTCATTTCTTCGAAAAACTCAATCCAAGTTAGTGAGACTGTATTTCTCATGCACAAAACCATGATGATCTCTAATCAGTCCTTTTCTTTCCAAATATGTGTATATCCTGTCCCTCAGAATCCCTTCCAACAACTTCCCCACCACAGATGTCAGGCTCACAGGTTTGTAGTCCCCTGGCTTTTCCTTACCACTGTTGTGAAATAATGGCATCACATTAGCCCCTCTATAGTTTTCCAGCACCTCATTGTGGCTATTGATGATACAAATATATCAGCAAGCGGCCTAGCAATCATTTAGCTTGCTCCCCGCAAAGTTGTAGGATATACCTGATCAGGTCCCTAGGATTGAACCATCTGTATGTGCAGCACGACCTCCTCTGTAATATGGACCCTTTGCATAATATTACTGTTTACTACTTCAAGTTCTCCATCTTCCATGTTTTTCTCCACAGCAAATACTGACATGAAATACCCATCTCCTGTGGTTCTACACTATTACTAATTAGGAGGAAGTTCATGAAAAATGTTAATGTGATGGCTGATTTACATAACTGTTCACCATTTGCTGAAAGGACATCTGAATTCTTTAATAGCAAATGGAGTGAATAAATCTTATGTTCTTTACAGTTAATACACAAAATAATTGACTTGGGCTATGCAAAGGACCTGGACCAAGGAAGCCTTTGCACCTCTTTTGTCGGGACACTGCAATACCTGGTAAGTTTTCAACTTTGTATGTTAGAAGTGCGCTTTTTACTGCCATCAGTACTCGTTAGTTGTGCATTCAAGGACCAGGGGATACTAATTTAAAGCTTTGAGCAATAGATTAAGGTGGAGAAAAACATTTTACATGGCAATCTCGTGAACCACCTCTGTACTCCTCTCGTGCCAGTACATCCTTCCTCAAGGAACAAGACCAAAACTGTACACAGTACTCTGAGTGTGGCTTTACCAGCACCCTTTTAAGCTGTAGGACAACCTCCCTGCTCTTTGGTATACAGGGTAAACCCTCCTACTTAATTTAAACCAGTAACACAAAAAATTTATCCCATGCAGTAATCCATGAAAATTCGAGAGGCCAAGAACTATTCGAAGTAAAAATTAACAAGTTTATTTCTTAAAATGTAACGGAGGATAATTAACTAACAACTATTTACAACTCATTTCTCAAACCTATCTTTTACCTTCCCTTCGATAATGCCAGTCCAATAAATCGCCCCTCCCTGATGAAGATTTACCAAAAATTGAAGTTTTCAAAACCAGTCAGATGTCAAATCTTCTCTTCTCTTCGTTGGTTGCCTTCTCTTCTTCTTCGGGATTTCTGTTTCACAGGTCACTGATAGATAAAGGTACCTTCTAATAGAGCTATTTTTCAGACAGTCTTTACATGCTGCTCATGTGGCAGTTCTCCTCTCAACTGTTCAATTTTCCCTAGTCTTATACCCCTGAGGCATCGGATAATGTCATTGGTTTTTAAGATTGTCACTATACTAAATTCAAACTGGATTGGAGTTTGGTATTTTTTGGGGGTATAACTTAAACTGGCCTAATTTGAATCTGTTTTTGTCTCCAGGCAACTAGCTACCCCAGTAGCTGGACCAAATGTTACATTGTATGTTATTCAGAACACTTGGTGATGTCAGGTAGTTCTGCTAGCTTTTAACTCTCTTAAAGGTACAGTACACCAACATATTCATAACATGTTAAACTTAATCCCTTTTAGCAATGAAGGACAAAATTTCATTTGCCTTCCTAATTACCTGTTTTACCTGCAGACCAACGTTCTGTGATTCATGTGCAAGGACTCCCAGGTCCCTTTGCACAGTAGCATGTTGCAACCTTTTACCAATTATGTATTAGTCTTTTTTTAACGTTATTCCTACCAAAATGGATGAATTCACAATTATTAACATTGTGTTCCCTCTTCCAAACCTTTGCCCACTCACTTAAAGTGTCTGTTCCCCTGCACAGTTTCACAGTCCTCTGCACAGTTCATTCTGCCACTCATCTTCGTGTCATCTGCAAACTTTGACACACTACATGTGGTCCCCAACTCCAAATCATCAATCTAAATATTAAATAATTGCGGTCCCAACACTGATCCCTGAGGCACACCACCAGTTACTGATTGCCAACTAGAATAACACTCATTTATGCCTACTCTTTGCTTCCTGTTAGTTAACCACTCCTGTAGTCATGCTAATACTCTACTTAAGTTAATTCTTCTGTAATGTTGTTTTGCATTTATTTAAATTTTGAATAGTGTTTTGTGTTTACAGCTAATGAAGCTTATCATTGGGGAAAAAAGTAAAATCACTTTTGCGTTCATAAGTTTTTAGATGCAATGATCCTAATGGACTTGGTACTTCAAAAATAATTTATCTCATTCTAGGCACCAGAACTATTTGAATCACAACCTTACACAGTCACTGTAGACTACTGGAGCTTTGGAACATTAGTGTTTGAGTGCATCTCAGGATTTCGACCATTTTTACACAATATGCAACCTTTCCAATGGTGAGCATACCATCTTTACATTCTGTTATTGCATCTAAATAATAAGTACAACTTGATTTTTTGAAGTAAATTTAACACTGTAGAGCTGGAATGCTGGAAGAGTTTAAGACATGAGGATGAGTGAGGCTGTAAGAGGAGAGACTTTAGAACGCAAAAATTAGAATTGTAAGATCGTAACTTAGACCATTTTTGGCTCCAGATCTGTCAACAGAAACGCTGCTGGGTGAATAATACTTGTGTGGCTTTGGATGTAGTTTTAGATGACTTCAAGTCCAAAGAGCTGCAAGATTCCAGACCCAAGAGGGTCATGTTATGATCATCAGTCATTTCAGTTCTGTAGTAGGTGTGGAATGCTATTAAGAGATGTTCAAGTGTTAATTTGGGTGGGTGATAAAGTTTAGGACATTGAAGATGCAGATGAGGTACAATGTAATGCAATAGTTTGCAGGGATGGTGGGGTCAAGAATCTATCTTGGTTTGGGTTTACTGTTCCTTGTTAGTCAAATCTGACTTGGAAATGTATCACTGTTCTTTATTTGCTACAAGATCAAAATTCTGGAGCTCCCTACTTAACTGTACTGTCAGTGTCACAGCACATCAACCCTGTGGTGGTTTGACAACACAGCTAACCACCACCTTCTTGAGGGTAGTTCAAAATCAGTAATGAATTCTGCCCTTGCCAGTGCTGCTCACAGCTCCTGAACAAATAAACCAAATTTAAAAGATGAGTGCTCTGCCTAAAATTCACATTTCATTTTTGAAAATGAGAAATGTATAGTATTCATAATCTATTTAAGGCTACATTAATTCAATAGAAATTGCGTATAATGTGCCACAAGAGTGCTGCTGAAGCTCTTTAATGATGAAATAGTCATGTCACGATCTGTTGTTGGTTTTCATATGACGCTCTCAAGTTGTATTTAAGGGAGAAAATAAGAGTAAAACTACGTTTTTTTTTCTAGGCACGGCAAAGTTAAAATCAAAGGCCCAAATGATATTATGGCTGTTGAAGAGATGAATGGTGAAGTAAAGTACTCCCAAAACTTACCACAGCCCAATGGTCTGAGCAAGTGAGAATACCTTTTTTTGGATTTATTACATTTTGATTAAATAGAAAACAAAGGGAAGATGGTGGGTTTGTGGTATTGTTGCTGGACTAGTAATGTGGAGATCCAGGCTAATGTGATTGAGAACATGCATTCAAATCTCATTATGACAGCTTTTCAAATTTCAATTCACTTCATGAATCTGGAATTGAGAGTTACGCTCATTAATAGTGACCATGAAATTATCATCTACAGTTCTCAAAAATCCATCTGGTTCACTTTACCTTCCTTAAAGAAAGGATTTGTGTCATTCTTCTCCCATCTGGCCTACTGTTGCATATCTGCATCAATCTTATTGACTCTTCACTGTCCTGTGAGATGATTTCAGCAAGCCACTCTGGGATAGACAACAAATGTTGGTCTTGCCAGCAACTTCAATTTTCCATGAAAGAATCAAAAAAACGGAGATTTTTGACATGAAACTTTGCTGAAGATCTGTCTTGACATTTGTAATGGAAGGTGAGAGAGCAGCCGTATTATCCTTTTTGGAGGTGATGTCACCTTTTAGCTTGTATTTACTGCAGTCATTTTATGAAACGCAGCTTATCGTGAGCTAGCTGATTTAGAATGATGTGTTAATCTGAATAATGAACTGTTTTCTTAAAAACATCCCTAGTTTGGCCACTTCTTGAAAGCTAATCTTAGAAATTGACACATGGAACACCTAGACCTCCAGTGAAGATTTTGATGTAAAAGGAACCTCAAGAGTCTTAGAAAAGAGGTTGAGCAGGCACCAGAGTGAAGTACACGTGTGGCTTGGTAACTTTTCAAAAAGAATAAACAAAACCATAATGCTCTCAGGTTGACTTTCAGAGATGTTAAGTCATCTGTATTGAGCAACTTCATTTTGGAGATAGGTGAATGGTCTGGATTATTTGTCTCAGCATAAGGTAGTGAAATTCACACATGACATCAAGCTGTAGAGATGACTGTGAATGTGGATTTTGAACAGTCATGTTCTACTGATTGTGTCAGAGCGTGGAGAAGTGTAAAGCACGCTGTGGTAATGTACTTTGTGTGGAATGGAAATTGACCATAGGAATTTCAAAGAGTCAGTTGATCAAAAAGTGGTTGCCAAATACTAGTTTATTTTTAGTTTTTCTCTTGCTTCCCTTCTTTGGAATGTGGCAACCCTACTGAGAGAGAGTTCTTCCTGTAACCACAACACATTCCACTTTGGTCAAGTTATCATTTTTTCTCTGTCCAACTGGATAATGACAACAATTAGTTTGGATGAGTTCAAACCTCAAATTGTCCAATTCAAATTGATATGGACTTTCAGCAGGAACAACATGAATGTGATGAATGGAATTCTTTCAATTCTGTGCTTCTTAGAGATATTGTTTGTGTCAGTCAGGATGGTAGAGAAATGCTGCAGCAAACTCAAAGTCAGCACAAAATAAAATTGTTGTTTTGGTTTTTAAAATACGCATTTGCTGATCTCTGTCAAATTGGTTGCCATGTTGGTTGCCGTGAATTCTATCTGTCTTGCATTTTGCAATATTATGTACAGTAAGCAAAATGCTGAAGCATTTGCTTGGCACTGCTTTGCTTGTATAGCAGCTACTATTTACCTTTCTGAATACACTTGGGCTAGTGATGAGCAGACTGAACTCAGAACATGAATCATATTAAGTTACCTGTTCTCATTTTTACATTTTTATCCTGAAATATTTTGGATTAAAAGTATGAGCCTTTACTTAATCTTATTCTACCATGAGTTAGAGAATAATGCTCACATTGATGTAACCCAGTCAAACACACATGAATGTGGTTATGATATCCTTGGACAGCTTAACTGACAGTGAATGATTTTTCATTGTGCATAAACTTATTGTTATCCCTTTATACTGGGAAAGTAGTAAAACTTACGTCAGGTTTGAACTTAAGATTCCAGGAACAGACACTTGCTACCTGATTGTTTGCTCCTCATTTTAAAATTGATCTTCAAATTTGTGGTCAGCTTAGCCAAAAAAAATTGATAGGTTTTTAACGCTTTTTTTTCACTGTTTCATAACTTGAAACATGGGGCAGGGGAGTGAAAGTAGAGACAGTGCTTAACAGATGACATGAAGTTCACGAATGCTAAGTTCTGCTTGCTTTGTTTTTTTTCTAAATGTTTTTCATTTTACTATGTCTCCTTATAATATATTCAAAAATATTGGTTTAATAGCTTTCTGAATTAGTTGAAATAGGTGTTACAGCACTGGACAGTTCACGCATTTGCTTCTGTCCCAGGATAGACTGGTATTAGCACTGATGTGCAGTCATATTTGAATAAGATGCCTTCACTTTCAATTGGAGTTTGAGGAATGGGAGTATAGATGCTGTCGTTTCTTTAAGCAACTGAACTACAAGTCATCAAAACGAAAGATCATCGACTGTGGCATGACAGCCCCAACTCACCTCTAAAATTGTTAACTGTTGGGCACTTTGTAAAACGACAAATTTCCTTACTTATCAACTTAAATTTGCACAAAGAATCTGGTGTGAGATAAAATACCAAAGAAATGGATCAGAAACTGATGTTTTGGGTGTAGTAATGCTATTATATGTCACATTTTTAAAAGATCCTTTGGAGCAGACAGTACGTCAGTGACCAGATATCCTGAACATGACTTTGTATTTTATGGCATGTTTGGTCGTCTAACAAGGTCATCATTTAATCGGATAATTCCACTGAATTACACTGAAGTAATTACATCTTATAATTGGTATTTGCAAAAAAGAAGTGTTGAAAATGTTGCTGATATGTGATAACTGCATGTTTTTGTGCTTGAGTGCAGCAAGTTTAACTTTTGGTTTCTAATGTTTACACCTTGTCTTGTAGCCTCATGGTGAAACCACTGGAGACATGGCTACAGTTGATGCTCGGTTGGGATCCAAAACTGCGAGGTGGCAAAATAGAACCACAGACAAATCGACCAGCGTGTTTTTTACTTCTAGATCAAATTTTAAGTCAGAAGGTAACATAATAAAAATAATTATTATCTATTTGGTGTATAATAAATATTGCTTTTACTTTAATTGAATAACATGAAACCTCCTCTAATGAAATTTGCAATTCCAATCATGTGGGAATCAAGATTAGAAATTCAAGGTTTAAATAAAAAATTAATTCCGTTATACAGACATGATTTAGAAGAGTTACATTTTCTGTATGTAATTTTCTCACCGTGTCTGCATGGTGCTCCAGTTTCCTCCCACAATCCAAAAACTTGCAGGTCAGGCTAATTGGCCATGCTAAATTGCCCATAGTTTAGGTCCATTAGTCACGGGTCAATGTAGGGGAATACATATGGATGGCTTACTCTTCGGAGGGTCGGTGTGGACTTGCTGGGCCAAAGGGCCTGTTTCCACACTGTAGGGAATATAATCTAATATGGTACAATTACATAAAACAGAAATTTGAATGTTGGGGAAAATGATGTTTTCATTCAAATGTAAGAATACATCTTTTGAGGCGGATCGAGTCATAGAGATATACAGAATGGAAACAGACCCTTCTGTCCAACCTGTCCATGCCGACCAGGTATCCCAACCCAATCTAGTCCCACCTGACAGCACTCAGCCCATATCCCTCCAAATTCTTCCTATTCATATACCCATCCAAATGCCTCTTAAATGTTGCAATTGTACCAGCCTCTACCACATCCTTTGGCAGCTCATTCCATACACGTACCACCCTTTGCGTGAAAAAGTTGCCCCTTAGGTCTCTTTTATATCTTTCCCCTCTCACCCTAAACCTATGCCCTCTAGTTCTCGACTCCCCGACTCCAGGGAAAAGACTTTATCTATTTATCCTATCCATGCCCCTCATAATCTTGTAAACCTCTAGAAGGTCACCCCTCAGCCTCCGACGCTCCAGGGAAAACAGCCCCAGCCTGTTCAGCCTCTCCCTGTAGCTCAAATCCTCCAACCCTGGCAACATCCTTGTAAATCTTTTCTGAACCCTTTCAAGTTTCACAACATCCTATCGATGGGAAGGAGACCAGAATTGCATGCAATATTCCAACAGTGGCATAACTAATGTCCTGTACAGCCGCAACATGACCTCCCAACTCCTGTACTCAATGCTGTGACTAATAAATGAAAGCATACCAAACACCACCTTCACTATCCTATCTACCCGCGACTTCACTTTCAAGGAGCTATGAACCTGCACTCCAAGGTCTCTTTGTTCAGCAACACTCCCTGGAACCTTACCATGAAGTGTATAAATCCTGCTAAGATTTGCTTTCCCAAAATGTAGCACCTCACATTTATCTGAATTAAACTCCATCTGCCACTTCTCAGCCCATCTGGTCCAGATCCTGTTGTAATTTGAGGTAACCCTCTTCGCTGTCCACTACACCTCCAATTTTGGTGTCATCTGCAAACTTACTAACTGTATCTCTTATGCTCACATCCAAATTATTTATGTAAATGACAAAAAGTAGAGGGCCCAGCACCAATCCTTGTGGCACTCCACTGGTCACAGGCCTCCAGTCTGAAAACCAACCCTCCACCACCACCCTCTGTCTTCTACAGTTGAGCCAGTTCTGTATCCAAATGGCTAGTTCTCCCTGTATTTCTTGCTAATCAGTCTCCCATGAGGAACCTTGTCGAACAACTCCATTGAAGTCCATATAGATCACATCTACTGCTCTGCCCTCATCAATCTTTTTTGTTTCTTCTTCAAAAAACTCAATTAAGTTTGTGAGACATGATTTCTCACGCACAAAGCCATGTTGACTATCCCGGATCAGTCCTAGCCTTTCCAAATACATGTATATCGTGTCCCTCAGGATTTCCTCCAACAGCTTGCCCACCACCGAGGTCAGGCTCACCGGTCTATAGTTCCCTGGCTTGTCTTTACCGCCCTTCTTAAACAGTGGCACCATGTTTGCCAAACTCCAGTCTTCCAGCACGTCACCTGTGACTATTGATGATACAAATATCTCAGCAAGCGGATAGGCAATCACTTCTCTAGCTTCCCACAGAGTTCTCGATCAGACCCCTGATCAGGTCCTGGGGATTTATCCACCTTTAACCGTTTCAAGACATCCAGCACTTCCTCCCTCCTCTGTAATCTGGACATTTTGCAAAATGTTACTACCTATTTCCCGACAGTCTATATCTTCCATATCCTTTTCCACAGTAAATACTGATGCAAAATATTCATTTAGTATCTCCCCCATTTTCTGTGGCTCCACACAAAGGCCGCCTTGCTGATCTTTGAGCGGCCCTATTCTCTCCTTAGTTACCCTTTTGTCCTTAATATATTGTAAATGATGTTTGCATGAGGACATTAGATTGGAATGCAGACTGCATATTAAGTCTGGTTCTCATTCGAATTGGTGGTACGGGAAGCATGGGGTCTGGTAATGTATGACGAATCCATAAATCAGTGCAGCCTTTTTGTCTGGTGAGTCACACTTTTCAAAGTCTTGCATTCAAATCATGTCAGCTTGTGTGACGCTGCAATTTCAACTCTGGTGTTTGAAGGAACACTCTGAAGATACAGAAGTACAAATGTAGAAATTGTATTGCTATGGACAATAAATTAACTATGTTGATGGCAAAGAAGTGTTAATGGATGTAGTGACATTCAGCACACACACACCGCCTCCGCCCCAGTTGCAATGAAGTGGTGTCAGTATTTTTTTCTGAAGGCCTTGGACCTTGATTGCTATGTGCTTGAGTATATCTGGAGAGCTTCTGACTCCAGAGCTTGCTGAATACATGGTATATCAGCAAACTGAAGTTTTGAGCGGTATATTTATCTCTGAACTTTGTAATTTCATTGCTTTTTCTCTCTTATGTGGCTATACGTTAAATCTTATTTTCAAAATCACAACAAACAAGATCATTCAGCTCATTATGTTTGTGCTGACTGTATGAGTAATGTTTTATAGCTTTTTATAGAGACAAATTTCAAATTTAAGATATAAGTGCATAACATTGACTGCAGTGGTTCAAGATGTAGCTCACCCCTACCTTCAAGGACTGTTGGGGATTGGCAATAGATTTTGGCCTAGCCAGTGGCGCCTACATCTTATGACTTAATTTTTGAAAAATGTGGTACTGTGGGGCAGAGAACTGAATTTTACGCTTGTATTCACGAATATGTTGTCTTCCCATTTTGATTTTAAGACATTAAAAGGTGGAGAGTACAGAGACTGACGTTTGGGCCCTGAATGCTCATCAACTTCCAGAAATGTTTTTGCATCTCTAATTATAACTCTTCGACTGGGTCTATTTGATGTGGATAGTTTTAAGTTTTGGGGCGCTTGATGTGATAATAAATGACACAATTTTAAATTAAAGGCATTATTGTATTTATTGTAAGGTATACATCTCGCCCTTGTCTGGGTTTGGTCTTTGGCTGTTATCTCTATTTCACATGCAACAAAAGTAATCTTAATTGGATTTTTCTGTGATTTAAAGCAAGACTAGAAAGGCATTGAATGTTTTGTTTTGTTTTTATCCTTTGCCCTTTAAAAAGCTGTAGCAGAACTTTGTCTAGGCTTAGGTTGAAATCTGTCAGGACTCTTGAGTACCAATATAAATTAACAATTGGGACAGATGTTCCTTTTGTCTTCTCTTTCTTGCTTTATGCAAAACAATAGTATCTACCAGACCCCTACCATCAGTCCAATTTTAGATTGTTCTAAAAAGGTCATCACAGTTGCAGTGGGGTGAGTGGTATCTTTCTGTATTGTTCGTTTTTATGATTCTACGTGCTAGTAATTACTGCAATCATATACTCATATTTTGTTGAGGAACAGGGGTCGATTAGTTAGTTATTGCATCTCCAACTTTGATTTGTTCATCCTGGATGAGTGTGATGCATATTTTATCTTTTAATTGGCTGCAAGAATCCGAAATTCCATGAGCTCAGCCAGTGTCATTCCAATTCCTACTTTAGGTGAATTTAAACAATTGTGCAGCAATTGCCAAATTGATAGTTCTGTTGGAGGTTTGTGATGGCTTTCTCGGTTATCTGTTACAATCCTAGTAAGGTTTCAAAAGGGAACAAGTGGATGAATCCCTATTAAGTTGTGTAGAACCTTCATAATCAACCATTAAGCTTCTGACAGGAAGGTTGAAAAGGTAAGCTAAGATGGGCTAGTTGACTTCTGCACAAAGAATTTTAACTCTGTGTGTAATGGTGATCTCAATTTGTTACAGTATGTACATATATTAAATATGACTTCAGCCCGCATCCATTCCTTTCTGATCAAATCTGATGAAAGTCTCCATTCCCTTCAACTGCGTATTGAAACTGAAACAGCAATATCTCCTGCAAATCAAGAGTTGCTTCTAGAAACTGGAATTTCGTTGGATCCTCGTAAACCGGCCAATCAGTGTGTGCTGGATGTGGTATGTATTGATATTTTGTTATATAGGTTTATCTGCAAGAGGGAACAGACAGTGAAGGATTAGAATATCATAAATATGCAGTCAGATGTCAACAAATTTGCATGTGTAGATGTATGGATGATATGATCATGTTTGGTAACTTGGAAGCTAAAATATTTTACTAAAGCAGAAGAAACGTGGTTGGATAGAAATATGAATGAATAAATGTGAAACTTTGTTTGATTGGAAGCTTGTTTTCTGTAAAATTAGTATCCAACTATTGTTTTTGTAGCAAATATTTGGGTTGTGCTTCCCCTTTTTGGGCAGACTTTGTATGAATAAAAGTTTGAACGAAGAAAATTGAGTCTTGTCTGGCCTGAGTCAAGGATCAAATGACTTTTTTTCTTAACCTTTATCTGACTTTGGTAATTGAAGCACTTAAATTTTCCTGACGACAAGTTGTTCACATTTACTGATTGCATGAAAAGGCTCCTGAAATTGCACGTAAATACTGAACGATGCTGAAGCTAAAATGTACTTTGAATAAAATAAATTTTAATTTTTATTCTACATTATCTGTGGCTTCTCTTTACAGCCAAAAGCAATCACTAAAAATAGGGTTAAATTTGCTGTTCTTCACTGTGTGAAATTGCCTTCTGAATGTGCTTTTTGATCATTGTACTATTATAAATATTGTAGGTTGAGAGGTGCATGTTATTGGGCATTTTTGAAATGACTGGATGTATGACAAGAACTGGTAGTATAATGGAGGCTTTGGAATTATTTTGTGCTTCAATAAACTTAATAGATTTGTATGAAATTTGCTTTTGTAATGTTGTGAATCTGTTTAACACAATTGGATCAATGTCTCAAGAAAAACACAAAATATTTTAATTATCATTTAAATAAATAAATCAATGCCCAATATTAATCTGTTTGAGCATTCAATTTTTAATACCTTTAAACAAACTTAGGAGTTCATAATATTTTGTTTTAAAATACAGTTTTCTGTTTGTTTTTGCAGAGAGGCTGGGATAGCTACATGGTCTATCTGTTTGATAAAAGTAGCACTGTCTATGAAGGACCCTTTGTTGCCAGAAAATTGCCAGAGCATGTCAGTTATGTTGGTAAGAGTGCAGCTGTTGTGAAAATAATTTTAGCAAGGTTCTCATGTCTTCAGATCCAATGATCTAATAAAAATAGAATCAGTTTTATGGCTGTGATTTGAGCTGTGGGCAATGTATTTGAGAGTGGAAAATGCCCCTCAGTAAAAGTGGTTACATTAGAAATGTTCTGACTTTCCTCAAGTAATTGTATCTTCCACCATTAGCTTTGATATGTTTTTGTTTCAATTCCATTTTCTTTAAGGCAGTCAGTAATGTTAACAGTATTGTTTTTCCATTGTTTTTCCATTTCACTTCATTTTTGAGATAAATATTTATTTGTTCAGCTATTATGCCATTTACTCTTTCTTTTATGAAAAAATGCATAGTTTTCTAAGAAAGAACTTGAGGTTCTTTTATATTTTCAATAACAGCACAAGTTTTGGTTATACAATAATTGAGGCATGTTAGTGAAATAGTTTTTTTTCTAGAATAGAGAAGCTATATTTTATTTTAAAATGACAAAATGTAACTTGTGAATTATATTAATTACTTCAATACTGCAGAAGCAGTCTCAACTTTAAATGTACGGTCAAATTGCAATTTATTAATTATTTAAATACCAATGCTGAAATAGCAACTGTAACATGTATGAATTCCATAGTCCTCAGAATTTGAGAAACTGCAAAAGTTCAAAAGCAAAGATTTATCTAATGGGGAATGTTGGTGCAGAGCATTCTTTTGGGTATTTGATAAACTAGTTTGCATATTGGTCCTTGTTTTCATTAGCTCGGGGCATGAGGTTGGTCATGATGCTGAGTTTGGTTCAGATTGCTGAGATATTGTGATTACAGGGATATGATGGGATGCTCTTCAGAGGGTAGGTGCTGACTCGATGGGGTGAAGGCCTTTTTCAGCACTGTAGGGATTCTGTCATTGGTTTTCTTGTTTAGACTGCGGTGGATTTGAAGCGGCTAACTGTTGCTCATGGTGTGTCTTTGTAATTTCTTCCTATGGGGTCCCTGGAACCTTGTCAGTGATTTTGGTTTGTGCAAATTAACTCATATCTGCAGCTCATCTCCAAAGATCCCTTGCTATTTCACTCTCCTTTTCTCTCATGCATGTGGTTACTCCACATTGTATGTCAGGATCATAATCCAAATATTTTTAACTTGGTCTCATGGTACATGTAACTCTTCAACCCTTCTGACTGACACAGCCTCTCTTTCCCAAACTGTAGATTATCAAGCTGGATGAAATTGTAAACTGTCGGTCTATATTTATCCTTTTTCAAATTCTCTGTAGTACTTCACTCACCTATAAAGATCTTCCCTTGGGTAATCTTCAGCCTTCAAAAGCATTCACCATTGTTCTTGATATGTATAATTAAATACCATATTGTTTGCAACAACTGGTTTCAGTCCAATTGGCAATTGGAATACAAAATACAAAAGAAAAGATTGGGTGGTCTGGACTTCTGTCTGCTGGAATTTAGAAGAGTAGGGAATGATTTGATTGAAACATATAAGATCCTGAGAGGTCTTGATGTGATACATGTGGAAAGGATGTTACATCTTATTTGACAATCTAGAACTCTGGTTCACTGTTTTAAAATCAGAGGTCACCCATTTCAAACAGATAAGGCAAATATTCTTTTTCCCAAGTTCATAGGACATAGGAGCAGAAGTTAGGCCATTCAGCCCATTGGGTCAGCTCTGCCATTCAATCAAGGCTGATAATTTTTTCATTCCCTTTCTCCTGCCTTTTCCCTGTAACCCTTGACTCCCTTGACAATCAAGAACATATCTATCTCAGTCTTAAAACATTCAATGACTTGGCTTCCACACCCATCTGTGGCAGTGAATTCCATAGATTTGCACTCTGGTTGAAGAAATTTCTCTTCATCTCCGTTCTTGAAGGTCTTTATTCTAAGGCTTTGCCCTTGAATTCTAGTCTTGAGTTCAGTACTCGAGCATTCTTCCTGAATGGGTGGTGAAACAAGGTCCGATGTATGTTTAAGGCAGAGCTAAATTCTTGTTAAGCAATAGAGTGAAGATTATTAGGAGTAGGTGGGAATGGAGATTTGAGTGTTATACTGAGATCTGTCATGAACCTACTGAAAGGTGACACAGACTCATGGGGTTGAATAGCCGATTTCTGCTGTTAGTTCATATTTGTCTCTGTCACAAAATCAATCTAATTTAAATGAAGTTATATTTGTTCAGCTTTGAGTGAAGGAGGAAGTATTCAGAATTGCACTATAAAGCAGAATGAGATACATGATCTATGAGTGTCAGGTATCTAGGAAGAAAGACTGGTAAGAGTACAAGAGGAGTATGATCTTTGGTCACATGGGAGGGAGAAACTGGCTCTGGAATACTTTGCTCAGTCATACTGGAAATGAAGATTGGAAGTAAGAATGCAGCATTGGGAAGACAAAGCAAAAGTTGGAACATTGGATCTAAAGTAGCAAATATGCTCATACAAACAGACACTCAAATGCTTCAGATACTTGGACCAGTGACAGGACTTGGTATGGCAAAGAGGATTAGTAGGTTTGATGTTCATACAGGAAAGGTAAGAAAGAGAGAAGTCCCTGGACAGAAAGCAGAGAAAAGAAATTAACCACATCTAACTGAATAGAACTTCATGATTTAATTACGAGTGAGCAAGACTGAAGGCTAATTTCAAAATCAGTACGTAACTTTCGATGAAGTCTCACATGGCATAATTCTAATTAAACTAAAAAGCATAAGTAATTCAAGAGCAGAAAATGATGTTGGGTTAGAAGTCAGTTTCCGAGAAAGGAAACTAATTTCTGACACAAGAAACTGAAAGTGAAGTGTTCAGTCTGAGCTGCTGATGTGGTTTTGCACAATGCATCCTATGAGTGAGTAACCCCTGGTGGTGTTGGGGGAGCAGGTGTTAGAATACCTGTTGAATTTCTCAGTACATTTGCATTGTTGGTTATTAAAAGTGAATACTGTTGTTTGGATATCCTGATGTCACTGAAATGGAGAAAGCGCTACAAGAGAAGTTTGCATAGCACCTTGAATATAGTAAAATGTTCCAATACTCTTCATAGCATTGACTTCATAAAACTGACACTGAACCGCTGAAAACAGGAGATCAAAACCTCGTTTGAAGAATTAGTTTTAAAGGAGGAGATAGAGGCAGAGATTGAGGCAAAATAATTCTAGAGCTTATGGTCTCTGCAACTGAAGATACGACTGCCAGTGGTGAAGTTATTTGAGAAGCTCGACAAGTGGCTAGATTTCAAGAAGTGCAGTGATCTTTGAGGACTGTATGCTGTGTTCCATGCAAGTTGCGCAGTTACAAGCTTAAAAATTCCTGTGCATGCGTATTGCAAGTTGGCTTGCTTAGCTTATTGCACTTGTGCAGCTACACAATGACACTTCAAGGGCCTGTGCACAGGAATAAGTTTGTAAGTGCATTGTTAAGGAAAAAAAACTTGTAGCATACATTATTTTGGAGAAAGTTAAACAGAGGGGAGACTTTTCAGGGATTTGCTATTTTTCATTTTTTAAAATTAAAAACAAATTACTGCAGATGCTGGAAACGTGACTTAAAGGTAGGAGATCCTGAACAATTCCAGGCCTGGTCGTATCTGTGGAGAGAGAAATAGAATTAATGAGTTGAGTCCAATATGACTCCTCAGAACACCAAATGAGTTATTTTACATTATTAAGTCAAAATTTAACTGAACAGAGCTGATACAAGTCAACATGCACAAGCAGAGGAGTGAATGGCAAGGTACAAGTGAAGATATAGATAAAATAAGTTTGCACGAACTGGATGTTTGAGTGTTCAAGGTGCTGAACCAGGAGAGCATTTCAAAAGGCAGGCTAAGAGCAAGGAAGGGCACGTATGATGATTTCAGCAGCAGATGAGATGGCTTGAATACAAATGGGAGATTTTATTCCATTGGCATTGGATGCTCTTGATATAGAATATGTTGTCTTGGAATTAAGTTCAGGATTGTAAAAGTTGCAAATGGTCTCATTCAACCTGGGTTGATAGCAAGACTAAGAGACCGTCAATGCCTGACGACTGGATTTTGTGACAGAATCCCAGTTTATGGATTCTCAGTTTAAGGAATAATTGAGAACAATAATTATGAGTATTAAACTTTCAAGACCTGCAGATGGACTGAAAAATATACATGTGAAAAATCCAGCAACACAAAGTAAGAGACAATGCCATCCACCATGTCCGTAAACACTCTGAACAGGGATTTCTATTCATCTTATTTCCCGTCCCTTTTCTTATATCTCTGCATTTCTTTCTTTCAAGTATTTTCATTTTTTTTGTCAAAGCTGCTATTGCCTTCTGCTTTCACACATTAATATCATTGAGTTCCTGATGAAGCTAATTTCACCTTTTTACTGTCGTCTTAATTCTTTTATGTAAGATTTGTGGATTTGTTTTGGTTGACTACCGTCTCATCTCACTTCCTCTTTTTTTTTAAGCACTGCTGCATCGCAATGTTATCAGCACCTCATTCTTTTCGTGCTTCATTTTGCTTTCTATCTCTTTCATCATTAAGTGAATGTTGTGTTTCTGTTTGGTCTGATTTTTGTCACTTGTAGAAAATGTGGTCAAACAGTCAATAAGGAATGTAGAAAAGAACCGTGCAGTAAAGCTCTCCAGAATTAGTATCGACTTTGGTTACAATTTTCAATTTGGCTACAATCACTAAAACTAATGAATTAATTGAGTGGGTGTGGAAGGATGTAACGTGTGAGCAAAGTTTAGACAAATCCAACAACTCCACCTTGAAAGATGATTATTAGTGAAAGGTCCAACTTGGGTTTGGCAAAATATTAAAAGTCACTGATAAAATAATTGTAGATATTCACTCATCAAGTAGAGAAGATTTGGATTTGAGAGCACACATTTAACTATGTATTTAAAATTTGCTTTTCAGTTATTTTAAATTATCTTAATTCCAGCAGTAATAAATGTTGGATATGATCTGTCAAGCAAAGTTTTAAAATATTACAGTTCTAAAGATATGTTCAAATGATATGATGAATTCAGTCTGTGTGGGCCTAGTCTCTTTGTCTTGACAAGTTCTTTAAAATTTCAGATTTTTGATAAGAGACCAAAATGTATTTTACAAATAAACATTAATCCACCTGAATGAACCTTTCATTTTTTTTAACTTATAGGATGATGTAAAGAATTAAAGTATGTCTAAATTAAAATTTGTAAGTGTTAAGTTTTTACTGCAATTCATGTTTTGATAATATGTCGTTGCAGTGCGGGATGCTAAGATAATGTTGCCTAATGTGCAACTGAGGAAGGTATGGGGTGAAGCTGTGAATTATGTCTGTGGATTGAAGGAGGATTACAGCAGACTTTTCCAGGGACAAAGAGCTGCAATGTAAGTCAATATTGGAGGCAAGATTGAAGTTAGTACATGAAAAAATCAACTTGAATGGGCCTGTATGCTTTTCAGATTTGCTTATTTGGAACCAACAACTCCCATTTTTGCACGAATCATTTATTTCCCTTTGTATCTAGAGTTGATTATTAAGGGCTAGAAATCATATTTGCCTTATCAACATGCCAAGCATTTGGCAGCTTCTTCAAAACTAGCTCAAATTACCTCAGCTGACTTTTGCAATTCATGTCTTTTTCTTGCCTATTGGACTCCTGATCTAGCAAGGAAAGCTTGGCCTTTCTGTATCCAACACTTGCAAACGAAGTCACAGCAGTTTTTCTGTCACCTTCGTTTTGAGGACTGGATTAAAGGACTGGCATTCAGAGACTGAAAAAGGGATCTTGTAACGGAAATCGAAAAATCAGTGCAAATGATCTTAAGGCTAGCATGGCCCTAAGCTTCATTAATGAAATTAAAAATTTTAACTAGAATTTTTTGTTGAAGCAGCTCACTAATCATCTACTCAGCAAATTCTAACACTTGTTGAGTAGGTGGTGGATCTATTTTGCAAGAGGAGTACTCAAGTCAAAATAGAAATTAAAAGTCAAGGTCAGTATTGGCTTATGTTTAAAAATTGGTACTACTCGGTGACAAACTAAGTCTACTTCTGTATTCACAATACAGTAACATTTAAAATGATCAAAATCCTCCAAAAATTGCTCGTTCCTAACCAGACTTTTGAATGATCAATCCCAGTCTCTGTGAATAGTTAATTCTAGATACCAGTTTTGTATCTCAACAAAAGACCTCTCAATTTTTTCAACTTCCCAATAACTTCAGCAAAGAAGAATTAAAGAAGGTAATCTTATTAATGTCTTTGCTTAAAATCCAAAACATTTGTTTTCAACCCTCATTCAGACAAGACAGACAAGCACAGTTAAGGGGTAATTAAAAGAAAATAACAAAACTGGCCAGATAACGTAAATGGTTTTCATGACGCATTGTTTCAGAAGCATACATGTGGATTCCTTGGTTCTTTTTTGAAATATTGAAAAGGTGACCCTGATCAGTTCACTCAGGTAATGGTGGTAATACTACTAACTGAGCTTTCTACTCATTGGGCTTTTGGAAGCTAGTCTGGGAGATTAGGCAAAGCTTTCACGCCTTCATGCTGTGTCACCAGCAGCCAACTTCCTCTTCTGAAAAACATATTTGAAACAGAGCTCAAGCTGTGATTCCACTCTACAAGATGCATAATCTTTTACTGAGGTCTCAATTACCATTTGACATCTGCTATCTGCTTAAACATAATCGATTTCAGATGTGTTGACCCCATGTCCAGGTCCTGGCTTTATTAGGAGCCAACTTCTGCTATCAGTTTAAACACAATATTCTTCCCTGGGTCAGTCTGTCTGTAGGACACCTTTTTCATCAAGAATCAATGAGCAATTAACCTCCGCCTGGTCTCACAAGCAAATTTGATTGTTCTGTTCTTTTCCTTTTCCCACAAGCTGTTTCACAAGGTCCACCAGTTATCTTCAGTTCACATTCCTAGGTTGCAGATCCAAACGAAAATTGTTAAAAGAATAAAAGTGAAAAATCGGTGATGGTTCTAACGAAATGCAATGCTTTTATTATCCAAATTTTGAGCTAAAACACCTGCCACTTTTCCCACTGCTTTTCATCACTGCCACTGTACTTCTGAATTGTATTTACTGACCAGAAGCAAGGAAATGTGGAGCTTAAGTTTAGGTTTGTACCTCTTATTTCCAATGCTTGTGTAAATGTCATGTCCTTTATAATACGTACTTATAAACTGGATTATGAAATTTTGTTGTTTAATTGCCACTGACACCAGTGGGACCTCATTTTGGTCACCTGTGAATTGGACATTCATCCATGTTTTGTGTTTAAACAGTACAGCAAGGTTACCAGGGTGTGATGTACAATAGAAGCTGTCTCTTTAACCAACAATTGATCAATTAAGAAATGGAGCAAAGAATGAAGATGTGCAGAAATTTGTGTATGAAATCGTGGAGTCAAATCAAGTGCCGAAGGAGAGACCGATTGAACCAAAAGGAGTAAAAAGACAAAGGAAAATTGAGATAATAATCAAATGCGAAATTTCCCAACTTGAAATCTCCCCAAATAATTCACAACCTGAAAAAGTGGGACCTCACGGTTACTTTCCTCAAATCAAAGAGATTTATACCACAGGAAAAAGCCAAACGGCTCATTGAGAATGTGCAGGTCAGAACAACTGCCTGAACTTTTCTAATCCCATTTCCTAGCACTTGGCCCGTAGCCTTAAATGTCATGGTATCGCAAGTGCATTCTCAACACTTCTTAAATTTTATGCAGATTTCTACTTCTACCACCCCTACTGGCAGTGAGTTCCAAATCTGAGTCACCCTCTGGGTTTAAAAAAACTTCATCCCTTCTGAAGCTCCTGCCCGGGTCATTGATCTCTGCACCAAAGGGAAAGGTTCTTTCATATCTACCCTGTTCAGAGATATTATACACCTCTGGAAGAAAATTGAACCTAAGCCTCCTAGCTCAGAGATAGGGACACTACTGTTGTGCCACATACTTTTATACATCTTAATCATATATCTTTAGTCTCCTTCCTCGGTGGAATGATAATTTGGCAGCCTGTAACAAATTTTACTTTAAATAGGTACTTACGTGATTAATTATGTATTATCCTTCGTGATAAATAGGTGGTTAATGTTAAATTGCAGCAGTGTCCCAAATCACAGCAAATTTGAGATTGATATTCTGTTTTTGGAGAGTGAATTAGAAGTGTTGCAGGGGAGGCAGTAGCCTCGTGGTATTATCATTGAACTGTTAATTCAGAGACCCAGGTAATATTCTGGACACATGGCTTCAATTTGGTGCCACAACAGATGGTGGAATTCAAATTTAATAAAAAATCTGTAATGAAGATTCTCATGATGACCATAAATCCTATTGTTGCTTGTCGGAAAAACCCATCTGCTTCACATCGGTTCAATCCTTAGCTGATCTGGCCTACGTGTGACTCCAGATCCACAGCAATGTGATTGATTCTTAACTGCCCTATGGGTAATTAGTAATGGACGTTATATGCTGGCCTAGCCAGGAACGTCCACATCCCATGAATGAATAAAAAAAATCACCAAACAAAAATGTGATGGTTCCGAATTCATGGGCTGTCTATTTCACATTGCAAATTACTGGCTAATTTGTAATCAACAGCAGCATGTGGTATTCAGTTTTTTAGAAAATCTGGAGCCCTGAGATCTCAAAACCATGCACTGATCCAGATGAAAGCAATCTTTTGGTGTTTTTCAAAGCTCTCCACTAGGTGGCAAACTAATGTAACCAGGAGTAATTTTTCCTTCAGTTATTTATTTGATCTTCCTCCGTGCCCCGTTTCCTCTTTTTTTTTGTGGTTCCTGTCTGACCTCTTGCAGTGACTTAAGCTGCAGTCTCCTCATTAGAAATCCATACCTCTAATTCTCGAAATGATACAGTACATTTTGAGAAATGCTGCCATCATGTGTTCTTCAGTGATTTTAACAATTTTTGTAGCAAATACAACATTTATACGTGATAAAATTATTTGAAGTCAATTTATGCTAAATTAAGGATGACTGTACAAAAAAAATCAATTCTCTTTTTTAATACTGTATTTCTGAACTCATCATTTGGTAACATTGAGGGATAGTGACATGGGTTGGAGCTACTGAGAAAAAACTAACCGAAGTGCACTGCTTCGCTGAGCTACTTCAATTTGTCTGACAGGCTTAAAATTGAATAGAATCTGTGACTGAAAGTTTATGTTGCATATATAATTTGGGATCGATGAATAAGTGAAAAGGTTCTACATTCGTTTGATTTTAGCCAGCTCTTAAGTGATGGAGATTACGTTTGCTGACAAGCCCTTCTTTAACCAATTTGATTGAAGGGAGGAATTATCATTGAATTTATTTTTCTGAAAGATTGTCATAGTTCAGTTACATTATAGGATACTGTTTTCTAACCCATTTCAGAATTTGTACATTCTTGCTTCCAGTTAGCCAGAAAAGAAGGACATCAGTATATACTACAAGTGCAGTGAGGTTTGATAAGATTTGTAGCTCAGGTTGAGATTCTGGATGTAAGTTTGCTCACTGAGCTGGAAGGTTCATGTTCAGATGTTTCGTCACCATACTCGGTGAAGTGCTGGTGCTTTGTCCTGCTTTATATTTGTATTTAGGTTTTCTGTTTGTGTTTAGGAAACCTAAATGTTTTGTTATTTTATGTCCAGTTTTTTATTCATGTGTTTAGAAAAGCTCAACACATGAATAGAAAACGGGACATCTCACCAGCACTTAACCAGAAGCTCACTGATGTTACCTAATATGGTGATGAAACATCTGAAAATGAACCTTCCAGCTCAGCGAGCAAACTTAGATCCACAACAAATGCAGATTAATATTTCCTGACAGGCTTATTTCCAATTTCTATTTTGTGTGTGTTTGTTTGAACTTGATAGCTTTGATATATAAAGTATGAGCTAGAAAACCTCTTGATGGAGAATCACTTGACCACAATATTTGCACTCAACTGTCCAATGTGGAAAGTATATTACTTCTGAATGTTGAGGAGCGGTGCAACTGGAGCTTAGATGTTCTCTTAGCAGATGTGTTCTCAACTATAAAGGTGTGGTGTTCATTTGATCTTTTTGATTTCTGTGCAATTAGTTATTTTCATTGTTGGATGATAAGTCATTACCCAAGGTGGCTACATTGGTTTATAGGAATATATTAATAAATCTTATTGATCTAGTTTTACAACATTTTATTGTGCACAAAGCACCTTTTTGTGTTTGATTTCATTTTGCAAATTCAGCTCATTGATTTTTAATTGCCCAAAGTCATAGATTATAACATTGACATTATTAGCCAATCTCTTCATTATTGCTCTAGGAGTTATTTTCCATTATTCCAAAGAAGAGACTTTCAACTAAATCTTAGTTAGGAACTCGTAAACATCTATATTTTAAAATGTTGCATAGATCCACTTGATGATTCAGAATTCTAATTTATTAACAGGTTGAGTCTCCTTCGTTACAACAATAACCTTACAAAAATGAAGACAACCATGTTTTCCAATTCTCAGCAGTTGAAGGCTAAGTTGGACTTTTTTCAGTCAAGCATTAGACTTGATCTGGAAAAATACAGTGAACAAATGGCATATGGAATATGTAAGTGGTTAATTTTTTAGTTTATTTGTCTGAAAACATTGTGATCTTATCTGTTCGTGCTGTTACCTCGCAATCACATAGGCTGTAGTTAATTGCGTAACTGAATGGATTGTACCTTTATTATATTGATGGGACTGCAAATTCCTGAATTTGAACAACCAGTGTCTATTTGGTGTGAGCACAGTAGTATGACTGGAAAATCCTCATCTGTCAGTGATCCCTGGTGACCATGTAACAATAAACAAGGAATAACATCACGGAATTGCTTGATGAAGCCACTGATTTTTCTCAATATGTTCTATTGTAAACAATTGACATTTGTTGAGTTGAGTTCAATTGTCATCTCCTCATTTATCTTGACCATAAACCCAACAAAATGTTCTTTGACCTGTCTCTACTAATCTATTGACCACCCAGTTTCTATTCCTGGACCCTCATGTGCTGATCTAGTTAATGTTCCCATCTCCTCCTTTTCAAAACTGCCATCTTCACTTTTCTCCTGACCAAACGAATCTTGATCCTTTGTCCTTAAACTGTGGTCTTGTCTCCAACTTGGCTTTTCTCCTCAAAACCCTTGAAAGTGAAAGATGTACCTCTTTTACACGCAACTCCATGTTCCAATTTCTCAATGCAGGAATTTGCTTCTGCCACGTGTAACCTACATTCCTAATAAGAACCATAGTTGACACACTAACAATTACTCAAGCAATATTCCTTATCATCCATCTCAAAGTGTACAGCGTTTGACTATCCACACTTATTTAGTGTCTTTCTTTTGTAAATTGGAAACTGAAGTGTATATTTCTGACTCAGTTATAGAATCATAGAATCCCTACAGTGTGGAAGCAGGCCATTTGGCCCATTGAGTCAAATGGACCCTCTTTTTAAAAAAAAAACACCAATAGTGTCACCAACAATGACTTCCCTTCCTGCCTTCATACCATTTTATCTGAGGTGCCACATGGACGTTTCTTTGGCTTTATTGTATGTTTTATCTATAAGCTGTTTTTTGATATTATTCATAGACCTGGGGTCAACTTGAAACAACCTTGAAATATTTTCCTACATTTAAGACATTATATAAAGGGAAAAGGAGAGAGAAAATATATTATTCTTGATGTTTGCATTGAGCTTGGCTGGAGTAGTGTCAATGCCAAAAACTTTGAGGGCAGTAATGTAGAAGTAAAAGGATGCAAGCAGCTGAGTGCAATACTTTCAGATCAGAGGTGTTCAGTAAATTCGTCACCTAACCTGTATTTCATTTTCCATCATGAGTGGAGACCAAATTGCAAGAAAAAATACAGTATTTATAGATTCTTAGAAATTTCTGTCTTTTTTTTCTCTCACTCTCAGCAGAACATTTTTTTTAGATCACTAGTAAAGCAGTGACAGGGAGTGATCAGCTAGGTGTTGCTCAAATCATAGTTGCAAGAGGAAGAGATGGAGCCACTGGACAAAGGAATTAGGTTTTTGCAAGAAGTATGCTGGTGCATTGACCACACCTCTGCAGGTTGGCCGAGTATCCTCGGAAAGGACAGCAAGAGTCAGACCAAGGGAAGGCAAGATGAGAGTGGAAATTAGAAGGACATCTGTCAGATTTTTTTTGACTGTGGCAAAAGCAGCAAGTGGCACAGGTAAGTTATTGCTGTACTGGAAAAAGAGTTGCAGATGTAGCCGAGAACAAACCGGTTGAAGAGAGAAAATGTAGAGTTGGTATGAGAAGAAATGTCGCCATTCTAAACAATGTGAGATCGTGGCATGCCAATGCAAAAGATGAAGTTGCAGTATTTCTATCCAGCTTCATTCAGAAGTGTCACATATATATTCCATTTCTGTATTCCTCTGATGTCTCCAGCATCAAAAGTGCAAGCCTTCAATCAATTTGTTTGATTTCCTCATTACATCAAGACACAGCAGAAAGTACTGAATGCTGCAAAGACTTTTGCACTGATGATATTCCAGCAATAGTCCTTGAGACTTGTTTTTTTATGAGTTTTCCATGTCTCAAAGCTACAGTCCAACTCAGGCTCCTATTTGAGTGTGGAAAATAGCCAGGCCTATGTTCTGCACACATTAAGCAGTACAAATTCAACTGGTCACCATGCCATGTTTCCTTTATCATCAACAGACTGATATAAGGGGGCATGAGCAGCAACATTCTCTTTGAATGTATGAAGGAGTCTCTTTCTTAACCTCTCTCCCTTCACTTGAGGTATGGTAGCACTGAGGTTAAATCACCACCAGTCATCTCTCCCTAATGAGAGAGCAGCCCTATGGTCTGGTAAGACTATGGCAACATACATTCTGTATACATTTCCAAGTTAGAATGGTGAGGGGATTAGATAAAAGTGCTTGTGATGTTCCACACATAGCATTTGGCATCGACTTAAGGTTCCTTGGAACCCCACACAGCTATAAGAAAACTGGAGGGAAAGCCCTCGTGAGTGGTATCTGCAAAGGATTATCTGCTTACTGACATTCAACTTTGGGTTCCACCATGGCACCTGACCTTATTACAGCCTTGGTCCAAACATTAGCAAAAGAACAGAACCCAAAGGGAAGGCGGGAGTGACTACCCTTGACAATAAGACAGTATTTGATAGAGAATGGCATCACAAGGTCTGTTTGAAGCTCGAGTCAAAGTACCAATTGACCAGAAACAGGGGGCTATCATCAATCAGAACTGGATCAGCCATATTAATAATGTGGCTTCAAGGTTAGAGGCTCTCAATTCCATGGTGAGTAACTTCCAAAGCATTCCACCATCTAAGATGCACAAGTAAGGAGTGTGATGGAAGCCTAGATGAATGTAGCTCTAAAGAAGCTTGACACCATCCAGGACAAAAGCAGCTCATTTGGCATCAAATCCACCACGAATATTCATTCCCTTCACCACCAATGCACAGTGGCAGCAGTGTGTACTGTTGTAATCCATTACAGTAACTCACCAGACTCCATAGGCACCATCTTCCGAACTTGTGACCTCTATCAGTTAGAAGAACCATGGCAAGCTGAGATCTGAGAATCTCTTTCCTTATTCAGTCGCCTCACCATCCTGACTTGAAAATGTATGTATGTAGACTTTGAATGTATGTTGCCATAGTCTTACCAGATCATACGCTGCTCATTAGAGAGATGACTGGTAGTGATTTAACCTGAGTGCTACCATACCTTAGGCAAGGGAAAGAGATTACAAAGGAGACTCCTTCATGGTCACCTCAGCCCGTGTGGGGATTGAACACCACTGTTGGCATTTCACTGCTTTACAAACCAACCAGCAAACTGACCTAAACTGATCTGTGTCTTGGAAATATATCACCATTCCTTCAATGTTACTGCGTCAAAATCCTGAAACTCCTTTAATGACAGCATTGTGCATGTCTCTACACCCTGTTGAGAAGGACTGTTGAAATTCAAGAAAGCAGCACACCACCACCACTACCTCAATGGGCAATTAGGGTTGGGCAGTACTTATTCATCGTGACTGAATATTTAAGAAGGACCGACCCAGAATTGAGTGGAGAGCAAACCAAACCAGAGCTGTCTCTTTCACGGATCTGAGAAGGAAGATGAAGTGGGCTTAACTATAAAGCAAACATGTCCGGACAATTTTGAAAGTAGTGGTTTGTTTTTTTTCTTTGTGTGGAATTATGTATCCAGAAATGTCAGAGGGTTGTAGTTCAGCCTCTCTCTCATGATTGTTAGCTTGCTAAATAGCAGCAGCAGCAGCATCCTTGTTAGCAGATTTAATAACAAACAGAAACCCAACTCAATAAGAAATGCCTATTAAAGTAACTCTACATTTCTAGTGATATGGGGCAAAACTTTTAATTTCTTCCAGTTAGACTGCCATGTCGTTCTGTGGTTTAGAGCCTCACTGGGAATTACCAGAACTAGGAAAGGCAGGAATTCTGACTTATTGCAAGTCTATAATGCTATTCCTTGTCCTCTTGGTAATTTAATAAGCTCTTACGTAGCTGTTTGTTGTAATACTGCATTTCTAAAAGAAATTCCAGATTAGATATCAGGCTAGATGAAAAAAAAAGTCCAATAGTTGCAATTGGATTAAATTACAATTTGTTTGAAGTCGGTCTGAGTGATGCTGACCTGTAGCTTATCATATTTCTCTATCCTTTTGTATGCATAGCTTATACCAATAATTTTGTTCCTTAACATTAGTCTAAAAGCTAGAAATGTGATTTATTTGGTCCATTAGCAGTCTTCTAATTTGTTTTTTGTTTATGTTTGTGTGCATGTCAATATGAGTAAAGCAACAAGGAAAATTATTAATTAGTTATAAAAGGTTAACATGTTGGTTGGATGAATTATTTGTTATAGTGAAAAGCTTGTGAATAGATACAAGTTCAGAAATTGTTCAAATAGTGTTGTGAAGTAGGTTACTCGTCAAGTGGAAAATATAGTGAGTATGGTGAAAAATTGAAAACTGAAATGAGAATAAATCGATTGAGGGAAATCATGAGAAACTGTAATTCTGTATTTGTTCTCTTAAGGGAAAGCAATGTTGTCTGGTTGAATTTCGTACCTTTTTCTCTTCCTAAATTGATTACATCTTTCATTTTTCCCAACAGTTGTTTAAGACAATAGTCCTTACCTTTACAGATTTTTAGATTAAAACATTTTTGAGTTTGAGGTAAAGTAAGTTGGTCTTTAACATTTTTGTAAATTTTAAGTTTAAAATGAAAATATGTTTTTATTCTCAGCTTCAGAGAAGATGTTGAAAGCATGGAAAGAAATGGAAGAAAAGGCAGAAGCTTGTAAACAAGTGAGTAAACCACAAGCTTTCTCTGTGCTTCAAATCATTTCATGCGAAAGAATAATTCCTAATTTTATACTTCAAAAATTGTGAAGTGATAAGTGATATATTAATAATACTGATATTCAGTACTTTGGAATGATTTAGCAGTTTCAGAGGTGGTTTAATAGTATAAAGTGGAATGTCAGTTCCAGGATATGAATGATTGCTTGAATTTACGTCTATTTCTTGTGGTCTTCTACACAACTGTTTTTCACTGTATTGGATTGATTCATTTTTTAAAGCTTAGCCTCCAGAAAGTTAATTCCTGTATTTGAGCGAAATAAGGAAGTAAAAGTGAACAGATACATATGTGCACAAGTTAAACAAGAGGCCAGTTTATAATGTCTCTACATGTGGTAGAATATGCTGTTTCAGTCTCTTAATATTCCTCATTGTCTTACTCAAAGGACAGAAATCATCACAATGCTACAGTAACAGTAATAATAGATACATAACAAGAGTGTGTTGCTTCTGTTGGTAAGTTGACTTGGGTCTTTTGGAGAATGAGCAGTGTTTTTGGGCCTTTTCGTATAGCTCTTAGGAAAAGGGTCATTTAATTAATATCTAGTTGAGTTGACATACTTGTATCTATTTAACAAGAAGCGTGACTTGCATTTATATCATGCTTTTAACAGGTCACATTGATCAATCCAGAGTGGAAGGAGTGAAATTAAAAATATGCTGTTTAGTATATGGACTAGTTTCAAGATGCCCCTCGTGGCTTGAATTCTTTTTTGGGATCTATCTCAACTGCACCCCTTTTTATATGGCATATTGTTTGTAAAAGTTTGAACCACATTTTTTTCAGTCACACTGTAGTCAAAGTTGTAAAGTGACATGCAGTTTGGTTATTGGGATGACCATCTTTTAGCCACATTTGTTCAAGCTGGCAGAGGAGCAGTTGTGAAACACTCATGTAATGAACTGCATGTTCAAAATTTGTCTCATATCAATGGTGCAGACTATGTAAAATGTGTAGCAGCAGAGGAGATGTTAACTTTGAGGACACAGGGTACCTCAGTTGCTTTTTGGCCAGTGCGCTGTGGCAGGTCTTTTCGCTAAGGATGACATGCAAGTAACAGTGCAAGGAAATTGGAGGAATTTGGACTGTTTCCCTATTTCTGTACAGGCATGGAGGGAGATTCACAACCTTACTGCTATTCTCTGTGTATCTCTTAGCAACTGAATTAGCTGTTATTTTTTATATGTGAAGATTGAGTAGATTTTTTTTCAGTTCAAGATTAGCAGCAGTAGTAAAACTGCAAGCTCACTTTGTTTACAGAAGCATTTCTTTGGACATTTTCAGGCTGCTGAAATTGGTCATTTAGAAGAACAGATCGTGGGACTACACAGTGAAATAGTGGAACTGCAGAGAAGCCCATATGCAAGGCGTCAGGGAGATGTGATGGAAAACCTGTAAGAAACTGATCAGTCGATCCCTTTATAATTTTCTGAAGGGATAACTTCCTAAAAAGAAGTCACTGAAATCGATGGATTAATGTCATGGTCAAAGTGCCATTTTCAATTTCTCGACCCTGTGAACTAAAAGAACAAAATCAGGATTATTAGCTGAAATTCTTGACTTCTTGATGGCTATTATGCCTCAGTGTAAACTGAATTCAGTTCATTTCTATGATATTTTTGCTTTATCTTTGTTCAGCTGTGTAACATACAAAAATCCCCTCAAATTTGAGGACACAAATACAGGACGTACTTTGCTTTTGAACAAGCAGGAGGGTAATAGCTCTTTGAACTTTATGGAAAGTATATTGTGCGATTGAGCAGAAAGCAGTTATTTAGTTCTGAGCTTTCATTGGAACAAATGTTTTAACTCTGTGCTTAGATTAAATATAACCTAGTAAAATCCTTAAGTCTGCTTTCAGTGGACCAGTCCAATCATCCCGTATTTAGATTAATGTATGAAAGCAGCTACTTATAGAAAGTTGTGTTGCTGAAAAGGCACAGACATTCTTTTGATTGATTTACAACTACGCTGACATAATAAATTATTTTCCTAATCATAACTTTCCTTTTCCAGAGAACAGAAAGCCATCGATTTATACAGGAAGCTCAAGGGAAAACCAAAAGGTACTGCATATACTTTTAATTCTGAACATTCAGCTTTATCTTTACAAGCATTGAACACTTTTTTTCCAATTCACAATTAGATTTTATCCTAAGCAATTTCTAATCAATTCATTAAACTGTGTGAGGTCTTTTTTTAAGACAGGGAGTAACTAATTTTCATGTGTGACAATACAGTTTGTCTGAACTCAGCAAACCTTGGTTAGAGCGTAAATTAACATTTTTTGAAACTGTTGCTGAAAGCAAAAAGCGTGTGAAGTTTGAGGGTCGATGTTAAATAGAATAAAATATGAAGATGAGCCACACAGCTGAGAATACAGCTATACATTTTATGATCTTTTTCGTCCAAAGTATGGGCACACATTATGTCTTATCATCAATGATAGATTGAACCGATTGCTGGTGAGCAGTTTTACCAAAAACTGTCTAGTCAAGCTCAAGAATAGAGTTCAAAATATATCCCTGCATGTACATGGAACCAGATCTTCAGCAGTTCATTCATAAGATTTTGTACAATGATTTTACTTTCTGAAAGAACTCAAAGTTATCACAAAGGTGCACTTAAAGCCTAATCGTGGACCAATTGAATCACATCTGGAACATAGTGCCTTACACTTGCCTTTAAATAAGATAAAACACTATCACTTTGATCTCCTTTGAGTGGACTCTGGTCTAGTCTGAGTGATGTGCAAATTTGCCATCTGGATTCCCTCTTTGCTACAGAGAATAGTGGCAATCATCCTCACTGTACTGTCCTCTACTGCTATTACATTTCCTCTTACTCTCCTCTCTTGATTAGTTTCGTATGCCAAGGTCAGCTCACCCACCCTGCAGCCACCATTCTCTTTCAGACAGGCTGAGAACCTCAAACCAATGACAATTTCAGAAACTGATATTCTTGCACTGCTATCCTATGGATTTCTTTACCTGCCTCACGAAGAGTCTCACGCTCCTGATCCTGACCACTGATCAAATCAGAGGGCCTTATCATAAGTGGTGTGATTGTCACCTCAAATAACAATGCAGCTAATTTTTCCCTTATTTGATACATCACATTGTCTGTCTGTCGTTGAGCCACTAGCTCAAGAACATGGAATTGAACCTGCTTGAAATGCAAACCCTTCCCGCGCACATGTTTGCTGTGGACCAAACTGGCATTCAGGTCCCACATGCTGCAGTAGTGACACTCACTCATAATGACATCTTCAATGTGTTATGAGGATCTACTAAACTACTTGATTCAATTTTATCTTTGTTTCTGTTTTTTAAACAACTTTGCCATCTATTGCTACATTATCTTGAACCTCAGAAATTGTGTACAAATTGTATCACTTACCAGATACTCACCAAATTACCAGCTTTTCCTGTCACACCCTAAGAAATAATTTGTGAGGCTGAGAAAATTTAGGAAAAACAAACACAACAGAACACCTTTCCTTTCTATCGACAATTCCTTTAATCTAGCTTCCTGTTCTAAGTTGCAGTCAAGTATGAGGGGAGATCAAATTGAAGTATTCAAGATAATAAAAGGTGTGGATAAAATAGACGTGAAGCAGATGCTTCCTGTTGTGGGGCATTCTAGGGTCAGAGGTCAATGTTGTAGTATCAGCGGTAGCAAATTTAAAACTTGGTTGAGGAGAAACTACTTCTTCCAAAGTGTTGTGAATCTGTCGAATTTGCTACCCCAATGTGGTGGATGCTGGGACAGTGACTAAATTTAAGGAGGAGTTTAACAGATTTTTCATTGGTAATGGGTTGAAGGGAGATGGAAAGAAGGCAGGAAAATAAGGATGCAGAGCATATCAGCTGTGATTGAATGGGGGAACAGACTGGATGGGCCTAATGGCCAAATTCTGCTCCTATATCTTATGAACTATTAAGTATTTCTCTGATTTTTGTCTTAAATGTGTTGTGGGTTTCTGCCTTTACCAAACATTTAGGCTGAGTAGAAGGAATGAAAAAGCACACAGTTTTAGATAAATTCCAATTTAGCAAATCCTATTTGTAACTTTTGGATTTGGTCTATCCCCTGTCGTCTGTGGAAAGCAAGCTTTGCTTGAGCCTCACTGAGTCTCCGTCAGCACTTAAGGTTTTTGAATGCTTGAGCAAGAACTTCAGTATTAGAAATGCAAACTACAACATCTACTTATTATTGGAATTGGTCTGAATATCTCTGGAACAAACCGGTATCATCATCCTCCTTGGCACAGCACCAGTTTCATCCTCATTGAAGCATTTTCAAGAGTTGTATCCACTCTAACCCTGGTGACAACGGAGTTGGTATATTGTTCACCTGTTAAGAGCCTGATTATGGGGCCGTTTAATTTTATTTTAGTTTATGTAAAGAAAATAGCTTAAGAGTTGAGGATGACAAGCCCACGATTTGTCTGTTAATAGATGACATTAATCCCACTGATATCAATATTGTTGAGTATATGTGCTCTGGTGCATCTGTATGAGTGCTAGAAATAGAGTTATTTCAGAAAGTTATTAATAGGGCAGCTTCCCTTTATTGTTCTAAGTCCAGTGAATTCCCAAAATCCCTTAACAAGTGAAAACAGGTTTTTGTTCTGTTTTTAAGATTCACATCAATATGGAGACAGCACAGAAATGGTGAAGATCATTGTTCAAACTGTGCAGAATCAAGATCGGGTGCTAAAGGAGCTATATGCCCATCTCAGGTACAAATGTGAAAGTGTTTTGATTTATAAATAATTGAAAGGTGTAAAATTTCAGTGCTGATAACAGTTTAGCTAATGGTGAATTAATGTATATTGTTTTAGAAGGTTACCATTGAAGTCATGTGTTAATTTTTTTTAAAATAGCAGATGTTATTTCTTGTTTTGCTTCCCACAGATGGTGCCAGGCCTGCTGAGTTCCCGCAGCAATTTGTTTTTATTTGAGGATACAGTTCATATGTTATGTTTTATGACTAGTTCATTTGGGCTAATTTTAAGGAGGACCCAGTTCACCTTAATTAGGGAAGAGCAAGATATTATATTTGCCTTGATTCCTGATTCTTAACCCTAATAAAGTATCAGCTTGAATCAATATTGGATTAGAATAAGGTTAGGCTTGGCTGAAGCAATGTGTGCTCTTTCCCTCCCCACTGGCCAATGTCAATATCAGATCTTCCAATTGAATAATCATAGCTTGATATGTACCTTTAATAGATCCTGGGAATAAAATGAGAGTGACCAAGAAATTGGACATTAATTCATTGCTTTTAAAAACACATTTACAAAATAACCATACCAGATCAAGTGTCTATTGGTCACTTAAATTTTAATGGTATCATGCACCACTTCATTCCGACAACTGACTTGAAAATTGTTTATAATTGAACAAATATTTTTCAACCAGCTCAGTGCTGAACAAGGGCAAAATAATTAAAATATTTAGGTGTACCTCCAGCTTAATAATCATGTCATCCAGCATTTGTTATATTGAAACCTACATCTGCTTCACCTATAGCACGAACTAGATTTAAGTGCAATTTGTTACCGGTTTTCTTCCGTTCCCACCAGTTCCTTTTACAAGTATAACACAATTTGTTCAATGTTGACTGTAGAATGTGTAGTTTTGAAAGTTAGAGCACTGTTTATACTATTTCTAAATTACACTCTGAAAGCCAACCCTCAGCTCATTCAAAAGGAACTTGGATATGCCTCTGAAATGCTGTAACCTACAAGGCTCTCAACCAGATGTTAGAAAGTAGAATTGAAATGGGCAGCTTCTGGCACAGAAAAATTGGTCTACACAGGCACTACAGACATCGGTAGGAAAAGGGATGGGTATTTAAGGCAGAAATTCAGGGACTTAGGGTGAAAGCTTAGTGCTAGAACAAAGGGATAGGTGTATAATGCAGGACAAGAGTTATTGCTGGGGAAAGGCAATTATGATGCGCTTAGGCAAGGTTGAGGATATTTTCTCTGTTTTCTCTGGTTTGTTGCCTGTGCCACGTGCTAGCGAGGCAAGGAATAGGGAGAGGGGGAGTTCAACTCGTGACTACAGGGATGGTGCAGAAGGGAGGGTTTTGGATATCTGGATAATTGGGGTTCATTCTGGGGTAGGTGAGACGTTGAGAAACAGGATGGTCAACACCTGAACCAGAGGGATACAGTAACCTTGAGTGGCGGGGGGGGAATTTGCTCATGCTCTTTGGGAGAGTTTAAACTAATTCAGCAGAGGGATGGGAACCTAAATTGTAGTTCCAGCATCCAGGAGGTTGAGAGTAGTGAGGTCAGAAATGAGGTTTCAAGAGTTCAATGGCAAGCAGGAAGGTGGTTTGAAATGTTTCTACTTCAATGCCAGGAGCATCCGGAATAAGGTGGGTGAGCTTGCAGCATGGGTTGGTACCTGGGAATTTAATGTTGTGACCATTTCGGAGACATGGACAGAGCAGGGACAGGAATGGTTATTGCAGGTTCTGGGATCTCGGTATTTCAGGAAGAACAGAGAAGATGGTAAAAGTCGGGGAGGTGTAGCATTGTTAATCAAGTACATTATTACAGTGGCAGAAAGGATGTTTGAGGACTTGTCTACTGAGGTAGTATAGGCTGAAGTTAGAAACAAGAAAGGAGAGGTCACCCTGTTGGGAGTTTTCTATATGCCTCCAAATGTTCCAGAGATGTAAAGGAAAGGGTAACAAAGATAATTATGGATAGGATTGAGATTATGAGGGTAGTTCTTATGGGGGTCCTCAACTTTCGAAATATTGACTGGAAATACTGTAGCTAGAGTACTTTTAGATTAGTCAGTTTTTGTCCATTGTATGCAGGATGGTTTCCTGACACAGTATGTAGACAGGCCAACAAGGGGCAAGGCCACCTTGGATTTGGGACTGGGTATGAACTGGCCAGGTGTTCGATTTGGATGCTAATAGTGACCACAATTTGGTTATGTTTACTTTAGCGATGGAAAAGGATAGATGTATAATGCAGGGCAAGAGTTATTGCTGGGGGAAAGGCAATTATGATGCAATTAGGTAAGCTTTAGGATGCATAGGATGGGGAAGGAAATTGTAGGGCATGGGCACAATTGAAATGTGGAGTTTATTTCAAGGAACACCTATGACACAGATCCTGCTGCACAACCACCTGATGAAGAAGCAACGCTTCAATAGCTCATGCCTCTAAATAAACCTGTTGGACTATAACCTGGCGTTGTCCACCCTGGTCCAACACCATATCATGAACAACTTCAATTAATATAGTGAAGGTATTATCGCAGTGCGATAAGGAAGGATTAAGGTTTTTACTTTGTTGGTAAAGGAACAGCAATATGTTTCCAAATCAGGATGGTGGGCAATTTGGAGGTGGTGATATCCTGTATGCCACTGTGCTCATCCTTCCAGACATTCGAGGTCAAACTTCTGAGTTGCTGCAATATATCTTGTACATTGTGTAGTCATGGTACACCATTGTTATGGAAGGTGAACGTTTTGGTGGTGGTTGACTCCCTGATTTAGCAGACTGCTTTGTTGTGCAGAACTCCATTGCTGCAGCTCTCCCCTTTATAAGCAGAAGTGGGGAGAGGGTGGACAGTGTTCCACATTGAACTCTGAGTAATGCCTTCTAGGTGGCCAAGAGGCATTGCAAAGTCAGGATTCGAGGTCCTTGCCAGAAAATATCCAGTCTCTGAGCCTCCTCTTGTGGTCACAACATTTATGTGGAAGATCTAGTTTAGTTCCTAGTCATTGCTATTCAACTATGTTGTTCACTGCCTTAACTATATAGAATATACATGTTTTTAAAATGTTTTTTTTATTACATGTAAATTCCTCCACTTCTTGTAAGAGTTTATTTTATGACATTTACTACATGCTATGTAAAATAGTTCAGTTGGATTATTCTCCCTGTCTGAGGGTGACAATATTTGCTAGTTATTTCAACACAAAGGGCTGTAATCCCTTTTGCCAAATAATTGAGAATATTTTATGTTGTCTAAAAACATTCCCTAAAATACCACACCACCATCTAAGAACAGATGATCTGGACTATCCACGGTCACTAACCTGTCATGGAAGCCCTAACATAACCATCAATTTACTTTGATTTGGGTTAATTCATCTTTGACATTGTATGCATTTTACGCTTTATGCCTGATCAGGTTAAATTTTCCTTTGATTTTGGTTCTTTGTTTACTACCAGTACTTTGAAAGTACTTTTATTTCATTGTATTTCTATTTGTTTCCTATGCAACTCAACAATGCATGAATATCAGGGTTCACTGATGAAATGAAAATTATGTCCACTTCACCGATAATATGTGATATTTTGCTTCTGTTTTATAACAAGTACAGTTTGTGATCTGTTACCTTTTCCTACTGTCTAGTTTTAAAAGGGAATGTGGAGGAAGGCTAGTATTGCACACCGTCTAATACCAAGACAAGATGTATATTTAATGGCATCTTTGCTGGAAGTGTTGTAAAGCAAAATGTGACTCAACACCAATCAAATGTAAGAGGTGATGAACAAAAGCTTCGTCAAAGAAGTGGGTTTTACTCTGTCCAAAGGAAGAAAGAGAAGTGAAGTTTAGAGAGTGAATTGCACAACCTAGGCTATTGGCAGCTGAAGGTGTGGCCAAGCAGGGATGCTCAGTGAAGTAACTGCACAGAGGCTGGGTCCAGTCACGAAGTCACCCTTTATTAGTGCACAATACACTGGCTGTGGCCAGCCAGCTCAGAGGCAGTCCTCGCCTGAGGAGATTCTACTCTCCTGGTTAACTTTTTTCTATTTTATGAAACAACACAGTTTACAAAACAATTAATATTAACAGCTGTATACAGTGAAACAACAATTTACAATGGAGAGAAGCGGCAAAGCCAGGCACCAAACCCCACCATTCAACTAGTTTTCAGGGAAATGAGGACAAACCTCAAATCCACTTGCAGTCATCACAAAACAGTAACACATACATATCAGACAGTCCAATTAGATAAAACAAAACAGTGCTTGGAATATAGACACCCAACCCCCCCACCCCCCGAACTAAGTTGCCTCTCTCGCTTGGAGAAGGCATTCGGCTAACATTGAAGTTCTGCTGTTTTTCTCTCTCTCTCTCGCGTGCATGCTGTCTCTCCCCTGCACCCTCCCAGGCCTAGAAATATCAGGTTTGACCTGGTGTGGAGTCTTCTGCCCATCAGCAACCCTGCTGAAGCTATCCCTGTTGCATGTTGGGTGGTCTTATAGTTGACTCAGAGTGGGACAGTTTTGTCTTTATTGACGCTATAGGCTGCTTCCTTAAGCCTACTTTCAACATTGTACTGCTTTTTCTGCATAGACCATTCAACAACTGGTGAGTTGGAAATGTCCTTATGTCCCAAATGCCATTAGACTCTAGAAAATATTCAAACAGCCTGCTGTCAAATGACATCCCCATGTCTCTGACCACAATGCTCACAGCTTCTCAATTGTCATGAGTTTGCTGAACAAACTTTATGCACAGCCCACCACTTTGAATGGGGGTCCACAATGACCCAGGAACATTGGAGCCCGTGACAGGACCCTTTTAGTCGACATGCAACCGAGTCCAGGGTTTACCTGGCCATTTCCATGAGTGTGGGGGTGCTGCTGTTGGCAGTTTTTGTCCTTGTTTGCTTTCTGGGATCTGCTCCACCATGATGTCAGCATTCAACCCTGGCCACCAGCATAGCTTCTTGCTAGCTTCATCACCTTGGAAAACCTGGATGACCCTGGTGAAGTTTGGCCAGTAACCAGCAGCAACCTTTACTTGGGACAATCCCCTTTGCTCCCCACAGTAGTATGATGTTTTCTATAGTGATCTGCTCTCGCTGGGTCCAAAAGGTTTCTATTCTGGTTGCGATGGCCCTTCTATTTTCCCCCATTACTACCAGCTGTTTTAAGTTTTGCTAGGGCAGGATCTTTTTGTGTCCACAGTCAGATATTGTCCGCGGTGACTGAAGGATGTCCAGAAAGTTGAAAACCAAAACCTTCCAGGGTGTATCCATCAGTGGGAGGCAGCTCAAGGCATCCGCATTAGTCACTTGTGCTTGTATACTCTGAGAATAAGGGTCCAATACTGACTTATACCAGAAGCTATGGGTGGAATTGCCTTGTCTTCCTTCAGTAACCCGAGCAGGGATTTGTGATCTATGATTATGACAAATTCCCATCCATAAAAATGGTACTGGTAGAACTTCCTCACACCAAATATGACCAGCAAACCTACCTCTCTATCTGGGCATTTTTGTGTTTCGCTGGATTCAATGATCTATATAATGATTCTATGATCAGCCAAAGTCCAGGAAGCATACTTATCAGACATTTCTCTCCTTTGGGCCACTGGTTAGCCAACACTACCCTGATAGCATACAGGGCGGCATCACATATCAATATACTTTTCACTTCAGATTGTAGTGGGTCAACACCTTAGATGATAATAGCTGCTTTTTCACTTCCCTGAAGGCTGCTCCATGGCTTCGCAACCATTTCCAAGGCTGACCCTATTTTAATAGCAACTGTCGGGGTGTGAAGATGGAGGCTAGGTTACATATGAATTTTCCATAATAATTCATTAACCCACAGAAAGACTTCAGCTCCAGTACACATGTGGGAGCTGGGCTTCTTTGATTGCACTCACTTTTTTCTTCCAATGGGTATAATCCAGTTTTGATTACTCTGTAACCCAAGTAAGTCACTTGAGATGCCTGAAACATGTTTTTCCCACCTAAGGCGTAGGCCTACCTGGGAGAAGTGTTGAAGCACTATGTCCGAGCTCTTCAAGTGCTCTTTATTGGTCTTCCCTATTATTAGTATGTCAACCAGATAAATGGCAACCTGGGGTAGTCCTTGCAAAATGGTCTCCATGATCTGCTGGAAAAGAGTGCAAGCTGATGATACCCCAAATGGCAGTCTTGTATGTTGATATGAACCCTTACAGTTTTAATCGTAGCATACTTCTGGAACTCCTCACCCAGTCGCTTTTGCATGTAGGCGTGGCTCATGTCCAGCTTCATAAAGGACAGCCAACCCCCTCGCCAACTTTGTGTACAAGTCCTCTATACGAGGCATCTGGTATTTATCCAGCTGTGAGAAGCTGATTATTAGTTGCTTAAAATCTCCATAAAGGCGAACAAGCCATCAGGTTTCACCATTGATCCGACTGGTGCTGCCCATTCTGCAAACTACACAGGTTTGATGATTCCTTCGCTCTCCAGCCTTCTGATTTCAGCATCTATTTCTGCCCGCAAGGCAAATGGCACCAGGCAGGTCTTACAAAATCTCAGAATTGCGAACTGGTCAACATGTAAAGTGGCTTTGGCTTTGATAGTCCCAAACCCTTCTTGAAAAACTTCTGGTTCTTTCACCAGGATTTCTCAGAAGCAGCTATTTTCCAATCAAAAATTTTTGAGCCAGTCAAGGTGAACATTTCTCAACCAGTTATGTCCCTCTTAGCTTGGGCCCAAGCCTTTTACTACCATTAATGGCAACTGCACCAACTGCTTCTCAGAGGAGACTGGAACCAAAGTCATACCCTTAATTTATGGCATTTCTCAGTCTGGCTGAGGTCTTAGACAAGTTCAAAGACTGGAATCCCAAGCGAATCTTATTAAAGACCGATTCTGCAATCACAGATACAGCTGTGCCGATATCAACCTCCATGGCAATTAGGTGACCTTTAACCAAACGTTAATTAACATTGATTTAGGTGTCATTAAGCAATTTAATTGTTCCAACCCAAATGTAGGGGAACTTTCCAGGGCGTGCACTCTCCTGGGTCCTGGCCTTTGAGTTTTCCTACTCAAGTCATGCCTTTTAGGACTCCTTTGTCTCAAATCCGTTTACCGGTAGCATCTACAATGGCTTGCCAGTCCAGATCCTGAAGAACTGATTAGCCACTTGGCTGTGGCTCAGCTTTGTTGTGAGGTTCTGCTGTGTGTTGGCCTAGGTCTGTCTGCTCAGGACATGCCCTACGTGAGGCTGTGCAATTGCTTAAACTCATCTGGTGTTCCCCCCACCTCAGTTGGAGAGGTGAGGGTGTCCACTTCCATTAGGGTGCCCTGTAGTTTGAATCCTCCACTTGCCACATTTTCTGATGACAAGGCCAGCTGTAGCGCATGTTTAAAGCCTTGTTGGGTCTCAGTAAATAGGCACTTGTGCATGGTTGCATTATTAATCCCACGTACCAAACGGTCTCGGTATTTCCTTCAGGGTTAACCCAAAATCACCTTCCTCTGCCTATCGTCAAAACCTTGTCAAAAATCCCAATAATTAGTCCCCAGTTTCCTAACAGCCTAATAAAACTGATAGCATCTCAGGGTTAGAGGAGGTTTGGGTTCGTAGTATGCTTTAATCAACTCTGTCCGCTCTTGGAAGGTTCAAGTGTCTGGTGCCTCTGGGAAAGTTAAGCTCCTTATGACCAAAAATGCTGCATGTCCACACACAGTCAGAAGGATTACATGTTGCTTTTCATCTGCCCCAATGACATTTTCCTAGAAGAGATATCACGTTCTGTAGACATATTGGGCCCAGTCATTGACAGCAGGGTCAAATGAGTTGAGCTTCCTAAATAGAGGCATGATGCCAGAAATGCTTACCCCAATTCCAAGATGATAGTTGCAAGCAAATGTTCATTAGGCGTGTCCTGTTTTCTCTCATTGCCACTGAAATAACTGCACAGAGGCTGGTGTCCCATCACCAAGTCACACTTTATTTACTAGTGCACAGTACACTGGCTGTGGCCAGCCAGCTCTGAATCAGTCCCCAACTGAAGGGATACTAACGTTCTCATTATACTTTTTTTCCTGAGGCAATTCTACTCTGCTAGTTTTTTTTTTACCTAAAAAAAAACAGAACCCACAGTAACACTGGCTGTGGCCAGCCAGCTCTGAGTCAGTCACCTAAATTGAGGCGATTCTAATCTTGGTTATTTTGTAAAATAATTTTCCTGAACTCTGGAGATTCTAATCTGCTGGTTGTATATTTTTCTTTTTATTTAACCCCCACACTACTACTAAACAGCAGTCGTGCTTATTTTCCCCAGCACCCATATCTTCCTCTGCCAGTCACCAATGAGTGCATAAAACTTTATTCATATTCCACCACCAGGAAGAAAGGAAACACTCAAGTAGCTAGTGACAAGCATTGCCCTTCTCAACAAAGGGCACTGCTGAGTGTTCAAAAAGGGAAAAGTGGTGGGCAGCGATTAAATCAAAATGGAGTCCGAGGAGGAAATAAAGTATTTCACACCCCACGGTGCCCACCTCTCCCTGTATACCTCGAGGGTATTGACAGACACTGCATGCTTCTTTTCCAGTGACATCCAGGCCCAAATGTCTCTTGGTTATCCAAGATTTTCCTGATCCAATCAAGAACACGGCACAGTGATGGGCGGCACAGTGGTTAGCAATGCTGCCTCACAGCTCCAGAGACCTGGGTTCAATTCCCACCTCAGGCAACTGTCTGTGTGGAGTTTGCACATTCTCCCCGTGTCTGCGTGGGTTTCCTCCGGGTGCTCCGGTTTCCTCCCACAATCCAAAAATGTGCAGGTTAGGTGAATTGGCCATACTAAATTGTCTGGAGTGTTAGGTGAAGGGGTAAATGTCGGGGAAAGGGTCTGGGTGGGTTGTGCTTTGGCGGTGTGGACTTGTTGGGCTGAAGGGCCTGTTTCCACACTGTAAGTAATCTAATCTAAAAGAACGTTGTTAATGAGGTCAACCTGGTCCCAATAACTACACTGTCCTGGCCAGATTTAGAGGAATACAGATCTGAGGTTGAGAGGTGAGAGTAGAGATGGGAGGAGCAAGGCCAAGAATTTTAAAATCACGACATCCAGGAGAAATTATAAATCAGTGAATAACAGATGAAGGGAACTTTGGTGTGAGTCAGGATATGAGCAGCAGAACTTTGAATTTTGTGAAAGGTAAAACATAATTGGTCAGCAAGAGTTTATTGAAGGAATTAACTCTACAGAAAGCAAAAGCAACTGAGGATTTGAGCAGCAGACAAGGCAGGGCAGAGTTAGGTGGTGATAAAATGTTTGTAAAAACAAAACTACATTGTTGGAAGCTCATCTCTGGATTATGATTTGGAGATGCCAGTGTTGGACTGGGGTGTACAAAGTTAAAAATCACACAACACTAGGTTATAGTCCAACAGGTTTAATTGGAAGCAAAGCTAGTGCTTCCAATTAAACCTGTTGGACGATAACCTGGTGTTGTGTGATTTTTATCTCTGGATTAAGTCGTAAATGAAGGTTGTACACAGTCTGGCTCAGGTGGTTGCTGAGGACAGCAATGTGTTGGATGCAAGGAAACAGTGTTTATCCAAAGGACTAAAGACAGTGATTTTGATTTTCCCAATTTTTACAGTCCCAACAATGTAAAAAGTACTAGAATATACCCTTGTTGAATATTGTTCACTCTGACAAACCAAGTTTTTACACTATTGTCAAACTAAATGTATTGAGTTTTTATAGTATGTCTTGATATTAATCCGCATCTCCTTTTGTAAGTAATACAATATTACTAAACTGTCATAATAGCTCTTTCTTTAACCATTGTCTATTTTTGTATTTTGCAGTAAACTTCTGGCCTGCAAGCAGAAAATCATTGATCTTTTTCCCAACATTGAACAAGCGCTTGACAACATTAGAGAAAATGAAAAAATGTTGTTGCGCTCGCAAGAAAAGAGGCAGAAAGAAATATGGTATTTGTTAAAAATTGCTTGTGTAAGTACTCTTCTCCCATATCTAGGGGTGTTATGAGTTTTTTTTAAAAATCTCTCAATAAGATCAGTTTTAGTAGAAAACCATCAGTTATCAACTCAGCCACCCTAAATTTGAGTGGAATGGGTCTGCTTTCAATTTTTCGTTGAATACTATCGCTCCATAGAAAGTCTTTAAATAATGCATGTTTATATTTTGAATCTTTTTGTCTTATTTAATCAGTGTCATAATAATTTTTTGATTTTTCTCCAAGACTACTTCTCTTGTGGTAGTAGAACTAGCATGTCACTACTTAAAAATAAGAGGGTTGACAATTTAAGTTAGAGCTGAGAAGAAATATTTTCTGGGTGTCTGCTTCCACTATCATTTAAGAAAGTTGGTCTTTGACAATTTTTAAAGCAGACGTAGATTGATTCTTGATTCGGTAAATGCTGACAATATATTGGGGGACAAGTGCAAATGTGGTATTAAGGTTACAATCAGATCAGCCATGAACTTAATGGTCAAGAAGGTTTGAGAGGCTAAATGGCCTATTCATCCTTTTACCTGATATGTTCATCTAAGTTATACTGTGCTGACATCTCTGGGAGGTGAATGAGTAACTTGAATCCTTGCATCTGCAGCAGAAAGTGAGGATGCAGATAGTGGAGATCGGAGTCGACAAGTATGGCGCTGGAAAAGCACAGCAGGTCGGGCCGCGTCCGAGGAACAGGGAAGTCAACATTTTGGGCATAAGCCCTTCAGGCCTTCCTGATGAAGGGCTTATGCCCGAAACATCGAATCTCCTGCTCCTTGGATGCTGCCTGACCAGCTATGCTTTTCAGTGCCACACTTTTTGACGACTCACTCCTGCAAGAAAGCTTTGGAGAGGATGTCAACTTCTCTTCTGAACATTCTGCACCTTGTACCATGTGCCTCGTTCATGTTGCATTCTTCATGAGTTTGGTTAAAAAGCTTAACCTTTCAGTGTAGCTGGAGTACATTTATGTTGATCAACATTCACTCACATAACCTTTTGCAACCAAGCATCATCATAAAGAATTAAAATCGTTGGTACTGCTGATCATTCTTACAAATCAAAGTACATAGATGGGAAATTTGCTCTGTCCTCTATATAACAAAAAGATTCATTTGTTCTTGCATTTTTTAAGATCCTATTGTTTGGAGGTAATCTCCCTACCCATTATTCTGAGATACATGCAGAATCTGAAGTGATGTCAAACTTGGCCCCATCATTTGAACTGACTGATGACATGTTGTTGGAACTCCTTATGAGTGGCTTTGACATCAGCCTGTGAAATACATCTGATTGAGTCAAGGATAGACCATATGAAATAGTAAAGATGTAAGCTGTTCAGCATCTTGAGCTGCTCCACCGTTGAATACGATCATGCTTGATCCGACGTTTCTCGAGTCCACTTTGCTGCATTTTCCCCAGCACCCTTGATTCCCCTACTGATCAAGAATCTATCCATTTCAGCCTTAAATATACACAAGGCCTCTGCCCCCATGGCTCTCTGTGGCAAGGAGTTTCAACCCACTGGGAGAAGGGATTTCTTCTCATCTTAGCCTTAAATTGCCTCCTCTTAATTCTGACACGAGACTGGTCCAAGTACCTCCGATAAAGGGAAGCATCCTCTCAGTATTTACCCTGTTAAGTTCCTTAAGAATCCTATGTTAGATAGATGCATCTTCACTCCTTGGTGCATCCTCATGCTGGCCCAGCCAATATTGGGAAATTTTTTGTGGAGGAGAGTTTTGATGAAAACAGGTATTTCATGGTGTCGTACTTAAAAGCCAGCTTTAATTAGCTTTTTGTACTGGGAAATGCTGCAACTTGTGCTTGGAACTGGAATAGTATCTGAATTGTTATTATTGCTGAAAGAAACCATTCATCCCTTTGTGTCTGGACCAGTTGGCTGCGATTTGACTTTGTGAGAAACTCCTGTCTTTTCCCTGTACCCCTGCACATTATTTCTATTTAAGTAATTATCCCATGCCATCTTGAATGTCTGAATTGAACTTCCTTTGCCACACTTCCAGAAAGTCCATTTGCAAACCCAACCCACTTGCTGTGTAAAAATGTTCTTTATCACCTCGTATTTGCTTTTAGATTAGATTACTTACAGTGTGGAAACAGGCCCTCCGGCCCAACAAGTCCACACCGGCCCGCCGAAGCGTAACCCACCCATACCCCTACATCTACATTTACCCCTTACCTAACACTACGGGCAATTTAGCATGGCCAATTCACCTGACCTGCACATCTTTGGACTGTGGGAGGAAACCGGAGCACCCGGAGGAAACCCATGCAGACACGGGGAGAACGTGCAAACTCCACACAGTCAGTCTCTTACAAACACTTTAAAAACTGTGCCCTGTGGTTCTTCATTCTTTTATGACTGGGAACAATTTTTTCCCCCATACATTGTGTCCAAGTTCCTCATGAATTTAGAAACCCTTTGGTCGGGTCTCCAAGGATGACATGATTCATCCCTGGAACCATTCTTGTTAAACCCTCTTCTGCACTCTCTCCAATGCATTTCCAACCTTCCAACAGTGTGGCACTTAGAACTGTACACAATACTCCAGCTAAATTCTAACCAGTGCTTTCGATAAGCTCAGCGTAACCTACCTGTTCTGTATTCTATATCCCCACTAATAAAGCTTAGAATGTTATTTTTTTTAAAAAAAAGACGCCTGTCTCTCCCTTTGTACCCTGCCACCTTTTATGACCTATGCATGTCTCCACACTGTCTGTATGCTCCCGTACATCTTTAGAATATTACCATTTTAATTTATACCATCTCTCCACATGCTTTGTACCAAAGTATTTCATCCCTCATTTTCTGCATTGAATTTTGTGCACGCACTCCACCAACACGTTCATGCCTTTTTCAAGTTCTGCAATATTCTCCTCACAGTTACAAGTCTTGCATTTATTTTGTCTAATGACTTTGAAATTGTCCGCTGCACACAGATCTAGATCAATTATACATGCTTTCCTCCAGCCTGGAAAATACCTATTAACTGTGTTTCGTACTGCTCAGGCAACTTCACATTTTTTGTTGCTCCTGTCCCTTTTGTTCCATAACCCCTAACTTTTCTCACAGGAAGAGTTTAAACCAGCAGCCATACATGCTGAATGACAATGTGCTTAAATGCTGCCTTTTTTTTCTTTTTGTAAGGCAAAGAATATGTTTAATACCATGCATAGAGTTTGAGCAAATCTTTTCGTATCTGCATTCATTTCAGAGCACAGCTCGAGGCCCTGAAAGTGCAAGCCCGTTGTCTTCTGGTTCACCCCATGGTTTAGGATGGACACAACAAGGGCAGAATTCTATGCCACAAAATGCTTTACCTAACCCTTTGTCTTCAATACCTGTAATGAAAAACAGGTAAGAACGATCTGGAATTTTACCAGCTTTTATTTTGTCTTTTATTTACACTTGAATTTTCAGTGTACATTTTAGCTAAGTACATTTCGTCAATATACTTTGAAGAATTGACTAAAGCTTTTAGAGAAAGCAGTTCAAATGTGGAAATAATTGAGAGATTTTGAAACCTGTGAAGATCGCTACTTTTTATGTTCTGCACTTTTTTATTATTTGAGTATTTCAAACTTGCTCTTAGATTTAGATTTTGATTATCTCAGAAATGGTTTCAAATATGTGAGTCCTACCATGTAAGAAGATAAAAACTAATAAATGTGATACTACTCATGTACCTTTTATAAAGATAAATTTGATTACCAAAACAGATATCTGTTAGGCTACCAGTCTTTAAGTTCAACTAAGCCTAATTGTCAAACACAAAACAATCCACATAATAAACTAATTTGTTTATCTATCTTTATGACTTATAGTGAATCTTCAATGTCCGTAATTGAAGAGAATCAACATTTCTGCAGCCAGTTGCACAATTTGATGCGGGAAACTCTATTAGAACAGAATAATAGTATATCGGTAAGTACTGTTTAAAATGGGCTGAAGTTTCCAAGGAATAGCTCTCTTATTCATGGAGGGTGGGAAGTCAGGGGTTTCGGCATGTTGGGAGGAATGTTAGGGGTCAGTGGTGAATCAGGATGGTCAGTCTTTTTTAGTTACCCTAGAGTTACACTAACTTCTAATCACAGAAGGTTGGTTTGCAGGTGTAACAGGTAATTAGGAAGGCAAATGGAATGTTGTCCTTCATTGCTAAAAGGATTGAGTTTAAAAGTAGGGAGGTAATGTTACAGATGTATGGAGTGCTGGTGAGGCCACACTTGGAGTACCGCATGCAGTTTTGGTGTCCTTGCTTGATAAAACATGTACTGGCATTGGAGGGGGTGCAGAGGAGGTTCGCTACGTTGATTCCAGAGTTGAGGAGGTTGGCATATTAGGAGAGACTGAGTAGATTGTGATTGTACACACTATTCACAAGGATGACCCCTGGAATGGTAGGCCTAACATACGATGAACTGCTGAGGATCCTGGGATTATATTCATGAGAGTTTAGAAGATTGAGGGGAGATCTGATAGAAACTTACAAGATAATGCATGGCTTCGAAATGGTGGATGCTGGGAATTTGTTTCCATTAGGCGGGGAGACGAGGACCCATGGGGACAGCCTTAGAATTAGAGCAGGTCAATTAAGAATGGAAACGAGGAGACATTTCTTCAGCTAGAGTGTGGTGGGCCTGTAGAATTCATTGCCACTGAGCGCAGTGGAGGCCAGGACATTAAATGTCATCAAGGCAGAGATTGATAAATTCTTGATCTCGCAAGGAATTTAGGGCTACAGAGAGAGTGCGGGTAAGTGGAGTTGAAATGCCTATCATCCATGATTGAATGGCGGGGTGGACTCGATGGGCCGAATGGCCTTGCTTCCACTCCTATGTGTTATGGTCTTATATTCATTGGAATTTAGGAGAATGAAGGGAGAACCTTATAGAAACATTTTAAATTATGAAGGGAATAGTTAAGATAGAAGGAGAGAGAATGTTTCCACGAGCAGGTGAGACGAGGACAAGAGGGCATAGCCTCAAAATTAGGGGAGAGCACATTTAGAACCAAATTGAGAAGGAACTTCTCCACCCAGAGTGTTGTGAATCTATGGAATTCCCTGCCCAGTGAAATAGCCTCAACTATTAGCTTTAAATGTTTTGAAAGCTAAGATAATTTTTTGAACAGCAAAAGAATTAAGGGTTATGATGAGAGGGTGTGTCAATGGAGATGAGGCCATGAAAAGATCAGCCATGATTTTATTGAATGACAGAGCAGGCTCAAAGGGTCAGGTGGCCCACTCCTGCTTCTAGTTCTTATGTTCTCTAATATCTCCTGTGTATGTCTAAACTCTCAAGTTTCTGCCTCTATGTCTATATTGGGAATTCTGTCAGAGCATTTTGGTGCAAGCTCATTGCCCAATGTAAATTTCAATTTCAATTTCCTGAAGAAATCCCATATAATCCATGCATCTGGACTTCAAAGGGATCCCATAGTGTATATGTAAGCGTGCAGCTGGTGTCTGACTGTATTGAGACCAGAAGCTCTGGACCAATGTATTTTGGCTTTAGATTGCTCTTCAGAATGTTGATGCTGCCTTAAAATACAATGTAGCTGTTGTGTAGTTTTTTTTCCATGATACTGCACTGGAACAGACCAGACCCCCTCAATTTATTTTCAGAAGGTAACCTAAACTCTCACCTTTTCTTACTTTAAAGTGTTGTTTTCCAGATGCAATTCAACTGGTCAAACTATTGTGTTAAGCAAAGCACCGTTTATTCAAACACTGTAGTTAAAATATGACAGAAGAAAGAAGAACTTAAAATAACAAGTCTATTGGAAAACTGAACAGTATAATAGATACAGTAACTATTAATTAACCATTCCAGCATAATAACATCCTAGGAACACATTCCTGGGGAAAAGGCAAATTCAGAAATCTGCTTTTCTCATGTGCAATGCCTGCAGTAGAAAGAGAAACCCCAACTCCTAAGTCCAACCAAGAGAGTGGGGTGAAAATAGCTTCTACTTCGTCAAGTTGCCAGCAATTCTGATCTGAATCTCAAAGCTAAAAAAAAATCGAGAAATCCTGTCTGAGAGCTGGCCACATTGATCCAGGCTGCTTCTATTGTTTCCAACTTTGAAAAAAAAAATCCGAAGGCCTCCTAAGCTGTTTACTTTACCACAGACTGCTTGGTGCCTCTTGTTCAGTCTCTCTCTTACAATAAACCAAGACAAAATACACCTCTTGAAGCCACAGCATCGTCACAGTATGTTATATGATTTATGCACAGGAGCCATAATAATATGCACCTGATTTTATTTGTAACCCCGAATAAAGTCATAGAGATGTACAGCATGGAAACAGACCCTTTGATCCAAGCCGACCAGGTACTCCAACCCAATCTTGTCCCACCTGTCAGCTCCAGGCCCATATCCCTCCAAACCCTTCCTATTCATTTACCCATCCAAATACCTCTTAAATGTTGCAATTGTACCAGCCTTCATCACTTCCTCTGGCAGCTCACTCCATACCCGTACTACATTCTGTGTGAAAAAGTTGCCCCTTAGGTCTCTTTAATATCTTTCCCCTCTCAACCTAAATCTATGCCCTCTAGTTCTGGACTCCCCCACCCCAGGGAAAAGACTTTGCCTATTTACCCTATCCATGCCCCTCATAATTTTGTAAATCTCTATAAGGTCACCCCTCAGCCTCTGACACTCCAGGGAAAACAGTCCCTGCCTGTTCAGCCTCTCCCTATAGCTCAAATCCTCCAACCCTGGCAACATCCTTGTAAATCTTTTCGGAACCCTTTCATGTTTCACAACATCTTTCCGATAGGAAGGAAACCAGAATTGCACGCAATATTCCAACAGTGGCCTAACCAATGTCCTGTACAGCTGCAAGATGACCTCCCAACTCCTGAACTCAATACTCTGACCAATAAAGGAAAGCATACCGAACACCACCTTCACTATCCTATCTACCCGTGACTCCACTTTCAAGGAGCTATGAACCTGCACTCCAAGGTCTCTTTGTTCAGCAACACTCCCTAGGACCTTACCATTAAGTGAATAAGTCCTGCTAAGATTTGCTTTCCCAAAATGCAGTATCTCACATTTATCTAAATTAAACTTCATCTGCCACTTCTCGGCCCATTGGCCCATCTGATCAAGATCCCATTGAAATCTGAGGTAACCTTCTTCGCTGTACACTACACCTCCAATTTTGGTGTCATCCGCAAACTTACTAACTATACCTCTTATGCTCACATACAAATCATTTATGGAAATGACAAAAAGTAGAGGGCCCAGCACCGATCCTTGTGGCACTCCACTGGTCTCAGGCCTCCAGTCTGAAAAACAACCCTCCACCGCCACCAGTCTTCTACCTTTGAGCCAGTTCTGTCTCCAAATGGCGAGTTCTCCCTGTATTCTGAGAGATCTAACCTTGCTCACCAGTCTCCCATGGGGAACCTTGTCGAATGCCTTCCTGAAGTCCATATACATCACATCCACTACTCTGCCCTCCTCAATCCTCCTTGTTACCTCATCAAAATACTCAATCAAGTTTGTGAGACATGATTTCCCATGCATAAGGCCATGTTGACTATCCCTAATCAGCCCTTGCCTTTCCAAATACATGCACATCCTGTCCCTCAGGATTCCCTCCAACAACTTGCCCACCACCGACATCAGACTCACTGGTCTATGGTTCCCTGGCTTGTCCTTACCACCCTTCTTAAACAGTGGCACCATGTTAGCCAACTCCAGTCTTCCGGCACCTCACCTGTGACTATTGATGATACAAATATATCGGTAAGAGGCCCAGCAATCACTTCCCTAACTTGCCACAGAGTTCTCGGGTACACCTGATCAGGTTCTGGGGATTTATCACTTATGTCTTTCAAGACATCCAGCACTTCCTCCTCTGTAATATGGACATTTTTCAACATGTCACCATCTATTACCCTAATTCTGTATCTTCCATGTCCTTTTCCACAGTAAATACTGATGCAAAATACTCGTTTAGTATCCCCCCATCTCCTGCAGCTCCACACAAAGGGTTACCTTACTGATCTTTGAGGGGCCCTATTCTTTCCCTTTTGTCCTTAATGTATTTGTAAAAATCCTTTGGATTCTCCTTAACTTTATTTGCCAAAGCTATCTCATGTTCCCTTTTTTGTCCTCCTGATTTCCCTCTTAAGTATACTCCAACTGCCTTTTTAATCCTCCAAGGATTCATTCATCTATCCTGTCTTTACCTGACATATGCTTCCTTCTTTTTCTGAACTAAACCCTCAATTTCTTTAGTCATCCAGCATCCCTCTACCTACTAGCCTTTCCTTTCATCCTAACAGGAATATACTTTCTCTGGATTCTCGTTATCTCATTTCTGAAGGCTTCCCAGTTTCCAGACCTTTTTTTTGCCTACGAACATCTGCGCCCAATCAGCTTTTGAACGTTCTTGCCTAATACCGTCAAAATTGGCCTTCCTCCAATTTAGAACTTTAACTTTTAGATCTGGTCTATCCTTTTCCATCACTAGTTTAAAATGAATAGAATTATGGTCGCTGGCCCCAAAGTGCTCCCCCCTGACACCTCAGTCACCTGCCCTGTCTTATTTCCCAAGAGTAGGTCAAGTTTTGCACCTTCTCTAGTAGGTACATCCACATACTGAATCAGAAAATGTTCTTGTACACACTTAACAAATTCCTCTCCATCTAAACCCTTAGCACTCTGGCAGTCCCAGTCTGTTTGGAAAGTTAAAATCCCCTATGCTGTGAATATTTTTAATAAAGATATGTATCTTGAAATTCGTGAAATTATTTTGTGTAAAGTGTTCAGCAAAGAACACTTCAACCTGTATTTTTTTGTTTGTATGCACAAGCAGTTTGATATCTTGTAACATCTTGAACTCTTAATCTGAGTTTATCAGTACTCAATAATAAGTGTAGACTTTAACAATCTAAGATCAGGACTTCTGTGCTTGTTTGTGTAGAGTGGATGAAAAAATGATTTGCAATTGCAGTAGCCAGTAGTCAACATCTGTCTACTCTTTTTTTTCAGTCTCTTGATTGGAGCTGGCTTGAAGAAATGATATCTGACAGACTCTGAAATACATATTTTGGCATGGCAGTTGATTTCTTGAGCCCCGAACACCAGAACACTTTGAATCAGTGTTCATTTGCTGTTGTGCACACTATAAAGTAAAATCCTATTTCTGGACCCTGGAAACACAATCCTCTTGTGCTTCATGTCTCTTGAGACTTTAACTGCATTTAAAGAAAGTATCGCACCTGAACATGATTCTGCTTGTTGCATTTACCATTATCCATTTTTATGCTACAGTTAAGGTGACATTTTAGGTAAGATCCTGTTAGATATTTAATAAAAACAGAAATTCAGGAATATGTAAGTCTGTCCGCAGTTGGAAAGATCAAAAGGTGCTTTTACAATTTGAGCAGTCATTGAAATTGAAGGGCCTAGAACTTAACTACTACACTTTTATGAATCAGTTGCTATGGGACCTGTTGTGTCTCCCCAGGATTTATGGGATTGTTTTATTTTGCTTGTTTACTTACATCTATTTATTTAGAAGAGGTAAGAGTAAAAAATGTTGTCCAAATTTTTCTCTTTATTACGTATGGAAAAGGAAATAATTCCAGAATAATTGGTTGAACATTTTGATTATTTTAACAGATCCATATTGCATATTATCTACATGCAGACCTTTCTGGCATCCATGTAGCTATATCCAAATGAACTTCAGCTGCCTTTTATACGATTCAGAGAGTGCCCCCCGTACCTTGAGGTAGCTCAGGAGGCCATGACTTGAGTAGTTAAAGATTCTTGGAGCCTCTGAGAGTTGATGGCTCTCGGCTCTCAGTGACAGCAGAGTTTTGTGGTGTCCTCGATTCTTCGCATGTCTGAAGTTATGCATCCTGCATGATGGCATTCCCACCTGGTGACATAGACACTACAATCGACCCTGGAGTAAGAACCAACTGCAGATTTCAAAATTAATTTTCTCTTGACATCAAATTAAATTCTCCTGGCTGTTACTTAATTCAGTCAAAATACAGCCTTCAGGTTTTCCTGTTGTTTCAGTTTCAGTGTTTAAAAAGCAACTACAGGTCGTCTTGAATTTCACTGTTTAGAAGCTCCGTTAATTTTAAGGAACTGCATTTCACAACAAAATACTGCAATGTTTGAAACATGGCATATGGTTGCCTGAAAACAGCTATGTGTTTGTAGAAACCAATTTTAAAATCTGATGCATGTCTGTAATATTTCACTGACTGCCACTTAGAAAAGATTCTAAGCAACTATTATGTCCAATAATATATTGTCACAATCTCTGATTTTTCTAGATGAAGCATTATGATATGTAACTGAAATAACTCCATGAAGGCTGGTCACTAAGTCACCCTTTATTTACACATGCGTAGTATGTGACACTGATCCAGCTAGCTCCGAGAGTAAACAGAACCCCTGACACTCCTGTTTATATCTGTCAGCCAGAACTCCCTGACAGGTGGTGTTAACCTGGTCCAATCAGGGAACTCGTTTTCTGTAAGGTCCACCTGACTGACCTTATTCCAATCACTACAATAAATGAGTGAAAATATAGTTTCTACTCATAGATCTTAAGACTAAGTATGCCAATAAAAATGGCATTTGTTTATGGTTTTTAAAAATTGGATAACATGCCTACCTGGTAAATTTGAAACTTATTTTTTGATCCAAACTGGTTGTCTTAACCCAATTCTAATTTTAGCTTTTAATATTTTGAAGAGTGGGTACAATGTTTTTAAGTTGTCTTCAATGTATGGTGACAGAGAGCCACCAATTGAAAGTTTAACAAATATTTTGTTTGTTTCATGATTATAACCAAAAATGGTAGGGAAAAATATTACCAATTGCTTAGCTTGGTGGGCATTGTGGAAATGAGAACTGAAAAATAGAACTGAAAATAAGGAAACCTTAAAATTAAATATTTAGAGAATATGTAAATCTGCCTCACTGCATGAATTTTCTTTCTTTCTTTCTTTTCAGATTTAGAAAACTATTTGAATAATGCTTTCTTTACTGTTAAGTAACTCATGCAGTTTTCCAGTAATGTGACTGGAAAATTGGAGGCTCGTCTATCTGATTTGAGTGTTAAAATTCACTTTTTTTTTTGTCTGAGGAAAAAACTGTTCTCAATGGTTGATTTAATTCCCCGGAAAGTTTACATTGTTGAATTTATTTTGTCCACTCTGAAATTGCTAAAATAGAGAATACAGATATTACTGGATCATTGTTTTTACATTTCTGATTTTTAAAAATCTCTTTGAATGAATAGATCTAAGTTCCTCCTAATATCTTGGAATTTGATTAACTGTTTCTTGCAGTATAATTGCTTCTGGGCAAAACTTAGATCCTACTTAAGGTTAATTTATGCAAATTGATCTAAGGATTAAAAGAAAAATGCATAGACTTATATAAAGGATGGAACTCTTTTGAAATACTATTTTCCATAGCTGCTTTCCTTGACTTTGTGGACCAAGCATAATTTTTTTGACTAAAGGTGTAAAGAATAGCTTCAGCAGTTCTCTGATGTTATTTCAAAACTGGTTGATGACCAAATTTGGCTGCAAAGGGATTGCTGACCCTTTTTGGCCCTTGAAAATGAATCTGGCTTTCACAGTCTAACTGAAATTAGCAGCTTGATTTTTGAAATTTTGGAACTTGCACCTATGTATTTGATTCACAGCACTGACCCTTCAACATACATCATAAACCTGAGCTGGCTCTAACTAACCCTGAACCCTTTAATCAATTTTAAGTGACCTGTTTAGTCAACGATTATGTTAAAACTTCTAAAATACTTTTATGACCAACTGTGAAATGGCTTCTTGCACTGTAACAGTTCACGTATTTTTGTTCTTAATTGACAAATAAAAATTGAGATTATAACTGACACAGCAAGAGATGGAAATATCTCTGGTTGTGATTTTGGAGAAGTAGTAATTTGCTTTGTAGGAATTACTGATCATTGAAAATTTCTCTCTTTTTCAAGTCAAATAAGTGGAGAACATCTGCATGCCCAAAATATTTTATGTTCTCTTGCAAAATAACGGTGCCTACCTTGAGTCAATTATAATTGCCCAGCATGGCATAATTATCTGTCCCTTTTGATTTTTGATGTTAGTTTGGTATAAATGGGAAATTACTGCTTATGTCATCTTTTGCATATTTCCACCATAGTGCTGGTTGAGACTGAAACAGTTATGAAATTCAAGTTTTGACTTTATACAAAAATGTTCATTACAACCCCTCACAAATTGATTTGCTTTTCTGATTTCTTAGTACCTGTGACTATAATGGTTCATTTCATTTTGTAAAGCAGTCACATTCATGTGTACATGTCTACAATGATTGAGTGGAAAAAAAACTTCTTACTGAGGCATAGACCACCCTAAACATCCTATATGAACCAAGATTGCACAGAGATACTACAATAAATACTGGGATGAATTGGAAATACATTTTTACACTTACCTAGATTTTATGTAGTAAACATACAAAATCAGTAGAGGGTTCATGAGAAAACAACAAGTCTTTCGTATAACCAACAGTTCTGCTGTCAGTCATGTATTGTACATTTTCCAGTTATAATCCTATGACAGCATTGGTTGCACTTTTAAAATGTAATATTATTTGAATTTTGTTTGTTATATAAATTTCTATCACAGAATATTGTCAGCAATATGTTAGAAAATGGGTTTATATCCACCACCTTTTTATTGATGATGAAAGTGTTGATTTGTGTACTTTATATATATATTTTTTGCTATATATTAGGTCACACAGAGGCATGTTTTTCTTATTCTGTCGGCTATTGTGTGATTGCATTCATTTTTCATTCATGCTAAAGCATCTATTTTAAATTAAATTAATCATAAAATTCTATTCTGTTTTTGATGTAATCACATTCAAATTTCTGCAGTAATTGAATATAAGGAATAGACATGAATATCTACAGATAAAATGCAGAAAAAAATAAAACTCAACTTAAATTTAAGTTCCTGTACATAATTGTTCATGGTAAATGTTATTTTTTTAGCTTTGGTTTCAAACTTTAATTTGTATTTATACAGCTCTGAAGTAGCAAAAATGCATTTTTTGTCAGTTTTGTTTTGACAGTTTAGGCTTATTGTATTCTGTAAAATGATCTTCATGTTTTGAACTGTGAAATGCAAATGGTTCTCAGATCCACTACTATGGAGTTATTTTGTTGCAAGCAAACTGACATTAAAGAATAAATCAACAGACTTAAATATTTGTTTTCATTTGGATTAGTTTTGTTCCCCCTCTTCTTGGAGAACAATTTACTGTATTTATGTAAAATCATTACCATTGTAAAACAATTTAAGATGCTTCTCAGGACCATTATGGAACCAAATTTAACACAAAGCCAAATAGAGATATTGGAGCAGGCCATAGAAGTAGATTTTAATGAGCAGCTTGAAGGGGAAAAGATGGATGAAGACATTTGGAGAAGGAATTGCTGAGATTTCGGCTATTGACAAGTGAAAGTATGGATGCAATGATAAACTGATAAATAGGGGATGCTCAGGAAGCTAGAATTTGGAAGAGCACAGGGATGTCTGGTTCTTGGACTTGCAGCAATTTCAGAAATGAGGAATGGTGATGTTTTTGAGTCATCAGAAAACCTGACTGATTTTCAAGTCATTGGCTTTTAGTTAAGCAACGCAATCTAGTTTAGCAAGCACAGAGACCTAGTTAAGACTCTGACAGCTGAGTTTTCGATTTCCTTTCGTTGATGGATTGTAGAATATAAGAGGCCAGGCAGGAATATGTTGAACAATCATGTCCACATGTCAGATGCATGGATGGGAATTTCAGCAACAGATCTTCTATTCAGATAATTTATAATAATCACTGGATAAAAGCAAATTACTGTGGATGCTGGACTCTGAAACCAACAGAGGAAATGCTGGAAAATCTCAACAGGTCTGGCAGCATCTGTAAGGAGAGAAAAGAGTTGACATTTCGAGTCTAACTGACCCTTTGTCAAAGCTGGGAGCTCTTTTCTCTCCTTACAGATGCTGCCAGACTTGCTGAGATTTTCCAGCGTTTTCTCTGTTGTTTCAATTTACAATAATCACTTGTTTATCTGGGAAATAATTGTTTTAGTTGCCTAATTTTAAGATGTAGGTGAAAAAAACAAATATTTGAAACTTGAAAGGGTTCAGAAAAGATTTCCAAGAATGTTGCCAGGATTGGAGGGTTTGAGCTATAGGGAAGAGGATGAAGAGGCTGGGGTATTTTCCCTGGAACGTCAGAGGCTGAGGGGTGACATTTTGGAGTTTAATGAAATCATGAGGGGAGTGGATAGGGTAAATAGGCGAGGTCTTTTCTCTGGGGTGAGGAATTCCAGAACTAAAGTGTATAGGTTGAGGGTGAGAAGATATAGATTTCGAAGAGACCGAGGGGGGTGACTTTTCCATGCAGAGGGTGGTGCATGTATGGAATGAGCTGCCAGAGGAAGTGGTGGTGGCTGGTACAATTACAGCATTTAAAAGGCTTTCCAGATGGGTATATGAATAGGAAAGGTTTAGAGAAATTTGGGCCAAATGCTGGCAAATGGGACTACATTAATTTTGGATATCCAGTCGGAATGGATGATTTGAACTGAAGGGTCTGTTTCCATGCTGTACAGCTCTATGACTAAAGACTAGGTCTTTCTATACCAAGCTGCAACCCTCATTGTGATAATTTCCATTTTGTTTTCTGTAATAAAAGTCCTGAAGAGACACTTTCCTGTTGCATTTTTTTTTTCAAATTTGTTCTTGAACTGGTGATGTATATCTGACATGGTTCCCTTACAGTTATGTTTTAATGGGCAACCTCAAAAGGATGTTAAAAATCATTAGTTACAGAATCAGTCATAGACTGGTCTGGACAGGAAGAATTTTTTTTCCCTCAAGTGTATTAATAGACCATTTGGATATCTTTCATGACATTAAATTCATTACTTTTAACTGCATAAAATCCTTTTCTCTATGAATATGCCCCTTTCAATTAAATCTAAACACAAAATCCTGAATGCTGGATGTGATGTAAACTAGAAATTGCTTTTAAGTATTTAGATCAGATGGCATCAATGGAAAGAGAAGTAGTTGATGTTTCATTAAACAATAAAAAGTGCTGGAGAAACTCAGCAGGTTAGACAGCACCTGTAGAGAGAAAAATAATTGCTGTTCTGAGTGCAGTGATCCTGTCAAAACTGTGCTGACAAACCTGCTGAGTTTTTCCTGGAATTTGTTTTAGATTTCCAGCATCTGCAGTTCTTCATTTTTTCAAACGTTTCATGTCAAGGGACATTTTGTTTTGTCCTGTCTTTTGTTCCTTATGGGAGTTTGCCATTGCTGCAACATCTTCTGATGCCACTCTCAACACTTAATTGCCTTCTCCAAGCAATCTCCTCCATTGTTATTGATTTAGAGTCATGGAGATGTACAGCACAGAAACAGACCCTTCGTTCCACTCATATATGTCGACCAGATATCCGAACTTAATCTCATCCCATTTGCCAGCACTTGGCCCGTATCCCTCTCAACCCTTCCTATTCATATACCCACTCTGATGCCTTTTAAATGTTGTAATTGTACCAGCATCCACCACTACTTCGGGCAGCTCGTTCCATACATGCACCTCCCTCTACAGGAAAAAGTTGGGAGTTCCATACAGCAAGGGATAAATAGGACACATTAACAGTGATATCCAAGGGGTTGAACGGAATAAGGACCTGAAGGATAAGGAGAGTCATTTTTGTTTAAGGCAAAGCCCTCCACATACACTCTCCTGGAGATCAGATTAAAACTTCCCACGTTACTGTTAAACTTGTTGGTGCAATTAGATGAAATAGCTGCTGCTAGCAGAGTGGGTGCAGTAAGTTACTTTTTCCCTTTGTGGCTGAAGTACAATTTTTTGCATGCAAATATTAAGGACCTGACCAGACCACCTCAAAATACTTTAAGAAGGTAGCCTTGACTCTACCTTTTAAAATAAAAAAAAGTTAGATGTGAAGTGCATGTTCCAGATTTGATGTGACTGGTCACACTACACAGCATTAAGCAAAACGCAATTTATTGAAATATGATAGTTAAAAAACAAGAAAGAGGAATTTAGAATAACAACTATTGGGAAATTTAACAAAATAATACATACAGTACTTATTACTAATTAACTATTCCAATATAGTAACATTCCGTATATACACCCATTACCAAAAAGGCAAATTCAGACACTCACTTACATGCAATTCTCCAAACCATGATGAAGCAAAAATAAAAAGTTGTGTGTGTAGCAGCCAAGAGACCTTGACTGAAGTTTCCAAATGTTTTGATACTCCAAACAATTTAGTTACTGAAAAAACTGAAACCTGGAAATCTGAATCTGAGAGCTGGCCACACCTATTCAGACTGCTTCCATTTTCCAACTTTAAAACAAAGCAAAAGGCCTTCTCAGTTGTTCACTTCAGTTGTCATCAGAAGTTTGGTACCTCTACCTTACAACCTCTCTTCAAAAAAAAACCCCAGGCCTTTTTAAAGTGACAGCACCACAAAAAGTTTTGCCAAGGAGAATTCTATCCTGTGATTATATAATACCACTCAGATTATTTGTTTTCAAGTTCCAATTAGCAAAATCCAAATTTTAAAAATATTTGTATTTTGAACAAAATCTTCAAATCCTTTGTAGTTTTCTGATCCAAGATCAGAATTCATCATCATTTCAAATATTCTAATTTACATCAGCAGAAATAAAACATTCTAATTATGCAAACTTGTGTGTTTGGATCTTTAAAAAATCCACATTTCTCACAATACTCTGGAACCACAATTTGGCTAGTAATCATGATTCCAGGACTTATTATATGAAACATTGATTTCATCCCTTCCCACAAGTTATATTCCTCCTTGTCTTTTGGGATGGGCACAGAGGGAGTTTCAGTTTGAACCTGGCTCTGTCCAATGGACCCAAAAATGTTTGATGCCAGTATTGGGTAGAAAAGGGTTTATCTCTCTTCAGTAATATCTCACGTTTGGAGCACCAAAACTTACCAGCAAAGAAACAGCTGTGGGGCGTACGCTGTCCCTCATAACCTCAGCAACCATCAAAGCAGCTCACGGTCAAATATTGCCAGGTAGGAAACGTCAGCGAATCGGTGCACAGCAAGATCCCACTCAAACTGTGGTAACGACCAGAGAAGCTGGGTTTTGTTTCGCTGCTACCAATCCTGTTATTTCCCGAAGAAGCTGCTCTTCCCATGAACACAGGTGCACTTCGGAAAGATCACTTCAAAAAGGGGATTATTTGGTTTCTGACAGTAAACTGTGGATTGTTGAGATTTTAAGAAGTCACAGAATTGTTGGGTGTCTTCAATGAGAAACCAGTACGTCAGAAGATTTAATCTGATGGCGGGGTGGAAAGAGCGGTTGTTAATATTTGTCGGCAGAGCCGTAAAAGGCGATGGAGGGACTTTCCCTTTAAAGGAGGGTGGTGCTGTGACCCGGAAGTGAATGTCTGAAGGCGGTTGGGGAGGCGGGACAGAGAACGATCAGGATCAGGAGGTGAGCCGCTTCTGGGGGGGTAGCTCCGGACACGGCGGTGAGTGTGGGGGCGCGGGATCTCCACTGTACCCCGCACCACGGCCCAGAAACCACTTAACTCTCTAAAATACCCCACCCCCCCCCGCCCTGTCCCCTCACACTCACCCCCCCCCCATCCCCTCGCCCCTCGTCCCGTCACCCCCCGTCTCCTCATCCCCGGCCCCTCCCCCCCCCCGTGCCCTCACTCCCCCCCCCCCCCCCCCGTGCCCTCACTCCCCCCCGTGCCCTCCCCCCCCCCCGCCCTCACTCACTCCCCACCCCCCCCGGGGCCCTCACTTCCCCCCCCCCCCGTGCCCTCACTCCCCCCCCGTGCCCTCCCTTCCCCCCGTGCCCTCCCCCCCCCCCCCCCGTGCCCTCACTCCCCCCCCCCCGTCCCTCACTCCCCCCCCCCGTGCACTCACTTCCCCCCCCCCCCCCCCGGGGCCCTCACTTCCCCCCCCCCCGTGCCCTCCCCCCCCCCCCCGTGCCCTCACTCCCCCCCCCCCTCCCCCCGTGCCCTCACTCTCCTCCCCCCCCCCCCCCCCCCGTGGCCCTCACTCCCGCCCTCACTCCCCCCCCCCCCCCCCGGGGCCCTCACTCCCCCCCCCCCCCCCCCCGGGCCCTCACTCCCCCCCCCCCCCCCCCCGTGCCCTCACTCCTCCCCCCCTCGTGCTCTCACTCCCCCCCCCCCGCCCTCACTCACTCCCCACCCCCGTGCCCTCACTCCCCCCCCCCGGGCCCTCACTTCCCCCCCCCCCGGGGCCCTCACTTCCCCCCCCCCCCGTGCCCGCCCCCCCCCCCCCCCGTGCCCTCCACTCCCCCCCCCCCCTCGTGCCCTCACTCCCCCCCCCCCTCATGCCCTCACTCCCCCCCCCCGTGCCCTCACTCCCCCCCACGTGCCCTCGCCTCCCCTGTCCGCCCCCCCATCCTCCCCCGCTCCCCCTCGTGTCCCCCTCACACACCCCTTCCCCCTCGCGCCCCCACGTCCTCTCACCCAGCCCATTCCCCTCCCGTCCCCGTCCCCTCACCCACCCCATTCCCAGTACCCCCCGTCCCCTCAGCCACCCCATTCCCCCCCCCCCAGTCCCCTCACCCACCCCATTCCCCCCCGTCCCCTCACCCACCCCGTCCCCTCACCCACCCCGTCCCCTCACCCACCCACCCCATTCCCCCCCCCGATCCCTCACCCACCCCATTCCCCTCGCCCCCCCATTCCCCTCGCCCCCCCATTCCCCTCGCCCCCCCCATTCCCCCTCGCCCCCCCCCCCCCCCCCCCCCCCCCCCCCCCCCCCCCCCCCCCCCCCCCCCCCCCCCCCTCTCCCCCCCCCCCCCCCCCCCCCCCCCCCCCCCCCCCCCCCCCCCCCCCCCTCCCCCCCCCGCCCCCCCCCCCCCCCCCCCCCCCCCCCCCCCCCCCCCCCCCCCCCCCCCCCCCCCCCCCCCCATTCCCCCCATTCCCCTCGCTCCCCCATTCCCCTTGCCCCGCCCTCCCGTCCCCTTGCCCCGCCCCCCCGTCCCCTCGCCGCCCCCCCCCCCGTCCCCTCGCCCCCCGTCCCCTCGCCCCGCCCCCCCGTCCCCTCGCCCGCCCCCCCGTCCCCTCGCCCGCCCCCCCGTCCCCTCGCCCGCCCCCCCGTCCCCTCGCCCCCCCCGTCCCCTCGCCCCCCCCACCCCCTCGCCCGCCCCCCGTCCCCTCGCGCCCCCCGTCCCCTCGCCCCCCCCCGTCCCCTCGCCCCCCCCGTCCCCTCGCCCCCCCCCGTCCCCTCGCCCCCCCCCGTCCCCTCGCCCCCCCCCGTCCCCTCGCCCCCCCCCGTCCCCTCGCCCCCCCCCGTCCCCTCGCCCCCCCCCGTCCCCTCGCCCCCCCCCCGTCCCCTCGCCCCCCCCCCGTCCCCTCGCCCCCCCCCCGTCCCCTCGCCCCCCCCCCGTCCCCTCGCCCCCCCCCCCGTCCCCTCGCCCCCCCCCCGTCCCCTCGCCCCCCCCCGTCCCCTCGCCCCCCCCCCGTCCCCTCGCCCCCCCCCCCGTCCCCTCGCCCCCCCCCGTCCCTCGCCCCCCCCCCGTCCCCTCGCCCCCCCCCCCGTCCCCTCGCCCCCCCCCGTCCCCTCGCCCCCCCCCGTCCCCTCGCCCCCCCCCGTCCCCTCGCCCCCCCCCGTCCCCTCGCCCCCCCCCGTCCCCTCGCCGTCCCCTCGCCGCCCCCCGTCCCCTCGCCGCCCCTCCGTCCCCTCGCCCCCTCCGTCCCCTCGCCCCTCCGTCCCCTCGCCCCTCCGTCCCCTCGCCCCTCCGTCCCCTCGCCCCTCCGTCCCCTCGCCCCTCCGTCCCCTCGCCCCTCCGTCCCCTCGCCCCTCCGTCCCCTCGCCCCTCCGTCCCCTCGCCCCTCCGTCCCCTCGCCCCTCCGTCCCCTCGCCCCTCCGTCCCCTCGCCCCTCCGTCCCCTCGCCCCTCACCCCCCTGTGCCCTTAATCCCCCCCGTGCCCTCACTCCCAACCCCCCGTGCCCTCGTCCCCCTGTCCTCCCCCCCCCTCCGCTCTCGACCCCCCGTCCCCTCACCCTCCCCAGCCCCCCCCCCCCCGTCCCCACACCCTCCCCCCGTCCCCACACCCTCCCCCCGTCCCCACACCCTCCCCAGCTCCCCCCCTCCCCTCCCCAGCTCCCCCCCTCCCCTCCCCCCCGTCCCCTCGCCCCCCCGTCCCCTCGCCCCCCCGTCCCCTCGCCCCCCCGTCCCCTAAATACCCCCCCGTGCCCTCACTCCCACCCCCCTGTGCCCTCGCCCCGCCCGTCCTCCCCCCCGCCCGTCCTCCCCCCCGCCCGTCCTCCCCCCGCCCGTCCTCCCCCCCGCCCGTCCTCCCCCCGCCCGTCCTCCCCCCCGCCCGTCCTCCCCCCCGCCCGTCCTCCCCCCCGCCCGTCCTCCCCCCCGCCCGTCCTCCCCCCCCGCCCGTCCTCCCCCCCGCCCGTCCTCCCCCCCGCCCGTCCTCCCCCCCGCCCGTCCTCCCCCCCGCCCGTCCTCCCCCCCTCCCCTCGTGCCCCCCTCGCACACCCCTTCCCCCTCGTGTTTTCCCCCCTCCGTCCCCTCGCCCGTCCCCACTCCCCAGCGCCGCCCCCTCGCCCGACCCCCGTCCACTCACCCACCCCCTCGCCCACCGTCCCCTCGCACGTCCCCTCGCCTCACCCCCGTCCCCTCGCGCCCCCCCGCCCGCTAGCGCCCCCTCTCCGCTCGCGACCCCCGTCCCCTCACCCTCCCCAGCCCCCCCCGTCCCACACCCTCCCCAGCCCCCCCCGTCGCCTCACTCTCCCCAGCGCCCCCCCCGTCCCCTCACCCTCCCCAGACCCCCCCCCGTCCCCTCACCCTCCCCAGACCCCCCCCCCGTCCCCTCACCCTCCCCAGACCCCCCCCCCCGTCCCCTCACCCTCCCCAGACCCCCCCCCCGTCCCCTCACCCTCCCCAGACCCCCCCCCCGTCCCTCACCCTCCCCAGACCCCCCCCCCGTCCCCTCACCCTCCCCAGACCCCCCCCCCGTCCCCTCACCCTCCCCAGACCCCCCCCCCCGTCCCCTCACCCTCCCCAGACCCCCCCCCCCCGTCCCCTCACCCTCCCCAGACCCCCCCCCCCCGTCCCCTCACCCTCCCCAGCCCCCCCCCCGTCCCCTCACCCTCCCCAGCCCCCCCCCCCCGTCCCCTCACCCTCCCCAGCCCCCCCCCCGTCCCCTCACCCTCCCCAGCCCCCCCCCCGTCCCCTCACCCTCCCCAGCCCCCCCCCCGTCCCCTCACCCTCTCCAGGCCCCCGTCCCCGTCCCCTCACCCTCTCCAGCCCCCCCCCCCCCCGTCCCCTCACCCTCCCCAGCCCCCCCCCCGTCCCCTCACCCTCCCCAGCCCCCCCCCGTCCCCTCACCCTCTCCAGCCCCCCCCGTCCCCTCACCCTCCCCAGCCCCTCCCCACTGCCCCCCCTCCCCCCCCACCTCCCCAGTCCCCCCCCCTCCCCCCCCCCACCTCCCCAGTCCCCCCCCTCCCCCCCTCCCCCCCCTCCCCCCCTCCCCCCCCTCCCCCCCCCTCCCCCCCCTCCCCCCCTCCCCCCCCTCCCCCCCCTCCCCCCCTTCCCCCCCTCCCCCCCCCTCCCCTCCACTCCCCTCCCCTCCCACCCCCCCTTCTCCCCCCCTCCCCCTTCCCCCCCCTCCCCCTTCCCCCCCCTCCACCTTCCCCCCCCCTTCCCCCCCCCTCCCCCCCTCCCTCCCCCCCCCCCCCCCCTCCCCCCCTCCCCCCCTCCCCCCCCCCTCCCCCCCTCCCCCCCCCCCTCCCCCCCTCCCCCCCTCCCCCCCTCCCCCCCTCCCCCCCCCCTCCCCCCCCCCTCCCCCCCTCCCCCCCTCCCCCCCTCCCCCCCTCCCCCCCTCCCCCCCCCCTCCCCCTCCTCCCCCCCTCCCCCCCCCCTCCCCCTCCTCCCCCCCTCCCCCCTCCTCCCCCTCCTCCCCCTCCTCCCCCCCTCCCCCTCCTCCCCCTCCTCCCCCTCCTCCCCCTCCTCCCCCTCCTCCCCCTCCCCCTCCTCCCCCTCCTCCCCCTCCCCCCTCCTCCGCTCCTCCCCTTCCCCCTCCTCCCCTTCCCCCTCCTCCCCTTCCCCCTCCTCCCCTTCCCCCTCCTCCCCTTCCCCCTCCTCCCCTTCCCCCTCCTCCCCTTCCCCTCCTCCCCTTCCCCCTCCTCCCCTTCCCCCTCCTCCCCTTCCCCCTCCTCCCCTTCCCCCTCCTCCCCTTCCCCCTCCTCCCCTTCCCCCTCCTCCCCTTCCCCCTCCTCCCTTCCCCCTCCTCCCCTTCCCCCTCCTCCCCTTCCCCTCCCCCCCCTCCTCCCCCTCCCCCTCCCCCCTCCCCCTCCCCCTCCTCCCCCTCCCCTCCCCCTCCTCCCCCTCCCCCTCCCCTCCTCCCCCTCCCCCTCCCCCTCCCCCTCCCCCTCCTCCCCCTCCCCCTCCTCCCCCTCCCCCTCCTCCCCCTCCCCCTCCTCCCCCTCCCCCTCCTCCCCCTCCCCCTCCCCCTCCTCCCCCTCCCCCTCCTCCCCCTCCCCCCTCCCTTCCCCCCTCCCTTCCCCCCTCCCTTCCCCCCCCCTTCCCCCTTCCCCCCCTTCCCCCTTCCCCCCCCCTTCCCCCCCCTTCCCCCCCACCCTTCCCCCCCCTCCCTCCTCCTCCCCCCCCTCCCCCCCCTCCCCTCCTCCCCCCCCTCCCCTCCCCCCCCTCCCCCCCCCCCCTCCCCCCCTCCCCCCTCCCCCCCCTCCCCCCCTCCCCCCCCCTTTCCCCCCTCCCCCCCTCCCCCCCTCCCCCCCTCCCCCCCCCTTTCCCCCCTTTCCCCCCTTTCCCCTCTTCCCCCCCCACCCTTCCCCCCCCTCCCTCCCCTCCCTCCCCCTCCCCCCTCCTCCCCCTCCCCCCCTCCTCCCCTCCTCCCCTCCTCCCCTCCTCCCCTCCTCCCCTCCTCCCCCTCCCCCTCCTCCCCCTCCTCCCCCTCCCCCTCCTCCCCCTCCTCCCCCTCCTCCCCTTCCCCCCCCTCCCCCTCCCCCTCCCCCTCCCCCTCCCCCTCCCCTCCACCCCCTCCCCCTCCCCCTCCCCCTCCACCCCCTCCCCCTCCCCCCTCCTCCCCCCCCTCCCCCTCCTCCCCCCCTCCCCCTCCCCCTCCTCCCCCCCTCCCCCTCCCCCTCCTCCCCCTCCCCCTCCTCCCCCTCCCCCTCCTCCCCCTCCTCCCCCTCCTCCCCCTCCCCCTCCCCCTCCTCCTCCCCCTCCCCCTCCCCCTCCTCCCCCTCCTCCCCCTCCCCCTCCTCCCCCTCCTCCCCCTCCTCCGCCTCCTCCCCCTCCTCCCCCTCCTCCCCCCCTCCTCCCCCCTCCTCCCCCCCTCCTCCCCCCCCTCCTCCCCCCCCTCCTCCCCCCCCTCCTCCCCCCCTCCTCGCCCCCCTCCTCGCCCCCCTCCTCGCCCCCCCTCCTCGCCCCCCTCCTCGCCCCCCTCCTCGCCCCCCTCCTCGCCCCCCTCCTCGCCCCCCTCCTCCCCCCCCCTCCTCCCCCCCCTCCTCCTCCCCCCCCTCCTCCCCCCCCTCCTCCCCCCCCTCCTCCCCCCCCTCCTCCCCCCCCTCCTTCCCCCCCTCCTCCCCCCCCTCCTCCCCCCCCTCCTCCCCCCCCTCCTCCCCCCCCCCTCCTCCCCCCCCTCCTCCCCCTCCTCCTCCTCCTCCTCCTCCTCATCCTCCTCCCCATCCTACTCCTCCTCCCCCCCCCCGTCCCCCACCCCCTCTTCTCCCCCCTTCCCCCACCCCCTCTTCTCCCCCCTTCCCTGCCCCGCCCCCTCTCCTCCCCCCTTACCCGCTCTCCCCCACCCCTGCATCCGCCCCCTTGCCCCCTTCCCCGCGCTTTCCCTCCCCCCCACCCCCACCCTCGGTTCCCCTACATTCATCTCCACTCTAACTGTCTTACCCTGAATCTCCACTCTTACCCACTCTCTCCTCCGACCCCTCACCTTCCCTCACCTTGCCCTTTACTGACCCCTGTTCTCCTGTGTTTCATTGTCTTGTGTTAAAAGAAGTGTATTTTAAAACTGCCCACTACAAAGGAGTAGAGGGTGGAAACAGAAACTTTGCATCGCAGGCAGAAATCCCTTTTAAACTGCTGTCCCTGAATGGACGTTTTTCTGTCTGCGTGTGAGGCGATGTTTAAATGATTCCTGTTTAAATTGTTGTTTTTAAAATTTTCATAATTGGGCTAATTTTCTGCCATCTATCTTCACTGGAACTTGCTTTCTCAACTTTTTCTTTGCTCCATCCCTGCCAAGCTCCAGAGCTCTGACCCATATCATACACAATGTGCATTTGTTTCTGTTTTCTCGTTTATGCTGATCTCTTCCTTCGCCATTTTCTTTTCCTTTTAAATTCTTTTCAGGCATTGCTCGACCAGATTGATGCAGTTTTATCCAGTATGGTGTTTAACTACCCCCTCTTCTAACTTGTACATTATGTAATCTTTGTTCCAAGCTTTCACTATCTAACCTCTTTGGCTTTACTGAATCCTCTCTGCTTTATAATGTCCGTATCAATGTTTTAGTCAGATCCCACCACCCAATTGTTGTCAAATGCCAGACTTGTAAATGCAAGTTAAAACTGTTTTTGGCTTTTCTTGGGAAAGCTTGGTGGGTGTGTTGGTGTTTTACTAATTGCAAGGATGTAAGCAGAAAGTAAATATTTGCCACATGAACAATTTCAACAGACTTAATTTTAAATAAAATTATATATTTGTTTGTTCTGGGATTCCAAAAGATGTTTCAGAAAGATACATATTTGGAGGGAAGTTAATCAGTTTCGTCTTTTCCATATGTTAATTGCTCCATGGACTAATTCTGAGATTTTTTTTCCAAAATAGCCTTTTTCTTGTTTAATATTATGGCCCATTGTTCAATTCTTACAATTTAGTTAGTTTCCTTTTCCACATTTTACAATATTGCATACCTCATATAAAATTCCCCATACCCATCTATTTTCATAGTCATATGGCATGGAAACAGGTCCTTCAGCCTAACTCGTCCATGCCAATTGGGTTTCCTGAACTGAGCTAGTCCCCTTTGCCTGCATTTGTCCCATGTCCCTCTGAACCTGTCTGATCAGTGCACTTTTACAACATTTAAAAGATATTTGGACATGTACTGCTTCCACTACCTCATCTTAAACCTGTGCCCTGCAGCTTTGGACTCCGTACTTTGAGGAAAAGACCTTTGCTATTCACTTTGATGATCACAAAATCCCTACAGTGTGGAAACAGGCCATTTGGCCCAATAAGTCCACACTGTCCCTCCAAAGAATCATTCCGCTCCCCTCTTACCCTTCATTTACCCCTGACTAATGCACCCAATCTACACAACCCTGAACACTATGGACAATTTAACATGACCTGCACATCTTTGGGTTGTGGGAGAAACCGGAGGAAAGCCAAGCAGACACTGGGAGAATGTGCAAACACCACACACAGCTGGTATCTAACCTTGGTCCCTGGCACTATGACGTGCCATTATGCTCCCTGAGCCAACTATGAACTTCATGATTTCATAAACCTCTAATAGACTTCATCTAGCATGATATCAGGTTCTTCAATCCAATTGACAAGCTAGGAATTTAACTCCCTGACAATCTGTTACATTTCTTCATAGCTGAGAGCTCTTAAAATGTACTTTTTTTTCAGGATGTAAATGTTTCAGTGGTGAGAACTGGATAAAGTTCTTGACCTGTTTCCTGACCAGAGCATTGTAAAGTGTGATCAAACCTCATGTTCATTCTAGTTTTGGTTGAATAATTCAGTGAATATGCAAGATCTCACAATGCTCCTTCTCCTAGCCAATGCTTCACTTTGTTTTCAATGTTTGTTATCTGGGCATCTTCACAATGATTTTTGTAGGCCATTGCAGTATGCTAATTGGCTGCTATGTATCATGTGTGATAATGGATTACACTTACAAAGTATTTAATTAGTGTAAAGTGCTTTATAATGGCAAGCCCTTTTTTCTTTTATGTTTCACAGTATTAATGCACTACCATCTTGTGCATGGTGTGCAAACAGTCTTTTTCGACTTCATCTTTGCTATTTCAGCCATTCATAGTGCATCATCTTTCACGTGTTAGTCTTCCTGTATAAAATTTAATCTCTCTCTGTCTGTCCACTGAGTTATTTTGGTTAGCTGGTTCTGTAATTTGAGCTGCTATTTTCTGGTTCACTAACCCTCTCGGCTAGGTGTCAGCTGCAAATTTGATTAATTTACATTCACTCTCTGCTTTCAAGGTACTCTATGTTCAAAACTGTAGTTGACTGCACCAAAGGCATTCTGAGAATGGTGTTGAGTTTAGAGCCATTATCATGGGCAATCACTCATTCATGAGTATGATTATCCACAAAGTAAATTCCATGCCATTGATCATGGGTCTTTGGAAAGAATTGGACCTTGGCCTTGAGATCCTCTAGGTAGACTCTTTGTGTGGTACATCTTTTAATATGGGAATGCTGTTGCACATCTGCAGACATGTGGTCCTTGACAGAAGGTGCATCCAGTTCCTGTGGCAAGGAAACTTCAAATAGAGATCTCCTTACAGTTGAAGTCTCCATCCACCATCATAGCCATTGACATCACGTGAATATCTTCCACTTGATTTGCCATTGAGTGATGGGTGATCATTTCAGGAGTTGAGATCACCTGGCACCATTACTCTCCGAATCAGTGGAACATCAGTCTTCCCCATCGCAGCAAGGTGGTAATCCACAGAATGGTGCCATTCATTTAGCTGTGAATTAGGGTCAATTTTAAATTCTATTTTTGGTGTGTGTGGCAGTGATGTCATGATGGGGAAGCCAGATTTAATGTTATGATTCCCAACATTTTGTTTCACGGACCTTATCAATATCCAAGCTGAACCAATTGCAGTTTATTAAACCTTGATATAATGCAACTGGATAGAGATTAAATTTCTTTCCAAGAGTTTTACCACCTGCCATGGTGCTTCCCTGTTATTAATGACAGTTTGATAAACACTTCAACACCTGGAAACAAATGCCATTTACACCTGGAGGGCATATCACAGATAAACATGTTTTTACTTTGCGTTATGTCAACTGTTGGCCTTTGGCTGTTCTGCATTTCTGCATTCATCCTTGATTAAAATCTTTCCTTCATCTGGAACTCTTTTAGTGTGCTATAAGAGAGGAGGAACAAAGGGTAGTTTGACGACTTAGTGCCCTGGAAATCAAGCCCCACTATTCATGGAGTCGTCACAAATGAGAGAGTTTAATGAAAGTGCCAAAAATCCCAATTTGCCTCTTGGCTGCTCAATGAACCACACGAGGCTTTCATCAGTAATTAAAACATAACACAATTTGTTATAAGTATTTATTTGTCACCAGTCCAAATCTCAAATCTAAATAGATTAGTTTTGTAATTCTTGAATTTCTTTGATGCTGCAATACCATCTGCACAAGATCAATCAATCTGTAGTTCACTAGCTGCTTGGTCAGTCATGTTTTCTTATTTCTTTCAGCATCTCCAAATGTAGTTTTACTCTTTGACAGAATATTGGAATGAGTGACTTTTTTTTGGAAAGGTGGGGACAAAACGATTCATGCACCTTCTGCAGGTTTCTTTACCTCTGTTTCATTTCCTGCATTCTGTTAAGCTGCAAACTCACCACTCAGAAGCTTGTTACTATGTTGAGCTTACTGAACAAATTGAGTCCAAATAATTTGACACAGTGTCCTAAGAAGTAATGTTGTTTCATTCAGTAGATGGCTTCACTGGTTTTTCCAAGTTGCAAACAATCTTTTGTACATCTCCTCCTTATAACAGTTTCCATTTTAGTCCATAGACCAAAAATAAAATTGGCTCTTGCGAACCTCCATGATTTCAAAAACATGTCTTTTATTGCAAGGTACGCATAGACAATAAAACATGAAGCTTGGATCTACTCATTGTCATTCATCTCATACGTTGTGATCCTTTTTCATTCTTAACTTAGTTGTATTCTTTTCACATTCTAGACAATGCATTTGTTACTTTTCCAGCATTGTGCATAGTTTTTGGATTGAATGGTTGAATTAATGAGCTCCATCTGAACTTTCAACAAAGTTTTCAACAAAGTATTATTAGAAACATGCATTTTTGTTAGCTGCATGCCCTGCTACTCAAAATAAAACCAGCATTAATTTAGAAGAAAACTTAATATCTTTATCTTCATTTGTGGCAGAAAAATCAATTGTTTGGTTTTGTCACAATGCTGGTCTTTTTACAAGATTTTTTCCAGGGGGGTGGGTTGTTAGGTTCTTCTCCTGAGGTTTCACACATAAGATGCAATTCGCACGCACCAGCTTCTGCAAGCAGTTAGTTAGTTTGTTTATCAAAAGCTGTACAAGCTAGGTGACCCCCTTTGACCCTCCTTGCAGGCGTGCAAAGTCAAGTCAAAGGCCCCAAATGAAGAGAAAATATCCCCTTTTATACAGGTAAGTTGGTAATGCTCACAGAAACTCTGGCAACTCCTTCACCGCCCCCACCCCAAATCCCCCATAACCACATTACCCTAGGTACAATGGTAGGATGAGGTCATCCTCAAAGATAATGTAAATTTAAATGCCCTAATCCTGGGGAAACGTTATGCAGACTACTTCCTGACTCCATGATTTCCCAAGACACAGTAGGTGTGATACGTCCTGCAAATGACCTCTGGCTCTGCTTCTTCCCCAGATAGTGTAAATATGATATGCTTCAGCATTTGGGGATGATCAAGCAAGCAAATTTGATTGGTGGGGGGGATGGCTATGAAAGCATTTCTGAATGGAAGGGACTGAATAAGAGTTTAATTTGATAATAGCAGGGAAGTATTAGGAAATGGCTGCCTGAATGAAGTGGGAGTCATCCACATTCCTACGTGCGTGTCGTCCCCACCCATTTCCGGGCAGTTTAACCATTTAACATTACATTAAAGTCCAGAGAGAGTACAGTTTAATCATTTAACATTACAGGGTAATTGGCCAGGCTCCATCTCGGCTGGGTTTGAATGGTTTATTGGGGCCATTCTTGTTTACCCCAGCAGATAATGTCTCCAGCCTAAGGCTTTCAAGTCTTAAAAATCGGTATAATCAAAGGGGAGGGCCAGCTAGCTATGTAGCTAGCCTTCTCTTAGAGTTTTTGATTCCGTTCAACAGCAGTATGCGAGAAGCAACACTGTTGGGGCAAGTCCAACCAGGTACTGTCTCTCTAACTTCAAGCCTGTAAGCCCTTGTTTGTTTAATTTTTACTGTGTGTAAGGGATGTATTTTATTGGGACTGTTTCAAGTATTTTCAGAACAGCATAATAAGTCGGAATAGTTTGTCAGTTGTTTGCTTAGGGATAAGCTATCCAGTAATCCATTTTCTGGTTTTTATGTTTCATTCCGTAATTTATAAATAAATCCTGTTTGTTTAAAACCTGGCAGTCAGACCAGCTAATTTACTCTGGGAATGTCTACTATACACTTACCTAAAACAAATAGCAAAGATTTGGTCTGGGCTACCTGTTTTAAAAATGTTTTGAGTCTGGCTTGTCCTTTAAAAGTTTCATAATGAATTCTTCTGCAGTGTCTTAAAATTATCGAGTTAACCTGGCTGCAAGGTTATTCCTCTGGTTTAAAGTCATTAAATTCTTTCAGTGATTCTAAATTAAATTTTTGCTTCAATTAAATAATCCTCAAAATGTGAACTAAAGCATTTTCTCATTTCTGTTTTCTGATGTTTGCCTACTTTCAGCTGCAGTTGCTTGTATTATCTTAGTTGCTTCACTAATATCAAGAGTTGATTACAAGAGTCAGGTTGCAGCTTTATAAGATTTTCATTAGACCACACTTAGAGTATTGCATTCAGTTATCGTTGCCTCATTACAGAAAGCCTGAGGAGGCTTTGGATAGGGTGCAGAAGAACTTTACCAGGATGCTATAAGGAGAGACTAGAAAGTCTCAGGTTCTTTTCTCTGGAGCGGAGGCTGAGAAATTTATAAGATGCATAAAAAGGATTGACGGTCAGAATTTTTTTCCCAGTGTTGAAATGTCTAAATCTCGAGGCCATACCTTTAAGGTTAGGGGCAAAAGTTCAAAGGAGACGTGAAGGGCATTTTTTTTAGAGTGGTAGGAATCTGGAATGCAGTGCCAGGAGTGGAGATGGTGGAAACAGGCATGATGATAGGGATATTTAAGGGACTTTTGTGTAATATAACGCTTATCTAAGAAATGGATAGATATGAACCAAGGGCACGTCGAAGGGATTCGTTTAATTTGGCATCATGTTCAGCCCACCATCGTAAGCTGAAGGGCCTGTTGCCATGCTATACTCTTCTGTGTTCTCGTGTCCACTTTGTCAGACTGGAAGAGAAAGCTGATTGTTACTGGTCAGCTGTTTTAAACAATGTTAAATAATAGTATTCCATTGTGGTATTAAGTGTTTTGAACCATCACGTCCAACTCTATTTTTGGTGGCTCAATTTCTCGGTGGTGTTCTGAACAGTACGTGTCTGTTGTCTGAGTTGACAACACTTTAAATTTTCTAGCCATTTACTTCCAACCTATCAAATCTCTCTGCTCATTGCTTCTTGCCCTGATGTTCAGTTCAATGTGAGTAAATCTGAACCTCAGTTGTTTCAGGTTCCAGATTCAAGTTTGATTCTGATGGAATGTTGGCTTTCTGCATTTCAAATTCAATGTAACTCATGTAGGCTTTGCTCCTGTTCATAAGAACGAAAAAAAATTTCTTCACTTGAAAGCCTCCATCAAACACAGAAAAATGGATGCTTCCTGACTGCAGTTGGATAGATCTATGTTTCAATTCTAAAGGAGAATTAGTTGAAAGAGGCTAACAATCATTTTGCATTCTTCTAGTTGATGCTAAGCTTACCTGCATACCCTTAGTCTTCCCTCTTACTGGGCAATGTTATCATTTTTAAGTCACAGTTTGAGAAATCAAGACGTGATGCTTCTGTGAAGCCTTAAAGGATGTTCAGAGATATTATGTTTATTTGCTTGTACAGAATTTGCGTACATTTCCTTGTTCTCCTGTACTTGAGGCAAAATTACTGTTTCTTGAGCACAGTGTTCAAGTGTAAAAATCACTATAACTCTGAACAGTTATTTCATGATCTTTAACTGCACAAATGTTTTGTCTTTTTTTTTAATGATAGGGTTAAGCAGTCCACATACCTTGATTAGGGCTTTAGATTCAGGAATTTTATCCCTTGCTTCAAACACAACAGTGATTTTCATTAGCAAAATCAGAGTTTTCCTATGCATTTACTAACATCACCTCCACATCAACCAAAATTTCCATTCACAATACTTAAACTCTTTAAACTCTTCAGCCTCATAGGTGATATTTACTCTTGTATCCACCTGTCAAACTTACTTTGTCTAACCCTTTTAAATATAATTATTGTTTGCCCAGGCTGCTTCCATACATTCTGAAGCATCTAGCTGTATGCTTGTTGAACTAACTCATCCCAAATAGCCTGTTTTATAGCATCACTGTTCTGAGAAATCTGACGTTGAAGCATAAATTTCAAGCGCTCCATCTGTCAATTCACTTGGTTTTGCTGTAAGTTTATTGGAGACTTTATTCCACCTGGATCCTACTTTTTAAAGCAAAAAACGGTCTTTATCTTTTAATCTATTTTTTTGCTTGCAGTAATGCCTCACTCAATTGTTCATTGTCCTTGTTCTAAAATATCCCAGCCAAAATGCCCCCAAGCGTTTCCCAACTTGCTGGTTAGGTGCACTAAAAATCGAGCCCCAGTATTCCCAGAGTCACCATATGTGTGAAGGTTGAATTAAAATTTCCACAAATCCCAACTTGCCTTTGACTACTACTACTTGATAACAGCAAACCACACCAGGCTTTCTTCAAAAATAAAAAAAAACACTATTGTAACTCTTCACCTGTAATATGTGATTTCTTTCTGTGCTTTTTGTTTAAATTCGAATATCGACAGAAACTATATTCTACATGTGACAACCTACACCACAAGCATAAAGCCAGGGTCATGAACTGCTACTGGAAAGACTAAGGATTCCAACTATAAGCTTTAGAGCCTTAAATATTATGGTATATTACCAAAAGTAGACTAGTATATTTGAAGTAATTATTATTGAGAATATTTGACTCAAAACAAAGAGCCACCCAAAATGGAGGTTTAGGATTTCATTTTTGGACCAGGTGCTGATTGGGGAAAACAGAACTGAGTTTTAAAGTTGTTTTCAAAAGTGTATACATTGGCCTTTGACACAAATGCTGTTTGAACTAACACAAAACCTTATATTGGGTATAGTTTCCCAATTTTATAAGCAATACTTGTTGTATCTCTACTGCTTTATCATTGGGAAAAGCATTTACTGCTGCATGTACAATTTCTATGGTGTTTTACAGAGTCTTACAGCATGGAAACAGACCCTTTGGTCCAACTCTTCATGCTAACCAAGTTTTCCAAGCTAAACTAGTCCCACTTGTCTGCATTTGACCCATATCCTGCCAAAACTTTTCTACTCATGTGCCCATCCAAATGTTGTTTAAATGTTGCACCTGCACCTATAACTTCCACATATGAACCACCCTCTGTGAAAATGGTGCCCCTCAGGTCCCTTTTAAATATTTCTCCTCTAACTTTAAAAATACACCCTCTTATTTTTAAATCCCTGCCCTTAGGGCAAAGACCTAGACTATTTACCTTATCTGTGCCCCTCATGATGTTATAAACCTCTATAAGTCACCCCTCTGCTACGCGCCAGGGGAAAAAATGTCCCAGCCTCTCCTTATAACACCAACCCTCCATTTCTGTTGACATCTGGTAAATCCTTTGAGTCCTCTCCAATTTCTTAATATTCCTCCTATAGCAGGGCAACCAGAACTGTATGGAGTAGTCCAAAAGTGGCCTCATCAATGTCCTATACAGCCTCAACATGACATTCCAACTCCTATGCTAAATGATCTGAGCAATGAAGGCAAGTGCAGTAGCGACTCGACTTAAGAACTTAATCCGTTCTGGGACCCGGTTCGCGAACTGAATCAATTTTTCCTATTGTTCGGATAGCGTAAGAATGCTTGGACAGTTGTTCGCAGCGCACATGCCAAAGACTAACTGAATGAGATCACGTGGGGCCCAAGAGTTTTTGCGTTCAACAAGCACGTAGCAAAGCAGAACAATGAAACCACGTGGTCGCACACGGGCTTTTTGCATTCGTACCTTGAATTTCGTACGTACGTTGAAGCAAAATTTTACGTACAATCCTGTTCGTAAGCCAGTTTTTTTGTCAACGGTTTGTATGTTGAGACGCTACTGTATGTTAAATGCCCTCTTAACCGTTCTGTCTATCTGTGACAAAACTTTTAAAGAAGTATGTACCTAAACCCCTAGGTCTCTTTGTTCAAAAACACTACCCAGGGCTTTACCACTAACTGTATATGTCCTGTCCTTCTATGTTTTAGTGAAATGCAAGATTTTGCATCTATCCAAATTAAACTCCATCTGTCACTCCTCAGCCAATTGGCCCAATTGATCAAGATCCTTTGTATTTTTAGATAACCTTCTTCCTTGTTAACTCCATCACCAATATTCTCCAAGTGTAGTAGTTTATGGTTAGGTTCAGCAAGTAAGAAATTTGTAAAGGTTATCCTGCCCAATATCGGGCTTTTCTTCATGATATAACTTGCAGGTAACTTTTACAGCAGTAGGATCTTTCTTGCTCTTCCTTTGTGTTCAGATTTCAGAGTGAATATTGCATTCTTGCATGTGATGAAGATTGAAAAAAACAGTTGTGTTTGAAATTGACTACTTGTAATTAGCCTAATAAGAAAATTCCTAAAACTGGGTCAGATTAAAAAAGGACAAAGGTATAGAGAATTCTTGGCAAAATTAAAACCTTTGCTCATGTCTTTTGTCGATTTGATTTCAACAATGCTTCATAAAAAACTGGTGCTTCAAGTTCAAAGAATGTTGCAATACTGAAATTAAGTTTAAATTTGATAGTTTCTAGATGATAAAGCACAATTTATTTTATTAATGGTGCGAGCTAAATGTATATGTGATGCTTATAAGTTGTAATACTTTTTTTTGTTGCACATTGGTAATTAATCAAATGTTAGAATTTTGAAGTAAAATGGAGAAGTAATATTCTACCACAAATGTATGTAATTTTTGCATGTACTGTGTGTTCAGTTTTGAGGAAGTATGTACTAACTCGTATATCACACCATATTTTTGTCATTTTATTTCTCTCTGCCTTGTTTTATCTTCACCTATTCCATTCCATTTCTTATAGGAAACGCAGGATGACCATGACTCATGTTGGAGCAACTTTGGCTGCACTAACTGGAGTTGTAGCCTTCTTCCTTTACTCTTCCATACACAAGATTGAAGAGGGTCACCTTGGTATTTACTACAGGTATTAAATTCATTTTAATGGAAGCTGATTTGAAGATTTGCAGCAGTTGGATTAAAAAGTGCAGGGAGATCAACGTCTTTAATTTTTCTATTGTGATGAAAGTACTATCATTTGGGAATTTGGATTCTAACAGACCAAATGGCTTATGATTTTAATTCTTTGAGGGAGACTCTTATTCCGAGGACTGTAGGGCTTTGATTTGGTTGTCTCTGTTATTGGGATTTCTTGGCTTGGATGTCATCCTGTATGATAGCTTCTCCAGGATGCTACTTTGCTTTTCAGTATGCTTGTGTTGCTATCCATGTCCTGCACTCTTCTGTAACCCATGGTTGATTCCTGCCTGAAAGACGAGCAAAATACCAACACGTGCGGAGATCTGAAATAAACACACACACACTGCTGGAAAATTCAGAAGGTCAGGCAGCTTCAGTAGAGAGAAAGAGGGTTACAGTTTCAACCCATAGCATTTTTGTCTCAATGTACATCCTTTGAGTAGAGTAAAAGATGTACCAGACAATGATCGTGGTTGAATATGGTTCTGCTGCTGATGACCCGTGGGATCTCGTGATGCACAGATTTCAGCTGCTGGATCTGTTCTGAATCTATCCCATTTAGCTCCTATGGTAGTACCTTATGGAATAATGGTCAATCATGTTGGTGTGAAAATGGAACTTCATCTCTATATGGTCTGTGCAGTGGACACTCCTACCAGTATTATCATGGATAATGCTCCTGTGATCAGTAGGCTGGATAGGATAAGGGAAAATAGGTTCCTTTCTTTTGTTGATTCCCTCTCCACCTGCAGGTCTAGTTTGCTAGATGTATCTTTGAAGAGTCTGCCATCTTGATCAGTTTTAATGCTGTTGAGTTACTCCCTCATGATTGGCAGTGAGGAGATATAATACAGCTGTGAGGGTAGCTTTGAGAGAGTCTGGAGCTGTATGTAGCCTCGACCAAGTAAGGATCATGAATTTTCTTCTTTGAAGGAAATTTAATGAACCTGACAAGCTTGATGACAACCTCATAGTAATTGATCTCAAAGTGGAATCTCTTTATTACTAATCCAGTAACAATTCCTCGATGCTACCACAGTCCCTGAAATGGGATATACTTGAGATCCCAACTGCTGAGGTTTCCCCAATATAGTCGCCCTCACTTTCGTAACTTGTAATTTCATCCTTCATTATATTCCATCAAATCAATATGCAAATATATTGACAAGCACTTTAATCATAGTTTGTATAGATTTTGTAATCCTAAAAGAAGTATCAAGCTATATGCCTGTGCCTTGAAAATGTTCTGGTGAATGAATTATACCTTCAGAAACGTTGTTTGATTTCACTTCTCTTTATAAAACTGTTAACTTTTTTTTTGTTAAAAAATTAAACTTTTTTATGTGAAATGCCTATCTTTTTGACTGTTCAAAGTTGATTATATTGATGACCTATTTGTTCTAATCTGTGGATGGTGCTTGATACTGGCAATACTGAGATATTGTTGGAATCACTTGTGCTTTCTGTGATATTCAAAAATACAGCTCTTGTGTCTTGTCTTGTAGTGAAGTGGGAGTGCCCCTGCTTTTAAGCTACAAGGTCCAGGTTTCACCTGCTTCAGAGGTGTAGAACAGCATCTCTGAACAGGTCGATTAGAAAATACCTAAAATTACCGCTTGCTTTATTTATTTATTTACTTCAGCTCAGAATTGCATTTGTGAAACTAGAAAATGTAAACCATGTCATTGGACAGAGGCACATTATTTGTTTTTATCTATAATTTAAGCTTATGAACAATGAAGTTACAATATGGAGTAGTTTTGGTTGATCTTGTGTCCTTTTTTGAATCTTATTGTAAAACTACGAAGCTTTAGAGACTAGTTATTAAACCATCTTCAAGCTTTGCTTCCATGAAGCAGGAAAAATAAAATAGTAATTGTGAATTATTCCCCAAGAAGAGCTTGTGAATATTTCAACTTTGTGTTTACTTGCTTTTCTAACCTCTGCGTTTTGCTTTAAGAATGATTGATAGCGCCAGACATCATAAATTATGTTAGAGTTATTGACTTGGAACCTTTTGAATCTTCACCCTTTTTTGCATGTCCCTTTTGATATTTTCGTGGACTAATTGGTATTTTGTAGCTTGGGCAAAATGAATTAAAGGTTTAATTAGTCGCCAGTGCTCCCAAGATCATGCTCCCCATATAAAGAAATGTGAGTTCAACCTTTTTCTGAAATTGGCAGCACTTCAACTGTTGGTATATCAGAAACTATCTGTATAACCCACCCTATACAACTTAAAAAGACTGGGCCATCTTGCATAACCTTGCTAATTTGCATTTGTCATCTGGATGATTGATACCTCAAACTCAGTGCATATTGTAGGACTGTTGATTTGGAATTGTACTGAAGCTGATCTAACACTTGGTGCTGTACAAATGGTTTTATTTTTGTTATTTCTTGAATGGTTGCTTTACTTGACTTTGGTTTGTCAGCACTGAAAATTGTAGCTTCAGGAAAATAATGTTTTACTTAAAGCTGAACTCCATGGGTGTTGAAATGTTTGAATTCTGGTGTTTACTTGCCATGAGTAAGACCACTGGGAGATGTCTCAGTGCTATATTATTTATCAGATTCTTTGTTTTTTCCACAATGGAGTAGAAATATTCATGTGTTGGAAATGTATTATCACTTCATTTAATCTGCCAAAATACACCATCATATTAACTTCTTGGATACAAGATCTATATTTACACAGCTTAAAACAATGGACTGGTTTGGAGCCTCAGTGAAGAATGTTTGGTCAAAATGCAACTCTGCTTTGGAAAGCAGAAATCACTTCTGGTCCCCTTGTTAGAGGAGCTGTTTATGTTTAGTAAGCAGAGGTGGAAATGTAAGCAATGTTGGAGATCAAAGCAAGAGAGAGAGAGATGAGAAAATTGCAGGATATGATTGTCGTTGAAGGAAGAATTATGGGTAAAGAGGACTTCGAAAAATATTAAGTTTGAGGGAGATAGAAGTTAAAATCTGAGAGAGGTGGAAACAGAGTCTGCAAGGTCATGGCAAGGGGATTGGGAGTTTGTGATAAGAAATTATGATGAGATGAGTACCATCCACATTCAAGTTTTGGACTGTATATGGTGGGAATATTGCTAAGCAGTAGATTTAAAATTTCTTGTGGGTTTACAATTTGTTATTCTGCCACAAGCACCTTGGTTTCCTCGCCCTGGATTGTAGGGGATAATTACACAACCCAACATGCCTTAATGTTGTGCATTAACTATTAATTATCTTTTTTATGTAAGATTGCTCCAAGCCAATGACACAAATTCAGCAAATTTCATACTGCCTTTCTTGCATTTACAATATAAATGTAATAACTATTTTATCTTTTCATAACCAGCAGACACATGCCTTTATAGCCAGTGAAGTACATTTTTGAAATGTTGCTACAGTTGTAATGTGGTAATAGCGTTAATCACTTGGATGTGGCAAGCACTCTCAAACAGCAGCTTATTTAAGTTTTATGTTGTTTGAGAAATATTGACCAGAACACTAGAGATAGCATCTCTGTTCTTTGAAATAGTGGCATTCAAACATTTCTGTCCATTTCAGAGCAAATGGGATCTATTTTAAACATCTCTTTTGGAAGACAACATCTGCAGTATAGCAGCACTGTCTCAGTATGGCACAGTTTCAACTTTGATCATTCTGCTCAGGTTCTGCAGTTTGATTTAAATCTACAATGTTCTGATTTCGACAAGATCATCTTAATGACAACTCACTCATTCATGGGGAGATGAAATAAGATGAGAAGCTTGTCCAGAGTTTAGATTGAGTCAAATGATGGGTTTCTGCTCTGTAAATTAACCTTCTTCCATCCAGGTTTCGTATGGAGTTTAACTGAAAATTAGTTTGCGGCCTGTTGTATTCTGTACCCATGGCTGATCAACATTACTTGTAATATCATTTTCAATGTGATGCTGTTTGAGTTTGTTAAAATGTGTTTACTTTTTTTTCTTTAGAGGTGGTGCTTTGTTGGCCAGTCCAAGTTACCCAGGATACCACATTATGATACCATTTATTACCAGCTTCAGATCTGTTCAGGTTAGCAATTCTCATTGAAGTTGCCAGTAAATACAAGGTAGAATGCAGTTATAATTTGCCTGATTGACATTCTTCATTGACTTCTAGAAGAGTACTGCCTTTGTAATGTTTTGGAATGCTTTGTTCCTGAATCCTCCTCAGTGTGATAAAAACTCCAACTTACATTATTGTCCACTGAGCCCTGTATTGTGCTGAGGTGGAGGAAATCCATGAAGTTTGAAATTTGATTTTTTTTAATGTTTCAGACAACCTTACAAACAGATGAAGTGAAAAATGTGCCTTGTGGAACCAGGTATGCTAAAATGTTTGATTTTACAGGTGGACTTTTGTTCTTTTTGAAATGTTTTTCTTAATTGTTTCCTGTACATTTTAAGTTTTTGTTTTCAATATGGAGTTTTATTGAAGGTTTTATCACTTGGAAATCTTGTAGTTATTTTTGACTTGTTAATTGACTACAATTATAGTGTTCACTTTGGTGAAAAACTATTTGGATAGTTTAACAATTCAAAGAGCATGTGTACCCAATAAAGAGGCCAGATTAGTGATGTTCTGTTCTGCTTATGCTGCTGTACATGTGTCACTGTGCAGTAATCTACTGTTGGACTTTGTGCATTAGATAAACTGGAAAGGGAAAATTTTCAGATTTTAATTTTCTGCGCTATTTATTTTGTCTGGAAACTACTTTCATAAGACTTACAACTTTTTTGCATGAGCATTCTTGCATGTGAATCCCAAAGTGCAGAGCATTAAATGATTAGTGCAACTTGCCTAAGATTTAACGTAACTTTAGAGGGTGCAACTTTGGAACCAAGAAGGTGACCATATTCTACCAATTTGTCAATTGAAAATAGACTGAATAATTTTATTTTGAAGTGGTACAGAGGTTGATAATATGGATACGTTAAACAGTCTGCACCTGCACTGGTGTCCTCAGAATGCTAACCAGGTAGAGTATAGTATAATTAGGAAATGTGATATCTTCAGCTTGTTTACTTGCAGCTAATCGAGCAAGCAAGTGGAACTGAATTAGGTGTAATGAACCATCACTTCTCCCTTCTGTGTGGTTTACTTTGCGTTTTCATGTATGTTTTTTTAATATTTTGTACTCTTAAATTTTTAACTTAGTGAGCAAACCATAGATTTGGGGTTGTTTTTATGGCTGAATTTTTATTTAAGTCTTCTGTGTTTTACAGAAATACTTAACTTGTTTTCTTCTTTATAGTGGTGGTGTCATGATCTATTTCGACAGAATAGAAGTGGTAAACAGCCTTGCTCCAAGTGCAGGTCAGCATTTGGTGAGCCCTGTAGTTTTTGAGACTTTGGCCACAATGACCTGTTCAGGATTTGACTTGTTTTTGCATATCGTCCTGTTTTTACTTGCAAAAAGAAATAAGCAGCAACATTTAAGGCATTGTGATATTTGTAATGAGTTATTATTTAAGGTATCTGAGCAGAAAGAGGCCCTTTTGAGTCTATTCATTAAGATCCACCTTAGCTTAGTCTTCCTGTACTACCCATGTATTTTTCAATTCCCTTGGCAATGAATAGAGGTTTTTCAACACTTTCTTAAAGAAACTCAATCTCTGAGAATCCATAACCTAGGGGAAAGCTCTCACAATAGTTGTTCAGGATATAGTAATCATATTAGTAATCATATTAGTAATCATATGGAAAAAATTAAGATTTCTAAAGGGTGATCATGTTTAATTAACTGGAGTTGGGTTTTTTGTAGAGGTATTAAAAGATTTGATGAGGGTAATGCTGTTGATGTAGTTTACATGGATTCCCAGAAGGCATTTGATATAGTACTATGCAACAGGCTTGAGGAAAGTTTATATGTCATGTTTAAAAGGTACATTAGCAATGTAAATATAAAATTTGGCTGAATGATCAGAAACTTATCAATGAATGGTTTTTTGAGCTGTGGAAAGGTTTGTAGTGGAGTTCACAAGAGTCCATTTTGGGACTCTTGCTTTTTATGATTATATATTAATGGTCTGGATCTTGATGTCCAGGGGACAATTGCAAAGTATGCAAATGAAGCAAAATTTGAAAGAATTGTAAACTGAAGAGGATAGTATGGACATCCAAAAGGACATTGACAAGTTGGTGGAGTGGGTAGATAGATGGCAGATGAAGTTCAGTGTAGAGAAATGTATGGTAATGCACTTTGGAAGAGCATTGAAAGACAATATAAACTATGGGTACAATTCTAAAGGAGGTGCAGTTACACAGGGTTCTGAGTGTATGTGTGCACAGATCATTGAAGATGGCAGGACAGGTGGAGAGCAGTTCATGGTGTTCTCAGCTTTATTAGTAGGGGCAAAGAGTACAATAGCAGGCAAGTAATGTTGAACTTGTGCAAGGTTTCTTGTTTGACTTCATCGACAGTATTCTGTGCAGTTGTGGATGCCACATTACGAAGATGATGTGAATGTGTTGGAGAGAGTGGAGATGTGATTTACACAATGATTCCAAGAGTGAGGATAGATTGAAGAAGTTGAGACTATTTTTCTTGAAGTGAAGAAGGCTCAGAGGATATTTGGCAGAAATTTTCAGAGTCGTGAGCAAGCTAGATAAAGTAGATAGGGAGAAGCTGGTCATTAAAAGGAAAAAATAATCATGGGGCATAGATTTAAAGTAATGTGCAAATGAAGTAAGTGTGATGAGAAGAAATTATTTTGAACACAGTGAGGAGTTAGGATATGGAGTGCACTGTCTGAAATGTGATAGAGGCAGGTTCAATTGAGGATTCAAGAGGGCATTGAATGATTCTTAGCATAAAATTATTGTACAGAGACATGGAGGAGGAAGAGGCAGGAGATTGGAACCAGTGCAAACAGTGGGTTCCTCATTGTGCACCTTCATCTATGATTGCATGATAGAATTTCAAAGATCTGCAAACCTCTGGGGGTGGGAAGATGTTTCCCCTCAGCTTGGCCCTAACGTGACTGACTTCTTACTGTGGGATGGTAAACCCTTAATCTCAGATACCTCCAACACGCAACATACACACAGAACTCCAATCTCTAATTTGTCTTGCCTTAAATTGGGGAATAAAATGTCACATTGTTGCCCTTAATTTGAAACTGTGACTTGAAACTTGTATTTTTTTAAGCATATAAGAGTATTTATATGTGCTTCTCTCTTTTCAGTATATGTTAGGTTTTAAGATGACCAATGTGAAGTCTTAATTTGGATCATGGTTTGTTGAGGTGGGGTTTAAGTGCAGGATGGGAGATTTATCCTGAGTCTGCGTAACATGTGAAATTTCTATTCTTATTCATGACCTTTTTCCTTGATTAAACTCAATATTGGAGGATAAAATGAATCTTAGCAGTGCGTTTATCAAGATGTGTTAATCAATACCCTTGCATATCTTCCTGCACACCCATTTCCCAAAATGTGCTATCATTTACTCTGAAAAAGAAGCTTTTTTATTCAGGTCATTAGTGAACATTTTAAGCCACACATTCCTATTTTGTGTTACTTAATATACAGTATTAGATAATTGAGACTTTTTTAGTACAACAAACAGCTTTGAATTATTGAAACTGAATTTCACAGGCCTTTAAGCAACCAACTGCAACTAACTTTGTATTCATGGAATAACCTTGTTACTGTGTGATATCTTCTTTCTTTTTCCTTTTTTTTTTCTTTCCTCGCTTTCCCGTGCGCTGTTTCCTTCCTGTCTCTCATACTTCTAGTTGACCTCTGATTGAACAAGCTCAGGTTGGGAATGTGCAAAAAACATTGTTTCCACTCTGCTGCCCTCACCCTTCCAAAATATGTAACATTACCTCAAATTTCTAACCTGCAAAGTTAGGATTATTGAACAAATTTTAAAAATAAAATTTCTCTTGCTTCCTTCAGTGTATGATATTGCTAAGAACTACACAGCTGACTATGATAAGACGTTGATTTTCAACAAAATTCATCACGAGTTGAACCAATTTTGCAGTGTGCACACCTTACAGGAGGTCTACATTGAGTTATTTGGTGAGGACTTTTTAACCTTAATTTGAAGAGAGTGTGAATTTCATGGATAATTGCAGTTCAGTTATGAAACATAATTTCAAATCATTTATTCCATTTACTGACTGTTAAAATCAACAAAAAGTTGGTAATAAAAGTTAATAAACATAATGCTGTCATATGTAAATCAAGGTGAAATAGTTCACTTGTTGGGTTTAGACAAAAGTAGATTGTGTGCGTGTATTCACTTTAACAGGTTTTAAACTCTGATAATTCAATTAACCGTGATGCTGCATTCGTCAAATGCAGGAATAATTATTTATTCATTTTAGAGTCGTAGAAATATACAACTCAGAAACCAGGAGAAAGTGAGGACTGCAGATGCTGGAATACCAGAGTTGAAAAATGTAGTGCTGGAAAAACACAGCAGGCCAGGCAGCATCCAAGGGAGCAGGAGAATCGACGTTTCGGGCATATTCCTTTCTTCAGGAATGAGCACAGAAACCAGACCCTTCAGTCCAACTTGTCCATGCTAACCAGATATCCTCATGCAATCTAGTCCCATTTGCCCACACTTGGCCCATATCCCTCCAAGCCCTTCCTACTCATTCCCCCATCCAGATGCCTTTTAAATGTTGTAACTGTACCTGCATCCTCCACTTCCTCTGGCATCTCATTCCATACATGCACCACCCTCCGTGTGAAAAAGTGGGCCCTGACGGCTCTTTTAAATTTCTCCCCCCTCAGCCTAAACCTGTGTCCTCTAGTTCTGGATTCCCCCACCCAGGGAAAAGACCTTGTCTATTTACCCTATCCATGCCCCTCATGATCTTATAAGCCTTTATTAGATCACCCCTCAGCCTCTGCTCTACGGAAAACCACTGAAGCCTATTCTGCCTCTCCCTATAGCTCAAATTCTCCAACTCTGGCAGCATCCTTGGAAATCTTTTCTGAACCCTTTCAAGTTTCAAAACATCCTTCCGATGTGAGGGAGACCAGATTGCGCACAATATTCCAAAAGTGGCCTAACCAATGTCCTCCGCATTGAGCCGCAACATGACCTCCAACTCCTATACTCAGTGCTCTGACCAATAAAAGAAAATATACCAAATGTCATCTTCACTATCCTATCTACCTGCAACTCTATTTTCAAGGAGCTATGAACCTGCACTGCAAGATCTTTGTTCAGCAACACTCCCCAGGGCCTTACTATTAAGTGTATAAGTCCTGCCTTGATTTGCCTTTCCCAAAATGCAACACCTTGTGTTTATCCAAATTAAACTTCTTCTGCCACTCCTCAGCCCATTGGCCATCTGATCAAGATCCATGTTGGAATGAAGAGAAAACATTGCTTTGAGGAATCTATCTTTATTTTTAAATTCTCAGTAAAATGCCTTGGATTGGAAGACCAATGATAGAGTACAATTAACATTTGTCATTCTGTCTTGATGGTTTTCATTTAATCTGCATAGAACCATTTAATCTAGTTGGGGGTCATGAACTTGGACCGTTTGTTAATGAGGTGGTCACAGAAGGGTGTGAAAGCAGTGTGTAGTTGTAAATTTCACTTTGGTTTCATGTGGAATACTGAACTTTTGTAGTGCAGGAAATGGAAGCACAATATGTGGAATAAAAACAGTTAGATAAAAATTAGATGTTTTATCTTTATGTTCTTTTGCTATTTGAATCATTACCTTAATATGGTAAACGTAAAGTCTTGCCAGAGCGTGGGGCTGCTTTCTTATTAGAAAGAGACAACTGGTAGTGGTTTAACCTGAGGGTCATCACATCTCAGGTGTGAGGAGAGGTTGAGAAGGAGAGGGTGCGCTGAGCCAGTGTGAAATTTAACCATGTTGTGAACATGTTGTCAACTCTGTGTCACAAGCAGCTGTCCTGCCAACTGAATTAACCAACTGTCCTGAAGATGGTACTTGACTGCATGCAACATGTTCCACACTTGCTTGTATTCATACGTTTTTGTTTATGCTTTAGATCAAATAGATGAGAACTTGAAATTGGCTTTACAAAAAGACTTGATTGTTATGGCACCTGGCCTTACAATACAGGTAAGTGAAACTATCCTTAATTTTACAATACGTGCTCAGGATCTACAGAATGTTCACTCATCAATTGCAGAGTTCACGTAATTTTTTAATGTATTTTCCAGACCTTGTTTTTTTTTTGAAATTCCTTCTTTCAACTCAAATTTTAAATGAACTTGATATGATTCTTTCTATGGTCAATGGTTTTTGCTCAAAAAGTTGAATAAAGCAAGCAGGTTGGTAAAAGTAGCCAGTTAAGCCATGTAGTGCACAAATGTTCAGTGTTTCTGAAAGATAAAATTGAGGATTTTTGTCCCTGTAATAGATTGATATTTATGAGACTTGAAATATTTATGTTCAAGGAAATTGGTTAGTTTGACGTCTTGAAGTCTTGGGAAATTTTTAGTACAATTCAAAACAGGCTCTGCCAAGATGTTAGATCTTTAAAGATTGTTGTATATTTTTCTTGCAAACCAACAGGCTGTTCGAGTTACAAAACCTAAAATTCCAGAGGCAATTAGAAGGAATTTTGAACTTATGTAAGTTGGCTGTTTCACACTCTGCATTTGTAGCTGTATTAAATATTGGATCTATTCTTCAGTATTTGTTTTACGAAATATATATTTAAATGCAGGAATATGACACTTAAGTTTTTTTTTCATGGTCCAGTTACCTCTTTGGAACAGTTAGTGATACTTTGCCATATAAGATTGCATATTGTAGTTAAGTTCAAATTTTTAAAACATCTTCATACGCTTGCATAAATTTGTGTCCGTATTTTTTGTCAAGCAATGCCATTGCTTTTGGAAGAGGTGCTTCATTTAGATAAAGCAAAAGAACAGAACATACCTAACATGACTGGTCTAGAGATATGGGAAACTCTTTAAATCATCATTGGTAATCACTCACTAACAAGTATGCCTGTCCACCTAAGAAATTCCATGTCACTGGTTATGGGTTCTGTAGGTCCTTGAGCGGCTGATTAGTCCAATCCTACAGCTGCATCTCTGACAACACATTTGGCAGGAGTATATGGGTTGGCTTCTTGTGTGGAACATCTCTTAATGAATTGCACGTCAGTAGATGCATGGTCCTTGACAGAAGGTTGATCTTGTTCCAGTGGCAAGGAAACCCCCACAACTGGGGATCTCTCAGCACCTGCACCCTTCATCTGCTGTTGCAGCTGTTGATATTGCATGAATGCCTGAAAGGGCAGTGGGGATTTGTTTTGGATTGCGCTTTGTCTGGTTCCTCCCCTCTGACCTTACTGTCATAGGTGATCCTGCCAGGCTCTGAGGACTCCCGACAGCATCATTCTCTGGATCAACGGAGCAGTCAAACCTCTCCTCCACAGCAAGGGGGCAATCCACAGAATGGAGCCTCTTTAATTGTATGAGTGTAATCAGTGCACTTGACCTCCAAAGCTAAGCTATATGTGACCTCTGAAAAGTGTTTTGTGTACGTGTATACACATTGCAGTGGGCTTAAAAATTATTTTTGACCTCTGGAATTTCTTGCCAGAAATACCGAATCTTCGTTCCCCCTCACTCTTTTCCCCCATCAATTCTACCCTCGCCCCCAACCCTGCCTTCCAAAATTCTGTATTGCCTGGGGTTACAGTGCACAATGTTTGAGGCTTCAAAACATGGCTTTTTACACTATTTACAACTTTGTTTATTTCAGGGAAGCAGAGAAGACAAAGTTGCTTATTTCTACACAGAGGCAAAAGGTCGTGGAAAAAGAGGCTGAAACTGAAAGAAAACGAGCTATTATTGGTATGTATGTTAATTTGGAAAATGTCTTGCACAAGTTCACAATTCTAACTTCTGCTTGTGTACTGGTAATTCTAACTGCTTTTGACCTTGCAGTGTTCCTTTTTCTCTGGGCTTGTGGAACTGCAATAATCAGAGTATACCAGAGGAATCCATGTCATAAAAGTCAGGCATTAAAAGCATTTGTAGCACCTGAGGAGTTGGTTGGGTAGTTGTCTGCATGTCTGTCTTATCAGCCATTGGAATTGCAGTTTTATTCTCCTTAAGTAATTTGTCCTAAAAACAAGTTGAAGTAACAGTGTTGCGTGTGCAGGACAAAAAACATTTCTTTTTTTCTGTTAGCTTTATGAAGTTTGACTCATTTAAGTAACATATCTGAGCTCGTGGTAGGTCTGTGTGGTATAGCTTCTGGTTTTGCTGAGGGTTTTTTTACTATAAAGTACTGTACTGTGTCAGGGGTTTAATTTGTGTGTCTGGCCTTGAATAAACTAAATTGTTCGATTTTTCACAACGAAAAAAATAGCAGGATGGTGAATATTGGAGGTTTATAGTGGGTTATAAAATCATGAGGGCATGGATAAGGTAAGGGAGTTCAAAACTTGAAGGCGCAGGTTTAAGGTGAGGCAGGAAAGATTTTAAAAGGGACCCAAGGGGCACAGGGTGGTATGCATATGGAATGAGCTGCCAGAGGAAGTAGTAGAGACTGGTACAAATTACAACATTTAAAAGGTATTTGAATGGATACGTGAATAGGAAGGGTTTAGAGAGATATGTGCCAAATGCTGACAAAAGAGACTACATTAATTTAGGCTATCTGGTCATCACGGGCGCGTTGCATTGAAGGGTCTCTTTCCGTGCTGCACTCCAATTCAAAATGATCTTTTAGAGTTATAATTAGAGATTTGAGTCATGAAGCTAAGCTTGACAGATAGCAAGGTGAAATAATGTATAATATCCAACTTGCTACGTGATTTGTATTTCCAGATATGTATTTAGATGATCAGGTTATTTATTGATAGAGATTTTTTTACACTAGTTACAATACTTCAGTGGCCATAGTGTGACTTTTTTTTTTGTTGCTGTTATTACTTTCCGTGTACAAGGATCACATTAGGAATTGTAGTTGTCTTGAGTAGCAAATCCTCTTGTACCGGATTCCATGATCTATGGTTTGAAAGGCCACAAGTTTTTTTTTATTGTTTGCTTGTAGCTCAATCATATGTCAGTGTCCGGAAGGCAAAGGTGAAACAGAAAATTTGTAAATCTACAATTTGGCACATAAAACCCTTCTGTTGCTTAATTCAGTACATGTTTATCAGCCTGTTAAACATTGTCAAATCTTGCAGCATAGGAGAGCCTTAAGGCCATCATGCCAATGTTGGCTCCCTGAAATAAGTAATCAGTTTGTCTTGCTCCAGGGTTCATTCCCTATTTGCTGTCCTTCTATTTGGGGAAATCTGTTGTTCTTGACTTTTCGGTGAGATCCTTTCTCAGCTGTTTCATTTGAAATTGTTGCTAATTTTATGTAAAAGTTGCATTTAGTTAAGAAATTGAGGCATGAAGAGACATTTTTATTGCAATGGTAGCACAAGAAAGTATAAGTTCTGACAAAAAAAGATGATAATGGATTATGTTAAAATCATCACCAATATTTTTCTCCTGCAACATAAGAGATCTGAAAAATCATTGTTTTATTCTTTGATAACCTCAATGTAGTGCAGTTAGTTCAATAGTGGTCACCTTGTTTTTGTTGTATGGAAAGGGGACATGTTTCTCATTACTCATTTGTGCCTTAAGGCTGAAGAACTATGTCTAGTGAAAGGTTTAAGTGAAAGAATGATTAAATTATGCCTCTCTTTCCAGGGGCAATGTTGATTTATTTTTGTAAGACCTTGAATGTTGTAGCTGAAATCCTTGCCCACTTCCTCAGTAAATAATTTCTTTACAGTTGAATTAGAAACTCCAGCCTTTAAATTGTCTTGCACAATAGAATAAATTTTAATTAACTTCAAATTATTTATGCCACTTTAAAGTTTTGGTGCTGACTATTACTTTGCTGTCAAATCCATCAAGCATCTAAATGTTATTGTCCCCCTGTAACTGAATAATTGAACATGCTAATGTTTCCTGGCACTTTAACTGAATATTTTGAATTAATTGTAAAGAATTATTATTTTAGTGAAGTTTTTGTTTTATTTGTTCATGGGATGTGAAAATTGCTGGCAAGACCAGAATTTATTGTTCAGACTTACTTGCCATTTAGAGAGTGCTACCTTGAATTTCTTTGGGCCACCTGGTGAAGGTACACACACACAACTCTTTCTCCACCCACCCCCCCCCCCCAGATCTGGTTGGCAGATCCAGGATTTTGATCCATGCATCTGCTACCCTTTGCCCTTGTGGTTGGTTGTATGTTTGGCATGTGGTGTTGAGGGGGTGCTGGGAAATTGCTGAAGTGCATTGGATAGGTGGTACATACTGACGCTGGTGGAGTGAGTGAATGTTCAAGTTGCTGGATGGGATGTTGATCTGGTCTTTGTCTTGGATGATGTTGAGCTTGTGTTGATGCCACAATCCTGCATCTCACTTCTAACCAGAACCTTTTGGATAGAAACATAGAAAATAGCAACTGGAGTAGACAACTTGGCCCTTTTTGAGCCTGCTCTGTCAATCAATGTGAAATGGCAAATCATCCAACTCTGTATCCACTTTTTTCCTACACTTCGAAATCTCTTTAATCCAAAGAATCATATCTGGTTCCTTGTTGAAAATGTTCGTTGATTTGGCTTCAGTTTCTTTCTGTGGTAGAGCTTTTCACTCTCTGGGTGAAGAAATTTCTCCTCATGTCATTCCTAAATGGCCTACCCATATCCTTAGATTGTGGCCCTTGGTTCTGTATTCCTCAGTTGTGGGGAGCATCCATCCTTTGTTCACCCATTTCTGTTAATATTGTATCGGTCTCTATGAAATCTTTCTCTTTTGACTTCCTTTCCCCCACCACCAGTTCTTTTAAACTTAAGTGAATACAGTCCCAACTGATGCGGTCTCTTCATAGCTTAGTCCTGCCATCCCAGAAACAGCCTGGTAAACCTTTGTTGCATTCTTTTATTATGGTTGTGAATTAGGTTGTTGACTTGCTCGCTGAACTGGTATGTTTGTTTGCAGATGTTTCATCACCCTGACCCCTGTGTATCATGGAAGGCCACAAACCATCTATGACAGCTACTAACAAGTATAAAGGATACCATACCCACAACCTGAGCATCAGTGAAAGGATAATTGCTGTTTGGCACTTCCTAGTGATAGTGTAATCACTTTTGTGCTGTTGACAATGATAAGACCGTGATAACATATGTGCTCTGTAATGATAGAGACGTGGATTTGTCCTGTAACATTTTAAATCTACAAGGTTGCAAGACAGAATGGTCCAAGAGATGTTAGGTGATCCACCATATTATGTACCTGAACATCAGATACCTTTTTAAAAAAATGAGTGCAGACAGTCCCCAGGTTGTGAATGGATTCCATTCTGAAATCTGTACTGAAGTCCATTTGTACACAAATCAGACCACAATACAGGACAATATAAAGGAGCAGTTCATAAGTGCAGGAAATGTTATTGTCACATCGTTGAAGTGTGAGATTACTTTCATAAATTTTACTTGTACTTAAGAACTATGTACTCATGTTAGTTTAAGAATATGGTTAAAGTCAAAAGCAGAAGGCATCTTGGTTTTATCAGAGGCCACTTTTTCGCACAGTAGTCAAGTATATGATCTTGTGCAATCATCAGAAAATGATACCATTGCTTTACAAAGCCCAAGCAGTTCTTTTTTTAATAGTGTGTGATTTGTGCATTGCAGTGCACTTAGATTTCTGTTTTGTCAATACACAGAGGCAGAAAAAGTTGCACAAGTAGCCCAGATTCAATTTCAACAAAAGGTTATGGAAAAGGAAACATTGAAGAAGATTTCACAAATTGAAGGTGAGTGTTTTGGTACCATCAGGTCATTCTAAAGTTGAATTGCACACGTTGAAATTATTTTAATTTTGATGGTGATGTGTTCTCTATTTTAGCTCCAGCTTGAATATTAACTGATCAACCATAAAGCATGCTACTATATATTTGTACCTAGGCCTCACGGTATTCAACCGTTCTCAAGTCTTCCAACTTCTCTGATCCCAGCTAATTGTTACTGCACAAGTCAGATCCTATACTAAAATTTAGTATGATAATCATGTCTTATGTTTTCTTTTTGTTTTAATAAGACAGTCTTTCACTGAAACACAATGCAGGTTTAGATTCAACAATAAAACAGAAGTTTATTATGCAAAAGACATGAACATAAATAGAATAGACTAAACTTCAAAAATTTCAACATTTGGAATGAAAATGCAATCCCATTAATCCCAATGACAGAGGAAGGGCTGGAGGTTTCTGAAACATAAAGGTTGATAAATCTCCAGGCCCTAATTAAGTGATGTCATGGGATGTTAAGGATGAAATTGCTGGGCCCCTGGCAGAAATATTTGTATTAATTTTAACCACGAGTGAGGTGCTGGAAGATTGGAAGGTGGCTCATGTTGTGCTTTTGTTTGAGAGGCTGTAAGGAGAAGCCTGGGGATTATATCAGTGAGTCTGATATCAGTGTTGGGTAAGTTATTGAAGATGACTCTGAAAGGCAGGATGTCGAGTATTCAAGAAGATTTGTAGCTCAGGTTGTGCAAGAGGTTGTTGAATTGCTTGTTGAGCTAGAACATTTGTTCGCAGATGTTTCATCACCTGACCCCTGGATATCATGGCAGGCCACAAATCAACTACCACAATACAGCTACTAACGAGTATAAAGGATCTCATACCCACAACCAACAAGACCAATGTTATATGTAAAATATCGTGTAAAGACTGCCAAAACAATTACACAGAGCAAACAGGAAAGAAATTAGCTGATCAAGTCTCTTGGTGGCTATCATGTGTATTCATACACACAGACAATGAAGGACACCAATTCAACTGGGACAACACATCCATCCTATGACAAGCTAAACAGAGACATTCACGGGAAGTCCTGGAAACCGAGCATTCAACCCAGAATTCTATTAACGAATGTAGAGTTGGACCCCATATGCCAAAAACGAAGAAACAGAACAAGCAACAAAACTGGAAATGATGTCACCAACTCCAGCAGACCCAGACAAACAAATACCAAGTGGAGCAGAACGCCAATGCTTCATTGGAGGCATACTAATGATTTTACCTAGAATGGTGATGACTTAACAGCTCAATGAGCAAGTCAACAACAAGATAGGATTTACTTACGTTTCAAGAGGCAAGGACTGATTAGGGATATCAGCATGATTTTGTGCGAGGGGACTCCTGTCTTCTCAACTTGAATAAATTTTTTGAGGAAGTCACCAAAAAGATTGACGGCAGAACATTTGATGTAGTTTATTTGGATTTTAGTCAAACCTTTGATAAGGTTTTACATGGTCGACTAATTAGTGAAGTTACATACACAGGATTCTGGGTGAGCTTGCCAATTGGATACAACATTGGCTTTATGGAAGGTGGTGGTGGAGGGTTGTTTTTTGGGTTGGAGGCCTATGACCAGTAGTATCCCACAGGGGTTGGTACTGGGTCCACTTTTGTCTGTTATTTATAAAAATAGTTTGAATGAGAGTAAGAGGCATGGTTAGTAAGTTTGCAGATGATACCGAAATTGGTGGTATAGTGGAAAGTGAAGAAGGTTATCTAAGATGAGAAAGAGATCTTGATCAGTTGGGTCAATAGACAGAGGAGTGGTAGATGGAGCTTAATTTGGATAAATGCGAGGTATTGCATTTTGGTAAAGTGAACAAGGGCAGGATTTATACAGTTAATGGTCGGGCCCTGAGTAGCGTTGTGGAACAGCAAGACCTAGGGGTGCAGGTATATAATTCTTTGAAATTTACATCACATGTCAACAGGATGGTTAAGAAGATGTTTAGCATGCTTGCCTTCATTGCTCAGATCTTTGAGTATAAGAATTGGGATGTCATGTTGAGGTTGTACAGGATGTTGGTGAAGTCTCATCTGGAGTGTTGTGTACAGTTCTGGCCACCCTGTTATAGGCATGATATTATTAAACTGGAGAGGGTTCAGAAGAGATTTACCAGGATGTTGCTGGGAATGGAGGGTTTGACTTATAAAAATAGACTGGAGCACAAGGGGTTGATGGTGACCTGACAGAGGTTTAGAAAATCGTGAGCAATACGTAAGGTGATAGCAAAGGTCTTTTCTCTCAGGTGGGGAAGTAATAAAACTAGGGCGGGAGCAAAAAGATATAAAAAGGACATGAGGGGCAACTTTTTTTTTAACAGAATTGTTTGTGTGTGGAAAAAAACTCCTAGAGAAAGTGATCTATGCGGGTACGGTTAGAACATTTAAAAGACATTTGGATATTTTTACAAGGTTTGTAGCTCAGCTTGAGGTTTAGGGTGTGGGTTTGCTCGATGAGCTGTAGGTTTGATATCCAGACGTTTCATTACCTGGCTAGGTAACATCATCAGTGGCGACCTCCTAGTGAAGCGAAACTGTTGCCTCCTGCTTTCTATTTGTATGTTTGTCCCTGATGGGATTCCTGGGGTTTGTGGTGATGTCATTTCCTGTTTGTTTTCTGAGGAGTTGATAGATGGTATCTAGACCTATGTGTTTGTTTATGGCGTTGTGGTTGGAGTGCCAGGCCTTTAGGAATTCTCTGGCATGTCTTTGCTTAGCCTGTCCCAGTTGAAATGGTGGTTTTTTTCCTCAGTGTGTAGGACTACGAGGGAGAGAGGGTCGTGTGATTTTGTGGCTAGCTGGTGTTAGTGTATCCTGGTGGCTAACTTTCTTCCTGTTTGTTCTACGTAGTGTTTGTGGCAGTCCTTGTATGGAATTTTGTAGATGACGTTGGTTTTGTCCATGGGTTGTACTGGGTCTTTTAAGTTTGTTAGTTTTTGTTTTGTGTGTTGGTGGATTTGTGTGCTACCAGGATTCCAAGGGGTCTTAGTAGTCTGGCTGTTATTTTTGGGCCTACTTTGACGTATTGTAAGGTGGTTAGGGTTTCTGGCTGTTAGGTCTGCTTGTCGTGGTTTGTTCCTGAGGAATCTGCAGACTGTATTTTTTGAGTATCCGTTCTTCTTTGGATATGTTTACGAATAAGCAAAGTTTGGTGTCATTTGGGGCAAATGCAGCAGGTGGGACTGGCTTAGTTTGGGAAGCTGGTCAGCGTGGACTAGTTGGACAGAACAGTCTGTTACCATGCTGTATGACTGTATGGCATCCCATGGCAGCACTCCCATCTTTCTTTCTCTATCTCATAAGGTTTGACTTAGCTGCGGCTTCAATTCCCAATTGGGAGAATCTGATGATTTCTTCCTTGATTTGTTTTTTAAATCTCTCTCACTTTGTCAGCTTCTTGCAACCCCTGCAAGGTTTGAACCCAGCTCTTCTGGCATGGAACCTTTTAAACTAAACTTCTGAAACTGAGAGAGGTTTTTTTTAAAACAGTCCTAAACTACATTCTCTCATGAGCAACTCTTCTACACATTCAGCTTTAGCCAAAACCTCTGGAATACACTCTGACTGAAAGGGTAAAGGTATGTTTCCCCAATCAAGAGGAAAATCAAGAGGTGGGCGGCACGGTGGCACAGTGGTTAGCACTGCTGCCTCGCAGCGCCGGAGACCCGGGTTCAATTCCCGCCTCAGGCGACTGACTGTGTGGAGTTTGCACGTTCTCCCCGTGTCTGCGTGGGTTTCCTCCGGGTGCTCCGGTTTCCTCCCACAGTCCAAAGATGTGCAGGTCAGGTGAATTGGCCATGCTAAATTGCCCGTAGTGTTAGGTAAGCGGTAGATGTAGGGGTATGGGTGGGTTACGCTTCGGCGGGGCGGTGTGGACTTGTTGGGCCGGAGGGCCTGTTTCCACACTGTAAGTAATCTAATCTAATCTAAAATACTCAATCTCAGGTCTTCTGTAGTAAAAGCCTTAAAGTGTGTGCTGGAAAAGCACAGCAGGTCAGGCAGCATCCAAGGTGCAGGAGAGTTAATATTTCAGGCAAAAGCCCTTCATCAGGAACGCTGTGCTTTTCCAGCGCCACACTTGTCGACTCTGATCTCCAGCATCTGCAGTTTGCACTTTTTCTTCTAGTAAAAGCCTAATACACAACCGTATACTTCGTTTGCTTACAAACTCTCCCAATAAAAACAAAACCATATTACTCTCCAGGAAGTCTCTTAAAGTTCTCTACTGTTCTCAAAGTTAACACATGGCTACAGCAGTACTTGCAAATTGTCCATTAAACTCCGATACAGACCTAACCTATGTGTTATCAGATCAAAATCCAAGCTCTTAAATAATATTAAAATATGTATGTAAATACTCTTCTGAAAAACATGTCCTTCTGGGTGAATTTCCGTGGTGCCAGTTGCTGTTGAATACATGAACTAAATAGGTGATAGCCTTTGTAGTGAGTGGCCAAAGGCTATTTGACCATGCTCACAGTTATTCAGCATCAATGGTCGCAAGCCAAAATCTTGCCACCTCTTTCTCATTGACAGGCATGAGACCGAATTTTACCACTCTAACATAACTTGCAGATTGAACCTGAGACTTCCGGTCTGTTGGGTCAGTTCTTTCCTGAATAAATGTCATACTTTGTAGGGGAGCTTTCAAAATCGCTTGACTGGCATACAGCTTTGGTTGTGCTTCACATGTGACCATCTTTCTTCTTCAAAATAACAACAGGGAGCCCTTGAAACAATTACTTGGGACAGTAGTAATACTGAGCAAGTGAGGACTGCAGATGCTGGAGATCAGAGTCGAAAAGTGTGGCATAGAAAAATACAGCAGTCATGGGGAGCAAGCCTCATCTTCTGCCTTTGGATCCTTCAACCATACGGCATCAACATCAACTTCACTAGTTTCCTAGTCTCCCTGCCCCCAACCTCCTCCCTGATCCAACTTTCCAACTCGGCAGCACCCTCTTGAACTGTCCATCTTCCTTCCCACCTATTCACTCCACACTATCACCTCCCACCTGCACCTTCCTATCGCCTTCCCGGCTATCTTGCCCCCAGCCCCACTGTTCTATTTATCTCTCAGCTTACCCCCCCACCCAACATTCCTGATGAAGAGCTTATGCTGGAAACGACGACTCTCCTGCTCCTCAGATCCTGCATGACTTGCTGTGCTTTTCCAGCACCACACTTTTCAACAGTAGTAATAATTCTAGTCTCTGGGAACTTTCTGCGCCACTGTTGTGCTTGGATTAACCTCTCTTCTTCATGCAGTCTCAGCATTTGCGTTCAATAAACAATTTGTAGTGCTTCTTGGCAGACTTTTGGGAATTGAGCAGCCCTTGACTAGAAAATGCAGTCATCTGCAAAGTGCTAGATTAAAAGTAGATCATTTCCAACTCCTGAGATAGATTTTCATTCAAGTCACATCACAAAGTAGAGCTTCATTTCGGCTGCTATTTCTAACTCCACCTTTTTCTGATGACTGCCTTTTGCGTTACTCTATTCTAAATACTTGTGTTCAAAAGGTGAGCATTATGTCAGATGTAACAAATTTATCTTTGATTCTCTCAATCTTATGAAATTTTTTTAATAGTATGTATATGTGGTCTGTGCTTCATTACTACATTCATACATTTTGTCATGGGGGAGAGACCAATGGCAAAGTATCAAGTACACGAGGGAGGTCTTGTCTGCTTTATCATTATATAAATTTAGGATTTACAAGCAGCTGTAATCTTAGTTCTTTGGGACAGTTGGTTATTTATTGATTTTTTGTTTGATTTATTGACATTTGCTTTTCCAGAAGCAAGTGCTCCAAAATGGAGTAGTGTAAGATTTTGATCTGGCATTGCTGCATTTGTTTCTAACAACCAAGTCTGCCTAGTTCACTGTACTCTTCATTCATATTTCAGTGGCAATCTCAATTCACGGAGTGGATTAAATGTAGATGTATTTGTTTTAGACCGTAGTTGCTGGTGGCATCCTATGTTTAATGCAAAAAGTAGTGATTCAATTGTTTTGGTTTGTTTCTAGATGCTACTTATGTAGCCAAACAGAAAGCTAAAGCAGATGCAGACTTTTACACTGCTCAGAAGATTGCACAAGCCAACCAGGTATGAAAACCTCTTCCTGTGCCCTTGATTTCCATGGAAAATTGTGAAATAGAAACAAGGGTTGTCTGTGTTCCATTGTTCAAATAGTTGGAATGGAAAAGGAGATTCCACATGTATATACAGAAGAACTGCATATAATTTAGCAATGTAAACAGACATTGGTTTGGTTCTCTTTCTTTTCGCATTCATTTTCTTTTTAAAAGCTTCTCCCACATTTTCCATCTTCCCCACCATCTTTTAAGTCTATAGATATTTAAGTATTATTTATCCATTCCAATCAGCACTAGCTTGGTGTGCAATTTTATGATTATTTTTGACACTTATCTGCTCATTTCTGTTCATAACATGGAACTTTTAGTGTGATTGTTCATTTTACCACCACACAAGTTATTATGTAGCAATAGTTTTTTAGCTGCAATTTTTTTATTCACTCGTGGGTTTCGATGACTCACCAGCATTTATTGCCCATCCCAGTCGGTGGTGGTGAGCTGCCATCTTGAACGGCTGCAGACAACATGTTGACCCACAATGCTGTTAGGGAGGGACTTCCAAGATTTTGATCCAGCAAGAGTGAAGGGACGACAATATATTTCCAAGTCAGGATGGCAAGTGGCTTGGAGGGGAACTTGCAGCTAGTGTTTCGAAGTGGTCGTAGTTTCAGAAGATCTAACGATCTTTGGTGACTTTCTGCAGTACATCGTGTGGATAAAATGCGTTGCAGCTCCTAAGTATTGGCGGTGAAGGGAGTGGATGCTCATGGATCTAGTGCCAGTTAACGAAGCTGCTTTGTCCCAGATCACGTCAAGTTATTTTGTGGTGTTAGAGCTGAACTCATCCAGACCAGTGGGTGTATTACAGCATCCTCCTGCCCTTTGCATTGTAGATAGTGGGCAGGCTTTAGGAAGTCAGGAATTGAGTTACTCACTGCAGTGTACCTATCCTCAGTGGTTACAAGAGCAGGTCAGTGATTATGTGGCAAGTCCAGTTGAGTTTCTGGCCAATGGTAACTTCCAGGATTTTGTTAGTGGGGGATTCAGTGATGGCAACACCATTCAGTGTTGAGGGACAGTGATTGTCTGTTACTGCAGATGGTCATTGCCTGACATTTGCGTGGCACCGGTGTTATTTGCCATTTGTCAGGCCAAGTCTGGAAATTGTCCAGATCTTGTTGCATTCGAACATGGACTGCTTCAGTATCTGAGGAGTCATGAATGTGCTGAACACTATATGCAATTATCAAACATCCCCACTTTTGACCTTATGATGAGGGAAGGTCATTGAAGCAGCTGAAGATGGTAGGCATGGGACACCTACAGAAATGCCCTGGAGCTGAAGTGACTGAACTTCTGCAGCCGCAAACATCTTTCCATGTGCCAGGTATGACTCCAAAAACTGGAGAGTTTGCCCCCAATTCCCATTTGTTTCCAGTTTTGCTAGGGTTTTTTGATGTTGCATTCTGTTGAACGCAGCCTTGATATCGAGAACTGTCACTCCACTCACCTCTGGAATTCAGCTGTTTTATCCATGTTTGAACCAAGGCTGTGATGACGCCAAGAGATGAGTCGTCTTGGCAGAAACTTAAACTGGACATCAGCAAATAGGTTATTGATGAGCAAGTGCTACTTGATAGGAGATGTTATCAGCAATGCTATGAGCTGCAATGTAGAAATTATTCACTTCTCACTTAACAAATATTCCAGCCATTCCCTCCATTTTGCAAACTACATTATTTAACAGGCTAACATTTGGAACCAGTGATTGGTTTGATGTGAACTATACATCAGAATTTAGGAGCACTTAGCACATAGTTGGTTCTGATATAGCGAGAGAGTTCTATTCTTATGCAATCTTGCATAATAAAAAAATCATGCAGTAGCCACACCATTTAAGCTAATGGGGCTGGAATCGTGTTATAGCCAATACAGGTAAGGAAAAGTCTCATTCCTCAAGTAAGTCTAAATTCTTCAATCACGTTAAAACCAATTTAAATTGAATTAACACGCATTATTGCAGAATCAACTATATAAAAGTCTGATTTAAAATAGCGCCAGCAATAGTAACTTTCTACTTCGTTTATGGACTATGATCTTTTAAATTAAGATATGAACTTCAGTTATCTGCAGCAAAAAAATTGAGATCTGTTATGCTTAAACAGAGAGGAGGTTGACTTGAATGAGATTCTTGGGATGTTTGTGCATGTGGACTGAAGGAGACATCTGTCATTAGCAAATGTGACTTTTTTTTAAATCCTAAATTGTGATTTTAAAATAAATTTGAATGCAATTCCAACTGAAGGCTCAGAAAATAATGTTCAATTTGTTTTCATGGTTAGAAAATGCATCATGATAAGGATTCAGGCTATGTGTGCAACTATTAATTATATACCAAGCATGATGATTACTGGGTTTAGCATTATTCATGTTTCAGAAGTGAATTGAAATCTGTTTTCTTTCCTTCCTAACAGTTAAAACTAACTAAAGAGTATTTGGAACTGGCTAAATACCAAGCAATTTCAGCAAACAGCAAGATTTATTTTGGGAGTGACATCCCAGACATGTTTATGGATAAGAGTGTCTTTCAGCCAAACACTGAAAGGAGAACTGAGGAAACTTCCTCCAGTGACGATAAAACATCTAAAGCAGCATCAAGCACAAAACAAAAAGATGCAATAAAAGATTCCACAGAGACTTAGTCTGGACAAACCAAAAATGATACTGCTTTGTTTAATTTTGAAGAATACAATTTATACAAAACGGTTGGACTGTGCTTGCAAGGATTCTGGTATGATCATCAGTTTGGGTGCAGCGTTCTATTAAGGGATACTGTTTTTATAAAGCAATGCTGGAATGGCAACATTTGAAATTTTGACACATAACTAGACTTTGTCATTAGTAATGATCAGTATTTCCAAACACACACACACAAAAGCTGATATGTGTCTAATACAAAATGTTGCACCTAACTGAAAACCGATTGTGACATTGAGAATTTACAAATACCTGTAATAAGGATTACTTCGTATATTTCTGGATATGTCGCAGCATTCATGACTAGAATGTCTAAATGCTGTGATTATGTATTTTGCAATTTAGATTTTGATTATGATCAATCAACAGGAAAGTGATTGACAGCTGTGAAGAATATTTTTAACTTGAGCAAACTATAATGCTCTCAAACTGATCAAAGGAATTAGAAAATATGTTTTAGAATTATCAAGGTACCATTGTATTTCAACACTTCACTTGACCCTATTTTCATTTCTTTTCTAATAATCCCCCTAATCACAAGTTGGTAATTCTATTGTCTATATTAAGTTGTTTTTTTTCTCTCTCAAAGGGTACTGAACTTGATACTGCCTCCCAAAACTGTTGGCAGTTGTGGGCTCTGGCTGTTTTGGAAGCCAACAAAAAGATGCTGTTCTGTACACTGGCAAAATGCAACAGACACCTTTTTTAAAAGCTTTTTTAAGGTAGCTTTGTGAAAAAAAAATTGTTTTGTTTGAACATGCATCATTGCCATTTAAGGTGGATTTGGGACCTGTTACTGAGTTTTAGCAACTGTTTTGGCATTGTATTTCCTGCAGCATGAAATCTTGAAAATATTTTTACTTGACTACATTTTTTTCCAATTTATCTACATTTTTAACACTGACTTGAAATCATCCATTGCAGTTGTATTAACGCCGGTGAAGATATCCCTATTAACTAGTTGCAAGTTGCAGTTCTGTGAAGCCAGGGCTGCTTTGGTGGAAAGATTCAATTTTAAAGTTTGTTGCAGTTGTTCACAATTGACCCTTAACACTAGGTGGTGATGCAAAATTTCTTAGATAAAGGCCATTAATGGAATCTAATTGAGTTCTCACATTATGTAATTGTTGGAAAAATTAACTGAGTTGAAGGAAATATTAATGTGTTGGATGGATTGCAGGTAAATATTAAAGGTATCCTTTCCTTGAAAAGAGCCCTACTCTGATTTCTGGGCAATTGGTATATGCAGATACTAATGTTTATTTTTGATAATTCGCAATACAGTAGAAACATTTTGCATCATGCTGTGTAGTTGATATCTTTGTAGTGTTCTAGCTTTTATATGCAATGTTCGTATTGAGCTGATGCTTGTCTTTATCCCCAGATTTCTTAAGGTTTTGATGTTAAAATTGAATATGGGTTCCAATGGGTCTGACTTATTTCTCATGTATGAAGCTGTGCCTGTCTCAAATGATGTACCAAAAAAAATTCTATAGAAGCAGTGGTTTGGATTGATTTAAATTTAATTTCATTATATTGGGAATTTGGGTTTTCAATGTCGCATCTTTTGGCTCTAAATATACAATGCGATTTATGTTTTCAATTGGTATTTTTGATGTGGACTGTAATAAATCATTTGTACTTAAATGATTGATTCCAAAAGGCTGATGTCTTAAACTCTTAATTATTAAGTACAAGTTTCTTTTCAAATTTGGGAAATCAGTTTGTGTGTATGTACTTTGTGAAACAAACATGCAAAGTGCAAGTGAAAAATGCTTTGAGCAGCAGTCAGAAGTTTAATTTGTTTTGAGGAAAACAGGCAGTTTGAAATATGAATTTGGAGCAAATGAATAATATGAGTAACTACATCTCAAAGAAATTTTTGTAAACTGAATTATAAAACAAGATTGACTTTTTCCAATAGCTCAAAAAATAAACTTATTTTGATACCATTTTGTCTGACTATTATTTGAAAGAGAGTCATATTGTACATATTGTGTATTCAGGTTGTTTATAAGTGTTTGGTATGCTTTCCTTTATTGGTCAGAGTATTGAGTATTGAATACTGGAATTGGGAGGTCATGTTGCAGCTGTACAGGGCATTGGTTCGGCCACTGTTGGAATATTGTGTGCAATTCTGGTCTTCCTTTTGGAAAGATCTTGTGAAACTAGAAAAGGTTCAGAAAAGATTTCCAAGGATCTTGCCAGTGGTGGAGGATTTGAGCTATAGGGAGAGGTTGACACTCCAGGGAAAACAGCCCCAGCCTTTTCAGAGGCTGAGGGATGATTGTATAGAGGTTTATAACATCATGAGGGGCGTGGATAGAATAAATAGACAAAGTCTTTTCCCTGGCGTGGGGGAGTCCAGAACTAGAGGGCATAGGTTTAGGGTGAGAGGGGAAAAGATATAAAAGAGACCTAGGAGCAACTTTTTCACGCAGAGGGTGGTACGGATATGGAATGAGCTGCCAGAGGAAGTGGTGGAGGCTAGCACAATTGCAACATTTAAAAGGCATCTGGATGGGTATATGAAGAGGACGGGTTTGGTGGGATACAGGCCGGGTGCTGGCAAATGGGACTAGATTGGTTGAGATATCTGGTCAGCATGGACAAGTGGACCGAAGGGTCTGTTTCCGTGCTGTACGTCTCTGACTCTATAAATACTCTCACTTTATTTGGAAGTTTTAGATTTGAAATCTAAAATGAACTGAGAAAGTCCTGGTGCTGTGGATATGGAAGGAAAGTAATTTCTGATATGCATGAAATAATTTTCTTAACCAAAATGTCTAAAGGAAGGAAGGGAGTAGCATTGATTTTGATTCTAGGAAATGATGCAAGCTTACTGGAATGCCTTACTGTAGAAGATCATCTAGTTAACACTGGTTTCACAATCCAGTTTATCATAATTATGTAAAGAAACCAGAATGGATCCAAGGAAGAATTTCTTAGCTGGAGAAGATTCAATTTTCATGTCACTGTTCGAGGCTGCTGATACTCCTGGTCTTTGAGCCAAATAATACTCCGGCAATGGGAAACCAGAAATAAAAACTGGAAAGGCTGGAAATACTCAGCAGGTCAGGCAGCATTTTTTTTGTTTAAAGAAACAAAATCAAAGTTTTAGGTGGATTGTTTTTCCTTTGTCACTGAGGTGGGGGTATGTAAATTAACAGATTCACAGCAAGACAGCGAAACTGGGGAAAGGGAGGAAAGAAACAGTAAGACTGAGGATAGGCTGGAATTCTTGAGAGAAACTGGATATCCCTGTGTAAAAGTCAATCTCTTAAAATCAACCCTATGATTTCTGGTCTAAGAAGATTATTTTTCAATTACCTTGTGTAAAATACAACCTACGTTTTCAAGGGTTAAAGCTGAGAAGTTTCAAAACCGAAGTATAATCGTTCAGATCACGTCAACCATAATTCATTTTTAAAAATTTACACTTACGGTATTTCCTTCAGCACTTATTTATCAATTATGATCTGAAAATGTAGAACAATTTTGATTCTATTTTGGATGGAATAAACTGAGTATGGAGACGAGATGAAGGAGACCAACTTCCAGAGTGTACTTTAAATAAATGGGCACCTGATTTTTGGATCCTCAGTCATCTCCTTAAGCCTTCTGGAGGAAGGGAGGCTCCACCTCCCAGCTGAACCCTTGTAAAAGCCAAGTCAGTGTAACACTCCTGCACCAAGATCAATGACTGGGGATTTTGTGACACATTCCAATAGTGTCACCTTTCTTTATTCTTTAACCCTCGAGCAGTGCTGAAAGCACACTCCCAGCCAAATTGACCACTTCCTCTCCCAGGAGGCGAGGGCAGACTAAGATATAGGAGAAGTAGTAGGCCATTTGGCCCATTGAGTCTGTTCTGCCATTCAAATAATACTGAGATTGTAATAAGATCATGGTAGGTCTGATAATCATCAATACCACTCATCTGTCTTTTCCCCAAGACCCTTGTTGATTCACTTACTGATTAGAAATTAGTCAATGTCAGCCTTTAATGTACTTAATGATTGATCCTCTACAGTAAAGAAGATCCCCTTCATCTCTGTCCTAACTCAGTGAACCTTGCTCTGAGGTTATTTCTTCTGGTTCTAGAGACTCCCACAGTGGGAAACAATCACTTTCAAAGTCTGGGAAGCAGTTCTCTTAAGTTGTGAAGTAAGGGCTGTAACAACCTCAAAACAGTGTGCAACCTGGCTATGTGTGCTGTGGCGAATGTGGGCATTGGAGGCCACTCCAGGTGGCTGATAATTCAGGGAGAATGTCTGCATATGAAATTTTCCACTGGGGATCCTTGTCTCAACTTCTGCCTGGCAAGATTTCTTATGAGAGGTATCTGCAGTGAAAATGGAAGGAAGGAGAGTGCAGCAATATTACAGAATCTCTACATAGTGGAAGGAGGCAATTTGGCCCATTGAATCCACACTCGCCCTTTGAGGAGCAGCCCACCCCACTATCCTATTCTTGTAACACTGCATTTCCTGAGGCTAACCCCTGAGCCTCCACATCCCTGAACACTGGGCAATTTAGCATGGCTGATACACCTAAACACATCTTTGGACGACAGGTGGAAGCTGGAGCACCCAGAGGAAACCCATGCAGATACAAGGAGTGCAAACTCCTCACCGACAGTCACCCAAGGCTAGATTTAAACCCAGGTTCCTGCCAGTGTGAGGCAGCAGTGCTAACCATTGTGCAACAATAATGTACGTGGAGTATCCCAACTCCTGTGCCAGATCCTAGGGGTCCAAATGAACAAACTGCCTGCAAAAGGTCATGTTTGTTATCTCCATGTGTGCTGCCTGAGTTGCTGAGTGTTTTCTGTTCTTTTGATTCAAATATCTAGTGTCTGAACTCCATTGTGTAACCCCTATTTCTTTTATGTTTGTTCATTTTATTTTGTTGAATATTGTCTCTCTTCCTTTCCTGGGATTGGTTGGACTTTTTTCTCTCTCCCTTACAGTTTTTTGTAAAAGTGGGCGGCACGGTGGCACAGTGGTTAGCACTGCTGCCTCACAGCGCCAGAGACCCGGGTTCAATTCCCACCTCAGGCGACTGACTGTGTGGAGTTTGCACGTTCTCCCCGTGTCTGCGTGGGTTTCCTCCGGGTGCTCCGGTTTCCTCCCACAGTCCAAAGATGTGCAGGTCAGGTGAATTGGCCATGCTAAATTGCCCGTAGTGTTAGGTAAGGGGTAGATGTAGGGGTATGGGTGGGTTGCGCTTCGGAGGGTCGGTGTGGACTTGTTGGGCCGAAGGGCCTGTTTGCACACTGTAAGTAATCTAAAAAAAAAAGGTTCAATTGCAGACGAGAAACCTCAACAAAACACATTTCCCAGGAGAAGTGGCTGAAAGGAATGAGCAAGAGTAGCTGATGGCTCTACCAGGGCAGAAAGTGGACAAACATCAAGTGAGTTAAGAATGTCTCTCACAACCACTCCCTTAGATTTTCACAATGTCATTGAAAGAAATACCTGTAATCTTAATTTTAGAATGTTGCTTTCCACATTTCAATGCCCTGAGGGTGTAATGTGAGCCTTTGTGTAGATAAACAATCCATTGGTCGAAATTTAAAAATCACACAACACCAGGTTACAGTCCAACAGGTTTAATTGGAAGCACGAGCCTTCAGAGTGCTGCTCCTTCAGATGGTATGGAGTACGCAATTGTAAGACACAGAATTTATAATGCTTCCAATAAATCTGTTGGACTGTAACCTGGTGTTGTGATTTTTAACTTTATGCACCCCAGTCCAACACCAGCATCTCCAAATCAATCCATTGGTCGAAATAGTAAAGGTGCTGTAATCATTATTTTATTGTTTGGCATGGCTGGTTTTCCAACATTTAGTTACATTCTTTGTCGTCAAATTACTTACTACTTGAATTTAGATGAGTGACCTGCAGTTTATGCAGGGTAATTGTATTTTCTAGATCGGGTGTGGTAAAATGACTTTCCCATAATTATACCTGTCACATGAGATAATGTGCAAGAAGTGAATAGAGCCAGTTTCATGTTAGAATTGAAGATGAGATGTGTTTGACTGTTGATCGGTTGATGTGAACTGCTGAAGGTTAGATTTTGTGGACTTTTAAAAATTTATACATACAACCTGTAAAGGACCAGAAACAGCACCTAAAGAATACTGCTTATTCACTCTCCACAATCTTGAAACTAATTTATTCTTGGCTTTGCATTGGTTGCTAAGTGTTATTAGTGTCTCTGAAAACAATATTTTGATTCGTCAAGAATTTGTTCTGGCTCCATATCTTACCTCCAGGTTTGGGGCTTTCATTACCGCAGAGATGGCAGCACAGAGGGAGAAGATTGGGGTTGGTAACGTGGAATATGTCAATCAATATTTGTGCTATTGATCTATGGTTTTATGGATTTCTGGATTCAACTAAATTTTAACCCCCCTCAATTTCCAGAGTAAAAGAACCAACTCCTTTCTATAATGTAAAGGTCCTATGACAGAGTATAATGAGGTAAAGAAAACATTAACTTAAAGCCACGTGAAGATGCTTTTTAAATAATTTGCCAAGAGACTACAAGAGATAACAAGATCAAGTGGGAAAATTATCAGTTATGATGTATGCAATATTTAATATTTGGAAATTTTGTGCTGGTCTTACCAACATCAGTTCACACCACATCTTCTCTTTGAAGTTTGGGTCGCGTATAGATACGGTGGTTAAGGCGTTTAGTACACTTGCCTTCATTCTCCGATTTTTGAGTATAGGAGTTGGAACGTCATGTTGAGGTTCTACAGGATGTTGGTGCGGCCTCTTCTGGAGTACTGTGTCCAGTTCTGGTTGCCCTATTACAGGAAGGATATTATTATGCCGGAGAGGGTTTAGCATGTTGCCGCAATGGAGAGTTTGAGTTATGAGGAGAAGCTGGGACATTTTTACACTGGAACTGTCACAAGGAAGTTGAGGGGTGACTTTACAGAAATTTATAAAATTATGAGGGGCATAGATTAAAGTGAATGGCAGGTACCTTTTACCATGGATAGGGGGGTTTCAAGGCTAGGTGGGGGCATATTTTGAAGGTGAGAGGATAAGGATTTATCAAAGACATGAGGGGGTAATTTTTATTTTTACGGAGTGGTTTGTGTGTGGGTTGAACTTCTAGAGGAAGTGGTGGATGCGGGCATAGTCACACCATTGAGACAAGTACATGAATAAGAAATATTTGGAGTGATCTGGGCCAAGCGCAGGCAGGTGGGACTAGTTTAGTTGGGGATTATGGTTGGCATAGACTGACAGACCTAAGAGTCTGTTGCTGTGCTGTATGACTCGATGATTGTAAACATAAGGCTTCCATTTATTTTGGGGGAAAAGTGAGGACTGCAGGTGCTGAAGGGTTAGAGTCGAATAGAGTGGTGGTGGTGAAGTGCAGCAAGTCAGCATCCAAGGAGCAGGCGAGTCAACATATCAGGCATAAGCCCTTTATCAGGGCTCTTCAATTTATTTTATCCTGTGGTGGTAATCTCATTGGTCTAAATGCAAATGTTCTTAGTTCTTTGGGAAGCGATTGGGAGTTTTGAGTCATAGAGATGTACAGCATGGAAACAGACCCTTCGGTCCAACCCGTCCATGCCGACCAGATATCCCAGCCCAATCTAGTCCCACCTGCCAGCACCTGGCCCATATCCCTCCAAATCTTTCCTATTCACATAACCACCCAAATGCCTCTTAAATGTTGCAATTGTACCAGCTTCCACCACATCCTCTGGCAGCTCATTCCATATACATACCACCCTCTGCGTGAAAAAGTTGCCCCTTAGGTCTCTTTTATATATTTCCCCTCTCACTCTAAACCTATGCCCTCCAGTTCTGGACTCCCCAACCCCAGGGAAAAGACTTTGTCTATTTATCCTATCCATGCCCCTCATAATTTTGTAAACTTCTATAAAGTCACCCCTCAGCCTCCGCCGCTGCAAGGAAAACAGCCCCAGCCTGTTCAGCCTCTCCCTGTAGCTCAGATCCTCCAACCCTGGCAACATCCTTGTAAATCTTTTCTGAACCCTTTCAAGTTTCACAGCATCTTTCCGATAGGAAGGAGACCATAATTACATGCAATATTCCAACAGTGGCCTAGCCAATGTCCTGTACAGCCGCAACATGACCTCCCAACTCCTGTACTCAATACTCTGACCGATAAAGGAAAGCATACCAAACTCCTCCTTCACTATCCTATCTACCCGTGACTCCACTTTCAAGGAGCTATGAACCTGCACTCCAAGATCTCTTTGTTCAGCAACACTTCCTAGGACCTTACCATTAAGTGTATAAGTCCTGCTAAGATTTGCTTTCCCAAAATGCAGCACCTCGCATTTATCTGAATTAAACTCCATCTGCCACTTAGCCCATTGGCCCATCTGGTCCAGATCCTGTTGTAATCTGAGGTAACCCTCTTCGCTGTCCACTACACCTCCAATTTTGGTGTCATCTGCAAACTTACTAACTGTACCTCTTATGCTTGCATCCAAATCATTTATGTAAATGACAAAACGTAATGGACCAGCACCGATCCTTTTGGCACTCCACTGGTCACAGGCCTCCAGTCTGAAAAACAACCCTCCACCACCACTCTCTCTCTTCTACCTTTGAGCCAGTTCTGTATCCAAATAGCTAGTTCTCCCTGAATTCCATGAGATCGAACCTTGCTAATCAGTCTCCCATGGGGAACCTTGTTGAACACCTTACTGAAGTCCATATAGATCACATCTACTGCTCTGCCCTCATTAATCTTCTTTGTTACTTCTTCAAAAAACTCAATCAAGTTTGTGGGACATGATTTCCCACACACAAAGCCATGTTGACTATACCTAATCAGTCCTTGCCTTTCCAAATACATGTACATGTATTCCCTCAGGATTCCCTCCAACAATTTGCCCACCACCGAGGTCAGGCTCACCGGTATATAGTTCCCTGGCTTGTCTTTTCCACCCTTCTTAAACAGGAGCACCACGTTTGCCAACCTCCAGTCTTTCGGCACCTCACCTATGATCGATGATACAAATATCTCAGCAAGAGGCCCAGCAATCACTTCTCTAGCTTCCCACAGAGTTCTCGGATACACCTGATCAGGTCCTGGGGATTTATCCACCTTTAACCGTTTCAAGACATCCAGCACTTCCTCCTCTGTAATCTGGACATTTTTCAAGATGTCGCCATCTATTCCCTACAGTCTATATCTTCCATATCCTTTTCCACAGTAAATATTGATGCAAAATATTCATTTAGTATCTCCCCCATTTTCTGTGGCTCCACACAAAGGCCGACTTGCTGATCTTTGAGGGGCCCTATTCTCTTCCTAATATATTTGTCCTTAATATATTTGTAAAACCCCTTTGGATTCTCCTTAACTCTGTATGCCAAAGCTATCTCATGTCCCTCCTCAGTATAATGTCTTGGACTCTGGTTGGGCAGCCCCATCAATCAGTCCATTATCTACTTCTGTTGTATGCAGCATCTCTGATCTGTTTGATTGTGATAATGACTGTTCCTAATGTTTTTGAAACAGTTCATAAGGCAACAGTTGCACTGTGGAGAGCCAGGCCACTTATTGTGGGTAAACCTAATCCAAAGTACTTTCTCTTTCTTTAACAGGTTATCTTTTCCAATTTTGGCTCTTTGATTTTTCTGATTGACACATACTAGGATGACCCTGACATAAGGTGATTATTCCTTTCCCTGTATTTCCTCTTGTCTGCTTTTCTCACAGTTCTATATGTCTATCCCTGGTTGATAAAGGGTGCAAATTATCATTTCATCATTTACCTCAAAACCCTCTTGTTCATCTCTATTAAAATAAAAAGTGGTAAATGGCTCTTTGGGTCCATTATGTCTAAAAATTCCAGTCTGAAAATGTGTTGCTGGAAAAGCGCAGCAGGTCAGGCAGCATCCAAGGAGCAGGAGAATCGACGTTTCGGGCATGAGCCCTTCTTCAGGAATGAGGAAAGTGTGTCCAGCAGGCTAAGATAAAAGGTAGGGAGGAGGGACTTGGGGGAGGGGCGTTGGGAATGCGATAGGTGGAAGGAGGTCAAGGTGAGGGTGATAGGTCGGAGTGGGGGGATGGGGGCGGAGAGGTCAGGAAGAAGATTGCAGGTTAGGAAGGCGGTGCTGAGTTCGGATGGGGGAGGGGAAATGAGGAAACTGGAGAAATCTGAGTTCATCCCTTGTGATTGGAGGGTTCCTAGGCGGAAGATGAGGCGCTCTTCCTCCAGCCGTCGTGTTGCTATGGTCTGGCGATGGAGGAGTTCAAGGACCTGCATGTTCTTGGTGGAGTGAGGGGGAGTTGAAGTGTTGAGCCAAGGGGTGGTTGGGTTGGTTGGTCCGGGTGTCCCAGAGGTGTTCTCTGAAATGTTCCACAAGTAGGCGGCCTGTCTCCCCAATATAGAGGAGGCCACATCGGGTGCAGCGGATGCAGTAAATGATGTGTGTGGAGGTGCAGGTGAATTTGTGGCAGATATGGAAGGATCCCTTGGGGCCTTGGAGGGAAGTAAGGGGGGAGGCGTGGCCGCAAGTTTTGCATTTCTTGCGGTTGCAGGGGAAGGTGCCGGGAGTGGAGGTTGGGTTGGTGGGGGGGTGGGGGGGGGGTGTGGACCTGACGAGGGAGTCACGAAGGGAGTGGTCTTTTCAGAACGCTGATAGGGGAGGGGAGGGAAATATATCCCTGGTGGTGGAGTCCGTTTGGAGGTGGCAGAAATTATGGCGGATGCTACGCTGTACATGGAGGTTGTTGGGGTGGTAGGTGAGGACCAGTGGGGTTCTGTCCTGGTGGTGATTGGAGGGGCGGGGCTCAAGGGCGGAGGAGCAGAAAGTGGAGGAGATGTGGTGGAGGGCATCGTCTACCACGTCTGGGGGGATATTGCAGTCTTTGAAGAGGGAGGTCTTCTTATTTACTGCATCTGCTGCACCCAATGTGGCCTCCTCTATATTGGGGAGACAGGCCGCCTACTTGCGGAACGTTTCAGAGAACACCTCTGGGACACCCGGACCAACCACTGCATAGCTCAACACTTCAACTCCCCCTCCAACTCCACCAAGGACATGCAGGTCCTTGGACTCCTCCATCGCCAGACCATAGCAACACAATGGCTGGAGGAAGAGAGCCTCATCTTCCGCCTAGGAACCCTCCAACCACAAGGGATGAACTCCCGATTTCTCCAGTTTCCCCATTTCCCCTCCCCCCACCTTGTCTCAGTCCCAATCCTCGAACTCAGCAGCGCCTTCCTAACCTGCAATCTTCTTCCTGACCTCTCCGCCCCCACCCCCATTCCGGCCTATCACCCTCACCTTGACCTCCTTCCACCTCTCGCATTTCCAACGCTCCTCCCCCAAGTCCCTCCTTCCTATCTTTTATCTTAGCCTGCTGGACACACTTGCCTCATTCTTGAAGAAGGGCTCATGCCCGAAACGTCGATTCTCCTGCTCCTTGCCTGACCTGCTGCGCTTTTCCAGCAACACATTTTCAGTTCTGATCTCCAGCATCTGCAGCCCTCACTTTCTCCTCAAAAATTCCAGTCTGCCAACTTCTGTTAAAATCAGACTTCTCTGTTTTATACTTCATTCTTATTTTCTGTGTGAAGCAACCCTCTATTTGACCCCCACAGCCATTCTTCTAATTCATATGGTTTATCGTGGGAACAATACCTTGCTTGCAATACTTGTTTACCGAAGGAACTGTGATCACTTCACTGCTTTGGTTGTTTCACCTACTGTTCTGTTTCTTGATTCAGGTTCGCAAATTGTCTCCAGTTGGGGAAGTCCTGCTCTGAATATTGATTTCAGGATGTAATAGATGATGAACATACTCACCCACCTATTGATGCCATAATTTGATTTTTGGTATCAATTATCGAACCCTGGGGATCGTGCTGACTATGTCAGTTGCTGTGATCAAAAGACCACTCTCAGGTCTACGGGGTTCAAGTGAAGAAATGATTTTTGTTCAAATACGTATGCAAGGGACAAGGTCTCTCTCATCTTAGAGCCTTACTTCACTCCACAAAATATATTGTTCACATTTATAGACCTTAAACCCCTGTTCAATGTTACATAGTTTCACAATTTCAGGCACTTCAGCCATCTGGCAACCTGGTTCTGGAACATTTTGTTCTGCACGTAGCAAACAGATGTGAGCCACCATTATCTTCTACAAAAATGCTTGAAAGTTATCTTCAACTGTTTCAATCAGCTATGTCAAATCTGTGCCAATTCTGATAGATCCAGTGCATTTTGGTACTGGGACCATATGTAAACACCAGCTATTTTGCTTTGTTATGGGTGAAATAATTCTCTGCTTCAACGTGGACTCAACTTTCCTCTTTATCTTCAACAAGAGCAGATGAGGGACTTTTCTGGGTGCAAAAAGAAATGCTGGGTTTTCTTTGTAGAGTAAAGTGGTGTGCTTGTCTTTGGTTTCTTATTCCTGTAATCGGTTGTAGAAATTGATGTTTGAAGATTTTACACTGACCGTCTCAACTTTCCTGTTCTATTCTGCAAATCAAATCAAATAAGCTGATGCTTTTGTTCAAGTATATAAGGGAGAAGCCTGGAGGTGACTTTTCATCTTGCAAAGATGGCACTGAGCTTCCTGCTTAGAAATGAACAGGTCTGATTTTGGATCACTTACAAGAGCTCAGTGTATTGCTTTTCTCTCTAAATTAGAGAGTTGCATTGTGTTGTGCTGTGACTTGTGTTTTATACCTCCTGGCACATTGTTGTCTGATGGCTGAAGGGAATTTTTCTCCAACCATGGTTCAGTGTCAGAATAAAGTACATGAATAAGAAATGGTTGGAGAGATATGAACCAAGCACAGGCCAGTGAGACTAATTTAGTTTGGGATTGCAGCTGGTATGGATTGGTTGGATCGAAGGGTCTGTTCCCATGCTCTATTACTCTAAGCTTTACCACTGAATTCCCAAAATGGAGGATTAGGATTTCAAAGGAGTTGAAAGTCCAATGACTACCATGGAGCTCTCACCAAATTATAATATCTACGCTCCTACATTAACAAAGATATCCCTGCTTTAACAGGCAACCTTCTCTTACCCATGCAAGTCTTCCCCACTCCCAAACCAACTGCCCCAACTCAGTTTTTGCCAGCTGGAGCATCACAACAATTTTCATTTTTTGGATGGGGGTAATAGTTGGAAGAGTTTTTGGAATCACTGATCTAATGTAAAATAATGTCTCCTTTCCATCTAGGGTCAAAACTGCAGTAAGTTTTGTTCAATTCATGATCTTTCAGAACAGAGACATCTTAACACCATTTAATGGACCTGCTGCCTTTTTGAAGGTGTCACTTTTTGCTCAATCTGTGCAGGCTTCTTGCTTCTCCCCTATTTGGGAAGTCCTGTCCTGAACGTTGACCTCCCAATTTAATGCATGATAAAGTAAACATCTGTTGATGCTAACATTCTGTTTAGTTTTGGTTATCGAGCTCTGGGGATTCTCTGGACGAAATCAGTTGTTGTCTTTCAAAGACCATTCTCAAGTCTGTAGGGTTCAAATAAATACAGGTTTTGTTCAAGTATATTTTCAAGGGCAAATCTGGGAAGTAACACTTAGAGTCATATGCAAAGATGGCATTCAAATTCCTTTGCGGGGTAATTTTCCCCCCACCATGAAAATGTGAAGACTGCAGGTGCTGGAGAGCCAGAGTCGAAAAGTGTGGCACTGAAAAAGCAGAGTGGGCAGGCAACAGCTGAGGAGTAGAAGAGTTAACGTTTTGGGCATAAGCCCTTCATCAGGATTTTTTCCACAATGCCAATCACGCCCAGATGGAGTCATTTTCCTGCCTCCCCTGTTTTGAACAGTCATCTGACTGCCTCTAAACTTAGTACGTTCATCTGAGTTGTTAACTTTTGGGATATGGTCCTCTGTCGCCCCAAATCACTGATTCATTTTGCTTCCTAATCTCTGCTTGTCTGATCAGTTGAACTGTGTTTGTGAATCTTAAGACATTCTTCACCTGCAAGTGGTCAGGCAATGCTCCATCAAATCTGACAATTCTGTCCTGAATTAGTTGTTTTTAACTATGCCTCATAGTTCTTTGCAACTCTGTTCAGAGATCATTGACAGACATTTCAATAGTTTGCCTTAATGCTGAGTGTACTTGCAGATTGCAATAGGTATTGTTTATTTCATTACTTCCTTGTCTGTAGTGTTTTCTTCATCAATTCTTTCCATGACAAAGATAATGTCTTTACAGCCACCCATCGTATACAATGGCATAATGACCAGCTCACTGCTTGGCTTTGCACAGTGAGGAACTGGTGTAGTATGTTATCTGACAACTCTCTGTCAATTCAGCCATGCTCCTGCCTGATTAGGACTCGCAAACTGCTCAATGTTTTTTGGTAATGGCAGTGAATTTTCCAGATTGTTCTTTCATTTGCTGCACCATATAATATTCTTGATCAACTTGTGCTGTACAAAGTAATTACTGAATCCACTGTGTTAATAAAAACACCACGATTAAAGAAACATATTTCTGCAGCCTCATCTGGTGATAGCCTTAGAGTTAACCCTAACCCTATCACAGGCTGCAAGAAAAAAGAAGCTCACATGAGATTGCAACACAGCTAATGTCTCCCAAATTAGAATTAGGTTTTACTGTCACAGGAGTACAGTGAAAAGTGTGCAAAGTCACCATTTTCGGTGGGGTGGGGACACCTGAGGTACAAAGGTACGTAGGTACAAAATCTGAGGCATAAAATAAAGAAATAAAGTTAAAAGTTGAGCATCACAGTCCTTCTTAAGTGGTTAGCCACGGACCTGGATCCAGGCTATTCCAGCTCGATGCTGAGACCATCATTAGCATTAGTCTCATCACTGTGCCACTGCCACAGAACTGTGTCACCATTCTTTGGTGCAATCTTGCTTGTAGCGAGGAAGTTGCAAACATGAGACTGCACTGGGCCACTCATATCAGACCTAACTGCTCATATTGCATCTCTACCCAAGTCTCTAATTCTACCCAGTGTACTACAAATTGATGAACTTCAACTGAGCGATCATAGAGTCATTCAAACTCAATTTGATCATCAGTCTTTGCTGAGTTGGCCTCAGTTTCATTGTGAAAACTATAGGGTATAGATATATCTATATAGAAGGGATGATGCATAGCTGTCGACATTGAAAAGCATTGAGACAGATGCAACTCAAAATCAACATCTGTTTAAAAACATATGTGACGAGAAGATGACTATAATGTATAAAAATGGAAAGTTGTTTAACGTTTTGAAGAAATTATTGCTGTAGCAGGTGAGTGCAAACCTGTTTAAAGTCTCAATAGGAACGGATCGTTATTGCATTGTAGTGCAGAAACTAGGATAATGTTTTAAAGAAATAATTGCTGTAAACAGAGTGAAGAACTATTTTGAAGCATAGGCCAAGATTTTCTAATGGCCAGGCAATCCTTATTGAAGCATAGATGTGAGTTGTATTTGGGGCCCTATAGAATTCCTATCGTAACAGACTCTGAAGGAATAGCCTGGGAAATTGAACATTAGGCTGGGCAAATTCCCAACACCGGGAAACCTCAAAGTCTCTATTTAACTTGGAGAACTCTGAGGATTCCAATGAAATTCAGTGAATAGTTCTTCAGGAAATTTTAGACTGTTAAACGGTTGAGTTGTTGTACCATAGTAGTCAGTTTGGCATCATCAGACACTGGCTAACAAGGCACTGACTATAGCCCACGTCGGACACTAGGTTCAGTCCAACTCAGGAGTAACTATTCAAATGACCTCATACTTACCTCACATGCCACTACTATACCTCCCCCAGACCCTGATATGATTGGGTCCTTCCGCACACACTACCTGACCCAATTTGTCTCACCCACCCCAACCAACCCTCATCACTCATGTGACCTCTTTGCTATTCTGCACCTGACACCCTAACTGTTTTTTAACCTTCCCACTTGGCATCCTACTCAGCCTGGCATCTACCACCCTACCAATGTAGCATCTTTACCGAACATCTCCCTTCCCTTTGTACTTAGCATTGGACAGGTGCCGTCGAAATGGCTGCCAGAACTTTTGGTTTCAGAGTAGGGCAGTTGACTGCTGTGCATAGAGGATGTGGGTTTCTTCCCCATCAGGTCTACGCTGCAAGAGAGCTTGCAAAATTTCTGCATTTCTGAGGGAGCTTTGATTGGAATCTCCTGTCAGAAATATGGAGCTCCTTCCTTTCGTAAAAGGAAAAGAAGGGGCTGGAGATTGTGTGAAGATTGGCAATTGAGCTCAGGAAGAGTTATGATCATGGTGGAATGTGCAACACAGAGGAAATTATTGGACTTGCGAATAAAGATGCAAATTGGATTTGAGGGTGATCAGATCAGCCACAATCTTATTGAATGGTAGGGCAGACTTGATGAGTCAAATGGCTTCCCTCAACTCCTTGATTTGATTTGATTTATTATTGTCACTTGTACAGCAGTACAGTGCTAACCAGACAAATCTTAGCCTATTTGAGTACATCAGGGTAATGGAACAGAATGCAGAATCTAATGTTCCAAACTTACAATTGAGATTTGAAGGAGTAGAACAATTATAAATGATGTGAGGGAATGATCTGCTTTGGAGAACACACACACCAGTGCCATCTTGGAGGGTTCCTATGTCTTATGGACTACAAAGAACAGCATCACTGTCAACTGTATTGATCAGACACTCATCAATTTCTTACAGAATTACAAGGTATTGCAGAAATTTCAAGTAGTGTTGTGAGGGAAGTGTCTGCCAACATTGCCTGTTCACTCTGACATGGGAATGCTGCTTAGAATCCATAGAATCCCGAGTGTGGAAGCAGGCCTTTTGGCCCATCAAATCCACTTCACCCTATGAAGACCATTCCACCCAGACCCACTCCCCTACCCTGTAACCCTGGCTAATCCACCTAATCTACACTTCCCTGATCACTGTAGGCAAATCAGCATGGCTAATCCATCTAACTTGTAAAACTTTGAACTGTGGGAGGAAACTGGAGCATCTGGGGGAAACCCCTGCAGACACAGGGAGAATGTACAAACTTCAGACAGATAGTTACCTGAAGGTAGAGTTGAATCCTGTTCACTGGCATAGTGATGCAGCAGTGCTAACCACTGAGCCAGAAGGTCAGGCAGCATCCCAGGAGCAGGAGAATCAACGTTTCGGGCAAAAGCCCATCATCAGGAATGAGGCTCGTTTCTGATGAAAGGCTCTTGGCCGAAATATTGATTCTCCTGCCCCTCGGATGCTGCCTGACCTGCTGTGCTTTTCCAGCACCACACTCTCGACTCTGATCTGCAGCCCTCACTTTCTTCTAACCACTGAGCCACTGTGTCACCCAACCTTTCAGCCTCAGGTGCATATTTGAAATTTCCTCCTGCAAGAAAACTGAAGCAACCATGTTGGAGGTGTGCTCTGCGTGGAGACAGTGCAAACCAAGTCTGATTGCTCCCTGGATCTGCGGTATAGCTTGTTGTAGCTGCCACTATAAAGGATTTATTTTATATTCACAGACGGGGTGTGGGCATCACTGGCTGGGGCAGCATTTATTGCCTGTCCCTAGTTGCCCTTGGAGAAGGTGGTGGAGAGTTGTTGGCTTGACTATGAACAGCTGAGGGTGGAACATAGCATTCTGTAGAATGGGACACGGATGTGCAAAGCTGTTGTTGTACCATAATAGTCAGCATGACATCTTCAGATGTCTCAGCAGGGCACTGACTATTGCCCATCTCAGACACCAGCTTCAGTCTTGAGTAATTTGTTGCAGTTTTAGTGTGAAAACTCTTAACTTAGAGGATCCAAATTTAAAAATGTAGAACAGATTTTCTGCGAAAGTTAATAAAGTGAGATAAAATGTGTTTAGATTTTAGATTACTTTTTTAGATTACTTACAGTGTGGAAACAGGCCCTTCGGCCCAACAAGTCCACACTGACCCGCCGAAGCGCAACCCACCCATACCCCTACATTTACCCCTTACCTAACACTATGGGCAATTTAGCATGGCCAATTCACCTGACCTGCACATCTTTGGACTGTGCAACTTCAGCAACAACAACAAAAACATAAATTGTTGGAACAAAGTTCACGTCTGGCAGCTTTAGTGGACACAAATCAGAGTCCAGTGACCCTCTTTCAGAACGTGTTCAGAAGATTCTTTCTTTCAAAAAACACTTCTTTTTGAAAGAAAGTTAAAGGTTCACGAGGTCTTCGCTTCCTTCCTCAAGTTTCAGAGGTAGGTTTTATTAACTGTTTGACGTGTCCTGGCGTTTTCCTTCATTCAGTTTCATTGAACCTCGTCCTGATAGGTCTATCGGGAAAAAAAATAGTAACGTCATGTCTGGCAAGAATTCGCTTCCGGAAAAAAAAGCACTTGGTGCAGTTCGATAGCTAAGAGACGTTAGCTGAAGGTACAAGATCCTCATTTCATTCTAAATGTGAGCTCTGTTTTGTAACTTTTGTAGAACTTCTCTTGTAATGTGCAGTGCAAGAATTCTGCAGCTTTCTGTGTTTTCCCCCCCCCCCCTGGGGTCGTGTGTGTTAGAGCACGAGGATCAACTATCTTCAGGCTGCTTTCATTACTTTTAATATCAGTTAAAGAAACAAGATATTAGTAAAACAAGCCGTAAAGAGCTGCATCATTGAGCTGTACTGGGGGGCGGATACTAGCGAGATAGATACTTTTGTGAACGAGTTTGAATGTTTAGTGTCAATCGAGTGTGGACAGTTTGGACTGTTCTTATTTGGCGACTGCCTTCACAAACAAAATGCAGTTTGCACATACACAGCAGAGGCTGGCTGGTAACTGTGTCCATTTTAAAATGTAACCGTGAGGGAGGACTCCTCAGCCAAGGACAACACGAACAGTGGTTAGATTTGTCTCAGTGTGGTGCAGCAGCTCTCTCTGCTGTTCTGATTGACGTCCCGCGCTGCTGTTTATTTCCAGGGCACTTTCCCTACTTTTAATGTTACTTTCTTTTCCCTCAGAGCAGTTTGGACTGTTTTTATTTGGCGACAGTACGAATGCACTTTAGACCAATCGACGTTGACCCTTGAACACATGGCTCATGAGCTAGAATCCGTCCGCTCAGATTTCGATGCCTTGCCAATTCTTTCTTGCATAATTTCAGTCAGGTTGTATCTCTCCTCAAGGGGTATTTGTCATCAGAGTTCTTATAACTGGAGACCATGATAAAATTGATCATTTTGAAAATTCATCCAAGTCGTTCAACTGGAACTGTGAATTAATATTTATAAAATTTAATCCAATTTCTTTAAATAGATTTGTCGTATAATAGAGTTGAAAGCTCTTGGTAAATAAGCACACCTCTCTTAATGATGGTTTACAATTTTTTGGTTATCCGTTGGTCAGATGTTTGCAAGGAATCTGCTGAGGGCATGTCAAAAAATAAAACAGTACACCATGACCCTGAATTGTGTAAAACACCAACTTGAGGATGAAATAACTCCATGAAGGCTAGTATCCCATCGCCAATTCACCCCTTATTTATATGTACAATGTACATGACGCTGACCCAGCGAGCTCAGAGCCTGCTTTTATAGTGAATAGAACCCCTGACACTATGTTTATACCTATTTCTCTAATCTCTTATATTATTACACACCTTTGGATCAGGTGAGACTTGAACCCAGGTCTCCCAGTTCAGGGTTAGGGGCATTACTGCTGCACTCAGAGGGCCTTACAGCTGTTTTTTTTAAGATTACTTACAGTGTGGAAACAGGACCTTCAACCCAACAAGTCCACACTGACCCTCCGAAGAGCAACCCACCCAGACCCATTCCCCTACATTTACCCCTTCACCTACATTTACCCCTTCACTAACACTGCGGGCAATTTAGCATGGCCAATTCACCTAACCTGCACATTTTTGGATTGTGGGAGGAAACCAGAGCACCCGGAGGAAACCCGCGTTGACACGGGGAGAACGTGCACACTCCACGCAGACAGTCGCCTGAGGCGGGAATTGAACCTGGGTCCCTGGCACTGTGAGGCAGCAGTGCTAGCCACTGTGCCGCCCACAGCTGTGTTTATTTTTTTTAAAATCTCACCAGCATCCATGTTGGGTGTGTGCAGGTGTGAGATACAGTGAGAGACACAAGGTGCATGAATCTTTATTCAGTTTCCACCACCAAGAAGAAAGGAAACACCCTGTGATAAGCAGTGCCCTTCACATTAAAGGGCAGTGCTGTGTGATCAAACAGTGAAGGGGAGGGCAGGGATTAAATCAAAATAGAGTTGGAGGGGGAAATAATGCACTCCACTCCCTGCGGCACCCATCTCTCCCTGAACAACTCCAGGGTGTTGGTGGAGACCACGTGCTCCTTCTCCAGAGACACCCGGGCTCTAACGTAACCGCTGTGTTTAATTTTTTTTTCTTTTTTCTTTTATGATGGAGGGAAGGGCATTGATGAAGCAATATTGGGCCTAGGACACTACCCTGAGGAACTCCTGCAGAGATATCTTAGAGCTGAAATGACTGGCCTCTAATAACCACAGCCATCTTCCTAAATGCCAAATAACTCTAACCAGTGGAGAGTTTGCCCCCTGATACCCATTGATTCTGTTATGGCACCTTGATGCTACACTCAGTCGATTGCAGCCTTGGTGCTAAGGGTTGTCACTCTCACTGCACCTCTGGTATTCAGCGCTTTTGTCCATGTTGGAACCAAGGCTATAATGAGGTCAGGAGGTGAGCAGCTTCTGGTGGAACCTGAAATAACTCCACTAAGGCCGGTATCCTGTCACCAAGTCACCCTTCATTTCCGCGCAGAGATTCCTTGACACTGGTCCAGCTCCCTCAGAGGTAGCTCTGAGTGAACAGGATGTCTGATGCTCCTGTTTATTTATTTATCTCCCCCCCGTACCCATGTTGTGTGTGCAGGTGTGAGACACAGTGACAGACACAAGGTGCACGAATCTTTATTCAAAATTTCCACCACCAGGAAGAAAGGAAACGCCTGAGTGGCCAGTGACAATCAGTGCCCTTCACATCAAAGGGCAATACTGTGTGATCAAACAGTGAAAGGAAGGGCAGGGATTAAATCAAAATAGAGTTGGAGGGGGAAATAACGCACTCCACTCCCTGCGGCACCCACCACTCCCTGAAAAACACCAGGGTGTTGGTGGACACCGCGTGCTCGTGCTCCTTCTCCAAGGACACCCGGGCTCTAACATATCCGCGGAAGAGGGGCAGGCAGTCGGCCCTAACGACCCCCTCCACGGCCCGCTGACTGGACCTGTTGATGGCCAGTTTGGCCAGGCCCAGGAGCCGACCCACGAGGAGGTCTTCAGACCTGCCCTCCCTCCTCCGTACCGGGTACCCGAAGATCAGGAGCGTGGGACTGAAGTGCAACCGAAAGCAGAGGAGGAGGTTTTTAAGAAAATCAAAAAGGGGGTGCAAATGCCTACACCCAATATATACATGGTCCACGGACTCCACAGCGCCACAGAACAAGCAGTTGGGCTGGGAGTCCGTGAACCATCGCAGCCTGCGGTTGCAGGGGACTGCTGAATGCAGCACCCTCCACCCCAGATCCCCGAGGAAAAAGGGGGACAGCTGTGTTTTTTTTCTTTTTTTTTTGTTTTTCTTTTTCTTTTTTTAAACCCCCACACTACTGCCTAACTGCGGTAGTGCTTTATTTTTTTTCCCCAGCACCCATGGTGTGTGTGTGCACAGCTGTGTTTTTTAAAATTTTTTTTCATACCCGAGTGGCCAGTGACAAGCAGTGCCCTTACAGTCCTTTTTTTCTCTTTTTTTCTTTTTAAACCCCCACACTACCGCCTAACTGCAGTAGTGCTTATTTTTTTCCCCAGCACCTGTAGTGTGTGTGTGTGTGCAGGTGTGAGACACAAGATGCACGAATCTTTATTTAATTTCCATCACCACGAAGATAGGCAAACACCCAAGTGGCCAGTGACAATCAGTTCCCTTCTCATCAAAGGGCAATGCTGTGTGATCAAACAGTGAAGGGGAGGGCAGGGATTAAATCAAAATAGAGTTGGAGGGGGAAATAATGCACTCCACTACCTGCGATGCCCACCTCTCCCTGAACAACTCCAGGGTGTAGGTGGACACCATGTGCTCCTTCTCCAAGGACACCAGGGCTCTAACGTAACCGCGGAAGAGGGGCAGACAGTCGGCCCTAACGACCCCCTTCACGGCCCACTGCCTGGACCTGTTGATGGCCAGTTTGGCCAGGCCTAGGAGCAGACCCACGAGGAGGTCTTCAGACTGATTAGATTAGATTACATTAGATTAGATTACAGTGTGGAAACAGGCCCTTCGGCCCAACAAGTCCACACCGACCTGCTGAAGTGCAACCCACCCATACCCCTACACTTACCCCTTACCTAACACTACAGGCAATTTAGCATGGCCAATTTACCTGACCTGCACATCTTTGGACTGTGAGAGGAAACCGGAGCACCCGGAAGAAACCCACGCCGACACGGGGAGAACGTGCAAACTCCACACAGTCAGTCGCCTGACGTGGGAATTGAACCTGAGTCTCTGGCACTGTGAGGCAGCAGTGCTAACCACTGTGCCACCGTGCTGCCCATAACCACCGTGCCACCTGCCCTCCCTCCTCCGTATCGGGTGCCCGAAGATCAGGAGCATGGGACTGAAGTGCAACCAAAAGCAGAGGAGGAGGTTTTTAAGAAAATCAAAAAGGGGGTGCAAACGCCCACACCCAATGTACACGTGGTCCACGGACTCCACAGCGCCACAGAACAAGCAGTTGGGCTGGGAGTCCGTGAACCACTGCAATCTGCGGCTGCAGGGGACTGCTGCGTGCAGCACCCTCCACCCGATTCCCGAGAAAAAGGGGGACAGCTGTGTTGATTTTTTTCTCTTTTTTTTCTCTTTTTCTTCCTTTTTTTTCTGTTTTTCTTTTTTTTTAACCTCCACTTTACCGCCTAACTGTGGTAGTGCTTTATTTTTTTTCCCCAGCACTTATGGTGTGTGTTTGCACACAACTGTGTTTATATCTGTCAGCTAGGGCTCCCGATTGGACCAGGTAAACAACTCCAATCAGGCAACTCATATTCTGTGAGATCCACCTTGTCCATCTGAATCCTGGACCTCGGCCCATTGTTTTTCCCTCAGCCTCTCCTGGGGCATTTTTGCACCAATTCTGGACTCTCCTGACTCTCCCTCAGATGATGGTGGTGTGTACCAGACCATAGCCCGCCACTTGTGCCCAGAGCATCTCCACTGAAATTTGTCTTCAGGTAGTAACAGTGTCGTGGCTGCAACACCTACTGCCTCCATCTTGTCATTGGAGATTTCTTTGACGCAAGCCAGAGTCGAAATGTGTGGCGCTGTAAAAGCCCGGCAGGTCAGACAGCATCCAAGATGCAGGAGAATCGATGTTTCAGGCACAAGCCTTTCATCAGAAATGTGTTCTGAGGGGCTGGGTATGTTCTGCTCCTGCTCTGTTTCCACGGTTGCAGCTTTCATGTAGTCCACATGATTGTTCAGGACGCCTCTCCTCCCCAAACTTTGTACATCGTGGGACCTGAGCTCATGCGATCATGCCCCTTACCCATGCAGCACTGTTTTCCTGGTTTCGACAGCAAACTTTGTCCCTGAAGTAAACTGCCTCTTGCCTCTCTCACCTGGAGGTGTCTTGTGTCCAGTATTGTGTTCCTGATGCCATTTCACCCTCCCCCAGGTTTGGAAAGATCAGGTTTAACCCAGTGCGAAGTCTTCTCCCCATTAGCAACTTTGTTTTAGCTGTACCTGTAATTGCGTGAGAGGTGGTCCGATAATCAAACAGGAACCAGGACATTTTGGTATCGAGTGAAGCTGTAGGTTGTTTCTTTAAGCCTGCCTTCAAAGTTTGGACTGCGTTTTCTGCCAAACCTTTGGACTTTGGACGGTATGGAGCTGTTCAAATATGCTGAATGCCATTCAACTGAAGGTCTCTTCTCACTTGACCTATTCCACCATGGAATCCAGCTATGTCATTTAAAACTCTGTCAATAACTCAATATACAATTTGCCAGGATGCTGATCCCAGTATGGTTCAGCTGAAAACCGTTGCAATTGTACAGTGCTCCCACTCCCCTGTATTGGTGTTTGTGGGTAAAAACAAGGACCGCAGATGCTGGAAACCAGAGTCTAGATTAGAGTGGTGCTGGAAAAGCACAGCAGGTCAGGCAGCATCCAAGGAGCATGAAAATTGACATTTCGGGTAAAAGCCCTTCATCAGGAATTGAGGCAGGGTGCATCCAGGGTGGAGAGATAAGAGTGGGGGGTGGGGAGAAAGTAGCATAGAGTACAATAGGTGAATGGAGATCGAGGTGATAGGTCAGAGAGGAGGGTGGAATGGATTGGTGGAAAGAAAGATAGGCAGGTAGAACAGGTCATGAGGGCAGTGCTGAGCTGGAAGGCTGAAGCTGGGGTGAGGTGGGGGAAGGGGAAATGAGGAAACTGGTGAAATCCACATTGATGCCCTGGGGTTGAAGTGTTCTGAGGCGGAAGATGAGGCGTTCTTCCTCCAGGCGTCTGGTGGTGAGGGAGCAGCGGTGGAGGAGGCCCAGGGCCTGCATGCCCTCGGCAGAGTGGGAGGGGAGTTGAAATGTTGGGCCACAGGGTGGTGGGGTTGATTGGTATCCCGGGCGGGTGTCCCGGAGATGTTCCCTAAAGCGCTCTGCTCGGAAGCGTCCAGTATCCCCAATGTAGATGAGACTGCATCGGGAGCAACGGATACAATAAATGATATTGGTGGATGTGCAGGTAAAACTTTGGAGGTGGAAGGCTCCTTTAAGGCCAAATGGAGGTGAGGGAGGAGGTGTGGGCGCAGGTTTTGCAATTTCTGCGATGGCAGAGGAGGGTGCCAGGAGGGGAGGGTGCCAGGAAGGGAGGGTGGGTTGTTGGGGGGCTTGGACCTGACCAGGTAGTCTCGGGGGAACAATCTTTGAGGAAAGTGGAAATGGCTGGGGAGGGAAATATATCCCTGGTGGTGGAGATGATGTTTGGAGGTGGCGGAAATGTCGTCGGATGATTTGGTTTATGCGAAGGTTGGTAGGGTGGAAGGTGAGCACTGGGGGGTTCTGTCCTTGTTACGGTTGGAGGGGTGGGGTTTGAGGGCGGAAGAGCAGGATGTGGACGAGATGCGTTGGAGGGCATCTTTAACCACGTGGGAAGAGAAATTGCAGTCTCTAAAGAAGGAGGCCATCTGGTGTGTTCTGTGGTGGAACTGGTCCTCCTGGGAGCAGATACAGCAGAGGCAGAGGAATTGGGAATAAGGGATGGCATTTTTACAGGAGGTAGGGTGGGAAGAGGTATAATCCAAGTAGCTGTGGGAGTCGGTGGGTTTGTAAAAAATGTCAGTGTCAAGTCAGTTGTCATTAATGGAGATGAAGAGGTCCAGGAAGAGGAGGGAGGTGTCAGAGGTGGTCCAGGTGATTTTAAGGTCGGGGTGGAATGTGTTGGTGAAGTTGATGAATTGCTCAACCTCTTCGTGGGAGCACAAGGTGGTGCCAATGCAGTCATCAATGTAGTGGAGGAAGAGGTGGGGAGTGATGCAGGTGTAACGACGGAAGATGGACTGTTCTATGTTGCAAACAAAGAGACAGGCATAGCTAGGCCCCATATGGGTGCCCATGGCTACCCCTTTGGTCTGGAGGAAGTGGGAGGATTTGAAGGAGAAATTGTTAAGGGTGAGGACTAGTTCAGCCAAACGAATGAGTGTGTCGGCGGAAGGGTACTGTTGGGGACGTCGGGAGAGGAAGAAACGGAGGGCTTGGAGGCCCTGGTCATGGCCAATGGAGGTGTAGAGGGATTGGGTATCCATGGTGAAGATGAGGCATTGTGAGCTGGGGATACGGAAGTCTTGGAGGAGGTGGAGGGCTTGGGTGGTGTTTTGAACATATGTGGGGAGTTCCTGGACTAGGGGGAATAGGACAGTGTTGAGGTAGGTGGAGATGAGTTCGGTGGGGCAGGAGCAGGCTGAGACAATGGGTTGGCCAGCGTGGTCAGGCTTGTTGTGAAGGATGTAGAATCAGGCGGTGCTGGGTTCCTGGACTATGAGGTTGGAAGCTGTGGGTGGGAGATCTCCTGAGGTGATGAGGTTCTGATTGGTCTGGGAGATGGCGGTTTGGTGATGGGGGGGTGGGGTCATGGTTGAGGGGGGTAGTAGGAGGAGGTGTCTTTGAGTTCTGGCGTCTGACTTCAGTGGTGTAGAAGTCAGTGCGCCAAACTACCACTGTATCTCCTTTATCTGCTGGTTTGATGGTGAGGTTGGGATTTGAGTACATGGCTTGGAGAGGGTGGACGCTAGGAACTTGTTTCCGTTAGGCGAGGAGACTAGGACCCGTGGACACAGCCTTAGAATTAGAGGGGGTAAATTCAGAACAGAAATGCGGAGACATTTCTTCAGCCAGACAGTGGTGGGCCCGTGGAATTCATTGCCGCAGAGTGCAGTGGAGGCTGGGACGCTAAATGTATTCAAGGCAGAAATTGATAAATTCTTGATGTCACAAGGAATTAAGGGCTACGGGGAGAATGCGGGTAAGTGGAGTTGAAATGCCCATCAGCCATGATTGAATGTCAGAGTGGACTCAATGGGCCGAATGGCCTTCCTTCCACTCCTATGTCTTATGGTCTTATGGAACAGAGGGAGTGGAGAGCTGTGTGTTGAGGGTGAGAGGTTAGAGTGGGGGAGGGGGGTAGACAGGTTGAGGCAGTTAATGTCTCAGCGGCAGTTGGAAATGAAGAGATCGAGAGCAGGTAATAGGCCAGCGTGGGGTGTCCAGGTAAATGGAGTGTGTTGGAGGTGGGAGTCTTGATTGTAAAAGTAAGCTCGGAGGTGGAGGAGGCGGAAGAAGTGTTCGACGTCACAGCGTATATTAAATTCATTGATGTGTGGATGGAGGGGGATAAAGGTGAAGCCTCTACTGAGGACTGATCGTTCGTCCTCAGTGAGGGGGAGGTCAGGGGGAATGGTGAAAACTCAGCCGGGCTGGGAGCTAGGACCTGGTGTGGGTATGGAGCTGGGAGTGGGGGTGAGGCTTGTAACTGGAGTGGGCATGGTGTTCAGGAGAATGGGGGTTGAGTCTTGAGCAGGGGTGGTGTTCCCCTCATGGTTCTTGGGGTGGGGATGGTGACAGTGGGATCTGTGCTGGGTGAGTCAGCAGAATGCAGGTGAGTGGCGTTGGGGGCGGAAGTGGTGGCGAACATGGCAGTAGTGGGGGCGGAAGTCACTGAGCGTGTGGCATCAGCAATGATGTGAGGGGCAGAAGTGATGTCACGTGTGGTGCATGAGGAACTGTGAGGGGTGGAAGTGGCTATGGAAGCGGCCATGATGGGGGCAGAAGTAATGTCATCCATCACCATGGGGATGGTAGCTGCAGCAGCCGCAAGGCTAATGGCGTCCGAGCAGTTCCAGAGGGGAATCTTCTGGAATGTTTGAGGAATGCTGTTTATGGTGGTGGGTAGATAAAAGTTTGTTGTACTTACAGTTTGAGATGGTGTTGAAATACTGTTTGTTGAGAGTATGAATTCTCCTGAGTATATAGGACAGAAGGGATCCTTTGCAATCCTGAGTGTAGACCTCAGCTGAAGCAGGGCTGACTGTAGAGATGTTAGGTGCCAGCGCATTGCTGCAAGCGTAGAGTGGAGGATCTTGAAGGAGAACTGTTGCTGGTGTTTTTGAATCTGTAGTCTGTACTGTTTGTCCTGTTCGGGTCCGAACTCTGCTGGTTTAAAGGTGGTCCGGAGTCCGTGTGGGATGAGTTGGTTACGGAGGCAGGCACTGAGGAAGCAAATGTGGTAGCGAGTCTGTTTCAGGACATGGTTGAAGAGCTTCAGGGCCGAGGAGATGACCTGGGGGTTGCAGTGAGAGAGAGACTCAGAGATTCTTGTAGAGAGAGGAGGAGAACTTCTTCAAGGCTTGTGCCCTGTGAATTGAAATCCATTTGGCCTATATTGATCTTTGAGCCGTGTATCTAACCCCCAATCTTTCTTAATTTACTTGAATTCACGATGAGTGAAATCACAGGAGATCTGCCCATAAATTTCAGTTAAAAGGAGCTTCAAGATTGCTGGGGAGGCCCCTATGTGACCTCTTTACTTCCAACTGCACTCTGCCAAAAAAAACTCCAAATGAAAACATGGTAAAGCGGTCTAAATATATGAATAACATCTTTTCAGTTTGTCCTCCTATTACAAAGCTGAGATGATTTACAGCAGAAAGCTTTAAGAAAGTGTTGGTGGTTAGTTCCAGAAAAACTTGATAATATTTTTCGGCTTATTCGCTGTCTCCAAACAAGTGTGACCCAATCCACTCTATGACCAATATATGTTTTAACGCAGCAGTGCAATGTTCCAGAGTTTCTCTATGGCCTTTATGGCTTCAGTTGAAGACTGGACACTACTGAGTCATCCCGCTCTTGCCTTGAAGAGTCTGCAATCAAGTCATCTCTCTGTTCTGTTGGGCTGCATGTGTGGTACAGTCCACCTCATTGTAAGGTTTGGCACATCCCTGAACACTGTGGGCAATTTAGCATTGCTAATCAAACCAGAGTCCCTGGCGTTGTGAGGCAGCAGTGCAGTACTACAAGTGTCCTTAACCCTGCCACCAAGTGGGCAACACTGCCTTTGCTCTTGGTGCAGAAACTTGGCCTGTGCTTTATGTCAAGCTGGGTCTAAAACATAGATAAATTGGAGAATCTTTGTGTACTTTTGGAATATTTAACATTGGTTATGACTCTGGGAATGACAATCCCAATCCTTTTAAATCTCCCTAACAGTGCCCTGTTGCAAGGTGCTGTGATGGAGCTTGTTCATTCATCTGCAGATCTTGCTGTCAATCACAAAGCCACAAGAGCCTTGGACCTGTTGGCCAAAGATCGAAGAAAATAGGCTAGCTCAGCGAAGAACAAAGCCAATAAGGCACAAACAAGATGTTGGTGAGGTTGGAAAATAATAAAAATGGATGACAGTATTAATGTCGAGGTGATGGAAGATGATGCATGTTTACATGTGTAACATGGTGGTTGGAGTCTTGATTAGGCAGAATGCTTTATCCTCAATTGCATCTTGAGTATCTCTGGAGCTATACTCATACAAGCAAGTGGATAGCATTCTATCACGACTTGTGCCTTGTAGCTGGTGGACGAACTCTGGAGAGTCAAGATGTGTTACTCACAGCAGAATGACCAGTTTCCAACCTGCTCATGTGGCCAAAATATTTCTGTGGTTGGTCCAATTCAGCTTCTGGTGAATGGTAATACCCAGGATGTTGACGGTGAGGGATTCAATGACAATGTAAAAACAATGACTGCAGATGCTGAAAACCAAATACTGGATTAGTGGTGCTGGAAGAGCACAGCAGTTCAGACAGCATCCAATGAGCAGCGAAATCGGCGTTTCGGGCAAAAGCCCTAAATGTCGATTTCGCTGCTCGTTGGATGCTGCCTGAACTGCTGTGCTCTTCCAGCACCACTAATCCAGTATTCAATGACAATGTTGAATTTTGAGGGGTTATGTTTTGATTCTGTCATGTTGATGATGATCAGAGCTTATCATTTGTGTGGCTCAAATGTCATTTGCCCAGACTTGAATGTTGTTGAGTTCTGGTTGCATATTCTCACAGATTGCTTCATTGTCTGAGGAGTTGTGAATTGTGCTGAATGTTGTCTAGTCATCTGTGAACATCCTTACTTGGAGGGAAGATCACTGATGAAGCAGTTGAAGACTGTGTGTGTGTGTGTGTGTGTGTGTGTGTGTGTGTGTGTGTGTGTGTGTGTGTAAGCGGGGAGCTCAGCACACCTCCCTGAGAAACTACTGCTGCAATACTGTGACTGTGATGGTTGACCTGCACAACCACAATTACCATCCTTTGGGCCAGATATGACTCTTGCCAATGGAGGGATTTCTTTCTGACTCCCATTGACTCCAGCTTTGCTAGGGTTCCTTTATGCCATACCTGGTTACATGCTGCCTTTATGTCAAGGGCTTTCACTTTCACCTCACCTTCGGAAAGAAGCTCTCTTTGTCCACGTTTGCACCAAAGCAATGAGGTTAGGAGCTGAATGGCCCGGTTGACCCCAAACTGAGCATATGTGAACAGGTTATCGCTGAGTAAATGCTGCTTGATTGCACTATCAACAGCTCTTTCCATTACTTGGTTGATGATCCAAAGTATACTCCTGGGGTGGTAAAGGATGGGATGTATTTGACCTGTCTTTTGTGGACTGAACACAGCCGGACAATTTTCCATGTTGGCCAATTAAATCCTTGCTTATCTAATTTCCCACTCAATCCACCTCCCTACATCTTTTATTTATTCGTCCTTTAAATGCATTTATTCTCTTCAACTTGTGGAAATTGTAGCAGCAATCCTTGTTGCTTTCTGGGTAAAGAATGTTTCTTCTGCATTCTCAATTTAATTTCCCTGTGTCTATCTTTAAGTTAATGGCTTCTAGTTTCATAACTTCATTAACTATTTCCCATAAATGAGAAATACTCAGTTTGTGTATACTCTATCCAAACTTTTTATTATTTTAAAACCTTGTTAAGGCCATTTCTTAATATTCTCTTTTCAAGCGAATGTCCGTTCTCTCCAAATTGGCATAGTTTTATTTCTGCTATCATCCTCATCAATCTTCTCTGTACCCTTTCCAGTGCATTTTAAAAAAAAATTTAACAATTGGAATTGTATTTCCAGTTTGGTCTAGCCATAATGCAAAGCAAGTTTGACATACGTTCATTTCAATTTCATCCCCTTTAGAACATTGGTTCTCAAGTTGTGGTCAGTGGACAACTGGTGGCCTTATGGGTGAACAGGCTAGAACTCTGGTCCCATCATTCAGGAACTTGCTGCCATACCTAGCAACATAATGTTGAGATTTGGGGCTGAAATGAAAACGATGAACTGGCTAAATGTGGTTCCAACTAAATGACCCCTGGACAAAGAATTCTGAGGAGAGAACCACTATTCTTGAAATCCAGCATGAATTTTGTAAACGACCTTGTAAATCTCTCTTGCCACTTCAGTGATTTAAGTATTTACACTTAGATCCCTTTTGTTCCCCTCCCCTATTTAGATTCTTACTCTTTTCGGCATCTGTTGCAAGTTTACTTACTTGGAAATGAGCTTGAAGGTCTCCGCTCCTCCACACATTCTCACTGCTGCTTGCCCCATTTGATGCTCCCCATTTGTTCCAGCGAGTGTTGACACGATGAATCAATTTTCACTGACATCTTAACTGAAATAATTAAGATGTTGAATATTCAATTTTTATCCTGGTCTGAGTAAACACTTGAATTAGTGATAATAATTAACTGTTTTTTGAATGTTCCTGTCAAAGGATAAGAGTTTCTACAAAACAAAACTTTGCAGAAACCATGCATAAGTTTCCATGAAGGTCCACTTAATGTTCAGCTAACACTGTTCAAAGACAATTCTTACTACTATGGCACATCTCTTATTTGCTATTCTGCTTCCAAGAATGGCTGACAAATGGACCTTCTAGCCGAGAAGTAGGGAGATTACCGCTGTGCCACAAGGTCATCAGTATGTCCAAAGTAAATTACCAAAATGATTTACGTAATTATTACATCTACTTAGAAAGTAAGCCAGGGACTGTGAGGTGTTTTGGGATGTCCCAAGTGTCATAGCAAGAGTTAAGCTGCTAACTTGCGTTGCTTGATTAATTAAAGTTAAAAATCATACAACACCAGATTATATTCCAACAGGTTTATTTGGAAGTACTAGCTTTCGGAGCGCTATTCTTTCATCAGGTAGCTGTAGAGTAGGGCCATATGACACAGAATTTATAGCAAAAGATTACAGTGTCATGCAACTGAAATGATATATTGGTCACACAAGTTGCTGTTCAAATCTCCCATCTTTTAGAATGGGTTGCAGGTTTCTGTTCATTAATATGTAAATCCTAGAACTACTCTTAAGTGACATTCTCAAGATAGCTTAAGGTTTTATAAGAAAAAAAGGTGACAATGTGTTAAAGATGTGAGGTTAGAGTCTGTCTGTGTTCCAATCTTGAGTCAGATTGGTTCTATTTCCAAAGTGGAGTTTATAAAATATTACATGGATTAACTGCCTGCAGATTGTGTGCTTTTTGAGCAAAGTAGAATATATCTGCAAATACAAATTTGCATTTGCAGAATTGTATATGCATAAGTGTGTGTGAGTGTGATGGAGTATAAGCCTGTGAGAGGATGTGTGCATGGGTGAGAGTGTGGGGGTGTCTGTGTGCATATGAAAGAGAGAGCATGTGTATGAGATCACCAGTTCTGACGTGCCACAGCGAGAAACCGTAATGACCTCCTCAGGATACAGACACTGGATGCAATCGATAAGGTACCCTTCATTGTCCAGTACTTCCTGGGAGCGGAGAAATGATGCCATGTTCTCGCAGCCTGCAATACATTTTCGATGAGGATCTCACCAAAACGTTCTCTATGCCTCCGCTTCTCGCCTTTAAACAACTGCTAAACCTTAAACAGACCATTGTTCGCAGCAAACTGCCCAGCCTTCAGGACAACATTGACCACAAGACCAGGCAACCCCTGCAAGACGTGTCAGTGTGTTGACATGGATACCACCATTACACATGGGGACACCACCCACCATGTACGCGGCAAGTATTTGTGTGATACAGCTAACGTTGTCTATCTCGTATGCTGCAGGCATGGATGCTCCGAGGCATAGAACATTGGTGAACCAAGCAGAAGCTATGACAATGGATGAATGGACACCGTGCAACAGTCGCCAGATAGTGGTGTTCTCTCCGAGTCGTTGAACACTTCAGTGGTCAGGGACATTCAGTCTCAGATGTTCGGGTGACCATCCTCCAAGGTGAACTTCGGGATACGCAACAACACAGAGTGGCTGAGCAGAGGTTGATAGCCAAGTTTGGTACCCATGAGGGTGGCCTCAGCCAGGACCTTGGGTTCATGTCACACTACAGATGCCCCCACTACACTAGTCTCTCTCGCACTCATGCAGACTCTCTCTCAAACACCAGAATCATATACACCCAACACTCAGCCTTGCATACCCCTCTCACACGCTTATACTCCATCTCTCTCTTGTGCTCAAGCACACTCGCGCACACACTCTCTCTCTCTCTCTCACGCATGCACGCACACAAACACACAATCTCTCACATGCACTCGCGCATACTCACTCTCTCACTCAAGCACACTCGCGCACACACTCTCTCTCTCTCTCTCACGCATGCACACACACACACACAAATCTATGGGGTGAATTTCCAGTTGTAGAATTGTATTTGCAGATACATTGTATTTTGCCCAAAAAGTGCACAGTTTGCAGTCAGTCAATCCATGTAATATTTTATCGATTCCACTTTGGAAATAGAACCAGTCTGACTCAAGATTGGGATACAAACAGACTCTAACCTCACACTTTTGATACGTTGTCTAAACTGAAATGTCATCATCTTTTATAAAACCTTAACTTATCTTGAGAATGTGACTTAAAAGAAGTTCTGGAATTTGCCATATTAATGAACCAAAACCTGCAACCCATTCAAAAAGATGAAAGACTCAACAGCAATCTAGGTTTGTTCAATATATCATTTCAGTTGCATGACACTGTAATCTTTTGCTATAAATTCTGTGTCTTATGGTCCTGCTCCACAGCTACCTGATGAAGGAGCAGTGCTCTGAAAGCCAGTACTTCCAAATAAACATGTTGGATTATAACCTGGTGTTGTGATTTTTAACTTTGTCCACCCCACTCCAACACCGGCTCCTCCACATCTTGATTAATCAAGTGTTGCCCAAGGGGGATTTTTCTTTATTCCATTGTAATTAACTGAACATTAATTCCCCAGCTGCTGTGGTGGGTGTAGTAACCACTATGCTACCGTGCCCAAAGTTAGATAACTATCTCTTACCTCCTTATGCATTTAAATTCATAGCTTTTCCCCACCTGCTTTTTGTATGGCTTGGCTCCTTAATCTCACAAAACACAAGGGTTTGAGAATTGACTACCATTTGGAAAATGTTAAAAAGCATTATGATAGAGATTTTCCCTTTGATTAGAACCTAAGTAAATCTCAAGATAAAAATATTAAGTTTTGACTTTATATTTCTGTAATGAAATGATCATTTTGTAGTGTACTTTGTTTTGTAATACTGAATCCTCTCAAAGCCTTTTACCAAGACTTGGATAGAAATAAAAGCATTCCTAAAGTTATAAACACATCAAAAAGCAAAACCAAATAGCTGTTTGAATGCTATTCGTGAAATCAGGAGAAGTTGTTCTTTAAAATTGTGCTTGGGTGGCACAGTGGCTCAGTGGTTAGCACTGCTGCCTCACAGCACCAGGGACCTGGACTCAATTCCACCCTCGCATGAATGTCTGTGTGGAGTTTGCACATTCTCCCCGTGACTGCGTGGGCTTCCTCCAAGAACTCTGTTTTACTCCCACTGTCCAAAAATGTGTGGGATAGGTGGATTGGCCTAGGGAAATTGTGCATCACGTGCGGAGATGTGTAGGCTAAGTGGTTTAGCCATGGGAAATACAAGGAAAGGGTAGTGGGTTGGGTCTCGGTGGGATGCTGTTTGGAGGGTCAGTGTAGACTCCATGGGCTGAATGGCCTGTTTCCACACTGTAGGGACTCTATGATCATTTGTTGGACAAGTGTTGTGATGGAAAATGTTGCATTCTAGGGCGGTAGAGTGGTGAATGCAGCAAGATAAGATGCTGGATCTGTAATAGCTGGTTTCCTATAACCCATTCCAGTACTTGTCAAGAGACTGCACTCCAACTGGAGGTTGGAATTTCATTGGCTGCTCCCACACAAGTTAACATTCCACTTGCTAAATTTCAAACACAGTGAGTAAATACTAATCTGATCTAAGAAAGCAAAGATTTGCTGTTAGGGCTGCAGAGCACTGTTGTCAGAGCAGTAATTTGTATTGTACTTAGATTTTCTTTGTGACCTTCAGCCATTACTTGTCCGACATCATTAAACACAGCTACAGAGAAAAAAAATGCATAAAATTATTTCACGAAATGTTGCCACTCTTAGAGTCATAGTTATACAAATGTGCAGCACTGAAACAGACCCTTCAGTCCAACTCCTCCATGCCGACCAGATATTCTAAATTAATCTAGTCCCATTTGCCAGCAATTGACTCATATCTTTCTAAACCTTCCTATTCATATACCCATCCAGGTGCCTTTTAAATGTTGTTGAAATTGTACCAGCCTCCACCACTTCCTCTGGCAGCTCATTCCAGACAAGCACCACCCTCTGTGTGAAAAAGTTGCCCTTAGGTCCCTTTTGCCCCTCTCACCGTAAACCTGTGCCCTCTAGTTCTGGACTCCCCCACCTCTTGGGGTAAAAAAAAAACTTGTCTATTTATCCTATTCATGCCCCTCATGATTTTATACACCACTATAGGGTCACCCCATAGCCTCTGACATTCCAGGGGAAATAGACCAAGCCTATTCAGCCTCTCCCTATAGCTCAAACCCTCCAACCCTGGCAACATCCTTGTCAATCATCTCTGAATCCTTTCAAGTTTCACAACTTCCTTTGTATAGGAGAGAGACCAGAATCTTGAATCAAATTTTCAATAAAATGATGAAAGCTGAGAGGTGAATATATTCTTTTATCCTTTTGATTAAAGCATGCTGTCTATCAGCAAACAAAGAAAAATATTTACAGATTGGCTTAATCTAGATCACTCAGTTGATTTATCAGAGTCAGGAGATACTCAATCAGGGCACTGTATTATATCTACAAACTTGAGTAAGATCTACCACATTAAAAACTCAGAATTTGGACACTTTAAAGTGTTGGAAATATATTGTTTAGGAAAAGGACATTTTTTACTTGATCACAACAAAAGGAAAATGTTACTGTAACTGATGTAGAGAATGTTTAATGTACAGTTGGTTCTGCTATCATGCATGTTTCTTCAATGCGATTTGTCTATAACGCGATTGAAGAACTTAGACCATTATTTATAGAATGCAAACATTGCTGACATGTCTTGGCTATGATGCGATTCCAGTCCCATTGCTTTAAATGGTACTGCTATTGGGCGATTTTCTTGTCGCGTGGGATCACACAGGAATGGAAGTATCACATTATATCATAACAGTCTGTATCCAATTGTTCAACATAACTCTATGATTCAGTGACTTGTCATTAATGGGATAGTAGAGTGTTGCTCCCATGGTCTGACATCTCTTAAGTGCCCGGATCTTGAACTTCATTCTGTGCTGAGGCTTATGATCTAGTTGCAGAAACTTTCTGTCTCTGGGGCACATTGAAATTACAAAGGGTGGTCTGCTTTCATTTAGCACACCAAATCTGACCATTTTCCTTAACTGCTTTTCCAATGCTGCAGTAATTCAGTACTCCTCTGTTCCACACACCCTCTGCCTGATTTTCTTTTTCCAGCTTAGACCCCTTAACCCGATCCCACCCATTTAAATTGTGGAGTTCATCACCTGCTAACCAGCTATGGTCCAGTCAGAGTTTGAAGATGCTTTTGCCCTGTCGAAAGAGCTCAGAATTCTTGCCTAGACTTCCAAACTTCTGTCCTAACATCAGTTTGCTTTATATTTTTTAGCAGTGCATAATATTAGGCTTGAAATTCTGATTGAAGATAAGTCTGCATTTCTTGTTGAGGGAACATCTATACACGAAAGGGGACTCTTGTCCTAAATTCTCCCCTTCCCTCTGCTCTCAAGCTGATTGACAACAGGCTCCCACTCCTCAAAACACTAGAATGCTAGTTCCTCCCCCTCACTCCTGTCAGAAGGTGTGAAATCCAATCCAAATGATAGCGGGAGCCATCAGATACTATCTCAACCAGATTGGGATCTTCTGCTCCATATCATTTACCCAGCAGGCTGAATCCTGGATGCCCCCAACTTCCACTGATATTGGACTTGATGTTTCTAGGTGAGTTAAGATCCTACCTCTGCTGTTAGACTTGAGGACTGCTCACCCTCATACTCAAGGTCACTGCCAGGGCAGACCTTCTCTCCCCAGTACCAGCAAAATGTCGGATTCTCTCCTACTATCTGCCTCCTAACCTACACCTGGCCAGAACTGCATGAAATTCTAACATATCAAATGCCTCTCATGGTAGTCCAAGCTAGGATGACCTTTCCTTGGACTCCCCTTTGATGGCTCACAGACCCTAGTAACCCCTACTTAGTGCTTTCAGAGCCCAGGATAGCTGACTTGTTCCCATACAGTTGCAGTCAAAGGGACATCCATTAGTGGATTGCGCCTTTGCTGATAACCCCATGACCCCTGCTATTCCACATCAGGGTTTTGTTCATTCTTTAGCAGCTGTTGTAAACAGTCTGACCTCTGTGGTACATTCTGATCAAAAGAAGGTGAGATGTTAACCTATTTCCTTACCCATGATTTATGGGGACTGGTGTCTTTTGCTGGCACCTTATTATGGGCCTCATCCAAAGTAGCATGACCTGTGACTATAATTAACATGGCAAGCCTCTGAGAAAATCTTTAAAAAGCCATTATAATGTACTAGTCCAGTGAGCTTAATTATCTTTCAATAATTCTTCCATCTGTGTAAGTGTAAAAATGGAATTAAATAACACAGTTCCTCTGTGTATTTTACTGGTATTCTATGTCGTTAGCCATCCGTGTATTATTTTCCTTTAGAAATGCATTGATAATTATTTGTCTTATCTCTGCAGCGCAACCACATGTTGCTAACGGGTTTTTAGATCTGATGTTGGAATGAACACCTGGAACCTTTTTTTTTAAAACTTGAAAATGTTTGACAGGATTTGCGAACAAGAGGGAGAGTTGAATCTTTCCAGTCCCCTGCTGACTTAAGCAATGGCAAGATCAGAAAGAAAAAACATTGTCAGTACCAAGGAAAAGAAAACAGATTTTCCACCCATTGGTTTAATGTCGAGGTGAAACTCTTGATAGCGTACGGCAAGTATACAAATCATAGAATTCCTACAGTGTGGAAGCAGGCCGTTTGGCCCGTCAAGTCCACATCATCCCTCCCACCCAGATCTAACTCCTTACCCTCTCCCTATAGTCCTGCATTTTCCATGGCCTATTCACCTCGTTGCATATCCCCTTTCACTATGGGTAATTTAGCCTGGCCAATCCACCGAACCCTGCACATCTTTGGACTGTGGGAGGAAACCAGAGCACCTGGCGGAAACCCACACTGACGCGAGGAGAATGTGCAAGCTCCAACACAGACAGTGGCCTGAAGGTGGAATGGAACCCAAGTCCCTGTAGTGAGACAGCAGTGGTAACCACTGAGATATCAAGCTGCCCCAATTTGTATTCATCAACGTCGCGTTATTACTTATCATGTGGGGGAAATGTGAGATTATGCACTTTGACAGAATGAATAAAGGGGTGTGAATTTTATTTAAATACAGAAAGAGGAATCGCAAAATGTTCAGTGCAAACTAGAAAAGAAAAGTGGAGTATTGGCCTTTGTTTCAAAACGAATGGTGTATAAAAGGAGAGAGGCTTTGCTAAAACTAAAGAAGGCTGTATTCTGGCCACATCTGGAATACTGTGAACAGTTTTCGGCCTCTTATCTTAAGAAAGATATCCTGGCATTGGAGCAGTCCAGAGAAGGTTCACGAGGCTGATATCAGGAATGGAGGGTCACCCTTATAAGGAGAGATTTAATAGGTTAGACCTATAATTGGAATATAAAAGAATGAGAGGCAACCTTGTTGAAACATAAAAGCTTTTTAGGGGATTTGATGGTTAGATGCAGAAAGGTTGTTTCCCCTTGTGGGAGAGTCTAGAACTTGAGGGCATATTCTCACAATAGTGGTTTGCACCTTTAAGACAGAGGTAAAGAGAAATTTCTTCTGAGGATCGTGAATCTATGGAATTTGTTACCACAGAGGAATTGTCAAGGCTGGGTCATTAATTATGTTTGAGCCAAGAGTAACATTTTCAGTCAATAAGGGGATCAGGAATTAGGGGAAAAAAGCAAGGAAGTAGAATTGAAGATTATCAGGTTGACTATGATCTCATTGAATGACAGAGCAGACTTGATGGGCTGAATGGCCTGCTTCTGCTCTTTTGCCTTATGCTCTTAACATGCCTTATTTGTATGTAGTTTCTTTCCAGGCATTGGAGAGTTCCTAGATAACAACAATTCCTGACATCTTAGTCTAACGCTCGGCGGCTCCAGCTTGCTGCTTGCTTCCTTGGCCCCCAGCATCTCATGGGCAGGGACCACTTGCATTCTTTGTCCACAAGGATGCCATCAGAAAGGCACCAGCCTTGCCACTTCATTGTGACACATCTCTAACATACTTCTGGTGCAGTTCAGGAGAAAGTGAGGACTGCAGATGCTGTAATGTAATTCAGTTCCTTCAGTACAGCAGGTTGGAGCTCACTGATGTTTCATTGTGAAGCTGCTGACAGGCCATTCTGTGCAGACGCAGGTCCCCATCTTGTGTTTCGGGCCAGGAGCTGTCTCACGACTCTGATCTTGATCTCATTTCACTCACTCACTTTGCAGTTACTTGGATTCTCACAGCATTTCTTGCCCTTTTTTTAAGCATTACCATTCAGAGCTTACATCCTCACAGTACTTCTCATATTGCCTTGCTGTTTAGTGCAGACATTAAGCTAGCTTGTCACTGGTAGCCACCAGTGATCAGTCAAAGCAGTGGATGTATTGCTGTATAACACTGTGCCATGTCAACGTTGTAGCTACACCATGTGTCAGCACTTTTTCAAACACACTGAATGTACTTCAGTCAAATGACTGTGTCTGAAAGTCCATGGGGAGTAGTTTTCTGTTGCTCAGACATTAGCGATACCTTATCCTTCCAGAGTAATCGGAGGTAGACTGGGCTCTTTCAGGATCAAAACCTTGAGGTCTGTTCATGGATTTATGTGATATACAGTGACAAATAATTTAATCAGGGTATCCAGTATCCCACAGGATGGCTTTGCTATTCCCTATTTCAGGTTTAAGCTTACTCGGTTTCTATTTACATAGTTGCTGATGAGACCAATCTTACTACCTGTGCAGTTCCGGTCTCTGGCCCGGGAGACCTGGGTTCAAGTTTCACCTGCTCCAGAGGTGTGTCAACATCCAAATTGTCCGCGGCATGTGAAACTGTAGGAATCCCCTTGTGAATACTGACCTGCAAAAGGAGGTTTGTGGTAGATAATAGAAGATCCCATAGCCAATTTTCAGCTGAGGCATTGGGAAAGGGAGTGCATTTGACTGTTACATTCTAAAGGTGAACTTGAGCACAGGATAACAACATAGGAACTGGGTGCAGAGAAAGCCATTCAACCCTTCAAGCTACCCCACCAAACAAGATCCTGACTGATCTGCCCTAGGGGGTTGGTACTGGCTCCAATTTTATTTGGCATTAATATAAATGATTTGAATGAGAATATAGTAGGTTTGTGGATGACACCAAAATTGGTGGTATAGTGGATAGTGAAGAAAGTTTTCTAAGATTACAAAGAGATCTTGATCAATCGGGTCAATGGGCTAAGGAGTGGCAGATGGAGTTTAATTTGGATAAGTGTGAGGTATTGCATTTTGTTAATGTGAACAAGGGCAATTAATGGTTGGGCCCTGGGTAGTGTTGTCAAATAGAGAGACCTAGGAGTTCAGGTACATAATTCTTTAAAATTTGCATCAGGTAGACTATAGAGGGTTCAGAAAAGATTTACCAAGATGTTGCTGGGAATGGAGGGTTTGAGTTATGAGGGAGAGGCTGGAAAGACTGCTACTTTTTTCACTGGAGTAAGGTGGGTGTGGGAGGTGAGCAGTCAGGTTTTGAGGAATGACCTTATCAAGGTTTACAGAATCACAAGGGGCAGAGACGAGGTGAATAGTAAGGGTTCTTTCTCTAGAGTGGGGAAGTTCAAAAGTAGGGGTATATTTTAAAGGTGAGAGGAGAAAGATTTTAAAGCGACCTGAGGGACAACTCTATAATACATAGGGTTGTTTTTGCATGGAATGAACTGCCAGAGGAAGTGATGGTTGCAGGTACTGTTACAACAACATTTAAAAGATATTTGGATAAGTACATAAATAGGAAAGGTTTGGAGGGAAGTAGGACTAGCTTGATTTTGGAACATGGTTGGCCTGGACCAGTTATACTGAAGGGTCTGTTTCCATGCTAAATGACTCAATGTCTCAGTGTTTCAAAGCCAGTTCAGCAGAGCTGTCAACTTCCCGATATTTCAAAAATCTGTCTACCTCCTCTTTAAACACATGAAGATTAGATCACTGAATAATTCTCTAGGGTGGAGAATTCCTGGTATTAGAAGAAGGCATTCCTTTGCATCTTGGTGTTAAATGAGAACTACAGAATAAGGAGACCATGTCACATTGTTCAACATGCCCCCACTAGTGAAATAGATGGATGGAGCCCATTATGACATGCTGTGTACTCTGGCTTTATTTCACATTTCCAGCATTTTCAGTAATTTGCTTTCAGTGTATTTCACGAGCCTGTGTACCTGGCAATCATATTGCGATTTTCATGTTACCATATCCTAAATAATGGATTCTAGTATTTCCCTTCTACAGTGACATCAGACTGACTGGTGTGCAGTTTCTTATTTTCTCTGTCCCTGCTTTCTTGAATAGTGGAATTGTATTTGTTAGCTTCCAATTAACAGGGACTGTTCTAGAATCTAGAGAATTGTGGAAGATCTGAAATCAGTGGGTCAGGTATGAGACATTTCTGTCAAATGATGTGCATCCGAAATTGACATTTTGGAATTCCGTCATTTCGAATTTTCATTCCAACCTTCAGGAACTTTTAAATATAAAATCAGTCTGTTAGTTCATTGATACTTTCTGAAATTAATATGTCTCTTGGGCAGTTTTGAGGTTTGCTGAGTCCGGCTGAGAAAAATTGTGACATTTTCTGGAAACCGAGATTAACGGTTTTTGTCAGCCTGACTGGCTGGAAATCTGCGTAACTGCCTGTGTTTCTATTTCCTGCAGCATCTTCCCTCCCGTTCTCTCACTAACCCTGACTGATTCCCCCACACCCCACTGCACCTCTCCCCCGCCCTCGCTCTGCCTACTCACCCTCTCTCAGGCCACGTCACCACCTGAAACAAAAGTAACAACCATGTCATCCATTTTCATAGCATCATTCCTATTCCAGGAGGAAAACAGCCCATAATAAGGCAGAAAGATTCAAGGCAGATAGTCAGATAGATAGAATCAAGACAGAAGCCCAACATGGCTTCTCACCCATTATGAGGATAGGATCCTGACTCCGAATACCAGTCAGCCTCTGGATTCGTATCTGATAATCTCTTTGACCTACTGTGCTGGGTCATCATGACTGAAGGCTCTGTTTCTTCCTGTACTGGTGACAACTGTGACAAGCTTTCTGGCTTCATGTTTGAGCTAAATAGCAAGGCAGACAACAGGATTGTGAGCCTGGTGCCTCTGACCGAAGGGCCTGGTGCAGAAAGGCAAGGCAGAAAGAGGTGCCAGAGTAACCAGGTATGCTCAAACTGAGTTAGTGATTATGGCATGGAGCGAAGAGCATGAGGATGCAGCCTGGTCCACTCCATGAGCGAGGTGTGTCCCACTGACCACACAGTGTCCTTGCTGCAGCATTGCATTGGGAGTTGACAGTGTCGCAGTGAAGTGGATAAGCTCCTGTAAGTGGATTGGAGATGAGCCATAAGGGTTCTTAGAGGTTGCCACACTTCACATGCCAGTGTTTGTGGATGTGGGGAATGTGTGACCAATACCCATGGACTATTCCCTGAGACGTTGGTGCCTGGGTTCCAACATGCAGCTCCTTTGGAGTGAGCTGACATCACCAGGTACTCCCTCTGCCTTCCATGTGATGAATTCTCAGCGCCTTGCTTTTTTGCCTAGTAGTATAGAATACTGCATATTAATGAGACAAGATCTTCAGGTTTATCAAACAATGATCCCCGTTAGCTGGCAAAGTCAGAATCTCGCCATTCTACCCAGAGCTTGACTAAACAATGCAGCAAGTTACTCTCAATGTTGAGATAGGCCTTGATGGACATCTCCCACATTTTCCCCCACAACCCATGTCATTCATTCCTTACAATTTTATGTCTGCTGTCTGTCCGAGAATCAGCTGCTGCTGCACCTTCTGCACTGGCAGCTGAGATTTGGGGAAAGAAAATGTGCAATTGGGCACCAAGATACACAAAGCTAAATAACTGGGTTATTTCAAGAGGAGAGACCAGGAATCAATGGGGTTGTTGTAGCAGTTGTAACAAGGTCGGAATAGAATATGAATAGAATATAATATGCATTCCTTGACTGGGGCGGTTAATCTGGTCCAGTCAGGGAGCCCTGGCTAACAGATAAGAAAAGGTGTGTCAGACATCCTGCTCACTCTGACAGCTAGCTCGAAGGAAGCAGGATCAGTGTCGAGGACTGTTCATGTGTAAATAAAGGCTGAATTGGTGACAGGATACTGGTTTCTGTGGAGTTATTCCAGTTGCTAAGTACTGTTAAAGAGAGAAAAGATAGCCAAGTACAGACATTGGAAACAAAAGTTAGTTCACTGCTTCCTCCAAAGGAGTTGCATGTTGGAAACCAGGCACCAACATGTCAGGGCATGGTCCATGGATACTGGCCACACATACCCCACATCAACAAACACTGGTATCTGAAATGTGGTAGCCTCAAAGAACCCTCATGGCTCATCTCGATCCATTTACAAGAGGTTATGCACTTCACTGCTGCATTGACAACTCTTAGAAATGATAGAATCCCTACACTGTGCAAACAAGTCATTTGGCCCAACAAGTCTGCACTGACCCTTTGAAGAGTAACCCACTCAGACTCATTCCCCCTACCCTATTACTCTACATTTATCCCTGACGAATGCACCTAACCTACACATCCCTGAATAGTATGGGCAACTTAGCATAGCCACTCCACCTAACCAGCATATCTTTGGACGGTGGGCGGAAACCCACGCAGACACGGGGTGTATGTGCAAACTGCACACAGATAGTCGCCCAAGGCTGGAATCAAACCTGGGTCCCTGGTGCTGTGAGGCAGCAGTGCTAAACACTGAGCCACCATGCTGTCCATACTCTCACGACAGTGCTGCAGCAAGGACACTGTGTGGTCAGGGGGATGCACCCAGCTCATGAACTGTACCAGGCTGCATCATCGGGCTCTTTGCTCCCCGTCATATCACTCACTCCGTTTGAACACAGCAGGTTGCTCCAGTACCTCTGCCTTGCCTTTCTTCACTTTGCCCCTCAGCTAGAGATACCAGGCTCACAGTATTGCTGTCCTCCTTGTCCCAGCATAAAATGGAAGGAGAAATTGAAGAAATTAATTAGAAGAGGAGGGAAATGTCAAAGGGATGCTGGTAACCCTGAGGGAAGCTTGAAGAAAGGCAGAGAAGGAGCAGGATACCACTCATGGTCCCACTGAAGCCATGGTGATATCAAACAAATGATCACATAGTTATAGATGCATTTTCAAGGTTATGTCTGGTGTTAAATATTAATTCAGTGTTCATAATTCCTGATATACTGATGATTAAATGCTGAAATCTTGAAATGCTAAGGTCAGCATTTGTTGATTTAACGCAAATGCATTTATTCGCATTCTTGATACAGAAGGTAAATAAAATGGAAACAAATATTTCTTTACTTGAAGTGTCTTTATGCATTCATTGCACATCATTAACAGCACCATGATTCAATGAATCTTTGTTGAAATATAATTTGGACCTTTTTATCTTTAGCGACTAATTTTCAGATCTTATCTTGCTCCTGAATATATAAATGCTATCTCTTACAAGCATCTTTTTTTAAAAATCCTAGGATGTAGCCTGTGTTGTTCAGGACATTTTTCTTCCTTTGGTCACATTAGTTTCTCCAGTACTATTTCTGTGCTAATACTGATTCCTCATACTCACTCAACCCTCCTTTTGTTCCCTATTTTCAATTCCCCACTTTGGAATTTTTTTTAACACCTTCTACTGCCTTCTCTATAACCATGACTACATTTTGCAAATGTTTTCTTGACTGCAAAGTACTTTGGGCTAATAAGTCTGAGAGAGGCACTGCTTGAGTGCAAGTCCTGATTGGGTCAGAGATAAGTTTGATTTTGTAAATAGTGAGTTCTCAAGAATAATAGTTTAAAAACTAGCTGATAACCTTTTTGAGTATTGAAATTATTTTCCCATAAAGTGTACATGAAAGCAGCTTCTATATAGTGCCTAACTCTGTGTACACATTGCTTTTCAGCAATCAACCATGGAAAAGTTACAGTCTGTTAATCCGGATCTGACCACCGGAGGGAGCTTTTATACCCGTGTTCTGAATTTGAAGTCAATCCCAGTGGCTTGTCTCTACATTGCAATGATCATCTTCTCCACCTACTGGCAGAAGTACACAAAGCCTCTGGAGTTGCAGAAGGTGAGGACATTGCTTCCTTGTGATTGCGGTTGCAAGTACACTCATCCAGCAGCCATCAGGGTGGGAAGCAAGTTACTGTAAATTAACTTGGTTAGGATATGTCATATTTTGTTGTCTGGAATTCTCAGTGAAATGAAGAAACTCTTGATAGGTAATAATGCAGTGTTAAAAATAAAGTTATTTCACAATCAAAGTGAGAATTCAGTAAATCGATAATGCTTTCCTCAAACACAATTGATAAACAACTTTGTTTCTGAGTCTGGAGGCCTGTTTTGCCTTTGAGATAATCATACTCTAGTTCTTTGAGACCATCAAAACACCAGATCGTTGAACTGAAACATTTGCTATTTTTTTTTCCTCTTCACGGTATCAGTTTGACCTGCTGGGTATTCCCAGTGTTTGCTGTTTTTAACATCAAATTGTTTGAATCTGTTGAGTTAATCTGATGTGTCAATGAATAGTCTCATTTGCTTCACTCACAATAATTGACAAAAGCATGAATGTAACCACAATCTTGCATGTATCGATTATAGTGGGATTTCTGACAAGTGCTAATTACGTAACAACACTGACCATTTTCATTAATTAGTTTAACGAGTCCCTTACATTACAGGTTGTTTAGAAACCAAGTGGTCAGTAAGTGTGCTGCTGGAATATAATACAACTGGGAATGAGCATGAAACAATTAAACAAACTTTAAATATGAATGTTTGGACTTCGTTTATATTTGGATGATGTCCAGCAACAAAACCACTGGGTTAATGTATCCCCAAAGCTGTAATTATATATTCTTACCTAATTCCTGAGGAACATGCCTATGCACAGATCACAGTTAATAATCTAAGTTAATAGATGGGGTACTCATCTCCATTCTATCATTAAAAATTCAAAGACAGCTGCCTGAGGCTTTTCTTAAAATATTGGCTGCAGATCTCTCCTAATAAGTCGGTTGGTGAGTGGGCATTGGAAAATTGAGCCACGCAAATCAGAAAGGGTGCAGTGTAGAGCCTCCATTTGTGCTGATTCTCTCTCAGCCGGTGGAGTGACTGGCTCTGGTTCTGGCTAACTGGCTGGAGGCAAAAGGGTTACCACTGCAGATTACTGTGCAAAAATGTCCTCCTGGAAAGTGTGTATGTGTGTGGTGCTGTGAGTCATGTTGGAGGCAGTGGAAGATCGGATCAATTCCGCACACAATGCAAGCCCCCCCTCGCCTTTGAAAATGGATGAACAGCCTATGAATGCTTATTAATGAAGGTGTAAATGAGGTATTGGACGGGGATACCAACTGCAAATGTAAAGTATCCTCTGCAGCAGAGGGGAGCAATGTGCTATAAATGTGTGCTATTTCCCCCTGATCATTTGCCTATTTGTGCTATTTTCTAGTCTGTTAAAACAATCATAGCATCCCTACAGTGTGGAAGCAGGCCCTTCAGCCCATAAGATCCGTATTGACACTCCGAAGAACATCCCACCCAAACCCATCCTATCCCTGTAACCTTACATTTCCCATGGCTAACCCACCTAGTCTGCACATCACTGGACACTATGAGCAATTTAGCATGGCCAATCCACCTAACCTGCACATCTTTGGACTGTGGGAAGAAACTAGAGCACCCGGAGGAAACCCATGTAATCGCGGGGAGAATGTGCAAAGTCCACAGAGACAGTCGCTCAAGTGTTGAATCGAACTTGGTGCTGTGAGGCAACAGTGCTAACCACTGAGCCACCGTATCATCCTGTGAGTTAATGGTTCCCAACCATGATTTGCAAGGCCAATAAAAATGAACTTTAGCTTTTAATTAGTTATTGATTCTTAAATTTAATTTTGTTCATTTTACAAAACTGGGTGGAGGACTCCAAAGCTAGAGGAAATAGGTTTAAAGGTGAGGGTGGAAAGACTTAAAAGGGACCTAAAGGGCAACTTTAACATGCAGAGGGTAGTGCGTGTATGCAGTGAGCCGCCAGAGGAAGTGGAAGAGGCTGGTACAATTGCAACATTTAAAAAGGCATCTGGATGGGTTTATGAATAGGAAGGGTTTAGAGGGATATGGGCCAAATGCTGGCAAATGGGACTAGATTATTTTTTGGTATCTGGTTGGCATAGATGGTTTGGACCAGGGTCTGTTTCCATGCTATACATTTCCATGACTCTAAAACGTATGGTTCTGTGTGAAATTTTAAGGTAATTGGTTTCATGCCCTAAACTTTTGCACCCCCTTATTGACAGAGTCAGTCCTACCCATGGTGGTCGATGGTTGCTGCGCCTGATTTGGTTATATGCGGCTGATATGGCCACACGGGTATATTCCTTAGTTGCTACTTCTCTGCCTTTAAAATGCCAGTGTCTAACAAAGGCAAATGCATTTTGGGTTTCAGCCATAACTACAATCTAAAATTGCTTTTGTCTCACATTTAAGTTCTTAGTTAACAGGTTCAATTGGCGGTATCTTTAAATAGGAGATGTGCAACATTTTGCGTGTCAACCATAGCTTAGCACACTTATCCCCATATCAGAAGGTTGTGACCAAGTTCCACTTGACGAATTGAGCACAGGTATCTAGGCTAACACTCCACTGCAACACTGAGGGAGTGCTGCATTATCAGAGATGCCATCAATTCAGATAAGATGCTAAACCAAGATCATTTCTTATCTCTCAAATTGGCATAAAAGAGACCATAACATTTTCAAGATGAGCAAGGGAGTTCTTCCTGTTATCCTTTGCAATATTTAGCCAACATGACTAATAAAAACAGATTAATTATCACATTGCAGTTTGTGGGAGCTTGTGCGCAGATTTCTGGCCGTATTCTGACTTTACAACACTGATTACACTTCAATAGGATTTAATTGACTGTAAAATGCCTTTGAATGTTCTAAAGTTTTGAAAGGTACTGTAAAAGTACATTATTTTTCCTATCTTGCTTTCTACCTTTCTATTGAGGTTTTCTGTTCTGCTGTCTTTTATTCTTCATGGATGGTGTTAAGTGTTTGCTTTCCATTTATGTAGCACTAATATTCAGAATTAGTCATTCAGAGGCTGAGATTTAAAAAAAATATACTCATGCATTGTTAGACTTGTTACTGTGCCAATGATTACCTTTAAACTTGACCGGTTTCATATAAACCTAACTTAATGTGTATTAGATTTAGTATCAGTTGTAAGTTTTTGGTTTAAAAATGATTATTCGCACTGTTATATTTGACAAAAAGCAGTTCTGAATCCTGTTGATATGTCTATTTGCTATTTTCCCACTTGGGTAATAAGGCACATGAATGATTCATGCCTAACATACATAATGCATAATTAAATCACAATTTGATGGAGTGGAATTTATTAATTGTGAAGACACATGTGTTTCTGTAATACACTAATTCATTTCTAAGTTTTTATTGCCACATTGCTCATTCGGCTGTAATCAGCTGCTGTGTTGAGTTCCTAAGTAACAGTTGCACATTGTTGCAACAAATTATCCACAAAAACATGCTAAATACAGGCAGGGTGTGTTAATATACAGATTGGTGCAATATGTTTATTTTCCAAGAAAAGTTATCATGTTAATTACAGTAACAGTGGCAATTTAATCATTTGTCCTTGGCTGTCGAAACCAAGTTCTGATAGATTAATGAGGTTGATGGATTGCAGATTGTGCTGTGGAGTTCGTGTAGATTATAAATAAGGCCTTGTGCTAACAATGTGAGTGAAAATTGAAGCATAAATATCAACTAAAACCCCTTTTTTGCTTTTAGCAAACTGACAAACACAAAACTTTTTATCTAAATTTTCTCCTCTGAACAAAGACTTGCAGTTGCTTTTGGGATAGGCAAGTTTTAGCCTAATGAGTTATATGTACTGTAAAGCAACAATGTGTTGTGAGTGCCGGGTATCATTTCAGGCCAAGAAAGGCATGCAAAAAGCTTGCATTAGAATGGACCCAGAATGCTCCCAATGGCTTAATATGTAAATATAGCATCCAATATAATGTGTAGTATTATGGGTTCCTGGTTAGTGCTGAATGAACTGGCCCCTAAGTCCAAAGTGAAGGTAGATAAAAATTAACCAAAGTTTATTTTTACGACTGACATCCAAATTTGGGTGCCAAGACCGATAATGAGGTTAAGACTGAGCAGGGCTCAATTTGAATGACCTACATGGTCACAATGCCTTCTGAGGCTTGCAGAGGTTCAGGGTGTACCAAACAGGACATTGTACCAATTGCATTGTTTCCTGCAAAGTTCTACATACTCGGGAGCAAAAGCAAAATAAAAAATGTGGGTTAAAATTACATCACAATATGTCCTAATCTACACAGGTTGGACTGTAGCAGGTCTGCCTGTGCAAGTGTATGAAATATTTTAACATTACTGTTAAAAGCACATTTTATGTGATATGTGCAATTGTATGTAATTATTCATCCTTCTAGTCCCATGTTAACTAATCAAATGCATTTTAACCTTAAGAATCACAAAAACTGTATTTTAATTAATAAAAGGTAAAATTTAATCCCAAGTGTTTGATCTGTAGAATACACAGATCCAGAAAGGTCCACTGGGATTTTTTTTTAGTAGGTGCATAATATTTGAAGTCCTGTCAAGTAACACTAGTCTACTTCCATGAAACAACCTGTCATATGACAGTGTTATTGATATCTTTGATGGACAGATAGCTATTATCAAAAGAATTGAGTACAGCTCAAAACCTAATCATAACATTTTATTCGCTAAACTTATAAAACAAATTGAAGCCTGAATTGAGTTAAGATTTTATTTAGAAGCAGCATATATGCTAAACTGTTAGCTGCTTTCTGCATTCGCAGGCAGTTCACTTGCCTCTCTGATGTCCTTTCCTGCCTCTCTCTGTTGCCCCATTTCTCTCTTTTTCCTTTTATATTTATTTGGTTGTAGATGCCAAGTAATAAAGCAGTAAATCTGGTGTCATTTCCTAGTCACTGACGTTACATGTTTATGAATGGCTGGGAGATGATCGTAAACTACAGAGAAAGTGTAACATAGTCAGAGTGGTATAAACATTTGACACCGGCCATCTTGTCTAAATCTGTTTGATAAATTCAGCCTGGGTCTGAAATCCCTTTTTTCCCGAGGCTATTGATTTCAGCAGTGTACCAGAATATGATACATTATCTGAGTTAGTATTGGACGCAGTGTTACATAGTTATATTGCTAATGGCTCCCTTGCTTCCCATACACTTAAAAAATAGTTTAATTTTAGACTTTAGTAATGTTGTCGCAATGTGTTTCTTCTCTTTTCTTTCTAAACAATAGCCACGTTTGATTTATTCCTAATGCACTGTTTAGAATAATATCACCCATTTTATACAGAATTTGAGCTGAAGCTTGCCTTGTGTGCATTTGTTAATTTCACTATAATAAATGTTGTTCCAGAAAATTAGAATGTTGAATATTACATGTGTAAAAAAAAAGTGAAGATTGAGAATAAAACACAAAAGGCTCAGTGTTTTCAGATTGTGTTTTGAATAATTTGAAATTCAAATACAGTAACATAGTGCCAAAGTACCATCAAGCATTAATGGAAGGATAACACTTCAAGGACTGCAATAGCATATCTACACCAACAAAGAGATTTTTTTTTCTTTTTCCTATTCCATTGCTGTCCCAGCATCACAGTAGAGAGGTAGGCAGCAACCTGTTTGTAGACTCTGTCATTGTCACTCAATAACTGACTGCATATAAAATCCTCTGCTGATTCTTCTTTCAAAATCTTTCCCCCATCTCTCTAATGGCAAGTCATCAACTCAGATTGGAGACTCAGTGCCAGATAAAAGTGCAGGCACAAACTGATGGCACGATACTCTGTAGCTCAGCGTGTCGGCATGGTAGAGCTGCAGTACACAGGGCCATATATGGTGGTTATTTATTTTGGAATTATTAACTGCAGTCCCTATTTGGCTAGCACTTAGTTACAAGCCAACTTTTCAATTGAGTATTTTTGGTAATACCATAAATACAGAAACAAAGCTCAGGCACTCTGAGATTGTCAGCTAAATTCCCATGTTGAATTACTGCTGTAAATTATCTGCTAGCTAGTGTTTGTTCTAACATATTGATCTTCTGTGGTCCTCACTTGAGAAAGATAAAGTAGGAAGTCTCTTCTCTTGACCATCTCCTATTGTCTTTGGCACTATCTGTTCCATAGCTTCTCTTTTGCTCTGCTGTTCTCCTGCACTTTTCCTATTATGATGTTGTTGACTCTTTTGTTCACTTATTTTCTTACTCTTCCTTGTATTTGCATATTGATCTCAAGGAGCCATGGGAAGAGTGGAGGCCATCTTCAGTTTGATGAGTAGAGGGAAGGGGGCGGCTGGGGAGTTGAGGTAACGGTTAAGTTTTCTGACTGTTGAGTGAAAATTTGGAGCATGTTGGGTGGGATGGGTTTTGGAGTTGGGTGTTGTTGGATGAATCTGGTGCCCTGAGGATTTTACAGGATCAGAGCACAAACATAGTTGCCTGGAGCAGTGAGCTGGGGGGTGGGGGGGGGGGGGGTTGGGGAGTGGGCGGGGGGGGGGGGCAGGCGGGGGGCAGGCAGCTGGGTTTTGCCAAGCAAGGGAGGCAGTTTGATGCAGAGGATTTTTATGATCGAATCCTGACAGTGTGGAAGCAGGTCATTCAGCCTGTCATGTCCATACTGACCCTCTGAGGAGCATTTAACCCACACCCACCTCTATGTATACAAAGCAGACAGGAGATTGACAGATACCATTACACTGTGTGTGATCATCACAGAAATATTGAAGGAGCAAATTTAAGTATAAATTCTGGAATTATGGGAAGTATCTGTGGATGAAAGTTTTGGTTGACATGTAAATGTAGTGAAGTTGTTTTTTCACATGGTAATTTTATGTCATGTTATTAATATTGATTGTTGATTAAACCGTTGACATTGATTTTGAGATTAATGATCCAGTTTTGCTTTCTTCTGAAATAAAAGCAGAAATTGCTGGAAAAACCAAGCAGGTCTGACAGCGCATATAGAGAGAAATTAGAGTTATGTTTCGGGTCTAGTGATGTTCCATTGAACTTATGGTAGCTAGGAAAACCACTTCTTTGTGTGTCCAACTGTGTTTCTCTCTCTCTCTGAGCTCTATTTGCACCGATCATTTACTCTCCCCAACTCCCCCTACTCTTCTGCACATGTATCAATGTTTTCCTAGCTATCATCAGCTCTGAGGAAGGATAACTGGATTTGACATGTTAACTCTGATTTCTCTGCACAGATACTGCCAGACCTGCAGAGTATTTCCAGCAATTTCTGTTTTCTTTTCTGATGTCCAGCATCTGCATTCTTTTGGTTTTTTTTTTGCTTTCTTCTAGTTGAGCAGATGTGACACTTTCTCCAAGACTTAAAGTGACAAATCAGGGCAAAATATGCAATTATACCAAGGGTATACAGTTTATTTTCAACACACAATTCATACTTTCATTAATTCATTGTGGTATCAGCAGGTTGTGGGTTATTAAGGATATTGGTATGTCAGTTGAAGGTATTTGATAAGATGTAATTGTCTGATTATGCTTTGGAAACTTTTACATTAAATTAACATTAAAGATGCTGCATAAATGCGAAATATTGTTAGTAAAATATTGATGCGAGCTCTTAGATTAGAAGAAAGTATCTATTATTCAAAAAGGATCAACAAATATTATAATTAATAATTTTCTTAAGTAAAAATGTGTTGGAACACCTGACATAATTTGTATTTTTTTTAACTGAACACACTACTCTCGTTTGAGAGAAGGCTGCACTGAAGTGTAGTATAAAAAGGGTCTCCATGATTCTCAACATTTGCTCTCTCTGGAAGCCTGTGTAATTGTCATTCAGGACTGAATTTCACCCAATTTTGGGACTGGTATGAAACTGCGGTATACCATTCGGATCAGTATAAATTATTATCAGTAATATGGTGCTTGTTTCAATGAGGAAAGGTTTCAATTTTACATGATCTCCACCAATCAGTGTTTGTGAGGGTTGAACATGCTGTACCTTTATAAAAACAGCTCCTGGTGAAATATATATCTCTGAAATTTGCCACTTCAAAACTCAGATGGACTCTAATTCTGAACCAACTTGTGCACTGATAGAATTTCTGCCACTTGAACACACTATTTTTAATATTTCCTCAAACACCATCTTTTCTCCACCAAAATGCCATCTGTTTGGATCTAAATTTCTATAAACTAGAGATATTAGTTCTCAATTTGTGCTTACTTTTGCAACAAAGATCATCAGCCAATCTGCAGTGTTTCTCAATAAAATCAATTTAAGAAAATTGCTGATTGAAAGGACATTTCACACTACATTTCTGAATGATGCTGCTATACTTTGGTCTAATCTAGTGATAGGTTAGCAGTAGTTGCTAAGTATTATGATTGGAATAATTTATAATGATTTTATGCTTGCAGTAGCAGGACTTAATATTCCTTTTTTAATTGAAAATACTTATTCAAAGTTCATAGTTTGAATTACTATTGGCTGTGGATGATTATTAAGTGAATATTGTTTCCTTTCAATCAGGTTTTATTGAGTTTTAGACTTAATGAGGCACAGCTATGTGGCTATTAGAATTGAAGAGGTGGTGATATTATATGACTCCATAAAATATATGTATACATTTATATTCTGTATACACACTGAGGTTTGCTATTATAATAGAGAGGCTGTTTGCGTAGAAAATACCAGGCAATCTCTTCAGTTTTTATTTTGCAGCACTGTATCTACCGTCATGAATCCTATTTTAAAACAAAAATGGGTAATATATGTATTTGGAACTCAAAAGGCATCTAGTCACCAGGGGAGTCTTTTCTGCAATGAGCACAAATTGGACTCCTCCCAGACATATGTAGGCCACTTTTTAAGAAAGGCAGGATTTGGACAGAATATCCCTTGCAGCCTCATAAAGGGAATGTGACAGAGAGGCAGCACCTTTACCCAGGCAAATCCCAACTACTATTAGTAAATACCTCAATCCTCAAACAATGCCAGAGTCCCCAATGTGTGTGCAACCAGACTGTCAATGCTAATTTTGCACAGTGTTCTACTCTGACTTTATAAATTACATTCCTATAATGTATTGAAACTGTTAAAAGCTACATGGGCATCCAGTGAATGTTATTCCCTTATTAATTCCTATGTCCACATTCAGAACAGAACTTGTCAAGCTGTAATTATGCACTCCACCCAACAGGGACACATAAATGCTACCACTGGCAAGAGGGCATGATTTGAATCTTTTAAGATTACATAGGAAGTTTCCACCTTAAATATGTGCAATAGAATTCCTACTAGCAGCTTGCAAATAAGACTGGAATACAAGAGTTTAACAAGCAACTGAGTTAAGTCTGCATGGCCTGATCCAATTATCCCTGATCTCTAAACCCATTTCATTCTAAGATACAGGTGGGTCTGCACACTAAAGCCAAGGGTATCAGGAACAGGTTCTATCATTTGTCTATGCACCAAACAACTGGGAAGTCCAGTGTTGTAGAACAAGGAAGGGAGCACCCAGGAAACCAGGAGGCTGGAGTTTCTCAGTGGGAACCATAGCCAATTTATCAACCATTTTAGGATTAATAATTAATATGAAACTATTAATAATTCAAAACACCAATTTCCAACATTAATTGTACCTTTTTAATTAAACACTTAGCTGTAACAGTGTCAATTTGAATATTTATCCCCACAAATTTTATGAACTCTTAATTTCAAAAGGCAAATATTACATTTTGGATTCTATGAGTTGAAAAATTATTGTGCACAATATTAGCATGTGAACACTTAATGTAGCATTGCTTTATCCAATTTAACAGCTTATTTCAAATAAGGATAGGTTAATGCCTCTGTTAAATAGTGCACAAACAAATGTCAGATGAATGTGTTAAGGGCTTATACAAAATTTCTCAGCTGTGGTACTTTTATTCCGAACAAAATATTGCTGGTTAAATGTAGTCTTACTATAATCTATACAACGTACTTTATCATTTTGTAGCTACCGAGAATGATATCCCTGAAAAGTTGATCTGTATTTATGCAGTAAATCTTTGCTGTATCGGGCCAATGACATTAGAAGATATTTGGGCTATTGTATTTGAGATATCCGATTTCCATTGTTCTCCATTAACATTGACCTTCTCTCTGGGTCAATCAGCTCACTTTGATGCAGTGCTGCTAACTCTTTCACTATAGGAAATGAGGGCAAAACAAATAAATGACCCTGCTTGTTATCAGAAATGGCAAGGGTGTGAGTTACAGATGTAATTACCTTGCTTACGGCACCTCTTGATTTTTAGCCACTCGTAGACAATCTGGGTCAAAAGCAGCATGGAATTACATACTTCTGAATCTAATCTTAACTCAAATCTCATAGTCATTTCGAGGCGTAGATTTTATTGAAATGGGCAGGGTTCACAGGCAATGCAAGTGCCATTCACTGTGATAAAGACCGCTTTCACTAACCAACATGCCCTTGCTGACATTTGGTCATTGCAACTTTCCAACTGAGTGTCCTGGAAGTTTATTAATTTTGGATGCAAAGTTACTTCAAGTACAAGGAAGAGCTGCATAAATCCTTTCTGTGCTCGCATCGTAGCTACAAGCTTTGATGTTTTAAAATGTCCGTTGCTGCTGTATATCTGCTGTTTTCTGGATGTTGCTTCTTGACAGCTGCTGCAATCCCCAGAGAGGCCTAATTTATTACCCTGATTCTCTTTTTCTCTGTAATGGATATGGTATTACAGGAGGTTGCATTTTTTTGTTACTTGGAGGTCACTGTGACCTTGTCTGGTGGTAATAAGAAAGATTAAAAATCCAGCCTTGTCTACTCAGGAATTCTAGTCAGATATGGAAACTATGGATCACCCTAAATTAATTGCACCACTATCCTGTGCTAGTTGTTCATGGAAATTAGGGAGAGCAGTGACAGACATTTTTGAGGGGTAAAATGCCAAGTTAACTAAATATTAATTATGTAACACCCTGACAACAATTTCTGGTGTAGATCATTTCAGTACTATACAGCTTGACCTGATTTCATCAGCAGGACAGTAAGATATTTACCTGAGCCGATTATTGCTTTTTAAAATTGCGTTTGTCAGCTGGATATTACCAGCTGAAAGTTGCTTATTGTACTGCAGTGCAGTCACCATGTAAGAGCTGTCTCTCAATTCAGAAGCCTGTGTACAGTCAGCACATGTGATGTGACTTCAAGGCAAGCTTAACATCTTGTACTTAGTGCTGCTGTCACATGGAGGTGAGAGCTGTTGATTGCATTCTGAGCCTGAGCAGATAAAAGTATTTTTTTAAAACTCCAAAAGCACTTAAAGACTTTTGCAGCCTTGCAGAAATGTACGTTTTTCATCACGACCTCTTGTCACCCACTACTGCTCCCCATAACCCAACAGCTTTCCTCCAAGATCATAATTCTGATGATTATTGAGTACAGTGGGAACTGGCAGTGTGTTACAAGCTGAAGCCCCTATGCTGTGCCCTCTATATCTTTTCATTTTTGAAAATCAGTTTCAGGTGGTAAGTTGAGAGCCTCCTCCCTCATTTGCTTTTAAGGAATGTGCATTAAAGAGTGGGATCATTGTCAGTCATTTCCCAAACGTGATGAAACATGCCCCCAAATTACACATCACGCTGTAACATAATATTACTGAATGGATGAGAGTAGATTAACTCAGCCGTTGTTTCTTAGAATAATAGAATCCCTACAGTTTGGGAGCAGTCCATTCAGCCCATCGAGTCCACACCGATCCTCTGAAGAGCATCCCGCTCAGACCCGCCCCCACTATCTCTGTAACCACATTTTTACCCATGGTTAATCCATCTAGCCTGCACATCCCTAGACATTATGGGCAATTTAGCATGGTCAATCCACCTAATCTTTGGACTGTGGGAAGAAGCCGGAGGAAACTCACACAGACACCTGAAGGTGGAATTGAGTCAAAGAGTGGGGTGCTGGAAAAGCACAGCCAGTCAGGCAGCATCCGAGGAGCAAGATAATTGGTGTTTTGGGCATAAGTCCTTCATCAGGATGCCCGAAACATCGACTTGCTTGCTCCTCGGATGCTGCCTGATCGGCTGCGCTTTTCCAGCACCACACTCTTTGACTCTGATCTCCAACATTTGCAGCCCTCACTTTCTTCTGAAGCACCCACCACCTGATGAAGAGGCAGCACCTCAAAAGTTAGTGCTTCCAAATAAACCTGTTGGGCCAAAACCTGGTGTTGTGTGATTCCTGAAGGTAGAATTGAACTGGGTCCCTGGTGCTGTGAGGCAGCAGTGCTAACCATTGAGCCACCATTGATCCTTTTATTTTGCAGAATATATGAGAGTTTTGTTTTTTCCCTCCCAGAACACTGAACTGGGGTTGGAATTTGCCATGTGTAGGATTGCTGAGTGACTATACCTCCTTAAACTCTGATTCTTTTTGGATACATGTAATTCACTACCAGCTTACTGCCACCATGTTTTAAACTTATTAAATGGATTAGCTCTTTGAAATTTTCCATTTCTGAGGCATTCATTAAACACATGGAGACATGACTGGTCTTGGCAGCTTATCAAAAAGGAGTTGCCAAGTGTAAATAATTGACAGTCAATGTGTGCGTGCATTATGTTTGATTTGTGAAATCATGCAAAACAAAGTATGGCGAGTCAGCTCTTGGTGTCTTGGTCATCTTACTCAAACGGCCAACTACCTCACCATCTTTCCATGCTCTTGTCTTACAAATGTTTTCATTTCAAGTGTATCTCATTTGAAAGTTGCTATTGATTCAGGCAGAAACATAGAAAATAGGAGGGGGAACAGGCCATTCAGCCCTTCAAATCTACTCCACTATTCAATATTCCCATAATTGACCATCCAGCTCAGCAACCTGTTCCTGCTTTCTCCCATAGCCTTTGATTACTTCAACCCAAAGCATTATCTCTAACTCCTCCTTGAAACCATGTTTTTCCCTCAAGTAGTTTCTGTGATAGAGAATTCCAAAGCCTCACCGCTCTCTGGGTGATAAAGTTTCTTCTCATCTCAGTCCTAATGGCATATCCTTAGACTGTGACCCCTGGTTTTGGACTCCCTGGTCATTGAAAACATCCTTCATGTCTTACCTTGTCTTGGCCTGTTTGAATTTTACATGTTTCTACAACCCTCAACCTTCAATTCATCTAAATACCGGTGAGTGTGTCCTAACTATGCAGTCTCTCATCATACATCAGTCCTGCCATCCCATTGCGCCATGCATAATTTGTACAAAAGGACATTTTCCTAATTCCCAGGCTTGTTTGTCAATTTTCCAAAAGATTTAATAAGGAAGAACAAGACAAACTATCCTAATTAGTGAGCAAAGGCATCAAAACGAAGCATGTATCTTCTGGTTGCTGACTCTTTTCTACCAGTGGAAACAGTTTCTCCCCAACAGCCTTCTTGATTTTGACCACATTTCAAGAATCTGCTCAAAGGAGAGCAATCCTAGCTTCTTCCCTCTTTTTAACAAATCTCTACAGTGTGGAAACAGGTCATTCAGAGCATCAAGTCCACGCTGACCGTCCGAACAGCATCCCACCCAGACCCACCCCCCTCCTGCAACTTGGCATTTCCCATTGTTAACGCGCCAGCCTGCACATTCCTAGACAGTTTAGCACGGCCAATCCATCTAATCCGCACATCTTTGGACTGTGGGAGGAAACCGAAGCAGACACAGGGAGAATGTGCAGACTCCACACAGACAGTTATCCAAGGGTGAAATCAAACCCTGGTCCCTGGTGCTGAGGCAGCAGTGCTAACCACTGAGCCACTGTGCCTTAATGTTTACAATTAATAAAGCCATGAACTCAACCAGTTTGTCCAATTGTTAAAATTTCATACTACCATTTGTAATGATGCAAAAGTTTTAAAAAAGTTTTTCATAGCCAGAGAGTAATACAAGTGTAATCATTTGCTTGAACAGCTTTTATTATGATTGAATAACATGGCTGTGGAGTTGGTTTTGCAGTCAGGATCTTGCTTCAATAGTACTAAGTACTAACAGAGGTTCAGGATGTACCTCAGTCACAGAACTTCAAGTTAAAGATTACAGCTATACTGTTGGAGAAAGTAAGTGAGTTGTGCTCGGAAGGACAGTTACAATCAGTGTTAGGAAAATAATATAATATAGAAGCCTCTGGTTAAATAATTCATAGGTTCAAATCTAAAAGTCATCTAGTTTTTCTTCAACCTAAAATGTATTTTCATAATTATGTTGCTGGAAGCCAAATTAATTCAATTTTCTTAGGCACTGTCATTTGTTAAGTTGAACAGAATGTGATTTGAATAGTTGCTGCTTACCAATCCTTGTAAATGTCTGTGTTTGTTACATTCTGCAGATTCTATTAGTCTATAACATGGCCTGTAGCATCATGAGCCTCTACATCACACTGCTCTTCCTGCGCGGCCTTAGCATCACAACTTCCATTTTTCAAAAGGAGTTCTTCCCAGAATTGTACCATGCTTACTTCATGTATTGGTTGATTAAAAATGTGGAGTTGCTTGACACAGTTTTCATGATCTTAAGACATCGAAAGCGTCAGATCTCCTTTCTGCATGTCTACCATCACTGCAGCATGCTGGTCCTTAGTGACCTGACTTACCATTACTACCCATGGCCAGCCATCGCTCCTTTCCTTGCATTTAATTCATTCGTTCATGTCATCCTGTATTTCTACTATGGGCAGAGTGCGTTGAACCCTATCCAACGACCTGCGTGGAAGAAAAGAATGACCCAATTACAAATTCTTCAGTTTCTTTTGGACTTGATCCTTGCAACATGGGGGTATCTCTTTCATGGATTTTGTATTTACAGTATCCTGTATGGTTTGACAATGCTAGGACTGTTCTCAAACTTTTATCGTATGGCTTTTAGTTCCAAAAAAGCGACCTAAATGTACTTATAATTGTGAAATTTGATTTTAACATTGTTTTCCTATCCTCTAATTATAATGGCTGATTTACAGTCTGGCACAGTGTTAATATTTTGAATTGTTTTTAAAATGTAGTTGTTGAAAATAAAAAAGAAATTAATGTGCTTTTTGTGTCTTTACTCACGAATTCAGATAGTTTCTTTTGTCTGTTCCTGTTCCTATTATTTTAGGTTTGTGTTTTGGATACCTTCACATGTCTTTTTACTGTTATGTGATAAAGCACAAGCTGGTACAATTTATTCAATTTCCTTCAGATGAATTCAGGCCTCCTAGGTGTCGGTGGGAGAAGGTGCCGCAGAGTGGACATTTCCAAAAACCTGAAGCAAGAATCAACTAAAGCTGATTCTATACGTCTCTTAAAAACAGGGTTCCAAAGCAACCTTAACGCAAATTGCCATTAATGCTGATGGGCTTCTGCTGAAAATAGAGCAGGAAATAGGAAGTAACCTGGTGCATTTCCAGACAATATTTATTTTTTTTAATTAGGAATTATATATTATTATGTACCAACGAAAGCATATGTGATTCAAATTGAAAGTATTGTAACCAATCACCTGTCTTGAGGCTGTTAATACTTTAGTTCTGTGAAGAACTTGGTGATAATGTTAATGAACAACTATTTTATTAACATGCACCATTAATAGGGCTGAATCACTCTGTTGCATTTTTCAGTTGAAGATTGAACTCTTGTCAAATCTCAGTATAGTTTACTTCATAGAATGTTGCACATCCTTACACTTTACAAACTTGTACATAATTCTGTACTCTCCAGTTCCTTACTCTAGGTTTGGATTTAACTCCTTTTTGGAACTTGAAACATTCAAGTATTGTCTTTACTGTTTGTTCATTTACTGACTGGACACAGTTTTTTTTAGATTACCTACAGTGTGGAGACAGGCCCTTTGGCCCAACAAGTCCACACCGCCCCGCCGAAGCGCAACCCACCCATACCCCTACATCTACCCCTTACCTAACACTACGGGCAATTTAGCATGGCCAATTCACCTGACCTGCACATCTTTGGAGTGTGGGAGGAAACCGGAGCACCCGGAGGAAACCCACGCAGACACGGGGAGAACGTGCAAACTCCACACAGAGAGTCGCCTGAGGCGGGAATTGAACCCGGGTCTCTGGCGCTGTGAGGCAGCAGTGCTAACCACTGTGCCACCGTGCCACCGTTCTTGACAATGTTCTCAAACTTGGATGAATTGTAGAAGGTTAGGTTCATTATTCTCACATCAGCTGCATGTGGCCATCAAATTCATAGGAAGCAGTGCTCAAAGATGAAATCTGAAAGATGAAATCTGAGGAATTAGGTTATAGGTTGAAGTGTAAACTCCAAGTGTAGGATCTCACAATTATTTTTGGCACTCCATTCCAGAACCAATTGGACAGATACATCAATATAGAGGCAATAACGAAGGTAGTACATCTTTGGAAAAACTTCTGTCTGAATTAGATTGGCACCAACACTGACACAGTGAGAAACAAGTAAAGAGCAGGAGGGAAAAAAAGACTAACAGGATAGAAAATTAATAGCAAAGAAAATCAACCTATCCTGAACAGTACTTCTTACTGGAAAGTAACAGAAAAGATGCATATAAATGAACAGTAGAGGCTGTCACAATTGAACGCAAGGCTATGATGACAACGAGAAATTGGAGTGTAATAGGATGTCAGTGGTTAACAAGCATTCAAAATGTTTATAACTCCTCATTTAGGAAAGCACCCCTGAGAATCGATGGAAATAAACCTATGGATCCAAGATAAGTTTTCCAACAAATTAATTGAATGGAAATGTGTTGTGCAGAAGCAAAAAAGAGAATTTCAGGAGTTAACAGCTGACTACCAGATCAAGTTTAGCTTGATTTATAGAGAAGTAAAGAAAGTATGGTATATGCAAACAGAAAGGTAGTTCTAAAGGGAGAGAATTCACCAAATTAGTCACTGGGAGCGGACAAGACATCAAGAGCGAGAGTTGGTCATTCTGACCTGTGTTCAGAAACTGCAAGACCTAGCTTTCAACTCAACCCAGTGAAGGTATTTTAATTCTGATTTGCAGATGTTCAGCTTGCATTCAGGTAGTTGACAAGACTTGGAAGACTGTTGATCTATGAGATATCCTGAAACACTAGAAAAGTCAGTTCTCATATCCCGTTCACTAGATCATAGGATCCTCTGCTGCCTGGTTGACCAGAAGCATTTCCAGCCTTCAGATCGAGATCTCTACACTCTATGTGGCATTACAATCCTTCAGTCAGACCCCTGCAGCTCCTCTTAGTTCCCTTCTTTAGGAATGGAGAAAAATTTGAAAGATCACCGCAGGCTATTGTTTCAGAATATAACAGGTGACTGGGAAGCATGGGGTGCTGTGCTGTCGATATATAGGACATGGAGCATACAAGCTATGCATCACATTTTGGACTTAACTGAGGTGTTTCCCTTTGAATCTCAGCCAAGTTATGGAAGGCTGTTCATATGTAAATGCAAGAGATACTTATGGCCAGTCATTTTTGGTGCTGAAACCTACAAGGACTGCTACAGGCTGGAAAAATGGTAAGGAATTCTGACAGCAATAGGAGTTGGGAGTTGGGATCATCTTTATGTAGACATGCTGACATCCTGAATAAGGTCAATACATGCGACTATCATTTCATCTGTGGTACTGCCTTCAGACTGAGCTTCGCATCTCTTGTTTGTCTAAAGGAGAACAGTTGGTAGAAAGTAATTGAGGTATCTAAACTTCCTATTCATCCATCCAGCATTGTCTTCTTTCTTTAGATCAGAGTCTGCAGTCATTTTTACTTCCACCAAAACTGTACATCATATCAGCATGGACTTCTGCTGTGCTAGTCCCATTGCAATATCCTTAGAGTTTCAATGTACAAATGCAAAGACACGTCTTTCATTCATTCCAACATTTCGAAGAGCAGTCATATTGGACTTGAAACTTTGTTTCACTCTCCACAGGTGAGTTTTTCCAGCATGTTCTATTTTTATATTGAAATCCCACTTTCCTCTCTTCTCACCACACCTTGCACCATTGTGTCCATGATGATGTCAAGCAAGATGTAAGCACAGAATCAGACCTTCCACACACCCAACTATATTGATGAGACGCCCTGACACAGCTCCAATACTCGTGGATTTGTCTGTATATGTAGCTTGAAAAGTTCAACTCATAGCTAGATTCTGAATGTCTCAATCCCTTGTCATCCTGAGCAGAATTAGGAGATGACTTTGCCCTCCGGCAGGGCCTCCATTTTGCTGTCTGGTTGCTCCAGTGGTGCCCATTCTTCTGGGTGTTCTTCCACTCCCCTCTACCTTGCTTTCTAATCCACAAGAATCCAATGCCTGTGATGGCTAAAGTGTCTCATGGTGTCCCTCCTCAGAGGGAAATTGTCCTCTACCGTGGTCTGTTCTTCTTTATGGGGATTCATTTTGGGAAGGCTCTCAAAGGACAAGAGCTAGGAGAAGAATTGTCAGAGAAGCTGCACAGGATCAGGTAACAGCCTGGAGCATACAGCTTGAAGTTGCTCGTAGAACATAGAATGTTACATCACAGTACAGGCCCTTTGACCCTTGATGTTGCGCCAACCTATGGAATTAATCTGATGCCCATTTAACCTACACCATTCCATTATTATCCATATGTATGTCCAATGCCCATTTAAATGTCCCTAATGTTGGTGAGTCTACTACTGTTGCAGGCAAGCTGCTTCCGCCCCCTCCCCCCCCACTACTCTCTGAGTAAAGACGCTACATTGGTCATAAGTCTGTCATTCCCTCATTTAAAGCTACGTCCCCTTGTGTTAGCCTTCACCATCCAAGGAAAAAGGCTCTCACTGTCCATCCTATCTCGTCCTTTGATTATCTTATGCATCTCGGTTAAGTTGCCCCTTAACCTTCTTCTCTCCAACGAAAACAGCCTCAGTTACCTCACCCTTTTCTCATAAGACCTTCCTCCCATACAAGCAAAATCCTAGTAAATCTTCTCTGAATCCTTTCCAAAGCTTCCACATCCTTTCTGTAATGCGGTGACCAGAACTGTATACAATACTCCAGGTGTGGCCTTACCAGTGTCTTGTACGGCATAACCTCATGGCTCTGAAACTCAATCCCCCTGTCAATAACGCCAAAACACCATATGCCTTCTTAACAACCCTATCAACCTGGGTGGTAACTTTCAGGGATTTATGCACCTGGACACCAAGATCTCTCTGTTCATCTGCCAAGAATTTTACATTAGCCCAATACTCTGCATTCCTGTTACTTCTTCCAAAGTGAACTACCTCACACTTTTCTGCATTAAACTCCATTTGCCACTTCACAGCCCAGCTCTGTATCTTATCTATGTGTCTCTGTAACCCACAACATCCTTTGGCACTGTCCACAACTCTGCCTACCTTTGTGTCATCGGCAAATTTACTAAGTTTGATATATGGGAGCTGAGTTGAATGAAAGGAGCAAATTAGGCATGACATTATATTCTCTGAAGCTCATACTTAGGCTGGATCCCCTGACCTCTGGTGGTTCCTGCTGTCTGTGTCAGCTCAATGATATTGGGGTCTCTTCCACAAATACCGCCTCTATCCTTACCATTAATTGAGTCTTCACCTGAATAAAGACTGTGTGTTGTGAGGTTTTGTTCATTTTGTAAAAATGCTAAAGGTATAGAAGAAATAATATGGAACAGTGATTGGGAGGTGATAACTGTCAAAGGAATCGTGTGGTGTGAAATGTGTAAGGAGGACTGGAAGTAGTTGTACAAGTGTTGGAATGTGAGAAAAGAATGGTGCAAGGAAGTGAAAAAGAGATGATAATTATAAGAGCTGACAGAGAGTTTCAGAGGAGAAGAGAGATGAAGAGTTGAAACCACCCTTGCTACTTTTGTCATCTCATTCTTTCTATTTTGAATTCAAATTCTGAGTCCCTCAGCCACCTCTCAGGAACAGTATTTCCTTTGTTATTCAGTCAAGGGAGGTGAGTGGCACTGACAAGCCCATCATCAATTGTTCTTAAGGTGGCAGTGAGCTGCCTTCTTGAACCACCATAGTTCATGGGCTGTTGGTACACCCACAGTGCTGTTAGGGAGGGAGTTATGGGTTTCTGATTCAGTGACAGTGAAGAGATGGAGACATAGCTATAGCGGGGTTGTTGTTGGATTAGTATTCCACCATAATGCCCTAGGGACCAAGGTTCAAATCCAACCATGGTAGATAGCAGAATTTGAATTAAAATATATAAGTTGAATGATGATCGTAGAAACACATCTGGTTCACTAATGCCCTTTGGAGAAGGAAAGTTCCTGTCCTTACCTGGTCTGGCCTACATGTGACTCCAGACCCAGAGCAATATGGTTGACTGTTAATTGGCCTGTGGGCACTTTGATACAGGCAATAAATTGGCCTCACCAGTAATGTCCTCATCCCATAAAGAATCACAAAAAGCTAATTGTCATAAAATTCCCACATTATGATTCGCTTCTGTTGCCATAATTATTTGGCAGTTGAAGTTAAGCTTCTGATTAATCGTGGCTCCCCCAATTATTGTTGGTGGCAGGTGTAGTCCCTAGCTCCTCATTCACATGAACAGGGATGCATCCAAAAAATTAGGGTCAGCCCTTATATTCATGTCTGCAGACATATTTGTTGCATGCAAAACACAGGCAGAGCTTGCAATCTCGCTATAAGAGGTGGAGCTGAGCTTCAATTTGAATCACGGAAGTTGTTGACAATTGCATGAGTCCTGTGGGCTGGTGGTCCAATACAGGAGGCAGATGCAAAGGCTGGCAGCTGAAAATTGTATGGGCCTGGGTTTACATTCACGCGTTCATGTGAATTGCTTATTGCTCTTCCCTGTATCCCTCAAACATAACACCCATCAGAGTTAGAATCAAGCCTGTAGTTTCAATGAATTAGGATTGGATAGGCCAAACATTTCTCTAATCTGTCATTTATAATGACGAATTGAGGTTTTGTAGGTCTGTGCCAGTTTGTTTGACAAAAGGGTCAAAATGCTGGAGTAGCAGGTTCTGGAGTGTTTGTAACAGTAGAGATGTTTTTGACATAACAGATTTTAAAAAAAATTTACACTTTTGATTTGCACAGACTATTTAGGCTGCTGAAAGTTGCTTCACTGACTTTATTTTCAAGGATGGAGCTAATGACCATCGTTCCTGTGGTTTGAAGGGTTTTGATAAATCTTCTAGTTAAATGCATGCAGCAAACACTGAAAAATTCAGTAGTTTGTTATAATTCAAAAGTAGACAGTTTGCTGAGTTCCATGGAAAGAGTTATTTCTTTTATATGTCTATAGAAAAGTTTTACACTCAAGTTCCATCCCAATTTTCTGTTGGCATTATTGCTGTGTACTTTGCTTTTTTGAGTAATGTATTTATAGTAACAATGCAATATTTTCTTTTATGGTTTCAAGCCCTGGGAACATGACAAATTGTGTATTTATTTTGCGTATATATGGAATTTCCCTGGAGACACCAAATCACCTTAGTTTAAAATTTACATGTGTGAAAATGGTTTATAAAAATGGACACAAGCCTGCACAAAGCATTGCAATTCAACACATGTACAAATTATATTTTTTTAATATTCTGGATTTCAGCGGAATTTGTATTGATATAACCACGGAATGAAGCCAGGCTGTTGTCTACATATGTTATACAATTATAAAGTGATGTCAAAATGGGAACGTGCAGCCAGTGGCTAACATACGACTACTTTTTTTTATTATTAATTACCATTTTAAAATTTAGATAAATGCATAACCAGCCTAATTTCTATTCACTTCCATAGGTGGTTGCATCATTCGAATCAGGTATGGCAAATTTCCTTAATGATTAACGTTAAAGATTCCAATGAATACAAAACATATTGAGCAATTTCACATTATTATATAAATTCATCATCAAATGTGTCCACATCTTATCCTTCACACATTAACTATTTTCTCCAGGAAATAATTGTGTTTAATATTAACTGTGAGACTTTATTTTTCCTTTTCACTCCTAAATTCTTATTGAACATTGACTGAGGTACAAATACTCCGAAGGGATCATTTTATTGGTACTACTGGTAACCGCACTTCAAGTATATTGTTGATGTAAGAAAAATATGTTTTAAGAAAATTACTATTTATTCATCATAATTATGAAATTTAGGAAATTTTGGGCAATTTAATATGCACTGGTGGATCAACTAATGGGCAGAATTGACTGCTCCCTGGAGCAGTGTGGGCAGTGAAGAGAAATGTAGGCAATGTGGAAAAAAAAGGAAAAAATGAGAATCTCAATGTTGCGAAAAGCAATTCTTTTGTTCCCCTTCATGTATAAACAGCGTGTTCAGAATCTCTTTTATGAGCAGTGATTACCTTATTTCCATGCAATTGCATCTTATTATTAACCAAACTCACCTCATTTCAATGTAGCCTACATTACTCCCCTCCTTCACCAAGAAATGAGATGGTACTACATCTCAACATGAAAGTCTGAGCAGTTACCAGGAGGCTGCAGCTTACCGCTTGCTTCTCCAGGCCTTCATCTAACGTCTTCCCTACAATGTTCCTGTATGCTCCATGGACCCTGCTCCTACACTATTCATGCACAAAAGGTCAGCATCAGCAAATCACTGGCCTCACTGTGGCTGCTTTACAACCAACTCGTATACCACTTCAGTCCTTCAGGACTTCTCTTTGGAATTCAGAAATGCTTATGATTTGCATGCTTTTTCCAAGTCACTTTCTGTATAGGAACACACCTGCACTTCCTGGATCTACACAGGATACATTTGATGTCTTTTGGTTTCATTTCTTAGCACTCACTCAACTTGCAATTACTCAAAGGCTGTTTTCTCTGTGGCTTGCATTGTGCTCTAGTGCAGAGAGAGGCAGGTAGCTTATCACAGCTGGCAGCACTGAACAGTCTAAGGTGTTAAACTGTTGCTGTCTGGCACTGTGCTATGGCAATGTCATACCTACAGCACATGCCAGCAGCTTACTCATCAAACACACTGCATGTGCTTCAGACAAATACCTTTGTCTGAAAGTCAAAGGGACCAGTCCTTAGTGTGATCAAAGGGGACTATAGTTAGCCAGGGCATGCTTTCACAGTCAGTGTCTTGACTGATTCCAATCCAGGGGATTGGCTAGTGTCAGCTAGATCCTACTAGAGTTGAAGGATCTGTTATCTTCCCAGTCTCAGGATTTGGTCATAGTCCTGCAGAGACTACAGGGGAGGTCAGTTGAAGTGATGTTGAGACATCAGTCCAGGTTCTGACCAGTTTTCAGTTGTGACTGTCCTCACAAGCCAGTCCAAGGAGTAAGTCACAGGATTTGGTGATTAATTATGGGTGGGCTTACCAAGGGGCAGGACATGGAGTCATGGGAGAGTGGGAAGTTCAAGTCTGGGACTAGAGTTCATTGGACTGGATTGCTGAGAGAATTATGGTGGTGAAAGGATGCAATTCAAGAAAGAAGGTTGGAATTACATAGCGTATAGGAAGGGATGGGGTGTTCTGGGATTGGGCTGTTGTTATGGCCATGGTCCCTTGTGACCTCCACATGGGAAGAGTGCATGTCCAAGGATATGGAAAGTCATAAAGTTCTGAGCTCTGTGTAAACTGGGGACATTAGAGTTCTATAAAGAGGATGAATAGAAATAGCGATTGGGGTGAGGGTTGAGAGGTCATCAGGGACACATAGATGAGGGATCCTTCTGCATCTCAGTTGGAGTCCACACATCACTTACAAGTACACAATGTTGAAACTTTGCCATCTTTGATCCAAAGTCAACTGTGGAAATAACGATATAAAATCTCTGCCATTGCATGCAGAGCAGATAGAGAACATTAGTTTGAGGATGGAGTACAATTATTTGAATGTGGGGCCCCATGAGGGGCAATTGCATTAATCATTCATCCACTGCTTCAGTAATGCTACCCATCCAGTATTAACTAGCATTTTGTCAGCAGGTCGTTCTTTATCTCAGAATAAACATTTCAAAATATAGCCTTAAGCAATTATGAGCAATCACTAATTGTCTCCTTGTCAGGTCAAGTAAGTGAATCTAATCAGAGGCTAACTTAAGAGCATCACCTGGCCTTTGCATTTCTGAATCATTTTTCAGAGTTAACATTGTAAGACAGTGCTTTGGAGTTGCCACATTTACACACTGAGCTGTAAGTAGACAAGGAAATGTTTTGTAACGTTCAATGGTGGTTTATTTTGAAGTTTACTTTGCATTCCTTCTGTAGCAATAATATCTTTCCTGAGATCCATTGAGATTATTCCATTATCTTTGTAACTATGTCCTTTATTATCCTAAAATTCAACAAGCATAATTCTCCAAATAACCCCTTTGCTGTTGCATGAATTCTGAAAGAGTACAGGTAACAGAGGATTCCGACTATGGTAAAGGGAGTAGTGGATTAAGGAAAGACATCTTAATAATTGCCAAGATTCTTGGGCCCAGAGTGCAAAATTGTTATGGTGTACTGTGAGGAGATCTGGAATCAGAAGAGGCCATTTGGAATCTAAAGAGTCCCTACAGTGTGGAAACAGGCCCTTTGGCTCAACAAATCCACACCGACCCTCTGAAGAGTAACCCACCCAGACCCATTTCTCTACATTTACCCCTGACTAATGCACCTAATGCTATGGGCAATTTAGCATAGCCAATTCACCTAACCTGCACATCTTTGGACTGGGAAGGAAACCAGAGCACCCAGAGACCCACACAGACTCAGGGAGAATGCACAAACTCCACACAGACAGTCACCTGAGGCTGGATTCAAACCTGGGTCTGTGAGGCAGCAGTGCTAACCACTGAGCCACCGTGCTGCCCCAGAATATGGACACCGATCCCACTTCCTCACGCAGTACCACAATAATATCTTTCCTGAGATCCATTGAGATTGTTCCATTATCTTTGTAGCTACTTTCTTTAATAACCTAAAATGCAACAAGCATGATTGTCCAAATAACCCCTTTGCTGTTATATGAATTCTGAAGGAGTACAGGTAACAGAGGATTCCAATTTATGGTACATTTGTTTTCCTTTTTTGGTGGTTGGTGGAACAGGTGGCTGTTTCATTCACAAATGGAGTAATTAAGAGTTGAGTTTTAACAAAAAAGTCTTGTACATATTTCTAGAAACCTGAAGTTTTTTAGTCAAAGGATATTTACTTCATAGCTGACAAGATTCTTCACAGGAAATTCATCATGGCAGAACAACTGAATACTGTATCTTGTATTGAGGCTACTGAAAAGCTTGCCTATCAGATGGAACACTCCAAGACACATTATTGGTTTTGGGTGGGAGGAGGAAAGTTATCTTTCCTCTATCTGAGTGTTACAATTGTGAAAAAAATAATAAACTGGTAACCAAGGCCCACTTCTTCACCAATCACATTGTTAGTATAACGTTTTCATTGAATGTCCAGAATAAAAGAGACTTTTACCAGGCTTCTTTAATAAAGTCAAAAATAATCTTTTTAATATAACACAGAACGTATTCTTCAAATAAGCAGCAAATAATGGTTAACTTCAAATCTAGAATTAGAACTACATTCCCTTAATCTCATAGCTACACTCACACAACACGAAAGACAATAAAATATGTATATATTAAAAAGGCAAAAGGAAAAAACATCTCTGATGGCTAAGGCCTGAACATAAAGGATAGATTTTGAAGATTTCTCATTTTGCACTGGGCTTCTTGTAGATGAAATCAAATGACTGCCTGATGTAGACTGATGGAAGATCTGAAGTTCATATTGAAATCGAGATGGATCTGGATAGCTTTGTGCATCATCTGAGAATTTAGTCTCCATCTTATTGGTGGAGTAGTACTGAGAGTCTCTGGGATAAGTCACTTCTCGACAGAGGTTTGTTGGATATCACTAGTGTCTGCATAAGAGAAGAGAGGGATTTATCTGTATAAGAGGGATACAAGACTTACGGATATTAAGAGTAAATTAACACTAGCATGAATGGGAGAACAGCAGAAACACTAATGAGTGGTCCCACTCTTTTCTGCTCACCACCCCCAACTGATCTGGGTCCTCTTTGCTTAGTTTTTTTCCTGTAATGAGGCAATGGCAGTGTTTGAGTGTGATGCAAGTGGGTTGAACAGCAGTTAGTGGAGATGTTGGAGCAGGAGAGCTGAGGAAGTGTCCCCAGTAAATGTAATGGGAAGTACGGAGGTCAGGGAGGATTAGTAGTTTGGGAGGGTGTGTGGGTGAGTCCTATTGAGTGAACATAATGCATAGGTGTTTGTAGACAAGTAGCCTTGGTAGCATGCATGTGCAGTGGCAGATGACTGATGAGTGTGTGATGGCAGAGAGAAAATGGTAACACCCACCCTTGTGGAGCACAGAAGATCATTGACCTTCTTCCTGCATTGCTGTGCATTGGTTTTCACTCAGGACACTCAGACCACTTCCTTGGTCCAGGCTGACTGAGTCTGATGACTTTCTTTGGCTGTCTGCAGGAAAAGCACTATCCCTCTCTTCATCACCGCATATCCGACAACCCTGTCTACAAGGCTGGGAGTTAACTTGGCTTTTTGGGCCATTTTCTCATTGATGATACTTGAGTACAATGTGTGAGGGTCAGTTTACAGTGTCTGAGGGTGTACAGCTGGGACAGTGTGTGTGAATTCTGCAAGGTCCCAGCAACAGTGAGCATTTCCATGAGAAGGGTACAGTAGAGACCAGTTGCAGTCACAGAGATGTACAGCACAGAAACAGACCCTTTGGTCCAATTCGTCCAAGCCAACCAGATATTCTAGCCTAATCTTGTCCCATTTGTTAGCACTTGGCCCATATCCCTCTAAACCCTTCCTATGCATGTACCCATCCAGATGCCTTTTAAATGCAGCAATTGTGCCAGCCTCCACCACTTCCTCTGGCAGCTCATTCCATACACTCACCACGCTTTGTGTGAAAAGTTGCCCCTTAGGTCCCTTTAATATCTTTCACCTCTCAACCTAAACCAATGCCCTCTCATTCTGGACTCCCCCATCCCAGGGAAAAGACCTGTCTGTTTATCCTATCCACACCTCTCATGATTTTGTAAACCTTTATAAGATCACACCTCAGCCGTGAGGAGAAGAGCAGAAGATTGTGGAAGAAAAATCACTCCAAGTCATGGCTGACTGGTCATCATGAATTTCCCTCGACAAAGCAGGTTACCTGAGAAAAAAAATGACAATTCCACCCCTTAAATGTGATGTTTACTTTTCTGTTGCTTTGACAAATCCGTCTTGGTTGAAGTATTAATTTATTTAAAGAAATAAATAGACTGAATTTATCTGATGCCTTTAGGGTCCTCAAAAGTGCCTAAACAGTTCAGGAACAATTGATGAATTTTGAAGTTGAGTCCCTGTTATTAAGTAGACTACATGCAGCTACCAGTTTTCACAAAGCAAGATCCCACAAACAGCAGGTGAGATGAAGACGAAGCTAATTTGCTTTGGTAGTGTTGATTGTGGGAAATGAATCTCAGCCAACTGGGAAAACAGCTTCCTCCTTCATAAGAAATGTCATGGGATCTTCTACATCCATCTTAGTATGACTTAACATCTTATCTGAAAGATGTCACCTCCAACATACAGTACTCCCTCACTAAAGCAGTGAAGTGTCAGCCTTGATTATATGATCAAGTCTTGGAGCAACAATTTTCTGACTCAGAGGTGAGTGTTACCACTGAACTACATTATACAGCATTGCTATGTATAGTTTGAGTCTAATTATCATCAAGGAATCAAACTATCAAAAGTCATAGTTCAAGGAAATATGTAGAGTGTTGTAAGATTCTTCACTGTTATAAGATTTATAACTGACAAAAGAACAGATTATGTTGTCATTATCACATTGCTGTTTGTGGAACTTGCTGAGTGAAAATGACCTGCCGCGTTTCCTACGTTACAGCTGTCACCAAACTTCAAAAATCACTTCATTAACTGAAAAGCACTTTGAAACGTCTGGCTTTAAAATTGACAAATGACTGTAAGTTTTTTTCTTTCTCTTCTTCACCTTCCCTTCATCTTTCCTTCCCCTTCCTTTCTTGCCTCCCTCTTATTTTTCCTCCTTTTCTATTACTTTCTTTATCAACATGAGCTGAGACAAATATTGATGGAATGAGAATATTGTCAAGTTAATGATTTTATTAAATTAATATCATTGTCTTAATCTATGTATAATTGCTAATGAAATGTGATAATATTTGTTTGGTGTATAGCATAGGTTATGTGGAAGGAAGAAATGTATAGCACCTCCCTGTGGCAAAATGATGTAAGGCAAGTACTTGGCACATTTTACTCAAGCAGCAATTAACTTATGAGCTTAAATCATGTTTTGGAGTGTAGCCACTGCTTTAATAGGAAATAGGGCAGCTAATTTTCAACCAACAAACTTCCATATGTACTAATAGTGACCATGTAATCTTTGCTTTAACCCTTGTTACTGGTGAGCTGCAGATAATCTTACAACAATCCCTTGACCTATATTTTTTGAGTCATTTGTCTAATTTAGACAACATGGTTTGTTGTGTGCAATTTAGTGCTAACCATCTTTTCAGTCTACTTTATTAAAGGAAATGGTGTTTACAGACCAAAATTTCCACCCATTTCATTCTCTGGAGGCATGATCTGTTCATTACATCTAAGGGTAGTTTTCCACTGAAGTGCATAGTGCAAGCCTTCAGACTGACTTTGAAAATGTTAACCTGTCAATTGTTCAACTAATTGGGTCAGAATAACATCTCATTATTCATCTTCTGCTGGAGTCTAGCCAGTGTAAAGGCCAGATATATAGTCTTTATGGTGTTATCCAATAATCATACATTAAACATTTCTGATACAAATTAGCTGTTGTAATATAACATATTTTGTACATTTTCTTGTCACTTGATATATATGTTCACATCTCCTTTGAAGTGTAAACAACATTGTTGCAAATTAGATTTTTAAAAATTATTGGTATTCCTTATTGTATTCTAAAACATGCATCGATAAATATTGCATACTGAATTTGGAAATATTCTGCAAATATTCCAATATTTCTCTCTTGTTTACTATTCCTCACCCCCAGCTTTTTAAAGTTTTCATATTCTGTACTGAGAGCAGTGACTCTACAGTGAATTTGCTCTGATGTCAGCCTGCTGGTACTTCACCTGAATAGCTAGTCTTCACATGAGGCTGAACAGTTAAGTTTGATCGTGGAAGAAGAGAAGGCAGCATCACCTATGATCCAAATGAATAGTACCATACAATTATAATTTTCAGTAAGGATCATTGGATGTCTAATAGCAAGGCCACTGAGCACACTTCACAGAATGTTAAATAGGATCGCAAATATGGTTTCAAATGCAGCAATGAAAGTTAAGGAAAATGCTATAAATGCACATAATAAAATGGCCTAAATGTAAACAGATGAAATTGGGGAATGTAATTAGAAAATGAGATGATGGTGTCGTGGTATTGTTGCTGGGTTTATCAGTGACCAAATACTCTGGCAATACTGGAAGTGATCCTGACGTGGTTTTTGAATTCAGAAATCTGTAATTAAAAGGCAAATGAGGACTGTGAAATTGTTTTTGTAAAAACCCATCTTGTTCACTTAATGCCCTTTAAGAAGGAAATCTGCTGGCATCCCTTTTATAGCTAAACGCAATTCTCCTGGGGCACTGGATGTTTAAACTTAAGGGTTTTTTTAATGAATCATAGCAGAAGATGTACTGATTGGAATAAAAATAGAAAGTTTAATATGCAGTGCCAATCAGCCACCAATAGTCTGAACATCATTTAAATCTTGTTATGATGTGTAGGATTAAAAGCTTCAAGTTTGTGAATAATTGGATAAGTAACAGGAACATACATTCAGAAAATTAGAAGTCACATGACATCAGGTTGTAGTCCAACAGGTCTATTTGAAATCACAAATTTTCAGAGCGCTGCTCCTTCATAGGTGAAGAGAGGCTCAATTTCACCTGACAAAGGAGCAGCGCTCCAAAAGCATGTAATTTCAAATAGACCTGTTGGACTATAACTGGGTGTCATATGACATCTAATTTTGTCCACCCCAGTGTAACACCGGCACCTCTACATCATACATACGGAAAGGCACTAATCATCCAGAAATATGTATTCTTGGCTTTCAAAATAGCAATACTTATGTCAACATGGACATGAGTCACCCTGTGGTGTGGCTTAAAACTGTCCTGTTCATACTTGCTCTTATTTTACAAAAACATTATTTATGACATCCTTACTGTGTTTGACAACATGTTGACAGTGCAGCCCAACTTTAAACGACATTTCAAACAGCATTGTCGACTCTTTTAGCTAAATGGAAGCCAGTTAATGAAAGAATGAAAAATTCCAATGTGACACTCTCCATGGTTATACCAGTGACTATTTAACTGTGTGCCAATGTCAGCGACTCTATAATGACCTGAGTAGATTCTGAACACTTGCAGTATTTCCTACTGCATTCATTGATTACCAATTTGATATTATTGCATGAATTGAAACTATTTTAAACCTAATTTGCAGTTTAGCTGATGGCCTGCGTACATAATCCAGGATGACACTCCATTGCCAACACAGGGAGTGTTACATTGTAGATGGGCCATCATTCTGATGACACTCAGTATTAAACTGAGGTTCCTGGCCACCCTCTCAAATTTACAGAAAACATCCCACCGCACCATTTCTGAAGAAAGTAGGGGACATCTCTCTGGCATCTAATCCAATCTTCTACCTTCATCATCATTAAACCAGGTAGTTTGCCTGCTCAATGTTATGTTACTGATTTTGGGTCCTTGCTGTGCACATTTCTGCTGTCACTGTTCCTAAATTGCAATTACTTTATTAGCTGTAAAGTGTTCTATGACATTCTGAAGTTGTTAAAGGTGCTATATAAATGGAAAACTCTTTACTTATTTTGATATAGCACATTTGATTCTCTAAATTGTTGCTATTTGCATGAATATAGCTTACACAGTATAAACATTAAAATAATTTCTGGTTCATTAATTTGTTTTTTCAAGTTATATTGCCAATATAAGCTCATAAACGTAAAATATCTTGATGGTCGAAGTGTAGGAAATAAAGAATTATGGAGTTACTGTCAAAGCAACTCATCAGATTCATATGAATGAAAAGTAAGATTTTGTTTGTAGCATAGTATCTGATGTTGTGAGGAGAAAAAGTCCTTAAAACATCTAACATATTCTTAAACTTACAGAATTTGCTAAAACCAGTGCTGCCATCAAGTGGGGAATTGTATTTCAGGAGTTAAAAATGGGTTTAGTAGTTTTTAAACAAAGGTTCACCAGTGCTGCCTCTGTGTGGTCTCTTAAGTGTTAGCTGAGCCACTTCAGTGAAGCAAAATATTAACATGTTAAAATGAGGACTGTAACATGATAATGTGCTGGAGTAATATGGAAACAAAGAATCAAAGGAGTACAGTATATCATATATTCCAAGGAAATGCTTTTGAAGGTTGATTGAATGTCCAAGTAAATAGTCATGATACAAAGGAGTGTTTCATAAATCAGTCCCGTCTCTATGTCAGTTGCATAGAATTACAAATAAAACACAGCACTGAAACAGGCCATTCTGCCCAGCCTGTCAGTGCTAATACTTATACTGCACATGAGCCTTTTCCCATTCTTCATCATCTAACACAATCAACATGACTCTCTGTTTCTTCTGTCCCTCGTGCACCTATCCAGCTTCTATTTATCTCTCTCTCTTTCAGTTTTTCTTCTCAGCGGAAGATTTTCGGAAGGTTGTGCTCATCGGTTGCAGAGCCATGTGGCCAGAAGATTCTCCCACAGTCGGAGCAAGAGAAGGTGTAGATGCTGCTAGGGTTAGTTACATCTATCCTCCTCCTCCCTTTCTTGATAATGCTGGCTCTTCACTCAGTCTCTGCAGTAGTCCTGATGTACCATCTGCAGGATCTGTACTTCTCACTGGGAGTTGTCAATGTGGTAACAGAGTGGGACTTCTTCAGTCAGTCCTTATTTGCTTGAGCCTCTCTGTTTTGCTTACTAATAGATAATTCTGTACAACATGATCTTGGGCAGGCAAATACCGTCCAGTTGAGCAACATGGTCAGGCTTTGTAGGAGGATGACCTGGGTGCTGCCGATGTCGTGTTTGACTGATTGGTACAGATTTTCATGAAACTGCATTGCTGTGGCCCCACTATCCGTGTGGAGGTCCAAGTTCTTCTGACAATTTTCCAAAGTCCACCTCTGTTCGGAGCGATGAATACATTGGTCAAGGATACGAAAGTGATGAACAGACCCTTGTTTTGTTCGTGACTCTTTTCTTATATTTGTCTGAATGCAAATACCACGCCTGAGATGTCTCCATTTGCCTCTAAAACAGCTCTTGGTCTCTGGGACATTTCCTTCCAAAATAGTATGCACAAGTCTCTTTGGGAGTATTCCAGCCTGGAACTTGCCAGCAATACAAGGACGTTTACAATATCTGCCTTGACTGTACATTCCAAATTGTCACCACTCTCTGGATAAAGCAGTTCCTTCTCCATTCTCTCCTTGAGATTTTGTTGACTATTTTTTATTGGTGGCTCCTAGTTTTGCTAGGGTTTAATTTTTAAAGTCTCATCGACAGGGTCCTGAGAGGAGACCTCTAAGGGGAACGTGTGTGGTTCCTCCTCTAGCTGTGTACCTCCTGGTACCATCCTGCCTCCTTGTGAGGAAAGGGCCTGTTCTGAGGACTATGGCTGGGACAATGAAGTGCAGCTGAGTGCATGTATTCAATTGTGTGCTGGACCTGATTCTCAGTGCCAGTTGCCAAACTGTCCATGGAGATATCCCAGATGATTGCATGCTTGGGTCAGCTTGGTGCCTATGGCATAGCTGCATTGCCATAGCATCTAGATAATGAGAGCCAGAGATATTGTATCCCATATATCTTTCTGCCACTCATGTTTCTTCTTGTTCATTTGGACAAAGTCCCTGACTCCTGACACCACAGGGTCATCTCCTGTCTGGGCTGGACAGGTGCCCTGTCTTTTGGCTGTCCTTTAAGTGCCAGCATCCTGTGGAATTTCATTCTCAGCCAGCTGAAGCGCTGTCCCTGAGAGATGTTCATCATGTTGTGGTCCTGTGCTTTCTAAGCATAACATACCCATCCAGGTGCCAGTATCTGAGCTGGTGGGAGGTGCAGGAGGCAGACTTGCTCTTGCTTCCTCAGAAATCAAGGAGGCAGCTTCTGGTGAGCCTGCCAAGTCTCCACTAAGATTTTGGTCATCCCTGCAGACAGAGTAGAACGAAGATGTAGTGGCTGATAATAAGATCTGGTGTGCAGTAGGTGACACTGGCAGCAGGGTCACTGTGGGAGTTGCAATGGATTGAAGAATGGTCCTTCCTTGATTGATGTATTGGTAATCCCATGTCTCCTGTGAAGGGCAGGATTCTCTTCTCGTTGTGAGTGCGGAACCTGAAGTTGAGCAATCCTCCACTTGTCCAGGCTCTTTCTGCCCAGTTGTGGACTGGCATCTCCTGGAATAAGTGGGGTTGAGTGAGGTGAAAGAGGGTGGCAGGCAGTTAGGGCTCTTGCAGGTGGATGGATATGTGAAGGTGTTCCGAGGAAGTGAGGAGGGCATGCAGAGGTTAGTAATGTGGGAGGTTCAGAGGAACAAGAGCGAATGAAGGCAAATGTTGCTTGAAATAGTAAGACTGGCAGAGCAGGATCCTTGGTGGGCTGGGTCACATACTAGGGAGTAGGCCAGTGTCAGTCCTGCAGGTCCGGTGTAACCAATCCTGGAATTAGTATCAGCCAGGGAGCTGCATAGATCATCTCAAGGATCTCATCAGTTGGGACTGTTATCTCAAGTTGGTTGGGGATAGAGCCACAGTAAGCTTTTGGGGTCTGCACAATTAATGTCAAGCTTATTAGGGGCTTCTGCTGTGGTTTGCAAGTTAGGGAGTTAACTATGAGGGTTGGGGATGCTGTGAGGAAAATACTGGGAGAGCAGGAGGAGGAAGATGAGGATATTGAGCAGGAAAAACATCACCTTCAGCATAATTGGACACTGCAGCATCAAGCACAACGAACCAGACACAACTACGTTGACATATACTTCCAATAGACATGAGCCAGGTGTAAAAACAATGACTGCAGATGTTGGAAACCAGATTCTGGATTAGTGGTGCTGGAAGAGCACAGCAGTTCAGGCAGCATCCAAGGAGCTTCGAAAGCGACGTTTTGGGCAAAAGCCCTTCATCAGGAATCAAGGTGATCAGTCATAGACTGTAAATTTGCCTCTATTTATTTCTTGAGGCGAATGTATCTTTTTCATTTGTGTTTCTTTTGCTCATCCTGTTGTTCAAGAAATGATTTGTCAACTGTGTCACCCATGTGCTCTCAGAAGCCTTGCTTTCTCATGTCTGTCCCCCTCATTGAAGGGCTATTCCTGGCTGGCTGTGTTTGGTCTCATGCACAGCTGGCCTATAAATGTGATGCCAAGGGCTCAAATCCCAGAAAGTTCCGGCCAGACAACAAGTATTTGCACTGGTGCATGCCTAATAATGCAAATATGTTATTATTGACACGTGATGTGTACAGAATGAGGTGAGCAGTGTAGAATTACATGCAATAACTCACTTGAGATCATAAGAGAAACTCTTAAAACTGCCTGAAGTTGACATTTAACCAATATTTTGGTAAAATTCATCCCCAGCTTTCTGGCCTTTCACCAGGGCCAGTGATACTCAAGTGTGCTATAACCAAGCTTCAATATAAGTTCATCATAATTCTTTACGTTTCAATCCTATCCTGTTAGATATAGATCCTAGTGTTGTTTTATTTTATGGCCTCATCAAACTGCATTTCCACTAAATGATTTCTGTACTCGTACTCCCTTTGTTCCTCTATCCCACCTAGATTCATATTTTCCAAGTAACATGTGGAATCACTATTTCACTTACCAAAATGTAATACCTCACAAATATCAATGTGAAAATTCATTTATCACTTATTATGCTTATTCTTCAAGTTGCATCAATTATTAAATGGTGTTATCTATTTTTATCCTGCTATATATATTTGTGATCTGTGATCTTTATGATAGTATTGATCATTTTCCTCACAGGTCACTTTGATAAATGTTATTTTTTCCCAGATATTTTAATTTATCCCTGTGGTGTCCTTTCTTGGTTTTTCGATGCAGTCATTGACACTGCACCAACACAACAACTTATATTTGTATCCTTATTTATGTTATGTGCACATACATTACTTTTAACACAATTAAACACTCTAGGAAGGTTACCTGAAGCGTTATAAAACAAAACATGACACTACCACATAAGGAGACATTGGGGCAGAGCAGCAGGCGGTTAAGAATCAATGACATTGCTGTGGGTCTGGAGTTCCATGTAGGCCAAGCCACGTAAGGATCCTCCCTAAAGGCTGTTAGTGAACCAGATGGGGTTTTCTGACAATCGACAATGGATGCATGGTCATCATTAGACTCTTAATCTCAGATTTTTATTGAATTCAAATTTCACCGTCTGGCATGGCAGGATTTGAACTTGGGTCCCCAGACACTACCTGTTTCTTTGGGTTAATACCACTAAGACAGAATTTCCCTCCTGACCTCATTACAGCCTTGGTTCAAACATAGACAAAAAGCATGACTTCCAAAGAGAGACAATAGTGACAGCTCTTGACATTAAGGTGGCATTTGACTGAGTGTGGCATCTAGGAGCCCAGCAATATTGTAATCAATGGGAATCGAGAGCAAGCACTTTAGGAGTCAAATCTGGCACATAGGAAAATAGTTGTTGGAGGTCAGTCATCTCAGCTCCAGGGCATCTCTGTAGGAGTTCCTCAGGCCTAACCATTTTCAGCTGCTTCACCAACAACCTTCCCTCCATTACCAGGTCAGAAGTAGGGATGTTTACTGATGATTGCACAATAATCAGTAGTATTGATGTCTCCTCAGATACTCAAGCAGTCCATATTTGAATGCGAGAAGATCTGGACAATATTCAGGATTGGGCTGACAAGTGGCAAGTAACATTCATGCCACACAAATACAGACAATGACCATCGCCAATAAGAGACAATCTAACTACTACCCCTCGACATTCAATGGTGTAACAATTACTGAATCTCCCATTGTCAACATCCTGGGGGTTATCATTGACCAGAAACTCAACTGGGCTTGCTACATAAATACAGGTCAGAGGGTAGGTATACTGTAGTGAGTAACTCCCCACCTGACTCCCCAAAGCCTGTCCACCATCTACCTGGCACAAGTCAGCAGTGTCAGGGAATACTCCCCACTGGCCTGGATGGGTGCAGCTCCAACAACAATTGAAGAATCTTGGCACCATTAGGACAATGCAGCCCACTTGATTGACACCACACCCACAAGCACCCACTCCCTCCACCACACTGCTCAGTAGCAGCATGTGTACTTTCTACAAGACATGCTGCAAAAATTCACCAAAGATCCTTAGACAGTATTTTCTAAACCCACACCTACTTCCATCTAAAAGGACAAGAGCAGCAGATACATGGGAACACTACAACCTGCAAGTTCTCCTCCAAAGCACTCGCTATCCTGGCTTGGAAATATATCACCATTCCTTCACTGTCACTGGGCCATAATCTGGAATTCTTTCCTCAAGGGCACGATAGGTCAACCCATAGCAGGTGGACTACAGCTGTTCAAGAAGGCAGCTCACCACCACCTTCTCAAGGGCAGCCAGTGATTCCCACATCCTAAGAATGAATATGAAAAGAAAATTCTTTCATTAAAGGAAACTTTTGAACCAGATGTGTTTTTATGACAATCGATAATAGTTGCATGATTTCTATTCAGCTAGCTTTTTTGTATAAAGATTTTTTATTAGAAATCTTTTTAAATCTTTTACAAATCATCTATATACAAAAAAATGTAATATCAATATATAGAGGCAGTACAACAATGCCATATCATGATACTATTAATAATGAACTACCTACTATTCTACCGTATTTACTTAAACTAAACTACAAACAAATTAAATTAAACTGAATTCAAATTAACTTATGTTGAATTATATCTCACTACTTTATCCTATTTCACTCATCACATCTCCATTGAGGCTCCCATCCCTGGGAGTACCAGGCATCATACCCGCACTCTTTTCCCCCAGCCTCCCCCTCCCAGGGCCCCATGGGCACGTGCATTGATTTCAATGGCTATACCACAGCCCTAATTAATATTGCTGATTAGTCTGTGTCAATATAATTTAAAAAGGGCCACCATGTCTCATAAAACTGCTCCGTTTTGTGGTGCACCACATTTGTGAAGTAATCTTGGGGGAGCTGCTCCATCACCAGCCTGTGCCAACCCATAAGACCTGGTGGTTTTTCCAATGTCCATTCATTAAAATGTTCTTCCTTGCACAGTGGATTAGAATGTTACGCAGTCTGTTCCGGTGTTCCCCCAGAGAGGGCAAATTTGGCAACCCCAGAAGAAGAAATACTGGATCCACTTTAACTTCAGGATGTCCTTCAACTCCCTTACTATAGCACTCCAGTATCTCTGGATCTCACAACATGACCAGTAGCAGTGTGTGAGAGTGCCTATACTAATTTTACATTTGCAACATCCTGGTGACGCACCTTCCTTGAACTTAGCTAGCCTCTCTGGTACCATATGAGCCATGTGTAAAATCTTCAATTGCATGTCCTGCGCTCTGTTACATACTGAAATTTTCCTTGCATTTTCTCATATATTTTCCCATATTCCAATGAGCTATCCTCTCCTAGCTCTTGATTCCACGTCCTACAGAGTCCCTCCACATCTTCTAAGGCACATTCCTTTCTGTAAATGATACACTGGATCACTCTTTTCTCCACAACTGACTTGTAAAACTGAGTCAGCAGCATAGTCTTCCTCTGTATATAATCCCTTATCTGGAAGTACCAGATAGACGATCCATATTTCTGACTTCGCTGGCTAAATGACATCAAGGCCTCCTCCTTGAATAAATCTCCCAGACAAGAGTTTCCCTTATTCTCCTATAACTTAAAGCTGGAGTCCATTGCCCCAGCTTTAAATTATTGGGATCCCACCAACAGGATAAACAACAAAGTCTTAAGCCAATTGCCCTTGTCTTGCCTCATTATCCTCCAGCCCTTTAAAATGATTGGAATTTTGCACTGCTCGGTTACGTATTTCATCTTATCCATAAATAATAGATTCACTTGGAGACACCTCAATTGTGAGGTTTCAATGTCAAGTCAAATCGACTCTGAATTTCCCCTGTACCCAGTCACCGACATATGGTTACAGGGCACTTATTTAATATTTCTTCACGTCTGGAAGATTCACCCCTCCCTCACCCTGTGAAAGCTGTAATTTGGTAAATTTAATCAGGGGTGCTTGCCACACCAAATAAAAGAACCTAGCCAACCATTGAGCGTCTATGATACTCGTCTGGGTAGCAACAATGGGAGCAATCTCTTGGGGTACAACAGGCGAGGAAGAACTTTCATTTTAATCAGGGCTATTCGGCTTCACCATGATAATGGTAATCCCTCTCACCGCCTCAAATCCTGTTTTATCTTCTCCAGTAGTTGTACATAGTTAGCTTTATATAGCTGGTGGAAGGCAAGGGTAGTAAAAATTCCCAAATACAAAAAAACCTTTTGACAACCATCTAAACGGGAACTAAATTCCATCCTTCAGATCAGGCACCTCCACTAGGCCCCCCACCGGTGCGGCTTCCGATTTTATAAAGTTGATCCTATAGCCTGAAAAGCTGCCAAATAAATTAATTGCTTGAATCAGTTGAGGAACGGACTCCTCCGGATTGGCCAAGAACAAAAGGACGTCGTCAGCATATAGGGTGATCTTATTCTCTCCCATTCCTACCCCTGGCTCCACTATTTCAGGATCCCTCTTGATAGCCTCAGCTAACGTTTCAATAACCAAGGGAAATAATAGCGGTGAAAGAGGGCATCCCTGTCGACTACCTCTCCCAATATTAAAGTTATCTGACTTAGTGCCATTTGTGATGACTGCTACCTTTTCTGCGTCTAGGGAGACCACTAAACCCAAAATTAATCTTTGCTGCCATAGCTGCACTATGTTCAGTACCCTCCTGGTATTGTTGGAGGAGCTACAGCCCTTGACAAAACCGGTCTGATCTTCTTTTATAATATGTGGCCGGACCTTTTCCAACCTCAGGGTCAGCATCTTGGATAGAATTTTACAATCTACATTCAACAGTGAAATGGGTCTGTATGAAGCACATCAGGTCTTTCCGCTTTTTAAAAATGAAGGAGATATTAGCCTCCCGAAGAGAAGGCGGCAAACAATCCTCTGATTATGAATGGCTATACATCTCCAGAAGTGGCTGCCCCAACACATTTCTGAATTCCTTATAGAATTCACTTGGGAATCCATCTGGCCCTGGTGCTTTGCCACCCTTCCTGCACTTCCTGTACTGTCATAGGTGCATTCAATGGGGAAACCTGTTCCGCGTTTACACTGGAGAGGTCCACGTTCTCAAAAAAGGACTGCATTCTCACTGCACCATGTTTGCCTCCCTCTGACTGATATAACTCTGCGAAGTATTCCCTAAACCTAACATTGACCTACCTTAACTCACGTAACCGTGCCAGCCTTCTCTCTGACAGACATAATAGATTGGGAAGCACTTTTCTTTCTAGCCAGATATGCCAGATATCTACCTGGCTTATCGACAAATTCAAACAGTCTTTGTTTAGCGAAGGAGACATCTTTTTTTGCCACCAGTGTGTGCAATGAGTCGAGAGCCGCCCAGAAATCAGTGACCCACTGCTGCTTGACCTAAGAGGGCCTATTATAATATACGCCCTCAGCTATCTGCAGCCAGGTCTCCAGAATCCGTTGTTGCTCCTCCCTCTGCCTCCTTCTATCTGTTGAAAATGAAATAATTAGGCCTCATAAATATGCCTTAGGTGGCCTTCCAAAGTATTGCCGGATTACTGGCTGTACTCGAGTTGATATCCCAGAAGGCCCTGAACTCTCTTGTGATGTACTCAACGAATTTGCTATCCCTTAACAGGATTGAATCCATGTGCCAATGCTGTGCATCCATTTCACCATCCTTGATTTTATCATCTAAAAACACTCGCGCATGGTCTGAGAGAGCTATATTCCCAATTTTGCATGCCAATGTTCTGTCCAAGCAATCCGATGACATAAAAAACATGTCAATTCAAGTATGGCACTTGTGTGGGTTGGAATAGAAAGTAAAGTCTCTTCCATTAGGGTGGAGGTACCTCCACACATCCACTAATCCCAACTCCTCACACATGTCCACCAACTACTTAAATTGCGCGTGCATAACTGCCAGCCCCTTGGCACCCTATCTACCTCAGAATCTATTAGGTGATTAAAATCCACCCCCATGATCATGCGGTGCACTCCAAGACTCATTAATTTAGTGACTGCATCAATTATACAATTAAGAGGATGCGCCGGGGGACAATATACATTCAGGATACCATGCTCCATGTATTAAAGCTTTAAGGACTGTCCATGTTCATCCTTAATTTGCTCAGTTACCTGGAAAGGGAGGGGGGTTCCTTCTTACCAGTATAGCCACTCCTCTACTCTTAGAGCTAAAGGAGGAGAAGAATACCCTGTTATAATCCCTCTGCTGCAGTTTCAGATGTTCCTTATCAGTTAAATGTGTCTCTTGCAGCAGAGTGATGTCCACCCTTTCCTTCCTTAGGCTTGACAGCACTTTCTTCCTTTTAATAGGGGAATGGCTCCATTTTACATTCCAGGTACACGACCTGAACAAATCACTAGCCATGGTCATCCAGGGCAGCCCATAGTTTCCCAAGCCTATCTGAGGTGCGGTGAGAGACAAAGACATTAACTCTATAAAGTCTAAAAAGTACTTATATAAAAACTACTCCAACTAAAAAAACTAATCACTACATTTAACTTAAGCAAAACCCAAATAACCTCCAATTCAATAATCTTGCCCATAGGGGGCAGTCCTCCCAATCCTTGCTACCATCCCAACTCCTTCGAGCTGAGGCCATGCCCTAGCCCCAGATGGCCGTGCTCTGGCCCCAGGCAATTCACAAGTGAAGAAAACCTACTATTTACATTCTGAGAGTTAACAATGGATGCCCACCACCACCCCCCCACACATCTTAACCACAGATATAGTCACCCCCATTCCAAAAACAAAAGGTCAGCAGTAAATAAAAGCCCAACCAACTGATATACGAAATAATTCCAGTTTTACGGCAAGGCAATACATATAAAGCCGATAACCACAAAAAAAGGGGAGGAAGAAGAAAAGAAGGGGCAAAAAAATTTGTTTTAAACCCATACCATTGTCTGTAACAATACCCCCATCCCCCCTCCCCACCCCGAACAGAGTCCTTTAATTCAGAGAATTCACAAAATCGTTCGCCAATTCTGCAGAATCAAAATATATACCGTCCCTCCATGAGTGAAATGCAACACGGCCAGATACCTCAAGGAATAGTGAATGTTCAGATCCCTTAAATTTGTCTTAACTTCATCAAACACCCTTCTGTTCCTAATTAGGGCTCCTGAGAAGTACTGAAAAAACATTATTCTTCAGCCTTTGTACATTAAAGATGTAAATCTCTTCCCAGTCTTCTTGCTGTTTCAATCACTAACTGTTTTTCTTTGTAATGCAGGGGTCACGCTGGCTGACAGGAAGCAAAGAGTAGTGATAAACGGATCCCTTTCGGAATGGCAGACGGTGACCAGTGGTGTACCACAAGGTTCGGTGCTGAGACTGCAGCTGTTTACAATATACATTAATGCTATAGATGATGGTAATAAAAGTAATATTAGCAAATCTGCTGATGACACAAAGCTGGGTGGCAGGGTGAAATGTGAGGAGAATGTTATGAGAATACAGGGTGACTTGGATAGGCTAGGTGAGTGGAAGGATGCATGGCAGATACAGTTTAATGTGATTAAATGTGTGGTTATCCACTTTAGTGGCAAGAACAGGAAGGCAGATTACTATCTAAATGGAGTCAAGTTGGGTAACGGGGAAGGACAAGATCTAGGTGTACATCAGTCAATGAAAGCAAGCACGCAGGTACAGCAGACAGTGAAGAAAGCTAATGGCATGCTGGTCTTCATAATAGGAGGAATTGAGTATAGGAGCAAAGAGGCGCTTCTGCAGCTGTACATGGAACTGGTGAGACTGCACCTGGAGTATTCTGTGCAGTTTTGGTCTCCAAATTTGAGGAAGGACATTCTGTCTATTGAGAGAGTGCAGCATAGGTTGTGAGGTCAATTCCCAGACTGGTGGGACTATCATATGTTGAAAGATTGGAGCAACTGGGCTTGTATACACGGGTTTAGAAGGATGAGAGGGGATCTGATTGAGACATATAAGATTATTAAAGGATTGGACACTCTGGAGGCAGGAAGCATGTTTTCACTGATGGGTGAGTCCAAAACCAGAGGACACAGTTTAAAAATAAGGGGTTGGCCATTTAGAACAAAGTTGAGGAGAAACTTCTTCACCCAGAGAGTGGTGGATATATGGAATGCTGTGCCCCAGAAGGCAGTGGAGACCAAGTCTCTGGATACTTTCAAGAAAGAGATGGATAGAGCTCTTAAAGATAGTGGTTTCAAGGATTATGGGGAGGCAGGAACAGGACACTGATTGTGGATGAGCCGTAAGCTTTTTCTTCCATTTTTATTTCCCAAGTCATCCACTTACTCCTGAAGGATCCGAACCTGGTCTTCCAGTGTTCGGATCCTTCCTCCCACGACCTCCACCACTATCTCTGATGCCTTCACTGTCTCTACTCTTCAGTCCAGTGTTTGAATCTCTTGCTCATGCTTTTCCAGCGTGGCAGATAGTGGTTCCACCGCTCCTTCAGTCCTTTCTCAGAGTTTGGCAAACTCCGAGAGTAAATGCTGCTGCCCCATTAAATCCACAGGGGCCGCCCCGGGAGTTTGAGCCGTAGCTGCAGGCACCCCTGATGCAGTAGAGAAGTGCCCTTGCCTCCTGCACTCCTTTAGGCCCATTTCCTTTATTTGCTTTCATCCTGATTTTAAAGCTGCTAAACCACAATTTTAGCAGCTCAAGATGTTCAGTAAGTTTACATTAGCAATTTGTTTCTCCTGGGGTGGTTGATGAGAGGGGTATGGCACAGAGCCCAGCACAGCAGACCACTCAGACCATTGCCATCTTGGATCTCCTTGGCTAGCTTTTAATTCCAGATTGTTTTGAATTCAAATTTCACCAGCTACACGGTGGGATTCAGAGACATGTTCCCAGAGCATTAGCCCGGGGTTATGGAATTTTAGTCCACATTCATTACTACCCCTTAAATCACCGCCCCTTTTCTAATCAACCTCTTCAGACATACTATTTTAGATATCTGAAGCAGGTAGGACTTGAACCTCTTGGTTCAGTAGTAGAGGCAGGTACAATATCACTGCACTCACTTGGGCTCCCTTCACTTCCCTGTAAACCATATAAATCAAATGTGGAGGTCTAAGCCATAAAGCCCATTGAATCGACTTCATCAGTCAATAAGATTATGGCTATGTAAAAGCAAAATGCAGAGATGCTTGAGATCTGAAATAAAAACAGAAAACTCTGGTGAAATTCAGGTCTGGCAGCATATGTGGAGAGAAAAAAACGATGGTTTAATATTTTAAGTCCAATCATTGGAACTCGGGTTACTCTAGGGACTGGAGTGGATATGAGAGAGGCTGACTGTAGTTAAAGCTAATAATTCCTCAGCATCTGAAGATGCTGTGTCAACAAGGCAATAACCTCCCAATCGTCCTTAGACATTGGAATGTTTCCAAAGGATTGGAGTATTCAAATGTAACTCACCCGTTCAAAAACAGCTTCAGGAGAAGCCCAGCAACTAAACGCAGTCAATTTAAGAGAAAATTAAATGCTTGAATTTCCACTGAAAACAGCAAATGCTGGACATCATGGCAGGTCAGGCAGCATCCATGGGGAGACAGCAAGCTAGCATTCCGAGCTTTGATGAAGAGTCATCTAAACTCAAAACATGAGCTGAAACTCTCTCCATGGATGCTGCCAGTCAGTTCAATCTGAATTAGCACAGGGGAATTTTTTTTTTAAATGACAATCTGGGACAAAATTAACAGTTACTAGGATCAGGTGAGGTGCTGGAAGACTGGAGATTGTCAAAGGTGGTGCCACTGTTTAAGAAGGGTGGTAAGGACAAGCCAGGGAACTATAGACCAGTGAGCCTGACCTCGGTGGTGGGCAAGTTGTTGGAGGGAATCCTGAGGGACAGGATATACATATATTTGGAAAGACAAGGATTGATTAGGGATAGTCAACATGGCTTTGTGCATGGGAAATCATGTCTCACAAACTTGATTGAGTTTTTTGAGGAAGTAACGAAGAGGACTGATGAGGGCAGAGCGGCAGATGTGATCTATATGGACTTCAGTAAGGTGTTCGACAAGGTTCCCCATGGGAGACTGATTAGCAAGGTTAGATCTCACGGAATACAGGGAGAACTAGCCATTTGGATACAGAACTGGCTCAAAGGTAGAAGACAGAGGGTGGTGGTGGAGAATTGTTTTTCAGACTGGAGGCCTGTGACCAGTGGAGTGCCACAAGGATTGGTGCTGGGTCCTCTACTTTTTGTCATTTACATAAATGATTTGGATGCAAGCATAAGAGGTACAGTTAGTAAGTTTGCAGATGACACCAAAATTGGAGGTGTAGTGGACAGTGAAGACAGTTACCTCAGATTACAACAGGATCTTGACCAGATGGACCAATGGACTGAGAGGTGGCAGATGGAGTTTAATTCAGATAAATGCAAGGTGCTGCATTTTGGGAAAGCAAATCTTAGCAGGACTTATACACTTAATGGTAAGGGCCTAGGGAGTGTTGCTGAGCAAAGACACATTGGAGTGCAGGTAGATAGGATAGTGAAGAAGGTGTTTGGTATGCTTTCCTTTATTGGTCAGAGTATTGAGTCATGTTGCAGCTGTACAGGACATTGGTTAGGCCACTGTTGGAATATTGCGTGCAATTCTGGACTCCTTCCTATCGGAAAGATGTTGTGAAACTTGAAAGGGTTCCGAAAAGTTGCCAGGGTTGGAGGATTTGAGTTACAGGGAGAGGCTGAACAGGCTGGGGCTTTTTTCCCTGTAGCGTCGGAGGCTGAGAGGTGACCTTATAGAGGTTTACAAAATTATGAGGGCATGGAGAGAGTAAATAGGCAAAGTCTTTTCCCTGGGGTCAGGAGTCCAGAACTAGAGGGCACAGGTTTAGGGTGAGAGGTGAAAGATATAAAAGAAACCTAAGGGGCAACTTTTTCACACCGAGTGTGGTATGTGTATGGAATGAGCTGCCAGAGGAAGTGGTGGAGGCTGGTACAATTGCAACATTTAAGAGGTTTTTGGATGGGCATATGAATAGGAAGGGTTTGGAGGGATATGGGCCGGGTGCTGGCAGGTGGGACTAGATTGGGTTGGGATATCTGGTCGGCATAAATGGGTTGGACCAAAGTGTCTGTTTCCATGCTGTACATCTCTATGACTCTATGACTCTGTAACTGAATTAATGGATTAAGTAAGAATGCTAGAATGGCATCATCAAAGACATATCATGTTGAACGAACTTCATCAAGTTTTTGGGTGAGAAACAGAGAGGGTTTGGAGCAATTAAAATTGGATATGCTCAAGAGGCCAGAATTAGAGGAGCACAGATATCTTGGAAATTTGTGAGGCTGGAGGAGATTATTGTACAAAGATAGTGAGTGGTATGGCTCTAAGTACAAGATAAGTATAAGAACTGCCTCAGGGTTTTTATCCTCTGTGTGGGAAAAATCTCGCCTGCTAACTCACCATGTGTGTAATCATTGCCACAAACCCATATTGTAGAGCTCTGTGAAGCAGTTAAGAGTCCTTGATCTACCTTTGATGCTTCAAATCAATTCTTTGAAGTCAATCTCTGACTAAGTTAAAGCTGTCTTGTGTTAAAAAGAGGGTTGTTCCTTTGAATTATAACATGCAACTTTTTTGACAAACTGAAGTAAATCAAAAGAAAATTTGCAGGCAGGCATGGCTGAACTCACTAAATTAGGTCCTTTATTTTTCCTTCAATTGCTTTTTACAAACTTTAACTGCAGTCTATCATAGGGGCTTTATCCTGAGCGCAACAGCTCAATACACAGCGAAAAGAAGAGGTCTCTCTAACTCTGATAATGTTGGTGTTTTCAGTCTCCCACTAGTTAACAGCAGTGACAATATATATTGCAGACATATGAAATATGCTTCATTAATTCACAAACTTAACAGGCATTTGGCATCTGATCAGCTGTTTGAAAAATACTCATTGTAATTCCCATCAAAAGCTTTGGATCATCAAAATAGTGCTGAATTATTCAAATGTGTTGACACAAAAGCTGAAAACGTCAAATTCTGTGGCCAAAAATCATTTTTGTCAGTTGAAAAAGAGAATCTGAGCAATAAAAGTTACATTCTCAATACAAATTCAACATTACTAAGTAACAGCAATTTTTTTCTTTAAATAAAAATCAGTCTATTGAATCATGGTGTAAATGGCTGCTAGAACACTGATCCATGACCTTGACCTAATTAAAGCCCTCATATATCAAGCTGCACCTTAATGACCTTCCGGTCCCTAGTTCAGCAAAAAACCTCTGGCTAGATATTTCACTGGGGCATATATAGTGTAGTCTTGGTTAATTTTAAACTTCAGTCTCACACTACCTATAGAGCATCACACTAAGTGATGGTATGTTCCAATTGTCCTGTCACTCATGAAAAAAATCCTTCATAACTCACTTATGCTTGCAGCCCTCATGAATTATGGGCCTTTTACCTTCGTGGAATAGCAGTGGGAATCAATGTTTACATCACTACTGTAATATCCTATATTTCTCCTTGTCGTCTAAACTGAGCAGGAGAGTGAAATAGACTTCCATGTTTCACTGGGGCCATTTGAGTAGGCTCAGTAAAAAATGATTAAAACAGCATTTTCTCCAAACTGAATACGGCAGATAACTTGCTTCTCATTTTGCTGAAGTTTGCTGGGCACACTCAATAAAATGATCAAAAAGGAGCATTGTCATCAGAATTGTTTTTCAGCTTGCAATCCAAAAATTTATGATGTAAACAAATTGCTGATTCCTTCAGTAGCCAGAGAGATGGTGGACAGAGAACCTGTTAGTCTTTTCTCTATTGCTTTTTTTTGAAGATTTTAAACAGTAAAGTCTTTGTATTATGGATAGGCACATTTGGATCTTTCAAGTTTCAGACATGTTAATTCTGTTATACTTGAAGCCAAAGATTTGTTACTACCAGTCTGTGAATTTCCTTAAACATAAGGGAATACAGATGCATCTCCTATCATTCTGTTGGGGAAAACAGGATTTTGAATTTGTATACTATTGTTGGCCCATCAACCTGTCAGGGACTGCCAAGGATTCAAATGCATGCTCAGGAAAAATAAACATATGTTTACCATTAGTTTACAAAGAATGGACTACCAGATAAAAGTTTATAATATGTAGTTTGTCTTTAAAAGTATGTTTTACTGTGCTTTCAGTCACGCAAGGCAGCCCCAATGACTGAAAATTAATGTGTGAATTTGCCAATAATATAAAGTGTGACAAGGAAGAAAGCTTTCAATTTACAATTTCAGGCTAGATTCAAAAGTATAGCTTGGATAAGAAACAGGATATATAACTAAACAATCCAGACCATGATGAATTGGCAATCCATGTAGAACATGCACAGATTGGTAAGAAAATTAATAAAAAACATTACTTTCATGTTGAAGCTTGGTTTGAGGCACATTGTTGAGACAGAGCGGAGGAAGCTGTGCTATGTATTTGGCCTGTGTTATACCTGACCAGGGAATGTTTAATATTGTCAGTGGGTGGTCATGTTAGAAAGGTCCCATTCACCAGAACTGAAATAAATCATTATAACTTTCAGAACAGTGACAATATTTGTTTTTGGAAAAACCAATGAGGGTCAGGCAGACTGGGGAAGCACCAGAGCAAAGAAAGATTTTGTCCATCCATGACTTTCATTGCCATTTTCTACAGTCATACGTCAAACCAAAGTAATTGATATGGACAAACTTCCAGATTTTAGCAACCGTTCATGTCATGTCACAAATTTGGCAAAAAAATTCACTTGTAATTAAAAATTTAACTTTACTGATAGAAAGTTGTCTTTCATGTTGTCATATAACACATAGAAGAAAGCTTTTATTCACAAGATAAAGTCAAACTTTAACCACCATTTCAGAAAATATTCAAATTGACCAATCTAATAACGCAAGCTTTGGTATTTTGCTCAAAAACAGAAATTGCTGGAAAAGCTCAGCAGGTCTGGCACCATCTGTGGAGAAAAATCAGAGTTAATAGAAAGATTGGGGTGAAGTGACCTTTCCTCAGTATGTTAACTTTTGTTTCTCTCCACAAAATGGTTGAGTTTTTCCAACAATTTCTGTTTTTTGTTTCTGATTTACAGCATCTACTGTTATTTCGGTTTTTATTTGGTATTCTGCCAGTGCCTGAACTAAGTGTTAGCACAATTTCAGTTTGCCTTAGACTATGTTAATACAAAAAAATGTAAAAGATCACACAACACCAAGTTACAGGTTGTCAACCACCTGATGAAGGAGCAGTGCTCCGAAAGCTAGTGCTTCCAATTAAACCTGTTGGACTATAACCTGGTGTTGTGTGATTTTTAACTTTGTACACCCTAGTCCAACACCGGCATTTCTAAATTGGAAAGAAAATACACACTGAGTCACGATAAGGAGTTGTTAACTGCGACATTCTTATTGTCAAGGTATCTGTGGAAGCAGGAAAGATCCATTTTCTATTTACAAGATGTCCTTGGATTGTGGGAAATGATGGAACAGTTGTCTTTATTGTCCACCTCCAAGTGTCCTCAGATGGTGATGATAGATTTGCTTTTTACACAACTGCATTTGCCACTTCATTCAGAGCCAATTACATAACAATGATTAGAGTAGTGCAGAGCCCAAGTAAGGGGGTGTCAGGTTCACTTCACTCAATCACATAAATAAAGTCAGTTAAGCTTTTGCAACAAACCAGAAGTATTTATCGTCATTTTCCTCTTGATGCTTGTACCTAAATTACAGATTTATCAATTCAATTTCATAATATTCCATGGAGAGATTTTCACTCACAACCTTAGGAAATTCTAGTTCATAATTACTACCATAATGACTAAAATATCTCAAAACATGAGGTGGGGTAATGATAAAGGTTTTGGAATTTTCCAGTGGTTCATTAAGCAAGTCCAATCACTTCTATTTGTTACAGAAATGAACTATTTCATGTCATTTCAAAATAAATAGTTGAATTGGAAGTGTTGCTTATTGATTTCAGAGGATTGTCATGATCTCTGTTAAAACCAATAAGTTTTAAAACATATTGCAATACCCCATGGCCAAGTTTGATGAATTGCTCAACAACATTTGAAATTTTAAAACCTTGGTGGTAACAAAGCAACTAAAAGCAACATCAACTATCCATTTGCTAGTAGACAACTCCTTCTTTTAACTACAAAACGATTAATCCTTATCAATGTCTTATGCAACTCACAACCTATGCCACATTCATATACGTTATGACTTGCACTCTAGGTTGGATTGTAGTCTTTATAGAAAAGTGTCAATACTCCCAACTTCTTCTAGGTTCAGATCTCCCTGTTTTGCTGAGTCATGAAGTTGAGTGATAATTGAAAGGCATTTCCCTCAGTTTTTGGAGAATTTCCAAACTGACTACTTCCAGTAAGGCCCACTCTGGAAGATTTTGCCTTACAGCCTTGCCAGGGTAAATTCTTCCAGCATCTTTACAGTGCCATGGGCCTGTCATCCCTCCCACGTGTCGTCTGGTCATTTGTCAAGGTCTCACAACCTTCTTCAGTCAGCTGACCACACAGGGTGCTGCGTTTTATCCCAGTTCGACCTCTGTCTATCTTTCTATCCAAAAATGACAAGTCATTCCACTGTCAGCCCAGCTGTTCATGCCATTATTTACAGGTGTAAAATATGATACAGGCATTCTAATAGTCTCTGATCTAGCCCAATGTTCTATAGTAACCAAGTCACCCAAGATTGTTGTTCAAACTTCGAAGCAGATCACATGACCCACTTCATTCTTCCATTTTATCTTCAAGAGACAGTCCCAAACATTGTCACTGTATAAAACCTTACATTCAGAGCAGTAATGTCACAAAGAAATTTTTCTACCACATATTTATTTTTGATAGCTCATCCCCATAATGATAATCCACTTGATTGAAATTTTTTGAATAGTACGTGAAAGAAGTAAACTAGGATTAGATATAACAAGTGTCAACCCGTTCATCAGGTAAACAACATGTACAGGACAGTAAATAAGGTGCTCAGAATTGAAGGATTTGTTTATCTTGTGTGTCAGAAAATGTAAAAGAATGCTATAGGGTATGCTTCAGAGCAAGATACTGTAAATTCAGTATTGTGCAAATGTCATAAACATGTACAGTGAGGATGATAATCTCAAGTATTAGTTAAGTAGTCACCTATTGGTTAGATGCTAGTTTTATTCAGTGTGAGAAATATAATGATGATCGCCTTGATAAGAAATATGGGTGCAATAAAGGTTGAATAAAATAGAGATCCAATGAATGACAATGGATCCAATGACAATTGTCTTAATTTTTCCCTTTTTCTTCCCAATGCTGTTTTATTTGCCACATATCTTCCAGCTCACACTGAAACCACATCTCCAACACTGACACATTCCCTTTGTTCTGCACTGAGGTATCCAGCTAGATTGCAAGCTTCTGGAGTGAGACTCTGCATCCACAAACCGTTATTTCGGGGAAAGTGGGCTACATTTTCAATATGCCTAAAGTCATCTGTAGCTGAGCAGTGAAGATCATTAACTACAGTTTCAGATTAAAATCACTTCTCCCTTGAAAGTGTTAATAAGATTATCCAATATGTGGCCCATCCCTGAAAACTAAAACTACGTGGTCTCACATTTATTCAGCACTTAATCTGCTACAATGTTGAATCTTCATAACAATGTTTTGTGGAATATTCAATAAGTCTTGATCAGCACAAAATCTGAAAGAGATTATAAGAAAGACACCATTGGTCCTATAGCTAGCTCTTTGACAGGTCTATCCAATTAATTCCACTCCCTTGCTCTTTCTTGCTCGCATTCCAAATTTACTCAAATCAATTATTTAACCAATTCCCTTTTAAAAGTTATTATTAATTCACCTCTTCTATTGCCCTTCCAGGTAGTGCATTCTAGATCATAGCAACTTGCGTGCCATTTCTCCCCTTGTGTTATCTCACTTCCTTTTACCATTTTCCTAAAATTGCTGACTGATTAGTAAGGTTAAATCACATGGGATCCAGGCAGAGCAACTACATTGGACAAAAAGGCAGAAACTAGCCACCAGGATACATGAACATCAACTAGCCACAAAAAGACGTGACCCACTCTCACTAGTATCTTTACATACAGATGAGGAAGGGCACCACTTTGAATGGGACAACCCATGCATCCTAGGACAAGCCAAACAGAGACATGCGTGAGAATTCCTAGCAGCATGGCATTCCAACCAGAACTCTATCAACAAACACATTGGCCTGGATCCCATTTACCACCCGCTGAGAGAAAAAGAACAGGAAATGACATCACCACAGGAAATGGCATCACCATCCCAAGGAAACCTAAGCACATAAATAAAAAGTAGGCCATACAACCAGTGCTTCACCGGAGGCTCACTGATAATGTTACCCAGTATGGTGATGAAACATCCAGCTCAGCGAGCAAACTTATATCCGGGATCTTGATCAGCTGGGCCAATGGGCTGAGGCGTGGCAGATGGAGTTTAATTTAGGTAAGTATGAAGTGTTGCATTTTGGTAAGATAAACCAGGGCAGAACTTACACAGTTATAGATAGGGCCCTGGGTAGTGTTGTTGAACAGAGAGAGCAAGGGGTTCAGGTACACAGTTCCTTAAAAGTGGAGTCACAAGTAGACAGGGAGTTGAAGAAGGTATTTGGCATGCTTACCTTCATTAGTCAGAGCATTGAATATAAGATTTGGGATGTCATGTTGAGGTTGTACAGGACATTGGTGAGGCCACTTTTGGAGTACTATGCACAGTTCTGGTTGCCCTGCTTTAGGAAGGATATTATTAAATTCGAAAGGGTGCAGAAAGGATTTACAAGGGTATTGCAGGGATTGGAGGGTTGAGTTATAGGAGGGGCTGAATAAGCTGGTATATTTTTCACTGGAGCATAGGAGGTTGAGGAGTGACTTTATGGAGGTTTATAAAATCATGAGAGGCATAAACAAGGAGAGTAGTAAAGGTATTTTCCCTCGGGTGGGGTGTTCAAAACTAGACAGCATGGGACTAACTTGAGAGGGAAAGGATTTAAAAGGGAACTGAGGAGCAATGTTTTTACACAGAGGATGGTCGTATGTGAAATTAACTTCCAGAGGAAGTGATAGAGACAGATATAGTTACAACATTTAAAAGACATTTGGACAGGTACATGAATAGGAAAGGTTTAAAGGGATATGGGCCAAATATAGGAAAATGGGACTGGGTGAGTTTGGGAAACCTGGTCAGCATGGACGAATTAAACCAAAGGGTTTGTTTGCATGCTGTATGATTCTGAGTCTATGACTCTATACTAATCCTTCCACAATTGGAAATAATTCCTAATTACTTACCCTGTTGAAATCCTGCATAATTTTGAATGCCTGTATTAAATCTCTTGAAACCTCCTCTGCTACAAGAAGAACAATCTGTTTCCTCAATGTTTTTAAGTAAATTAAGACTTTTGTCCCTGGTAGTATTACAGCATTTCTTCTCTGCACTTTCTCTAAACCTTGACATTGTACCTAAAAACCAACTGGTCATAATAAATGGCCAAGAATTAGCCATTTCATTTGCCAAAAATATTCAAGTTGGAGTCAAAACAACGTTTTATAAAGTTTTGTATACCTTGCTTACTTTAGTATGTTTTGCTGAAGATTTGATTCTGGTAAAGCTATGTTTGATTGACTGGACCAGCATTTAGTGTGTATCTAAAACTGCCCTTAAGAAGCTGTTGATGAGCTGCCCCTTGAATGCTGTAGTCTTTTAGATATGGGTATCCTCACAGTACTGTTAACGGGGATTTCCAGAATGTTGATCCAATGACAGTGTAGGAGCAGCGATATACGTTCCAACATGCAATTGTGTGGGGCTTGAAAGGGAACTTGCAGGATGTGGTGTTTTCTCACTAACATCTGCTCTCTTTGTCCTTGAGGAGGTAGAGACCATGGAATATGCTGTCAAAGGTGGCTGAGTCATTTGCTGCAATTTATCTTGTAGATGGTAATGAAAAGAGCAGTCACTCTCCCCTCCTGTCTGGAGTTCAGCTCTTTTGTTCATGTTTGGATAAAGGCAATATGAAGTCAGGAGCTGAATGTTTGTGACAGAATCCAAACCATGTGTCAGTGAACAGGTTAATGCTGAGCAAGAGCAACTTTTCCAAGGGTTGGGAATAGGCTGGGGGGCAATAATTGACTGGGTTGAATCTGTCCTACTTTTTGTAAACAGGACACATTTAAGGAAATTTCCACATGACTAGGTTAATGTCTGTACTGTTGCTGTACTGGAATGTCTTGACTATTGGATCGGTTAATTCTGGAGCATGAGTCACAAAATCGTAGAATTGTTACAGTGCAGCAGGCCATTATATTCAGTCCATTATATCAGCACTGGCTCTCCAAATGAGCATCACAACTTTGAGCCACTCTGTCCAGAATCTGTACAATGCTCCTTTCAAATCACCATCCAATTCCCTTATGACTGCCTCGGTTGAACCAACCTCCACCACACTTACCAGACACAGTATTTCAGACCCAAACTACTCGCTGCCTGAAAAGGTCTTGCCTCATGTTACTTTTACTTCTTTTACTGACCAATCTCCTCATGATTTTGTTTTGAGTAGTTTAATTGGAGCTCCTCTCAATCTTCACTTCTCCAAGAGAAATAGTGCAAGCTTCTCCAATTTAGCTTTATAACTGAAATTCATCATCCTTGGAATCATTCTTTTAAACTTCTCCTTAATTCTTTCTAATGTCTTCACATCCTTCATAAAAAGTAATGCAGAGAACAGAATGTAACATGAGGACAAACTATTGTTTTATACATGTTCAACATAACCTCCTTGCTCTTGCACTCTAGGCAGCTTACAATAAAGTCTAGGATTCTGTTTTCTTTATTAACTGCTCTCTCAACCTGTCCTGCCACCATTAATGCTTTATGCACGTACACACCCAAGTGCTCCTACACACCATTTAGAGTTATATCCTTTAGTTAATATTGTGTTCATGTTCTTTACTGCATTTGGATTTGGGCTTCTACAGTGTCTGATGAGTCACAAATGCTTCTGGTCATTATGAAATCATCAATGAACATCCCTCCTGCTGACCACTTCTGACCTTATGATGGAAAGAAGATCATTATTGAAGGAGCTGAAGATCACTGGGGTCAAGGACACTATCCTGAGGAACTCCTGTCAAGATATCCTGGAGCTGAAATGATAACCTTCAATAACCACAACCAGCTTCCTTTGAGCCAGGTATGACTCGAACCAATGGAGAATTTTCTCCTTATTTCCATTGACTCCAGTTTTATAGAGTCATAGAGATGTACAGCATGGAAACAGACCCTTCGGTCCAATCTGTCCATGCTGACCAGATATCCCAACCCAATCTAGTCCTACTTGCCAGCACCCAGCCCATATCCCTCCAAACTCTACCTATTCATATACCCATCCAACTGCTTCTTAAATGTTGCAATTGTACCAGCCTCCACCACATCCTCTGGCAGCTCATTCCATACACGTACTACCCTCTGTGTGAAAAAGTTGCCCCTTCGGTCTCTTTTATATCTTTCCCCCCTCACCCTAAACCTATGCCCTCTAGTTCTGGACTCCCTGACCCCAGGGAAAAGACTTTGTCTATTTACCCTATCCATGCCCCTCATAATTTTGTAAATCTCTATAAGGTCACCCCTCAGCCTCCGACGCTCCAGGGAAAACAGTCCCAGCCTGTTCAGCCGCTCCCGGTAGCTCAAATTCTCCAACCCTGGCAACATCCTTGTAAATCTTTTCTGAACCCAAGAGAAATCACTCTTACCTCACCAGTGCCAAGTAAACCAATTGGAGTTTTTGGATTACTGGTTCAGTGACATTTGAACCACACCACCATGTCCCATAAATGCATATTTGAACTGATCCCCTGAATACTTCAGAATCCTAAAATTCCCATTTTCCCAGATATTTTTGATGGCTAAATGGGTACAACTAGTTATCTCCTATTCCTTTAACCATCTCTAACTTTGAATAGCACATGATTGAATTTAAGTAGACACTTTATGTGGTTTTCAGAACACTGAGTCAAAAATCAGAAATATTATTTATTTCTTACAATCAGGAAAGTAGATACCTAATTGCACCATACTTTGAAAATTATCAGTTCCATATAAACCCAGCCTATCCATGACTCATGCTTTAAGAATGTTTACTTTTTTGTAATTAAATGGTTTATGCTGTCTTTATATATTTATAAAGTTGCTTCCTAACTTTTTAAACAGTGTCATCTTGGTACAGGGCCAATTCAGGAAAATTAACTGTCTTCTTTACAACCCCTCTGTTGGTTTTGCAGCATTTGCAGACACATTGAACCATGCTTTGAGAAACGGCCACAGCATTGTGCTGGGGTTCTTGCAGAAAATGCCAACATGCAGATGCTCCTGCAGTTCTTTTGTTCATTGACAGTAAATTTCCAGATTAGCAAAGTTTTCTGGGCGATACATGAACGTTAATTCAAAAGTCCATGCATCCAAATTAAAGCTTAATGTTGGTGTTCGCAGTATTCTCAGCTAATGTATAGTTTTCTCCACCTTGACAATGTAACATTGCCTACAAATGGCCATCCAATTACCTATAGAATATTCTTCTAGAAAACACAGTATGAATAATTTGTAAAAGCTTTATAACAGGGGCATTTGTTTTAGTACAGAGACAGACATTGATTTTCCTTTGGAAAAAAATGGTGCAATTCTTCAGGATAGAATGGGTACTACTTGGTAGTAAACTGCAGAGAGGAGTTGATGGGCTGAACCTCATTTGATGTTTTCCATGAATTTAAGCTTTAATTTCTAGTTTCAGATTTGCAAAACGTGCCTTAATTCCATAAGATATTGCACTTCTCCTCATCAGGAGTAAGTGAAGTGTGAGGTGGCTGAAGTCTGAGAATACCCTATTCTAAACACTTTGCGTTAAACATGTTAGACAGGAACATTGGACAAATGGTGAAGGGACTTATCAGTATATTCAAGTTAGATTAAAAAACTAATTTGAAAAGATTAATGTATTCCGTTCCTGTTAGCCTGAATCAGATAGCGCCAGAGCTGAAGCTGCACAGACTTCTGATTATTGAATTTTTATGGGCTTGTAATTAATTGCAGATTCCCTGTTTTGTTCTATTTCTTTTTCTTTGACATTTTAATTTCAACAAAAAGCAGCAGTCTCCATGCAGTCCTTCTCTGGAGATTCTAATGGCCTATAAAACAAAATGAGTTATAGATATAGGGTAGACTTCAGTTGGTTAGTGATAGTTGAAACCTTGCTGATCATGCTGTATTACATTTTCTTTGCTCTTGTTCCTATTTCTTGCCTATTAAATTGTAGCTACAGTGCACTATCTAAAGAACAAAAATATATCAAACTTACACTGTGCGGTAATATATTATAGAAGCTCCAAGTGACATTTTTGAAAGATGTTGCACTTCCCATTAAATTCATCTCACTGGCATTTAGGAAGTTGCCCTTGGTTTTCTCTGTATGTGAATCAAATCGCTTCAACAGCCCATCCCAACTGAGTATTGAACACAAAATTATGCATATTATATTGATGCTTCAATTAAAAACATCTTCCATCATAATTTAGTTAACAATATGCTAAATATACTGCCATTAGCTGCTTATGAGATGACTACCTTTCTGCAGCAAATATTCTTAAAATGGGTGACCACAGACATGCTAAAGTTATATCTTCCTTTGTTTGCAATGCAAGTTCCAAGGAAATAAAATATTTCATTCAATACATACACACAATGATTAAACATGATTTATTTAAATTTCTGAGCAGACTGAGAGTGAGGATGCATTTTTGTTTTTGCAGGATATGTTATAAGGGGATGGCAGAGGTTTGTGCTAGGAAATAGTAGGAGCAGTAATAAGGAAGGTGAGAAATTGGAAGGTTAGCTATGCCAATAGCAGAGTGTCTAACACACAGTAATTTGTTGAATAAAAGTGTCAGTAGATGCATGTATTCAGCAAATATATTCAGAATAAATTCAAAACTGAGGCACTGATCTAATATGTTTGTAGACATGATTTGGGATAACTCATTTTATAATAGAACACAGAATTCAGTTTGGATCTGTTACTTCAACTTAATTAATCGCTCCAGCATTCATTCATTGCTGCTTCCGCTACTGCATGCATTGTACAACATTAAATTACCCTTCCAATTCATGGAGTCTCAGAACAGGCAAAGTAAAAATAAGAACAATAATTCAAGTGGGATTGTTTTAGCTGTCTGTTCAGATCAATTTGTTTACCAGCCATTTTTAACCTGATGTCCAGAAATTATGATCTTGAAAAACACATTTCAAAGTAAAGTCCATCATTTATTAAATGGATTTGAACGTCACAGGTTGAACTCTTGTTTGGAACAATTTTGTAAATTGAATATTTTTCTTCCTATTTCCAAAATGCATATTGTGTTAGCAATTAGATGTGGAGCTTTCATATTTTGGTTGTTTGCTATTAATTGGAGCATGATTACTATTTTTTGCTAGAAGGAAGAAATATTTGACAGTTTTCATTATGCGTTTTTATTCCAAACAGCTTCACATTCAGTTCAAAATAGAAATTTATAGCTGAAGTTTAAATTGAAGAGATTAGATTGGTGTTGTCCTCATGAAGAACACACTTGACTTTCCATTGTTATGGAGTACAAGTCCCCAAGGTCTTTGCTATTAGAGGAATCATGTCATAAAGACTAAATTGTGAAATGAATAAAAAAACTGACAATGAGAAACAGCCTTAAAGACTACTATTAAAATAAAAATCTGATGATGACAGTTAGTGAAATTCCATGATTATTGTTTTAATATATTAAATTCCCTTCATTTCTTTGGACATTTTCCAAGTAGCTGTATCACATATCCGAACTTAGAAGCCACCATTTTCTGACTAACAAAATTATGCTTTGTATTAAGACAAATAGGCTATTCATGATGAAGTTACCAAGGATTTTTGCATCTAATATCTAGCAGCTTTAAAGAAATCAAGTCAAAATAGGTCTGTGTAAGACAGTTAAGAAAGTAAATAGATAAAACATTGTGGGATCTTATTTGTGAAACATATTGTTTCTCAAGTTTGGTCAATCAATTTTTCAAATCTTAGCCTTCAAGATTTGTACAATCAGTCTATTGTGGAATCCATCTAACCAATTGTTCGACCCATAGAGATATATGTCATGTCATAATTTGACTTACATTATTGATTTAAGATGTCATTAGGAGTGTCAGAATATATCAAAGGATTCTTTTAATCTGACCATTTATCACTTTCTTTATCACTGTCTTGAGGGTCTAATTTCTAACTTGTGAATTTTTGTAAACCCAAGCATTTGTCATGTGGCCCTTTCATTTAGTGATCTTATACTGACATCATTGTAAAAGAACTGGTTTAACTTGCTTATGCTGTTTTTATATTAATATTTTACCACTTGGGTTCTCGTAGCTTCCAGTGTGCTATTTCCTTTCCATTTTCTTGTGCTATGTTGGCAAACGTTTTATCTCTATAAGTGTCATGACTTTTATTTAATGAATGGATTACACACTAAATTTTCACTCGAATCTTCAGAACACTCACTCTATTTTCAAGCACACAACATTTAGTTTTCCTGGTGGTTCCTGTAAATTTCCAGTATGTAGTAAGCTATAGAATTAATGAAGTGCTCTTTGATCAGCTATTAGAAATGGCTACCAAGGTTTTGCAAAATGTCAGCTTACTCCAAGGTTGCTACATTTGCCATCCATAGCAAAAACGATGACACAGCTTTTAGTTGCTAGAAGGGACAAACCTATATTTCAGTTCTGGAGTGAATCGAAGTTTGATTGAAAATGTTTTCAAAGTTCATTGCCAAATAAAATATGCAAATGACTCTCCTTTATGGAGCATATTGATTGTATTTTTATTTCCATTTTGTTGGCTATTCCCTTCGGTGAAAAATGAACCAAATAGGGTCCTCCATCGTGAAAATTTATGTATCATTTGAGTCATTACCTTCCTCTCTAATCATTCATTAAAATTAACAATATCACCTACCCCAAAGAGAAAAGAAAAGAGCCCTTGGCTGTAAGTGAAGATATAACCAACTTGAATGATTTAAAAACATTAGCAATGTATTATAAATAACTACTTAATTTATGTTGCTTTTGTACAAAAATTGATTTAGTATGGGGGAAATGAGTTAAGGGGCAAAGCACTTTTGGATCTAAATCATTAAACCTTAATGATTTTAAATTTTGCAGTTGCTGTGATAATAAATTTGCCAGCAACTAAAGCATAGCTAGCATACATTGTGTGCAATTAGTGCAGCTTGTTGACCATATTTCCAATTCACATTGACTTTTTTTGTAAGATGTATAGTGTGCAATGGTACTAATTCTAATCCTTCGTTACTTTATTCAAATTTGTTAAAGCTTTATTGAATTATATTTTTTGGCATAATTAATTCCAAACTTAAATGTTTTCTGGGGTTGCTTAAGATACATCATGTAAAATAATAAATGGCTATTAAGATTTAAAGTAAATGACGATGCCATAAATAAAACAAAATCTTGAAGGTAATTGGATCCAAAGACTTTGGCTTAGGTTTTAGCTCTCTGACCCCTTTATAATAGAGGAACCTGGCAGTGCCTAGAAAATTGGAAATTTCAGCAATACACTTGTCATTGGGGCTGTTAATAATAAAGCAGCCAACAGATTTGCAAATTTCTCAGTCAATTGGAATGAATAGGTGTGCTGTTTATGTGCATCATTTTATTAGAATCATGGAAAGGTTACAACACAAAGGAAAGTCATTCCACTTATCAAGATCACGGCAGCCCTCTGCCCTTGCCCTCTGCCCTCTGATAGTCCCAGTCCCTGATCTATTAGTCTGCAAATCTTCTCTCTTAGGTCCTTATCCAAATCCCTTTTGAAAGCCATAATTTAATCTGCCTCCTTCATACTTTTAGACTGTAGAATCAGATCCTAATCATACATTAAAAAAAGCTTTTCCTCATATCATAATTGGTTGTTTTGCCATTCATCTTAATTTGGCATCCTGTGGTTCTCGACCCTTTTATCAGTGTGGACAGTTTCACCCCATTTACTGTGCCTTATGATTTGAAGATCTGTATTAGATCTTATCTCAACCTTCTCTCATCTAAAGAAAGCAATGCTATCTTCTTCAATCAAAAGTGTTTCAACTAATCTGCAAAGCCAAGAATCCTAAAATCAACTGTTCACTTTTCATGAATGACCCATAGAGACTGATCTATATATAATCCCTACAGTGTGGAAGCAAGTCATTCAGCCCACGCCAACACTCTGAAGTGCATCCCACCTTGCAATTCCCATGACTAATCCACCTCCCTGCACACTACAGGCAATTTAGCACGGCCAGTCCACCTAAACTGCATGTCTTTGGACTGTGGGAGGAAACCCACACAGACATGGGGAGAAAGTGCGAATTCGGCACAGATAGTCACCTGAGGCTGGAATTGAACCTGGGTCCCTAGTGCTGTGAGGCACCAGTGCTAACCACTGAGCCACCATTTTATATTTTTTAACTTTTATCTTTTTTAGACTCACTTCTTGTTTCTAATCTATGTGTCTATGTGTGGCATTCTTATTCCTCTCGTATTTATTACTAATAAACTCATTATTTTATTAACTCAAGAAAACCTGTTTAAATGAGCTAATTTTAAAGCAAACAAAATATGAGACATAAATTAGGAGAAGTATATCCACAGGGAGGTGGTCTTTTGTAAATCAACTTAGTTGTAACCAATCTAGGAGGTAGGTATTAAAGAATTGAGCCAGTTCAATGCTCCTCACCTGGGAACTTGACAATTTGAGGTATCCTGTCTGGAACTATAATAACTTGGGAACTTTGTCTGGGGTCTGGTTGTAATGCAATAAATGTAATGGCACCTTTGATTAAGGCAACTGTTACTTAGTGAATAGCCAATTACAGTTCGCGTCCACATGGACTAATTGATGTTAATTGCCCAAGACTCAAGAATTTAACTCGACAACTGTTCTTGATCTTCTTGAAAAGGGAACTTCTATCTCCTTTATGGGCTTATAGAAAGTAAAATCAGATTTTTAAAAAATGTAGTGGACAACTTATAACATTAAGAATAGCTGTTCTTGTGGTGCAACAATAGTGTCCTTACTTACTTCTCAGCCAGAAGGCTAGAGATCAACTTCCACTTGCTCCAAAGGTATGTTATAATATATCTGAACAGATTGTTTAAAATATCTGGAAGCTTAAGAGTGTGATTTATGCCAGGATAGGTCAAGTTGAGTAGAGATTTGGATAGAAAGTTTTAACACCAGCGAGACTGTAGGTGAGGTGCATATAGAATTTCTAAATAAATAAGGAGCACAGCAAAGAAAGGGTTGGTAATTATATAGAATTAACATTATCTATAAACTAAAGGGAAAGGTAACATAAACGTTCCCAGTGGGGGTGACAAGTTCTAAAGCAATTGCAGAACTGCTTGTTACTTTACCTTGCAGCCAACTTAAGTAAATTGAGAGAGGGTGGTGAGCAGATATATCACCTGAGTCACATGTCATCTACAGAGCACCATTCTGCAGGCAAGCATGATATAATAACACAAGATAAACAGTTTTTTTTTAACGAAATGGTAGTGGCTGTGTTTACAGAGTAATGACATGGATAACCTGGTATAATTTGAGGGCTGTAAAAATCAGAATATGGAGCTGATTCCCTGCCCCAGTTGCTGGAATATCCTAGTGGAAATAGCATCAATATTATGAAGTAACACCCAAATAAAGGGAGATTGCTAATGAGGTGATATTACATCATCAATTGAGGATTGTCATCAGGAAACTTGTATCTTTGCAATTCAATGTTGCAATGTTTAATTTAAATGTCTGCTTCGACCAAAGCACAATTTCATTCTCCAGGGCTAAAATTTTAAAGTTTTACAGAGATATACATATGGAGGTATAGATTAGTTTTCTTTCAAAAAAAGCTTTAGATGAGACCAGTGGCCATGCGAAACATGTGGCCTGATAATGCTGCTGCAATTCCAAACCGCACCTCTTGATATCCCCACTCTGAATGACCTGGTGCACAACCCCATTATGGCACTGGGTCAAGGTCAGGGGTCCATTCTGTTACTGTGGCACAAAGGAACATCTGACTCATAAACATTTCATAACTTAATTTGACAAAATTCTTTCAGTTCTTCAAAAGAAACAATCTAATCCACATGGCATAAATTTCTTATAAGTATATAATATCTAAATTATACAGCAATTCATATGCCATTATGGTCTCTCATTCCCTCCTAACATATCAAAATTCTAAATTATCCTATTCACAAATTCAGAAAATCATGATTATGGGATTTGAGTTTCAACTTCTGCAAATGTTCTAAGATTAAAGGAAAGAAGCGAACAAGAAATGTAGACCTAAACGCCTTTGGTGACTGTTTTGTCTCATCTTTAAAGTAAAGTGAAATAAAAGACAAAATACTGTGGATGCTGGAAATGTGAAATAAGGATAGAAAGTGCTGGAGAATCTCAGCATGTGTGGCAGCATCTGTGGATTTTCAAATCTGGCTGCATCACCAGTGAACTGTCACTGAAGCTGACCAATATTCAGAGTCGCTTGGTTGCTCTGTGATTAGTATTGCTGCTTTCCAGCACCAGTAACCTGAGGTTTGATTCCACCCTTGGAAGACTATGTGGAGTTTGTACATTCTTTCGGTGTCTGCATGCGTTTCTTCCAGATGGTCTGGTTTCCTGCCACAATCCAAAGACGTGAAGTTTAGGTGGATTGGTCGTGCTAAATTGTCCTGTAGTGTCCAGTGATGTGCAGGCTTGGTGGATTAGCCACAGTAAAGTGCAAGGAAGTGGGTCTGGGTGGGATGCTTTTTGGAGGATCAGTGTGGGATTGATGGGCTGAATGGCCTGCTTCCACACTATAGAGATTCTATTCTTCGAACGATGACATTGGTTTCTCTTCTCAAACATTATCTTCTAAAAGTGTCTCTGCTCTGTCTCTTACACCTTCATCTCCTGCAATAACAGTGACAATCACTTTATTATCAAGATCATCCAATCATTTACCCCTTTTTTTGCTTCCCTTTGTTTCCCTTGCTCACTTGGTCTAAATTCTTCTATGGATCCCCTCTGCCCTAACTTGACATTTGGACTTTTTTCCCATTTCTTTCCTTCTCACTTTATAACCTCTCTAAGCTCATCAGTCCATGAGATCCACCTTTTTGTTGACCCCATTTCTATTAACTGCTAACCACTCAGGTTCCCTTCTTCATATTATGAACAGTACCCTCTCCTCCAAATCTGTTGTTATTCCCTTTCTTCTTAAATAGTGCCTTGACCCTTGATTTAACTTTAGTCAAATTGAGAGACCAAGTTTCAAATTGGTAAGAGATAAATGTTGAGCTGATAGAAGGAGGTTTTTTTTTTAGATTACTTACTTACAGTGTGGAAACAGGCCCTTTCGGGCCAACAAGTCCACACCGAAGCACACCCACCCCCCTAACACTACGGGCAATTTAGCATGGCCAATTCACCTAACCTGCACATTTTTGGAGGAAACCCACGCAGACAGAGGAGAATGTGTAAACTCCACACAGTCAGTCGCCTGAGGCAGGAATTGAACCCGGGTCTCTGGTGCTGTGAGACAGCAGTGCTAACCACTGTGCCACCGTGCCACTCTTAACAAAGGAATCAGCACATCCTGATAAACCGGTATCAGTGAAACTGAAATAATTCAAGAAAAAAATGTTGAAATGAGGGTAGTTGAGGAGTTTCTGGTTGACTGAATTGAAATAGTCTGAATGGTCTTCCTTATTTGTAATTATCTTATGATCTTGTAAAGGTTATGCTCATTGAAGTCAATTTGTCATTGTTGCCACACTGCCAGCAGGGATCAGCTGGTGTCAAGCAAACTTTGTATTTTCATGCGAATCATTTACGATATAACTCCAGCATGAATTGCCTACTGTTTTATTAAAAACCTTTCAATGTAGTGCTAACCTTGGTGCATATTTTCTGAAACCTGACTGAGTAAAGAGGACTCAGTACAGCAAGTCTTTCAAATCAAGGGTTGGTTTTTGAAAAGCTACTTGTGAATGTAGACTCAACAAGCAAATACTATAATTCTATTCAAATCTATTTAAAACAGATAATATAGAAAAAAAGTATACAAAACTGACCAGGAATTGAAAAGATGATATAAAGTAGAAGGCTGTGGATTTTAGCAGTGATCCATTAGAATAGTGTATGATACAATTTGTTGTTTATACAGAAGCAAAAGAATTGGAATTAATAGAATACACCAAATGTAAGAAGATTTCCATATCATAGCATCCACTATGATAAATCCAACTTGTACATTTAAAAAATCATGTTTGGTTAAGTTAAAGTTCACAGCTTTTGATATTTACATCATAACAAATTCAGAATTTTGCCAACGATATGTTGTCGGTGGAGAATCCATTGCATAGATGCTGTTCTCCATCTTGCTCATTTCCGAAGAGATCAAATACACTGTATAAATGTAACAAATTTTGAAATTTAGAAAGATAATTACCAGGATTTTTGTGTCTGTCTTGTGTTACTTTCTCCAACCTCTGTCTTCCAGAACACAGTGTGCTTTATATGAATTAACAGTCATGACTGTATGCTCTGCTCAGCGTGTACTGCACAGTCAAGAGACAGATGATCACTTCTTTTTGTTTGTGGTTGAGTGAGTGATTCTAACGAAGACAGCATTATAATTATAATTATAACAGATGTGACAACACAAAGGAGGCTCATGTGAAGATCAATACAACCCCAAAATTCATGTTCACAGAAGTTTGAGGGAAGAATGTGTCTGTTTAGATTCAAGCCAAAAGGAACTTTTTGGAGTTTGAAGTTGATCCTTTCGGTCTGAAGCATAGGCAATTCTTGTGTTTTCTTTACATAATTGAGATAGGATTTGTGAACCAAACTAAATTGAATATTTGATCCTTGGTTCTCTCTTGCTGGGACATATCAACTTGATCGCATGGACACCACCTTCCATGACTATTACCCACTCCCACATCCGACATCCTGTCATGACATCAGTTGCATTCAGCACAGCCAGAGTTGCAAAGTGTGGCGCTGGAAAAGCAGGGGTCAGACAGCATCTGAGGAGTACAGCCAACCTATTTTCAAACACACATGACTCTCATTATCACCTATCTACATTCAATTATCACCAGTCACCATTATCACCTATCTAACATCTCTTCTAAAAAACTGAGAGAAATGTGGATGCTGTAAATCAGAAACAAAACCACAAATTGCTGGAAAGCTCAGCAGGTCTGGCAACATCTGTGAAAAGAAATCAGAGTTAACATTTTGGGTCCAATGATCCTTCCTCAGAACTGGAGAACAGTTAACTATGATTTCTCTTCACAGATGCTGCCAGATGTGCTGAGCTTTTTCATCAATCTCTGTTTTAGCTTCTCTTCTTTCCTGGCTTAGGATCAGAATCCCTTTGTCTGCTGACATTTATTTTCTTCCTTTCTGGGCTCAGTCTCTATCCATCTGGTCACTCCTTTTCCCTCTAACACCCTGTCATCGCATAAATGCCACCTTTTCCTAACTGCTATCAATTCTGAAGAAGGGTCACTGGACTGGAAACATTAACCCTGTTTTCTCTCTACATGCTGCCAGATTGAGTTTCTCCAGCAATTTCTATTTGTTACACACCAACTGTCCTTTTGTTTACTGTATTTTACTGATAATTTATTTTCAGTGGAGACATAAAAATAATTTATCTCAGTTTTCATGTAGCAAACAAGCATAGGAAGTGATCCTCACACTTGAAGATCCCATGAAATTGAATTTCATCTAATTCGTGCAGCAATCCACTGGCGAGCCTTCACATATAATTGACCTGACTGGAGATGAGAATTCAGAGAACCTCCCCTAATCAGGTAAACTCTTGGGGCAAGGATAAATGGTGTATGGAGAATGGAACAGACATGAGATTTAGTATCTCTTCACTCAGCTAAGAAGACTAGAGGAGACTCCCACCTTTACAATAATATTTTAAAACATTTTTTAAACAAAACCTTTCAGTGTTAGCTGCTGGAGAATTTGAATAAATTGGTCCAATCATGATGTTTAGACCAGGCTGTTTATCCTTCTTAGCTATGCTTGGGATTTCTGGACATTGGTCTGTCTTCCCTAGATGGATATGCAGCTCTTGGGTTGTTGGTCAGGCTGGACATTTTCAATCACCCTTTTGGTCACTTGACAAGCAAAGTAAATGTTTTCAAACTCTCAGCTATGTTATTGAAGGATTGCTGTGGACTCAGCACTATCTCTGTCACTTGTATAAACTTCTGTTCTGACAGACAGGCGATTGAATATTTTCATCAATCCTGTGAAGTCTATGACTTCCTTTATGTTGACAACTCTCTCGTGTCAAACAAAAGTGATACCATTTGATTCTTCCTACTGTTTGGGTTCCTTCTTGAGTCGGGAAAGCCCAGTGAAGTCTTTTACTGTTTGCCCCTTAGTATTTGGTCAATAATGGTTTGTTCCTGGATCAGTATTTGGAGAGCTTTTTACTTCTGGACCAGTTTTTCTCTGAGAGGTTGTTGATCTCCTTCAACTCTCCTGATAAAATTAAGGTCAGGACATGTGGCAAGCACAAAATTGAAGTTGCTTGACTGGTAACAACATGTACATTTTCAACTCTTTTATGTACATTGTTTTATAGTATATCTTGTAGCATTCCTGTGACCTGACAGTCTTTCTACCTATACCATGTAGGTTTATCTTTGTAGGCTATAACCTATATTTCTTCAATCACAGTGGCTGGTTTGATAGGAAAGTAAAACTTGTCTGTGCATCAAGCATAAATCAACAAGATGTACGTTGATGTAGCCAAAATCTTCCTCTTCTGGATCTCCTTGGAATGCCTTTGAGTAACTTCTCCAATGGAGTATTTCATTTAAGGACGATAGTGGTGGTGGGTGTTCTTGCTATGTAGATCTCTGTTCTAAAACTAAGTCTTAATTCTGCACATCATTTGCAAATGTAACATTCCTTTCTGAAGATTGGACGTTGCCAGTACTGTGAGGTCATGTTGTTCCATCACATTGATATTGGTTATTTGGTTTGTTCTCTAAATTGACTTGGCATGTGCTATTTTAGTGTTTCCATTAACATTAAGTTGATTCTGTTGCTCTCTTGAGGAAGATTGGTCTACTTCTCTCAGGATCTACCTGCGATTTCTTTTTTCCTCAACCTTCTGCTACCAACATAATCTGAATGTTTTCCTGAAGTGTTTAATCTTCCTTGGAAAATAGGAAATCTGACCAAGTTTCTTCAAGAAATCCAGTGCAAATTCTGTCTCTTAAAGATCCTGAGTTCAAAATTCTATATTCATAGTTTTCCACCTATCCGTAACCCTTTGTAACAGATTACATATTTACTGTTTGAGACAGTAAACTAAAATGGTAATTCAATTGCTATAACTGAAATACCAGCAAAGTTTTGCAACTTAAAAAGAATAAATGCCGTATATTGTTGAGCTGCCTTATACAACATTGTGTTTTTGAAGTAGTGAGATGGAGAATCTTTTGAGTTAGGAAATTTTGCCTAATGACAGCACTCTAGTTGGACTGAAAAGTGTTAAAACGCTGTGTCGGAATGGAGGAGAGAAATGTCCAGAGCCTAAATTGGAAAACATCAACCTCTCCCTTTCTCTCCATATGAGAAAAAGGCAGAAAATCCAAGAAAGCTTTAAAGAAAGAATCCTAATAATAAAAGACCTGGGTCCATCTAATCAACAATTGAATCAACAAATGACAGCTACCCTGCAGAAAGTTACAAAACAACTTTCTGTTTTGTGGACTGGAATTTTGACCTTCACATGTTTTTTTTACCTTATCTATATTCCTATTCCATCCATTGTAAATGTGTTAAACTGTTTGTCTTTTGTCTACCTTAATTGTGATTGAGTTTATGTGTATTTAATAACCTTTGAAGAGTGAGAGATTAAGTTGTATAGTAGTAGATTAGACATCTTTTCTTTCAACTCTTAAAGTAAAGTGGATTTCACTAAAGAGTTAGTGGCAGTTGAATAACAATGGGGCATCATAATTAGTGCATTTTCCTAGTTTAGTTATGATACCTTTCATATTCATTATTTTATAAAGCACTACCTAATGATTAATGATAGAGGACATGCCACCATAGAATACCTAAAGAAGAGGCAAATTTATTTGTTAATAAAATGGATTATTTTCTGCTAGCAATAAGTACAACTGCATTTGGTTAGGCATAATTACTAGGACCTGATTGGGGAGCTGGTATAAAAACATCTGCTCCCTCTGAAAGCCAGAGTAGAGCTCTTGGTCTCTATTCACAGACTGTGTATGACATCAGTAGAATAGGTGGAACCAATGTAACATGCACTTGAACCCATTTAGAACCCATTATCTTATATAACACATGGCACTGAGCAATAAGTACAATCCTTTTATAGGTTATTATCAAAAATGGAAAAATGACTGTATTGTACAGACTAGCGTATGAATGTATAATAAGTTCATGTGCTATTGTACTAACAACTGTTAGAGTGAAGTTCTGCAGCTTGTGAAAAGATCATCTTACGGAACCAACAGAACATTTACAGCACAGAAAGAGGCTACTCAACTCATTATATGTGCATTGACAATACATTGAGCCATCAATCTAATCTCATTTTCCACTTGATCCATATTCCTGCAGGTTACAGCATTTGAGATGTCTATCTAGGAACCTTTTCAATGAGCTGATGGCTTTGGCTCTATATCCTGCCCCTGACTCCCTCATTTCAATAGCGATTTTCCTACAGAGTTTTAATACAGTGTTCTAATACAAAATCTTCAATATGAAACATTAACTAAGCCTCTCATTCCACTGACATTGCCAAATTTGCTGAGTATTTCCAGCAATGCTTATATTTCAGATTTCCAGTATCCACAGCATTTTGCATCACTGAAGTTTTATACTTCTGCTTTCAGTCTTACTCATCTGCTTATTTTAATATTTATATTAGTGAACAACAATAAGAATACAGACTTACCTGGCACCTTTATTGTAATAAAATACCCCAAAGTGTTGCATGGAAGCAATAGAATGTAATACATGATAGCGAGCAACAAAAGGAGATATTAGATCAGATAGCCAAAAGCTTGATCAAAGAAGTGGACTTTAAGGAATGTCAAAACAGGAAACTAGGTCGATAGGCAAAGAAGCTTACTAAGTGTATTATAGCTCTGAAGGTCGAGGAAACAGTGGTGTGGATTCAAATAGTGAAGCAATTAAAATTGGAGATGCACAAAGGGCCAGAATTCATGGAGCATCTGCATCTCAGAGGGTTGGGATTTGGAGGAGATTATAGACATAGGGAGTAATGGTAATGGATCATAATCTTGGATTACTTACGGACATGTTGAACTTTTAATCACAGCATGTCATTTTTAAAAAAAGGATATAGACCTACAAGAAAACTGCAGATTTAAATTCAGTGAAAATCTGGAGAGGGAACCGAGAATGTCACACCTGATTGTGCCACAAGAATTTCAAACAATGAGGAGAGAGGTAAGTCAAAACCATTTGGACCATCACCTCCTGTGGCCACAGAAATAATGAAAAGTTGATTAGCTCCTCTCCCTCTGACCAGAAAGCTGTCTCCTGTGGATTATGTCCCAAATGACGAATATTTTTGTCTTTTACCCTTTAAGGAATATACAAATAAAAGGGATCTAAAGACCAGTTACAATGCCTAGTCTATATGTATTAGTGGGCTGATTGCTGGTGGGACTAGTGTGTTGTGAAGATAGTGATTGTGCACCCCTGTGCTGCAGGTAAAATAATGAGGTTGCTCATGATGAGTGTGGGAATCCAAGCAAATTAGTGAAGCCATTGTTATGAAGGATATAGCCAAAAGGCTGTCAGTTACCTGCAAAGCCAAGAATCTTGAGGTCAACTGCTTCATAACAAAGAGCAGCATTACCGGCATCCAACTAAACAACTACAATGTTCCACCATCCACTCTTCATGGAACCCAGAGACTGATTTGTATATCTTTTTAACTGTGATCATTTTGACTCAATTTACATTTCTAATTTGTGTGCACACGTCAAGTTTTATTAACTTTTCTCACCAGGGAGTCTTGGAGGCTAAATGGGGCGACCCGGTAGAAGTATATAAAACTGAGAGGCATAGAGCGTCAGAGCGTTTTTCCCAGGATAGAAATATCAAATACTAGAAGGCATAGGTTTAAGGTAAGGGGAGGAAATATTTAAAGATGTGTGAGGCAAGGCAAGTTTTTTTTTACACAGAGGATTGTAAGTGCTTTGAATGTGCTGCCAGGGGAGGTGGTAGAAGCAGATATGATAGTGATGTTTAAGAGGCACTTAGAAGACGTCTGAACAGGCAGGGAATAGTGGGATACAAATCATGTGCAGGCAGATGGGGCTAATTTAGATTGGCATCATGTTCAGCACAGACATGGTGAGCCAAAGAACGTGTTCCTTTGCTGTTCTGTATTCTGTATTTAGTTCCTGATAAGTTCACTCTTTCTTTGACTGAAGAAAGCCTGGTTAATTTGTTCCTTTTAAAACATGAATACATTATTTCTGTGCGAAGATATCCACAAGGGAAAGGATGATTTTTAAAATAACCTTGTTACGAACAACTGAGCAATATGCTGAATTTGGAAGGGAGTCGATTCATCCCTCCTCATCTCTGGTAACATAACCATTTTTGTAGGAATCCCATCGGTAATTGTAACAAACTGGAGACCCTTGTTCAGGAACTGATCAGAACAAATTGGAAACTGTGAGATATTAGCCATAAATGATACAAAGTAATTAAAATGGGAAAGTAAATTGCTTCTTTGTATCGAAATTTCAAGACTGCAAAAGATTTTCTTGAGTTTGTATTACTGATGTACAGATAGCTCTTCTATAATGTAGTGGTTGCATTCTTGTGCAACCTTGCATTATAGAAAAATTGCTCTTTAGAAACAGCACTTAAAGTGTTGGCGATGTAATTGCATTACAGCCAACACGTTTTAAAATTTCACAATTTAGAAACAGTGTCCGTAATTCATCAATCATGTTACATCAAATTCACATTAACAAAATGTGCGTTAAAGCACAATGACCTCTATAGAATTATCCACATTTGAATCACAGGAATTTACTTTTAGAAATTTTAAAAGTTCTGTCTCTCAAACAGTTGAAAGATTTAGCAAGGCAATTGGGATTAGAAATTTACATGAAAGATAGAAAATCTGAAATTTTACGAGGAATGGCCATTAGTGGAAATTGTGGACAATGAAACGGAGGAGTGCTGGAGAGATAAAAACAAGTGCAGCAGAAATTAGAATTTCATGTAAAGGAAAAGAGAGTGTTCAAAATAAAACAGCTTCAGCTAAGGGGCAGAAATCCCATTGTGTCGATTGAGGACAGTATTATCTCAAAATTGAGTGTGCAGACAACCTTGGTTTGATGAGGCTGAGTTGCAAGCTTTTTTTTTACCTCTTTCATGCTGGTTAAAGTCCTTGAGGAGTTTTAGAAACTAGGCAACCTTCCTGATGACACCCCCTCTAGAGGAGCAAGCAGGCAGTCCCATTTGCTGACAATTGTGAGCTAGTTCACAAACCCCTGTACCATCAAAGACTCTTCCCTGGTTACCCTCAAACAACTGGAAAGGTGGGGAGACTGACAGAAAACTGAGCACCCATAAGAGAGAGAGAGAGAAATTGTGAGTCTTCCTCAGGACACAAAGGGTGATACTGAGATGAAAAATGAGACCAAGAAATTTGTGTGCTTTCACTGCCAAAAAGGAGAACATGTTCAGGCTGGCAGCCAAGGGACAAAACAATATGGTCCACTGAGACTCATACACACCAAACAGTGAGTGGGAGTCAATCAGAGGGTCTAGTCGGCCAGGCTCTCACTCTGACTGTGGCTGTACCTCCCTGTGAATATACTTCAGTGAGTGCAGATGAGGTTAAATGATTTTTTGAGTTACTGAGATTTTGGATTTAAAGGAGGGATGGCCACAATTTCCGCAGTGTGAGGTAAGCAGTCCTGTAATAATATGGTGGATATTGGAGTCAGCCAAAAAAAGGCATGACTTTTCCAATGGAGGGTGCAGGGAATGTTCAGGTGTTTGTAAAAAGGTTTGAAACCCATTCCTTTTTGCTGAGTGCATATGGAGTGTGACCTTGAGTCTGGACCAGTAACAGTGGGAGTTGTCCTTAAGTTGCTAGTGAATAGGGTCGGCTTGCATTTTGACACTGATCTGTAAAGATCAAAGGTAATTGCATCTGCAGTTGTTTCTGAGGAGCCTGCTGAGGTCAGGGATAGCAAACAACTGTAGGAGAAAGAGTCTTACATTTTCTCTGACTTTGTGATTACACAGACTGTGGCCAAACAAGTTTGGCCAGTGGACGCTGAAGTGGTACCAAAAACAGAAGACCCTCCAGTCTGGTAATCTGAAATTAAAATTTGTCAGGAGTGTAGAAGTCCTCAAGGAGGTCATATATAGGCCTTCCTCAGTAACAAGCTGACCCACTGTTGAAAACACTAGCTCAGTCTGCTCATGCTGATATGGAGGTGCTGGTGTTGGACTGGCATGGACAAAGTTAGAAATCACACAATAGCAGGTTATAGTCCAACAGGTTTATTTGGAAGTATTGAAGTTGAGGCAGAAGCCATCCCTGAACACTGTTACATTAAAAGCGAAACTCCCTCATCTTCCCCTCAATGACCAATAACTGAGGAGAAAGCAGTGATCCACCAGGTGGTGGTGATGTCAATGTACAGTAAGGAAATGTTGTAATAGCACATGAGATTCTGATGGCTGATTTAAGTAAAGTCAAAGCTTGTATCAGTAAGTATGTTGCTAGCCAAACCTCCACAAAGGTGTAGTAAGGTTTGTAGAACCTACCAAACCTACCAATGTTCCTGATAATTTCTTCGACATGGGTGGAGTTGGATGTCAATGCTGGGAATGGCATTAGCACACTGATCACCATGCATGGACCCTTGGAGCACCTGTATGGCCGCAAAGTTTAGAAGGAGCACTGCTACCCAGTATTGGAAAACCCCCAACCTGCATATGTACCTATGTTTCCCATGTTCATTTTTGGGGAATCTTTCAACAAGGTGTGAGTGAACTATTTGGGTTTTCTGCTCAAATCAAAAAAGGGTTTCCTGTATATTCTTGTCATCATGGACCTATTTATTTTCCATAAGGTCTTTTTACCTGATTACAACTTCTGTCAAAACAGGAATTGAGCAAATTCTTCACCTGGTATCATCTGTAATACTGAGATCCAGTCAGACCAGGGCTCAAATTTCATGTCCAAAATGTTACAGGAAGTCTCAGTTTATCACCTACCTTCAGAAGAACACTAGAATGGTACCCCCGGACCCTAAAAATATTGATCTAGGTGCATGCCACAAGTACCCCCATGACTGGAAGAAAGGTTTAAGTTTTCTTTAGTTTTCCACCCGATGAGTTCAACAGATTTATTCTGTTAGAATAAGTTTCTATGTGAGGCCTCCAAAACTAATCAAGGAGAGGTTCTTTGACCAAAAGCAGGAAATCTCCATGTTTGACTACATTGTAGTGTTCTGGAAGTCACTCTTGAGAGCTTGTGATGTGGTCCCAGAATGTGGAAATCTTCCAGGCAACTAGAATGTCACCTTGATGTTAAAGGCAGTCACTCTCACCTCACCTCTCGAAATCGGCTTCTTTTACCATGTTTGAACCAAGGCTGTACTGAGATGGGGAATTGAGTAGCCCGGGGGAAATCAAACTCAGCATCAGTGAGTAAGATATTGACAGGCAAGTGCTCAGCACTGTTGAGGATTCCTCCCATCATTTTACCTATGATCGAGAGTAGACTGATGGGTAGTAATTGGTTGCGTTGGATTTTTGTGTACAGGACATACCTTGTCAGTTTTCCAAATTGTCATGGAGATGCCAGTGTTGTAGCTGTACAGGAAGTGCTTGACTATGGACACAGCAATTTCTGGAAGATATTGCCAGAAAGCTGCCACGGCCTATAGCTTTTGCAACAGGAAGTCTCTAGCTGTTTCTTGAAATAACAGGAGTGAATTGAATTGACTGGAGACTGGGATCTGTGATGCTGGGGACCTCTGGAGGAGGCTAAGATGGGTCATTCAATTAATTATTGGAAATGATGGAAATTTTTGTGGATCCTTCTCCTCCAGTGAGTTTGTCATTGTCCACCTCCATTCACAACTGAATGTGGCAGGTCTGCAGAGGTTTGATCTGAACAATAGGTTGAGAAATGGCACTGTCACGCAGCATCCAAGGATCAGGAGAGTTGACATTTCGAGCATGAGCTCTTCCTCATTCCTGAGGAAGAGCTCATGCTCGGAATGTCAACTCTCCTGCTCCTCGAATGTTCCCTGACCGGCTGTGTTTTTCCAGCACCACACACTTCAACTCTGATCACCAGCTTCTGTAGTCCTCATTTTCTCCTGAGAAATAGCTCTGTCTATCACTTGCTGCTTCTGCTGTTTGGTGTGCAGGTAGGCCTGTGTTACTGCTTCACCAAGGTGACACTGCATGTTTGGGTCTGCCTGGTGCTGCTCCTGGCACACCCATCTCCAATCTTCATTCAACCAAGTTTTATCTCCTGGCTTGATGGTAGAGTAGGGGAATACACGGAGCCATCAGTTTGCAGATTATGTTGGAATATGATTCTGCAGTTGCTAATGGCCATAGGACCACAAAGACACCAAGAGTTGAGTTGTTAGACCTGTTCAAAATCCATCCCATTTAGCATGGTGATAATGCCATACAACATGATACAGTATAATTTCAATGTAAAGATAGGTTTTTGCCTCCACAAGGATTGAGCCGTGGTCACTCCTGCTGATACTATCATAGGCAGATGCATCTGTGGCAGGCAGATTGGTGAGGATGAGTTTGGAAATGCTTTTCCCTCTTGTTGGTTCCTTCACCACCTGTTGCAGACTCAGTTTAGCAGCTTTGTCATTTAATATTTGACCAGTTTGGTCAGTAGTGATGCTGCTGAACCGCTTTTGGTGATGGACATTGAAGATCCCCAGCCAGAGTACATTCTGCACCCTTGCAACTCTCAGTGATTTCCCTGCATGATGTTCAACGTGGAGAGGACTAATTCATTAGCAGAGGAGAATTGGGGAGATACAAGTAATCAGCAGGATATTTCCTTACCCATGTTTACCCTGATACCATGAGGCTTCATTGCTCTTGGAATCAATGTTGAGGGGTCTCAGAGCATCCCCCTCTGATGCCATAGTGCTGCCACTTCTGGTAGTTCACAGGGTTAACAGGTTGCCTTTGTCAGTTCATCTGGTTTCATTGGTAAAACTGAATGACTTGCCAGGCCATTCCAATGGGCAGTTAAGACTCAACCACATTGTTGTGATTCTGGCAACAATTGTGGGCTAGACCAGAAGGGTAGCAGAATTTCTTCTCTCAAGGGCATCAGTCAACCAGTTTAGATTTTATAATGATTATTAGACTTTTCAGAAGTATCCTCCACAGTGTGATATGAACACAAATTCCTTGAGCATTTCCCAGTTCTCTGGTTTACTAGAGCAACAATGCCATTTCATCATCACTACCTCTTCTAAGCTTTATATACAATGGGGTTTGTACAAGAAAAAAGCTTCTTACTTTTTTTGCACTTTGAATCATTCATAATCTGCTGGAAGCATGCAATGATTTTCAGTAGTAATTCTTTGATTGTGGTTTGAGCCAACACATGTACATAGTCATTGTTAGCAGATGTTCTCCACTGATTTAATTCGAGAACTTTCCCTTTTAATCTCTGCTTTGCCTCTATTCTTTGTGGTGATGTTTGCAGATCTGTACTGACATTTCTCTGAGTGTATTCAGAAATTGGATATCAGAGAAATTTTACTATCCCAAGGTAGAAATGCCAGAAAGAGGAATTCTTGATTTAGAGGCTACTTGACATCTTTGTCTGTGTTGTCTCTATTCAAGACAGTGCATATGCATTTGCTGTAAGTGTCCTTAGTTCCTTCAGTGACTGAATCAATTATTGTGTGTATCTCTGCTTTCCAGCTTCTGATGAGCAGCCATTTAATACTAACAACTTCTTTCAATTTTTTGCTGACTTTCTGCTTTGTAGTCCATGAGCCTTGATAAGATGTGTGTGTCATGGCAGAGTAAGACTGAGTATCTGCCCTGTGAGTGTGAAGTAGTGGAGTGAGTGTAGTGACACTTGTCCCTATAGAGATCATTAGCCTTCTCGCTATGCTGCTGTGCATTGAGTTTCACCAAGGATACTGCCCTGACCCAGTCCTCTGTCTTGGTTCAGGCTGGGTAAGTTTGATTGCCTCCTTCACTTGTCAACAGGATAACAGAAGAGGGACTGTCCTCTTCTCTGTCACCATGTCCACCAGCATCACCAAGTGACCTTCAGTAAAATGATGGTACTTACTTTGCAATAACCTGCTCTCGCTGATGTTCAGTTCGGGTTTGGTTGGGCCCATTCAGCTCCTGACCTCATTGTAGCTTTAAGTCAAACATGGATAAAAAAGCTGAATTCCAGAGGTGAGGTGAGAGTGACTGCTCTTGACATCAAGCCTGTATTTGATCCAGTGTGCAGTCAAGGAGCTTTCGCAAAACTGAGTCAACAGGAATCGGAAAAATTCTTCATTGTTTAGAGTCATACCTAGTACACAGGAAGATGGATGTGTTTACTGGAGGTCAGTCATCTAATCACCTGGATTTCTGCAAGAGTTCCTCAGAAACATGTCCTAAGTGAAACTATTTTCACTTGCTTCATCAGTGATTTTTCACTCACCATAAAATATGAAGTGGGGATATTTGCTGATGATTACATAAAGCTTAGCATCATATACGGCATCCGAGATACTAAGCAATTTATTTCCAAGTGACACAAGACCTGGACAATATTTAGACTTGGGCTGACAAGTGGCAAGTAACATACACAACACACAGTGCCCATCTCCAATGAGAAAAAAATCTAACCATCGTCCCTTTGAAATTCAATGGCGCTGCCATTGCTAAATCCACCACTACCACCATTTTAGGGTTACCATTGAAGAAAGATTGAACTGGATTAGCCATATAAATACTGTGGCTACAAGAGCAAGTCAGAGAATGGGAACTATGCAGAAAGAAACTCACTTCCTGCCACTCTGAAGCTTGTCCACCATTTAAAAGGTACAAATCAGGAGCATGATGGAATGCTGTCCAATTTCCTGGATGAGTACAGCTCCAACTCAAGAAGATTAAAATCATCCAGGACAGAGCATCTTTTCGATTGGCAACACATCCACAAACATTCAGTCCGACCACCATCAATACATAATATCAACAATATGTACCACCTACAAGATGCACTGTTGAAACTCACCAAGTCTCCTTAGATATCACCTTCCAAATGCATGACCACTATCATCCAGAAGAACAAGGTTAGTCGATACATTGGAACACCACCTCTTGCAGGAACTCCCCACATACATTCGGGACACCACCCCTGCCCTCCACCTCCTTCAAGACTTCCGTTTCCCCGGCCCCCAATGCCTCATCTTCACCATGGACATCCAGTCCCTCTACACCTCCAACCACCATGACCAAGGCCTCCAAGCCCTCTGTTTCTTCCTCTCCCTGCATCCCCCTTCCACTAACACTCTTATTCATTTGGCTGAACTGGTCCTCACCCTCAACAATTTCTCCTTTGAATCCTCCCACTTCCTCCAAATGAAAGGAGTAGTTATGGGCACCCGCATGGGCCCTAGCTATGCCTGTCTCTTGGTTGGCTACGTGGAACAGTATATGTTCTGCAGGTACACTGGCATCACTCTCCATCTTTTCCTCCACTACATTGATGACTGCATCAATGCCACCTTGTGTTCCCATAGGGAGGTTGAACAATTCAACAACTTTACCAACACATTCCATCTCGATCTTAAATTCGCCTGGACCATCTCTGGCACCTCTCTCCCCTTCCTGGACCTCTCCACCTCCATCAACAGTGATCAACTCAACACTGACATTTTCTACAAACTCATTGACTCCCTGGTAATATCCCGTATTCCCAATTCCTCCGCCTCCACCGCATCTGTTCCCAGGAGGACCAGGTAAAAACAATGACTTCAGATGCTGGAAACCAGATTCTGGATTAGTGGTGCTGGAAGAGCACAGCAGTTCAGGCAGCATCCAAGGAGCAGTGAAATCGACGTTTTGGGCAAAAGCCTAGGAGGACCAGTTCGACCATAGAACACACCAGATGGTCTCCTTCTTTAAAGACCGCAATTTCCCCTCCCACATGGTTGATGATGCCCTCCAGCACATCTCATCTACATCCCGCACCTTCGCCCTCAAACCCCAGCCCTCCAACCCCAAGGTCAGAACCCCCCAGTCCTCACTCTCCACCCCATCAACCTCCGTATACATTGCATCATCTGCCAGTATTTCTGCCACCTACAAATGGACCCACCACCAGAGATATATTTCCCTCCCCACACCTATCCGCTTTCCATAAAGACCGTTCCCTCCGCGACTACCTCATCAGGTCCATGTCCCCTCACAGCCCACCCTCCCCTCCTGGCACCTTCCCCTGCCACCATAGAAATTGTAAAACGTGCACCTACACCTTCCCCTTTGCCTCCATTCAAGGCCCCAAAGGAACCTTCCACATCCATCAAAGTTTCACCTGCACTTCCACACATCATTTACTGTATCTGTTGCTCCCAATACAGTCTCCTCTACATTGGGGAGACAAGACACCTACTCGCAGAGTGCTTCAGAGAATATCTCCAGGACACCTGCACCAAACCCCACTACTGCGTAGCCAAACACTTTAACTCCCCCTCCCACTCTGCTGAGGACATGCAGGTCCTGGGCCTCCTCTGTCACCACTCCCTTACCACCTGATGCCTGGAGGATGAACGCCTCATTTTCTGGCTTGGGACCCTCCAACCCATGGCATCAGTGTGGATTTCACCAATTTCCTCATTTCTCCTCCCTCACCTTACACCAGTTCCAACCTTCCAGCTCAGCATCATCTTAATGTCCATCTTCCTTCCCACCTATCCGCTCCGCCCTCCCCTCTGACCTATCACCTTTACCCACCACCTTTATCCACCTATTGCACTCTCAGCTACCTTCTCCGTAGCCACACACCCCTCACATTTATCTCTCCACCCCCAAGGCACCCAGCCTCAATTCCGATGAAGGGCTTTTGCCAGAACCATTGATTTTCCTGCTCCTCGGATGCTGCCTGACCTGCTGTGCTGAAGGACTACCACACATACGCAGATTGGGAAGTGAGCTGTTCCTATATATCTGCTTCTTTTTTAGTATAACAATCTCGAAGAAGTGAATAAGAAGGCTTGTAATAATTTATTTATAAATTTTCTCTTCTGCCCTTAAGGAAAATCTAGCATCTCAATTTGCCTAGAAATGATTGGAATTCCTTCTCTACATGTCTCTGCCTTGCTGCTTCACTTCCTTCCTTGAAAACACTCTGTAAAGTATATCACTTTGACCAGCTTTTGAACATCTGACATGATTCCTCCTCATGTGGCGCAGGATCAGATTTTATTATATGAAGCCTCTTTGAAGCATTTCACAATATTTTATTATGTTAACAGCCCTAAGTAAATTCACATTATTGTCCAATGCACGATTTTTTGTTTTTCTAACTTTGGAATGTTGTTCTCCTCATTCATAACATTGGAGTAAATGTGCAGCTTACAAGTAGAATCATATCAAATGTCTGTTTTCACCTTTTCAGACGTGTGGTAAGCTTTCTGGGTTCAAGGTGGCAGGATTTGTGTGTCACAGTTACTTTGCTCAAATTACAAGTTATGTTCAGTGCAAATCAAGCTTCTGCGATATTTTCTGCTGGTGTGAAAACAAAAACGTACTAGAAGTAGAGCATTGTTAGATTTGTTGATTGTCCCTATTTCATGGAAGCTGGGTAAATTAAGCTTTTTTGTAGGCATTAAGCTTAACAGTTATTGAATTTAAAAATCCTTAATTTATAAGGGAACTGGCCAGTGTACACAAATACAACTAGAAAATGATTATGTACAACGTTTTAAGGTAATTTTATAATCAGGTTATACACCAATGATGAGACTTTTTAAATAAGATCTTTATATTTTGAGATTAATCTGTACTTGCTTGTATCAATAAAATGGTATTAACTGCACTTTTAAATACACAAGGAATATTTCTTAATGTGGGAATGAGTTTAGCTCAGTTGGCTAGATCGTTGGTTTATAGAGCAGTATAATACCAACAGTGTGGGTTCAATTCCCATCACAGGTTTGAGGTTACCATGAAGGGCCCTCCTTCCCTTGTCTGAGGTCTGGTGGCCCTCAGGTTAAATCATCACCAGTCACTTCTCCCAAATGAAGAGAACTGGTCTGGTAAGACTATGGTGATACAGCGAGTTTCTTAATGCAAATAAAAAATTAGAAACTTTATTTGGTCTGATTACACTGGCTTATGACAGATTTTATACCCGGTGAAAACCTTGCCAAAAACTCATTTGGGAAATTTCCAGTTGTAGCTGATTCTTAAGTCCCTCAAGACTGCTTCAACTTTCAATAAGATCATGGCTGATCTGACTGAGACCTCAATTCCTGTATTGAAAAGATATTGGGTCAAGCTATTCTAAAACTCACTTGATCAAGGAGGGTGCCACAGATTGGAAAACCACTTATACGATACTCCTGTTCAGGAAGGGAGGGTGACAGAAAGACAGAAACTATAGGCCAATTAGCTTAACATCTGACATGAGGAAAATACTAGAGACCATTATTAAGTCATAGAGTCATACAGCATGCAAACAGTCTCTTCAGCCCAACTCATCCATGCCAACCAAGTTTCCTAAACTGAACTAGTCCCATTTGCCTGCATTTGGCCCAGATCCCTTTAAATCTTTCCTACCCATGAACCTGTCCAAATGTCTTTTAAATACTGTAATAGTATCCGCCGCTATCATTCCCTAAACATCCCACCCTCTGAGTGAAACAGTTGCCCCTCAGGTCCCTTTTAAATCTTTCCTCTCTCATCTTAAATCCGTGACCTTTGATTTTGGACTCCTCTACCCAGGGGAAAATATTTCGGCTATTCACCTTATCTATGCCCCTCATGAGTTTATAAACCTTTTTAAGGTCACTCCTCAACTAGGAAAAAAGCCTCATCCTCTTCTAATAACTCGAACTCTCCAGCCTTGAAACAGTAGGACATTTAGAAAAAATTAAAGCAATCAAATAGAGTCAACATGATTTTGAGAAAGAGAAGTTATGTTTGGTAAATTCAATAAAGTTCTTTGAAGATGTAAGAAGCTAAGTTGATGAACTAGAACTGGTAGATATAGTGTATTTGGATTTCCAGAAGGCATTCAATAACATAGTTATTGTGCAAGATAGGAGCTAATGGTGTGGAGATATTTTATTAGGGTAAATTAAAGATTTGTTAACACATAGCCGACAGAGAATGCTATTAATGGATATTTTTCAGGTTGGAAGGAAATAATACCTGAGGACCACATGGGTCAGTCCTAGGGCCTTAATTATTTATTATCTAAAAACAACTTGAAGGAGGGGGCAGAGTGCAATGTTTCCAAATTTGCTGATAGTGTATTAAATTTTTGGGAGGCCGTGCTGTGATCAGAGCTTAAGGAATATGCAAGGGGAAACCTGGTAGGTGGGGTTTAATGTAGTAAAGTGTGAGGTCAACATTTTGATAGGAAGAATCAAAAGACAGACCCTGAGAGAGAGAGTGAGAGAGAGAGAGAGAGAGAGAGAGACTCCAAAAACCACAGAATGCAATGGATCTGAGTGATCTTTTTCTGGAAGCACAAAGCATTTTGGTGCAGTGAGTAATTAAGATGGCAAATGGAATTTTGGCCTTTATTGCTTGGGGACTGGGTTTCAAAGTGGGGAATTCTTATTACAACTGTACAGGATGTTAGTGGGGTTGCACCTGGAGTACTGTGTACAGTTTTGACCTCCAGGTTTAAGAAAGAATGCATTGGCATGGGAAACAGTTCAAAAGACCTTCACTCGGCTGGTCTTGGGCTAAAAAGATTCACTTATCAATGACAGCTAAACAAGTCAGGCCTTTATTCATTCATATTGAGAAGAATGAGGGATGATCTTATTGAAACATATAATATTTTGAAGGGGCTTGATAAGACCATAAGACCATAAGACCATAAGACATAGGAGTGGAAGTAAGGCCATTCGGCCCATCGAGTCCACTCCGCCATTCAATCATGGCTGATGCGCTTTTCAGCTCCACTTGCCAGCACTCTCCCTGTAGCCCTTAATTCCTCTAGACAACAAGAACCTATCAATCTTGGCCTTGAAGACATTTAGCGTCCCGACTTCCACTGCACTCCGTGGCAATGAATTCCACAGGCCCACCACTCTCTGGCTGAAGAAATGTCTCCGCATTTCTGTTCTGAAATGACCCCCTCTAATTCTAAGGCTGTGTCCACGGGTCCTAGTCTCCTCGCCTAACAGAAACAATTTCCTAGCATCCACCTTTTCCAAGCCATGTATTATTTTGTACGTCTCTATTAAGTCTCCCCTTAATCTTCTAAACTCCAACGAATACAATCCCAGTATCCTCAGCCGTTCCTCATATGCTAGACCGGACATTACAGGGATCATCCGTGTGAATCTCCGCTGGACACGTTCCAGTGCCAGTATGTCCTTCCTGAGGTGTGGGGACCAAAACTGGACACAGTACTCCAAATGGGGCCTAACCAGAGCTTTATAAAGTCTTAGTAGTACATCTCTGCTTTTATATTCCAACCCTCTTGAGATAAGAGACAACATTGCATTCGCTTTCTTAATCATGGACTCAACCTGCATGTTTACCTTTAGAGAATCCTCGACTAGCACTCCCAGATCCTTTTGTGCTTTGGCTTTATTAATTTACTCACCATTTAGAAAGTAGTCCATGCTTTTATTCTTTTTGCCAAAGTGCAAGACCTCGCACTTGCTCACGTTAAATTCCATCAGCCATTTCCTGGACCACTCTCCCAACCTGTCTAGATCCTTCTGTAGCCTCCCCACTTCCTCAGTACTACCTGCCTGTCCACCTAACTTTGTATCATCGGCAAACTTCGCTAGAATGCCCCCGGTTCCCTCATCTAAATCATTAATATATAATGCGAACAGCTGTGGCCCCAGCACCGAACCCTGCGGGACACCGCTCGTCACCGGCTGCCATTCTGAAAAAGAACCTTTTATCCCAACTCTCTGCCTTCTGTTAGACAGCCAATCCTCAATCCATCCCAGCAGCTCACCTCGAACACCATGGGCCCTCACCTTGCTCAGCAGCCTCCCGTGTGGCACCTTATCAAAGGCCTTTTGGAAGTCTAGATAGACCACATCCACTGGGTTTCCCTGGTCTAACCTACTTGTTACCTCTTCAAAAAATTCCAACAGGTTTGTCAGGCATGACCTCCCTTTACTAAATCCATGTTGACTTGTTCTAATCAGACTCTGCTCTTCCAAGAATTTAGAAACCTCATCCTTAATGATGGATTCTAGAATTTTACCAACAACCGAGGTTAAGCTGATTGGCCTATAATTTTCCATCTTTTGCCTTGATCCTTTCTTGAACAAGGGGGTTACAACAGCCATCTTCCAATCATCCGGGACCTTTCCTGACTCCAGTGACTCTTGAAAGATCTCAACCAATGCCTCTGCTATTTCCTCAGCCACCTCTCTCAGAACTCTAGGGTGTATCCCATCGGGGCCAGGAGATTTATCAATTTTAAGACTTTTTAACTTTTCTAGCACTATCTCTTTCATAATGGCAACCATACTCAACTCAGCCCCGTGACACCCTTTAATTTTTGGGATATTACTCATGTCTTCCACTGTGAAAACTGACGCAAAGTACTTGTTAACTTCTCCTGCTATTTCCTTATCTCCCATCACCAGGCTTCCTGCATCAGTTCGAAGTGGCCCAATGTCTACTTTTGCCTGTCGTTTGTTTCTTATGTACTGAAAGAAACTTTTACTATTATTTCTAATATTACTGGCTAGCCTACCTTCATATTTGATCCTCTCATTTCTTATTACACTCTTTGTTATCCTCTGTTTGCTTTTGTATCCTTCCCAATCTTCTGATTTCCCACTGTTCTTAGCCACTTTATAGGATCTCTCTTTTTCTTTAATACATTTCCTGACTTCCTTTGTCAGCCAAGGTTGTCTAATCCCTCCCCGGTTAATCTTTCTTTTCTTGGGAATGAACCTCTGTACAGTGTCCTCAATTATACCTACAAACCCCTGCCATTTTTGCTCTACTGTCTTCCCGGTTAGCCTCTGCTTCCAGTCTATTTTAGTCAGTTCCTCTCTCATGCCCTCATAATTACCTTTATTCAACTGTAACACCATTACATCCGATTTTGCCTTCTCCCTTTCAAACTCCAGACTGAATTCTACCATATTATGGTCGCTACTTCCTAAGAGTTCCCTTACTTTAAGATCTTTTATAGAGTCTGGTTCATTGCAAAGCACTAGGTCCAGAATAGCCTGCTCTCTTGTGGGCTCCATGACAAGCTGTTCCAAAAAGTCATCCTGTAAGCATTCCATGAATTCCCTTTCTTTAGATCCACTAGCAACGTTATTTACCCAGTCCACCTGCATATTGAAGTCTCCCATGATCAATGTAACCTTGCCTTTCTGACATGCCTTCTCTATTTCCCGGTACATGTTGCGTCCCTGGTCCTGACCACTGTTAGGAGGTCTATACACAACTCCAATTATGTTTTTTTTGCCTTTGTGGTTCCTCAATTCCACCCACACAGACTCCACATCATCCGACGCTATGTCATTCAATACCATAGATTTAATTTTGTTCTTAACTAACAAGGCAACCCCACCCCCTCTGCCCACCTCTCTGTCTTTTCGATAAGTTGAAAAACCATGGAGGTTTAACTGCCAGTCCTGACCCCCCTGTAACCAAGTCTCTGTGATGCCTACTACATCATAATCATTCACTATTATCTGTGCCATTAGTTCATCGGCTTTGTTATGAATGCTACAAGCATTCAGGTAAAGTGCCTTAATGCTAACTTCCTTATCATTAGAGATGTTGGAAGTCATATGTACAAAGTTATCCTTGCTTTTTTCTGTATTCTCAGTCTGCCTCAATTTTAAATCCGCCTGGAAACATGCTATCCTGCTGAACAACTTGCTGAGAGAAGAAACTCTTCCTCGTTTTCAACTTAAGTAACCCATTAGTTTCAAACTGTGGCCCCAGTGTTAGACTCCCTCATGAGGGGAAATACTCTCTCAGCATCAACTCTGTCAAGCTCCCTGAGACTCTATGTTTTATTAAGATCATGTTTTTAACTCTATGCTGTATTCCAGATGCATTCCCATTATTGCTGTGAACAAGCCTTCTCTAGTTTTATACTCTGTCTCCATTATAATAAATTCCATTTGACATCCTAATATTTTCTGTCCCTCCCTGCTGACATTTTCAGAGTCATGTCTGAGGAGTCCTCTGTACCACAGAATTCAATAGTCTTTCTTCACCTAAAGTCAATAAAATGTGGAGCTGGAAAAAGTACAGCAGGTCTAGCAGCATCGGAGGAGCAAGACCTGATGGAGGGTTCTGCCTGAAACATCGACTCTCCTGCTCCTCTGATGCTGCTTGACCTGCTGTGCTGTTTCCAGCTCCACATTTTATCAACTCTGACTTTCCAGCATCTGCAGTCCTCATTATCTCCAGGTTTCTCCATTTAAGTAATATTCTGCTTTTCAAATCTGCCACAAATGTTAGTTGCCTATCAGATTTTAGTTCCATCCTACAGCAAGGAAATAGGCCATATGACTCAACAGGAATGTGCTGATTGTTTGAAAGTCAACTCATTTCATCTTACCTCCCCTTACTCTGTTCCAAGAACCTTGTTACTTCTTCCTCTTCAAATGTTTATCCATTTCCCTTTTGAAAGTTATCATTGAATCACCTTCTATCATTGTTTCCAACATTACATTTCAGATCATAACTGTTTTTTAAAAAAAGGTTTCCTCCCATGTCACTTCTAGTTCTTTTTCGATCCTTTTGGTTACCCAACTTTTTGTCACTGGAAACACATTCTCCTTATTTAATCAAATCTCCTTTGACCTTCTTTGCTTTAACTGGTTTTTTGGGGGTGCTTCCTATAACATTAGCTCTTCATCTAATAGTAATAGTTTAATAAAGCATGTGCTTTTTAAAATGCTGTGTCCAATAATACAACCATAAGCAAAATTCATCCCATCAAGTCTGTTATGCCATTTAATGAGATCATGGTTGATCTGATAATCCTCAACTCCACTTTATTGTCTTTTCCCCATAACCCTTGATTCCCTTACTGATTAAAAATCTGTCTGTCTCAGCCTTGAATAGATTTCATGATTTGGAGATGCTGGTGTTAGACTGGGGTGTACCAAGTTAAAAATTACACAACACCAGGTTATAGTCCAACAGGTTTAATTGGAAGTACTATCTTTCGGAGCGTCGCTCCTTCATCAGGAAGGAGCAACGCTCCGAAAGCTAGTGTGCTTCCAATTAAACCTGTTGGACTATAACCTGGTGTATGATTTTTAACTTGGAATAGATTTGACTACCCAGCCTCGACAGCCCTCTGCAGAAAAGAATTTCACAGATTCACTAACCTCTGAAAGAAATAATTCCTCCTCATCTGTTTTAAATGTGTGACTCCTTACTCTGGGACTATGGTCAAGGGTGTGGTAAAAGAAAAGCACAGCATGTCACGCAGCATCCGAGGAGCAGGAAAACCAACATTTCGGGCTAAAGTCCTTCATCACCACACTCTTAACTCTAATCTCCAGCATCTGCAGTCCTCACTTTTGCCTCTGGGATTATGGTGTCTGGTCATAGACTCTTCCTGCAAGGAAAAACAACCTCCCCGCACCTACACTGTCAAGACCCCTAAGAATCTCATACGCTTCAATAAGGTTGCCTCTCTTCCTTCTAATCTCCAATGAGCTCAAGCCAGCATTAGTTACAATACCCCAGCTGAGGCCTAACTGTTTATTAAGGTTAGCAAAACTTGCTTCCTTTAGTATGCTTCTACTTATAAAACCAAGGATCCCATTTGCTCATTTAAACAGTTTTTTTTAACTTGCCTTTGGCATTTTCAAAAGCTTGTGCAGGTACACCCACATCTCTTTATTCCTGCCCTCACTTTGCAATGTACCATTTTGTTTATATTGACTCTTTTTATTCCTCCAACCAAAGTGAATCATTATACTCTTCTGCAATAAATCTCTGCCATATGTCTGACCATTTCACCAAGCTGTCTATGCCCTTCTGTAATCTGTTGATATCCCCCTCACTGTTTGTTACATTTCTCAGTTTTATGTTATTTGCAAGCTTTGAAATTGTGCTCTGTATGCCTAAAATCCAGGTTCTTTACAAATCAGGAAGAGCAGAGGTGCCATTATTGACCCCTGAGCTAGACCACAGCACACTTCCCTCCAATCCTTGAATCTGAAAAACACTGTTTTCTGCATTTTGTCTTCTAGCCAACTTAATGTCCACACTTAGTATTGACCCTTTAATCTCTTGGGTTTCAATTTTGCTAACAAGTTATGCACTTTATCAAATACCTTTGGAAAGTCCATGTTCATACATAATCACACTGCCATCATCAATCCTATCTGTTACTTCTTCAAATAAGTCAATCAAATCAATCAAATATGATTTGTCTTTAGCAAATTGTGCTGGCTTTAGCTTATTAATCCTTGGTTTTCTGAGTAGCAAATTAATTTTGTCTTGGATTAGTGTCTGTAAACATTTCTGCACCACTGATATTCAGCTGATTGACCAGTTTTTGCTGGGGTTATCTCTCTTCCTTATTTAAATAGCAATATATCTATTTGTCATGCTCAAGTCCTCTGACATCACAACCAAAGAAGACTGCAGGGTTCTGGCTAGGGCCTGTCCAGTTCCCTCAGAAAACTAGGATGCACTTCAGCTGGACCAAACTAATTTTTTGCTTTGCCAACACAGCTTATGGCTTGTTCATCATACACCAATTCAAGGTATTAGTGGCAAATTTGGATATCCTCATGTTTTCTGTCTTTTCTTTTGTCATCATCATGCTCTCATCCTTTTCTCTGTCATAGGCAACATATTTTTCTGCTATTGTTGTTCAACTACTTTGACAAGGGCTTCTCAGACTTACAATCATTTTAATTTTGACTGCTATCATTTACTTTTTGGAAATCTTTTCATCAATGCATTCTTAAATAAAATTATTCAAGTTGAGTTAATAGTTGCATGGACAAGTATAAAGTTAGTTAGGGGAGCCAGCATAGGGAAAACTACATTTCAGTTATCTACTGGAGATTTCCTAAGGATGAAATATAAAGGGTTGATGAAAGTACTGTTGATGTGGCATATGTAAGCTTCCAAAAGGTGTTCGATCCAATGCCACACAACAGGTCTGTGAACTCAAGTGATGATAGAGACAGTACCAACATTATTACAAAATTGGCTGAGTCATAGCAAGCACAGAGTAACGATTAATGGATATTCTTTGGACTGAAAGATGCTTTATGGTAGTGATCCTCAGGAGTTGGAATTGGGACACTTGCTTTTCCTGATATATAATGATGACCATCATGCAGGGGACAATTTCATCAAATCAGTTGAAACAAAACTTCAAAATATTGCGAACTGTGAGGAAGACAGTGTCAAACTTCGAAAGGATGTTGACGTATTCGTGAAGTGTGCAGATAGATGGTGGATTAGAATTAGAACGAGAAATGTAATCTGGAGATCTGTGGTGTGATGTATTTTGATATAAAGAACATGGAGATACATTATAAAATAAAAAGATTTGCAGGTTTAGTCATGCATTTTTATATGCATAAGTAATTATAGGTAGCAGGACAGGTCATAGAGTCATAGAGATGTACAGCGTAGAAACAGACCCTTCAGTCCAACCTATCCAAACCGACCAGATATCCCAACCCAATCTAATCCCACCTGCCATCACCTGGCCCATATCCCTCCAAACCCTTCCTATTCATATACCCATCCAAATGCCTCTTAAGTATTGCAATTGTACCAGCTTCCACCTCTGGCAGCTCCTTCCATACACGTACTACCCTCTGCATGAAAAAGTTGCCCTTTGGGTCTCTTTTATATCTTTCCTCTCTCACCCTAAACCTATGCCCTCTAGTTCTGGACTCCCTGACCCCAGGGAAAAGACTTTGTCTATTTATCCTATCCATGCCCCTCATAATTTTGTAAACCTTTATAAGGTCACCCCTCAGCCTCCGACACTCCAGGGAAAACAGCACCAGCCTGTTCAGCCTTTCCCTGTAGCTCAAATCCTCCAACCCTGGCAACATCCTTGTAAATCTTTTCTGAACCCTTTCAAGTTTCACAGCATCTTTCCGATAGGAAGGAGACCAGAATTGCACACAATATTCCAACAGTGGCATAACCAATGTCCGGTACAGCCAAAACATGAGCTCCCAACTCCTGTACTCGGTACTCTGACCAATAAAGGAAGGCATATCAATGCCTTCTTCACTATCTTATCTACCTGTGACTCCACTTTCAAGGAGCTATGAACCTGCACTCCAAGGTCTCTGTTCAGCAGCACTCCCTAGGACCTTACCATTAAGTGTATAAGTCCTGGAGAGAGAAGATAATAAAGCAGATAGCATTCTAGGTTTTGTTAATATGGCCTTGGAGTACAAGGGGAAGGAGGATATGCTGGACTTGTATAAGTCACTAGTTAGATCTCAGCTGGAGTGTTGTGTGCAGTCTTGGCTGCCACACTTTAGGAAGGACATGAATTCACTGGAGAGATTGCAGCAGAGATTTACAAAATGAGACAATAAGGTGATAAGAAATAGGACCAAGCGGTCAGCCTCTTGAGTGTCCTCTGCTGTTCAACAGGACATTGGCAGCTCTGACATTCCTAACACCCATTTCTCCTATAACCCTTGATTCACAAATCCATCATGTCTATGCTCAAGCAGATCATTTCACTAAAGTGTCCATTTATTTAGATAGACTTTGACAATTTCCTACTACACATGTAGGGCTGACAGTTCTTTCGTTCTCCATTTTCTCTTTTGCTACTTCCTTAAACAGCAGGGTGACATTTACTGGTTGTCAATCTGCAGGAATTTGCATTCTAGAATCTATGGAAGTCTGGAAGATGCTCACCAATACATCAACAATACTTGTTGCCAGTACAATTTTTGTTACCAATACTTATTTCCTTCACTCCTCATTCTCCATTGGTCATTTGAGTCTCTAATTCTAAAATGTTTCTTATTTCTTCCTCATTGAAAACAAACACAAAGTAATCATTTAGCTTTCCTGCCATTTCTCTATTGTCCATTATAATTCTCCTGAGTATACTTGTATTGTATACACATTTACCACAGCCAAACATTTCATTTTATTAAACATATAGAAGCCTTTATTGTCTGTTTTTATACTTTTTATGAGATTATATTAATATTCTCTTCTTTCTTTCCTTGTTAGTTTCTTAGTTTTCATTTGCTATGGTCTTAAAAACATCCCAACCCCCTGACTTCTTGCAATTATATAAGCGTTTTCCTTTAATTTTATGCCATGTTTAACTTCCTTTGTCAGCCACCTATGACTGAATTTTTTGAGTTATATCCCTAGAAGGAATGTAGAGTTGCTGCCATAATGTAAGCCATATAGTATTTTTTTTTAAACCCTACCCAGAGCCATGCTTTTTAATGTATTTTGCCAAACAATCCCATAGGGCCTCATGCTTTCATCATTTCTCTTATTCAAAATTGAATTACCTCACTTTCCACCATAATGTAAATTTCTGTCATATTGTGGCCACTAATCCCTATTCTTCTACACTAAGATTATGAATTAGCCTTTTTTTCATTATGTAATGCTATATTTAAAATAACCTATCCTTTTTTTTGTTCCTTAACATACTGTTTTAGAACACCCAATCCAAACATACTCTAGAAGAAAGTGAGGACTGCACATGGTGGAAATCAGAGTTGAGAGTGTGGTGCTGGAAAAGCACAGTAGGTCAGGTAGCATCCGAGTAGCAGGAAAATCAACATTTTGGGCATAAGCCCTTCATCAGGATGCTGTCTAACCAACATACTTTAGAACCTCATACTCCAAATCTTTAAAGCTCATTTTGTTTACCCCAGTCTCTCTGCAGATTGAAGTAATTCATAATTATTGTCCATGGTCCTGTAGTTCTTTATATCCTTATTGAGATTGATATTTTGAAATACAGTGTTGAAATTCATTTCAATAAGCTACTGGTTAACTATTTTACCTATAATTGTGCCATGGTTTATTAGTGTGTATCAGCACTGCTTCAGCATCATTTTGCAATTGTAAGGTTTTGTGACCACCTTATCTCAACCCATTACATCTGATTTCCATTTTGATAGAGAAGTTGAAAAAATATTTGATTGGCCAGTCATCACCTTTCCATTACTGAGTTACAGAATTATACCTTTTGGGATTTCAATGTAGCAAGTAAAAAGAGACATCATTAACCTACTCTCCTTTCTTCATTTCCAACATGACATATCTAGTATTAATTCCCTTATCTCAAAGGATGAGTCTTTTCTCTGTCTTGCATCCATATAGATGGTGCCGTCAAGATTATCACAAATCTTGCAGCTGTTTCCTGGCTGTGCAAACTGACATTGTTGATATTTTCAAAGTCATGCCAATTAATCAATGACATATTTTGGTAGTTAAGTGAAGATATAAGTAGCATTCTTCTGTCTTATTAACCTTTTTGGCTACACGAACAGTCCTGAGATTTTCATTCCTTATCACCCACAACCTGCTGGATTGCAGAGAATGACATGTAGCACCTATTACATTCTGCTCCAGCTCAATGATTTTTTTTCTCTCTGTGTAGATCTTCCTCACCAAATTGTATATGACTATGCTGTCATTCATTTATAATGAACCCTCCACACAACTCTTAGCAATCAGAATACTGAACATTTAGAGATTCATCTATAAATGATGCTTGTTGAATCAAGGTGACTTGCAGATAGAGTTTAAAAACAGCAGACTTATTCTTTGAAAACTTGTATTATTAGTGAGCTGCAGATTTCTTTAGTTCTTTAATTTTGCTTGTGATGTTGTGATTCTGTATTGATTGCTTCATCTCTGATTTAAATTGCTTTTCCCACAGCTGCCTCACTTTATATCTGGCACCTTCCTGTGCAACATGAAAGGATGAAATGAATCAAAATCCTTCCACACCAGTTATATTTTTCTAAGGAAATGATGAGTGGACAGCAGTTACTTTCCCTCAGCAAGGCAGAATAATCAAGAGGGTGTCACCCCTCATGTTTTATGCATCTTTTGATAGCTAATTTGAAATGGTCACTTGCCAAATATTCAATTAGAGAAAGTGTAAAGGGGAATAAGCATCTCGTTCATTAAAAAAAAATCACTCTCAATATATTTTGAAAAAGTTATACAATTGTGTAATTGCCTCTTGGTGCATTGGAGTTTATCTCTTGAGGAGTTGAGCTCTCAGACCTAGAGGTTCCCCAGTTTGTTTCTTTGTCTGAGTTGATTTCAGCCAGAGCAACCGAGTTAGAATTAGAATTAGATTTTGTTATCACGTGGACTCAAGTAAAGAAATACAGGAGTACAGTGAAAAGTGTACAAAATTGCCATTTCTGGTGTCATCTTAGGTCAAAAAACTCTCGCCCGTGCTGGACTTGATCGCTCCCCCATACCGGACTCGATCTCTGCCCCATACTGAACTTGATCTCTCTCCCACGCCGAGCTCGCTCTCGCTCCCACGCTGGACTCGACCTCTCTCCCACACTGAACTCGCTCTCACCCCCACGGTGGGCTCAATCTCTCCCTGCACTGGGCTTGATCTCTTCCTCTGTGCTGCGCTGAATCTCTTCCCTGTGCAGTTTAATGTACTAGCTGTTTTACATGCCCTCGTTATCTTCTGACTTACTTTCTGTTCTATGGTACAGCTACTGTTATGGGGCCTCTAGATTACTGCCACCAGTGTATGTGAAACAGATATTTCTTGCCTCACTATTGGTAGCTTTTGGCAGCAAGCTCTGAAATTCTGGAGTTCACTACAAATTTCTGATGCTCGATGACTCTCTCCTTTAAGATCTATTTGAACTTTTGGTCATCTGTTTCTGTCTACCTCATGTCAAACTTGTTTGCTTATGCTTCTGTAAATTGCCTTTGAGTGTTTCATCACATTGAAGTTATTATATATGTATGCAAAGTCTTTTGTCATTGTTGTAACTTTAATTAGCTCCTCTACAATGTTTATTAACATTCAATAAATTTTGCAGAAGAAAACTCGGTCTTTTACTTCCTCAACTATTGAGTGTCGGGTGTTCCTTCAAGTCTGACATGGTAAAGACAAGGGTAACAATCTGAATGGTCTAACAAGAAGAGTCTTGTTGAATAAACAATAGGCAGTTTATTGCATTACTGCAACTATTTACAAATTCCATGAATATAACCTACATTACTGCAGAGACTGTTCAGAATTTACCAGCCTTCGTTTTGTCTCCTATAAGCTCCTTCTTTACCCTGACTACGTCTTTGTGATATTATCATTACTGTGGCAGTCTTCAATGCACTCAACCAAGTATTGACACCCTCAGACACTTTCAAACCACTGTATAACATCAACTCTTTAGGTATTTTGTATTCAGTATCTCCATGCTAACGATACATGTATTTTGCTCAGTTTGACCAAGGTGAATGGCTCTACTCTTATGCTGATTAACTAGATTTGCCATTGTGACCCACTCCCTTAAAGCAGCTAAATACGGCTGAACATTGTGCAGATTTTGGTGCCATCTGCAAACTTAGTGATCTTATTAAGAACATCACTGTCCTGCTCATTAATGAAGATGGTAAATGATATTAAGTGCAGGATGATCTTCAAGGGATATTGGTCCTGACATGTCTCCTGACCAAGCCACTTCCCATTACCTTCAATGGTTTAGATGTGTGTCTGAAGCCAGTTCCTAATCCAATGTTTTAAATCCCTCTTGATACCATGAGATTGTGTATTACCCTGTGTGATGATACTTCAGGCAGACCTACAGGGACATTACTGTGCTCAATTTTATGTCTAACCAGCCATTGAGATTGGATTGCAAATCAATTGAAATTAGATTTCAACCTGTGCATCACTGTACTGAATCATTGTGCTGAAGCATTGGTATCATTATTTTCTATTTCCTTAGAAGGCAAACAACCTAACTTTTTGTTCCAAATATTTCACAACCTTCCTGTAGCTCCCTTTCAGCCAAATTCTTTTTCTATTTTACAGATCATTCCAGGGCCAAGAACAACTCACATTCCTTTCCCCAAACTTGGCATCTCTGATCACAAGCATCACCAGCAACACTGTAGATCCAGAATACTAATTTCAGTCTCAAAGTGTTAGTTACCAACTTTTACATCTACTCAAATGAACTCTGGTGCAATTTTCTCAACCACACAGTCAAACGTACTTTGAGATTAAGGTCCTACCTCACGGCCCAAAGGTTTTCCTTAGCCATAATCATATTGAATAGCAGAGCTCGCTTTGGTCTCTACCTGCTCTTATTTTCTGTTTCTATTTGGGGGGGGGGGGCACGCAGGACCAATGCCTGTTCGCACCTGCCTCTCCAAAACCAAAGATAGCCCATTGGGGCAGTGGCTTCCAGATTTGGTTTTCCAAGTCAGGAATTATCCCAATTCTCTGTTCCCAATCTGGGAGTGAAAATTCAGGACAGGGTGTTGTTCTAATCACAGTTGGCAACTGCTTCCTAATGCAATGGCTGGAAACAATCAATTGAGATCTGGGCAATGGAGATGGATAAATACCTAGAGGTTAGATTGCATAATACTGAATGCAGTTGGAAACCAGAACAGTAATTTACTCAAGCTGTAGCTTTTTAAATATGCTAGAATGCTGGAAGCTGACAATTGTAAACATCCTTCTGCACTCAAGGTTGTTTCTTCAATACACACACTGATGGTTATATTATCAATATTAATCTGTGAGCTGCCATGTAATATTAATCACAAGGCTCTGCCTTGTTGTTAAATGAAATGTAGACTGATTGACTATTAGCATGAATTAGGGTGAGGAAGAACAGTGAAGTTTTCACCTGTGGATGCACTTTAGGCAGATAGGACTTGTATTTTAGATTACAGCATTTTGAATGGCTGGAAACGAATGTAAAGACTGTAATATTGTTGATCAATTGAGATTATGATCTACACCATATACACTCATAGAGTCATAGAGATGTACAGCATGGAAACAGACCTTTCAGTCCAACCTGTCCACGCCGACCAGATATCCCAACCCAATCTAGTCCCACCTGCCAGCACCCAGCCCATATCCCTCCAAACCCTTCCTATTCATATACCCATCCAAATGCCTCTTAAATGTTGCAATTGTACCAGCTTCCACCACATCCTCTGGCAGCTCATTCCATACATGTACTACACTCTGCGTGAAAATGTTGCCCCTTAGGTCTCTTTTATATCTTTCCCCTCTCACCCAAACCTATGCCATCTAGTTCTGGACTCCCCGACCCCAGGGAAAAGACTTTGTCTATTTATCCTATTCATGCCCCTCATAATTTTGGAAACCTCTATAAGGTCACTCCTTAGCTTCCGACGCTCCAGGGAAGACAGCTCCAGCCTGTTCAGCCTCTCCCTGTAACTCAAATCCTCCAACCCTGGCAACATCCTTGTAAATCTTTTTTGAACTCTTTCAAGTTTCACAACATCTTTCCGATAGGAAGGAGACCAGAATTGCACGCAATATTCCAGCAGTGGCCTAACCAATGTCCTGTACAGCGACGACATGACCTCCCAACTCCTGTACTGAGTACTCTGACCAATAAAGGAAAGCATACCAAACACCTTCTTCACTATCGTATCTACCTGCGACTCCACTTTCAAGGAGCTAGGAACCTGCACTCCAAGGTCTCTTTGTTCAGCAACACTCCCTAGGACCTTACCATTAAGTGTATAAGTCCTGCTAAGATTTGCTTTCCCAAAATGCAGCACCTTGCATTTAATTGAATTAAACTCCAGATGCCACTTCTCAGCCCATTGGCCCATCTGGTCAAGATCCTGTTGTAATCTGAGGTAACCCTCTTCGCTGTCCACTACACCTCCAATTTTGGTGTCATCTGCAAACTTATTAACTGTACCTCTTATGCTCGCATCCAAATCATTTATGTAAATGACAAAAAGTAGAGGACCCAGCACCGATCCTTGTGGCACTCCACTGGTCACAGGCCTCCAGTCTGAAAAACAACCCTCCATCACCACCCTCTGTCTTCTACCTTTGAGTGAGTTCTATATCCAAATGGCTAGTTCTCCCTTTATTCCATGAGATCTAACCTTGCTAATCAGTCTCCCATGGGGAACCTTGTCGAACGCCTTACTGAAGTCCATATAGATCACATCTACTGCTCTGCCCTCATCAATTTTCTTTGTTACTTCTTCAAAAAACTCAATCAAGTTTGTGAGACATGATTTCCCATGCACAAAGCCATGTTGACTATCCCTAATCAGTCCTTGCCTTTCCAAATACATATACATCCCCTGTCCCTCAGGATTCCCTCCAACAACTTGCCCACCACTGAGGTCAGGCTCACCGGTCTATAATTCCTTGGCTTGTCCTTACCACCCTTCTTAAACAGTGCCACCACATTTGCCAACCTCCAGTCTTCTAGCACTTCACCTGTGACTACCGATGATACAAATATCTCGGCAAGAGGCCCAGCAATCACTTCACTAGCTTCCCACAGAGTTCTTGGGTACACCTGATCAGGTCCTGGGGATTTATCCACCTTTAACCGTTTCAGAATTCTACCTGTGCACCAAATGGAATTACTGTTCCTTAGCAACTTTCTATCTTGTTTTCCATAATCACACTGTCTTAAATAAAATGAAATGACATGATCGGACATGTTCAAATCTCACTAATTGAAGATTTGAAGAAAGGTTCATGGTTGAATCTTGGAATACTTTGGTTAAGGGTTAGTTTTGTCAAGTTTCATTGAGAATTTCTCTACATGAGACCTAGTAAGTTTTCTCCCACTATCATTCCCCCTTGTCGAATGCTAGCCCAATTCTGTCACTCACTGTAGCTGACTGCTAGGATATCTGGTCTACAGTGTCATCCCCACACTGGAGCCAATTTTAATTGGGCATCCAGGCTCGAGCTGCCCTGCACAGTTCTTGATACTTGCCCTGAGCTTGGCAGAGAAGGGTAAACTAGTATCCTGTTTTGTGAACAGGGATGTGGAGGTCCTAATGTAGGGTGGTGTAGAGGAGGACTGTTTACTTGCCCAAACACTAACAGTGGAGGCATGCTTGGTCGGTCAGAGGTTGCCTTCTGGGTCAGTGCAGTCTCAGCCATTTGGAGAAAAGGTCAGGAAGAAGGCCAATCATCTTCCTGTTCTGCCAGGGTAAATGCTACCATCTTTGCTCAGTTACCTCACACACAATATATTATAGCTACTACACCCACCTCCCACCAAGGTTCATGCTCTACCATAGAGTCATAGAGTCATAGAGATGTACAGCATGGAAACAGACCCTTCAGTCCAACTTATCCATGTCGACCAGATATCCAAACTTAATCTAGTCCCATTTGCCAGCACTTGGCCCACATTCCTCTAAACCCATCCTATTCATAAGGCATCCAGATGCCTTTTAAATGCTGCAATTGTACCAGTCTCCACCACCTCCTCTAGCAGATCATTCCATACATGCACCACTCTCTGCGTGAAGAAGTTCCCATTAGGTTCCTTTTAAAACCTTCCCATCTCACCCCAAAACTATGCCATGTAGTTCTGGACTTCCCCACCTGAGGAAAACGACATTGTCTATTTACCCTATCCATGCCCCTCATGATTTTATGAACCTCTGCAAGGTCACCCTTCAGCCTCCGTTTCTCCAGGGAAAACAACTCCAGCCTATTCAGTGTCTCCCTATCGCTAAAATCCTCCAACCCTGGCAACATCCTGAACCCACTCTCACTGTCAGCTGCAACTTCTTCCCTCACTCATTTCCAATTACCCAATGTACCCCACCCTGACAACCAACCCTGCTTGACCTCTGCACTGCCTATTGACTCACTCAGGACACCTCATTAGCTTTCCGTTTATACACCAGTGCAACAGTTGTGCTTTCCACTTGCATTTCACTCAATCCCTCCTCTTCTCTCAAACCAGGAGTAGGGCAGAAAGCCATGATATCTAGTGGGGTGACTAACATTCAGCTCTTCACGTGCTTTACAAGGAGGTGGTCATCTGAAGTGGCTGCCTGATTGTGCCAAAGCCCCTGGACTGATGTTGGAGGCTGTGCTTGTTCTTATTGTGTTGTGTTGGGACTTTGACTGAAGTATGTCTTCCTTGATGTGACTGTACACTGCTCCCCTTCAGCTTTGAGACCTGGACACTTGGATGTCGCTTGTGCAATGTATTTGTCATGCCAGCTGCTGGCACATGATGCAGGTATAATGCTGATAGGCAGGGTGTCATATGTCAACAGACTTGCTGACAACCATGACAAGCTGCTTAGCTTCATGTCTACACTGAAAGGCAATGCATAGATGCTATGAGCATCCAATTACAGCACTACCGAGCAACCCTGAGAAACATCCTCGTCCAATCTATGCATTGGCTGCCTTTCCCTGCATGCAAAGTGTTCTTGCAGCAGCATTAAAATGAAAGGTGCTGCTGTACTCCAAAGTGCAACAGTGAAGTGCAGAATCAGCCTGTAGGTGGACCAGAGAGGTTCCATGAGTTTGCTTTTATCCAAGTTCTGTGGATGTGGGGTCTGTGTGGCTACTGCTCAGAGTGTGTTCTGAGATGATGGTGGCAGGTGTGGGTCGGGAGGAGCAAGTGGTGAGCTGAGGCACCCGTTCAGACTTTCATGTAGGGAATTCCTGGCACCGGCTTTCTGGTGTGTGGTAGAATAGGAACCTGTATATTAATGCGATAAAGTTTGATGTTAATAGGGGTGATAACAAGCAATAATCTCCATTAATCAGCATTTTGCACAAGTTCAATCAATATCGCTCGATTTTACAAAATTCTGGGCAGTGATTTTCTTTTACAAAAAGAAGCTGAAATAATACAAAGTCCCAGATTTAGTAAAAAAAAGCCAAGGTGATTCCTTTACATAAAATGCATTGGGTGTTTCTATGGGAAGGTCAAACACTCGATCAATTGATGATGTATATTTGACATTGTACTGTACTATTTCTCATGAAGCTGCCGGTGGAATATAGTCTCAAGATATATGGATCCAGATTTTGCTGTAGCAGGGTATCTAATTGTGTTTGCTGTCAGTTAGACTTGCCCTTGCCTGTTGAGGTTTTAAAGTGTATTTGCATAATAATCTGCTGCAAGTGTGAGCTCATAATCTCACAGTGAAGGGAATAGGGAATCTGAGAACTGCATGAACAAAGAAAACAACTTGTTTATCTCCTCAGCCAATCAGACTGATGATTTGTACAATTAACAATGGAAGAACTGAGAAGGGAGTTGTTATGGACTAGGCCAGACTACTCAAAACATTCTTGAGCAGGCAACCCAGACCATAAGTTTGCAATTTGTTTCGGTAAGTGTACAATGGAAATTACTCTGAGTAAGTTAGCTAGGTTGATGACTAGGTTTTAAAACAGACAGAAATTTATTCACAAAATTACACAATGAAACACAAAGAACAGAATAAAGAACCCCTACAGAACTCAGTCTGTCCAAACTAGACTTGATTATGGAGTTCCTAATATACACAACTGTCCCAATGAGCAACCCCTTAAAAAACAATAAAAAATGGAACAAATTCCATCTATAGAATCCATCTACCAGGCCCGCTGTCAAGGAAAGGCCGCCAGCATTCTCACCCTGGCAATGTTTTTCTACAACGTCTACCATTGGGGAGAAGGTACAGATGCCTGAACACACGCCCCAGCTGGTTTCGAGACAGTTTCTACCCTACCGCCTGTACCTGTGTTCTTGATTTTGCCACTGTTTAACTATTATTTACTTATCTATGCTACTTAACTCTGTGATCTGCCTGTATTACTTGCAAGACAAAGCTTTTCACTGTGCCTCGGTACATGTGACAATAAATTCAATTCAATTCAATTCAGGTTGAAGTTAGAAGGGCAGAAGGAGAGAGAGAGAGTTTTGCAACCTGCTTCCACACAGCTGAACTCTTAACTAGTTCTAGACTGAACTGCTCAGCTAGAGAGCTGACCACTCCCCTTTCATTATACACATCACTTCTAAAACATGACCACTTTGGCTGGAAGTCTCATCTGTTTACATTTAAACAAGAAGGCCTCTCAATATCCTTTAATCTCTGTACCAAACTAGTCTAATCGGAGCCGACCCATTTACAATCCCCTCTGAAAAAAATCAAGGACACAGTATCCTTGAAAAAAGTCACAGCTTTTAGAAAAAAAGAACCAGCTTTGTGATAGAGTGAACATTAAAATGAATAAAAGTCAAAGCAGGTAGAAAGAGAGAAATTAAAAAGTAGAAACAATAATTGGAATAAGCACAAGAGAAAAAGAAGACAAACAAAGGTGGAGGAAATAGTTTAATTCTAAATTTTACATTTGAAACATTTCAGTAATAATCAAAAATGAAAGGAATTAGACTCCACATCTGTTAAGTTTCAGTACCATGGACCTTAATTTGTAGGAATTAATGATTATTAAATCATTCTTAGGATTCTGACTGATGAAATGACAAGACTTAACTTTCTGTAATGAGTTTAATTGTATCTATTGAGCAAATATGGCAACTTCATGCCATTTAGTGCATTTCAGTAGTAAGGCAAACAGTGCAATCACATTTCTGTAAATCACAAATTAGCTGAACATTCTTAGTTAATGAAGAATCTGTTCTTGCTTGGGCATAAATAATAGTGTACACTATTAGTTTCACTGTTATTTTGAAAGCAAAATCATCTCTTTTTTTCATATAGTTGCTGGGTTATCTACTGGGGAATGATAGAAACTTTGTATCTTCACTGTATTTTAGAAAAGATTCATTTTCATCTTGGAAGCAAGAACACTCATTAGGCTGTCACAAAATCTAAAACTTGCATTTATTATGCAAATAAATTTGTAGCTGAATCTCTTTGTAATACTTTGTAGATAGTAGGTTTTCCTTTCTTGGTGTTTTTTCTCACCTCAGTTGTGTTGCCAAAGTGTCATTATTTCTCTGGTGTCTTGGATCTTCATTAACATCTGGCATATCTCCCATGTAATGAATATGGTAGGAAGTATTGCAACTTGATTGACAGATGATGGTGTTTGTTCTGTCTCATGGCGAGTGATTGTAGCTTCCTTTGTTTTGATCTTTGGTTGTGGTGTTAATTTGATTCTTGAGCCTGACTAGGTTTATGTTGCATACTTCAAGCATTCGGTAGATGTTTTTCTGATCACTTCCCTATATTTCATTTAGTGAACATTATTCTCACTATACTGTAAGACTTTTGTTGAGTGAGTTAGTGATAATAGTGCTTGTAACGGCATTTCTATTCATTACATACTATATAATTCTGACCTAAACATGTACATAAAACTTCGAACAACATTGATTTATAGAAGAACTGTAAATTAACTCCAGCTAATTAGCTTTTGTTAACATGTGCCTTCTAACATCAATTACAGGTAATGTGATCATCAATATAGAGAGGTGACAATTAAGGTGCATCTGACACTATCATTTTTAAAATGGCTATTCAGGTGTCATTGAAGAGGCTGCTGGAATCACAATGTGGATTTATGCATCACTGGGGGACTATGTGGTATTCTGCATCTACAAAATCTTGAATCATTGTAAATTAAAGAGAAAGTATTATGTATCTTTCTAGTTTTCTCAATAGGAAATATGTTAAGGTAAAACTGTTTAGAGCGGCCATTGGGAATGCATCTTTTGACAGTTTTTCTCATTGACAGAGCTTCTCTGTAAATTGCTGATGCCTGTTTCTTTGTGAACAGTCTTCAGCATCTATTCCAGCCATAGTTAGAATGGGAAGAGATTATTCAGATTCTGGCAGTGATAATAGTGAATTCTTTTGGTTTTGTTTTAACATAATGCTTTAATTTACAGCATAATGCAAAGTTGTTGGAAGGGAAATAAAATGTCATAGTTTCTTTCTAGGTGCTTTTGATGGCTACAGAATTTAGCAGCAGGAAGAAATTCAGCGACCTACAATTGAAGACAAATCAAATGTATTATCGCTGACAGAAGCAACTATGAAGAAGCTTTGAAATGCTATTTTCCTTCTGAGTAGCTAGATTTCTTTTTGCAATAAATTAGAATTGACTTAAATCAAGACTGAATGGACTGAATGTACAGATGTACTGGCACCGAAAACATTGTGGCTGACATCTGTGTGCAGTCCTCTGTTTAGATGAATTGTAGTTGCTCCCCATCCTAACCCCTTCAGCAAGAACCATTGAGCTCACAAGGACAAGATTAGCACAAAGGTTCAATTTTAAAGTTCAACAAGCATTGTGTTCCAATGAAATCTTTAGCTTTCTTGCTTAGAATCTGAGGACGTCTGGCCAAGGATCAGAGTTGACTTTGGCTGTGGTTAACTGGACTGCTCCATAGTAACAAAAAAATTCTGTTTTGTGCTGAAGGAAATACTACTTGATTCTATAAATTCACCCAAAGGTTTACATTCTGAACATTAAGTCTTGGGAATTTTCTGAATGTGGACAGCTAACAGGTGCAGTTTTCCACCAGAACTGAAAGCCAACATGATGATGCCCACAAGTCTGAATTAGTCTTTGCATCTGGCAGTGTATATAAGCAGGGTAAAATAAGAGCAGTGTTATTCAAAAATAAATTCTAATGTAATAAAAAAACATGTAGAGGTAATGATGTTAAATATGGAGTCTGCTGCTAATGTGTGTTTCCATCCCAGCTTAGATGGTTCTTTCACCTCAATCATATGTACTTTCTTTTAATGGAGTTTCATTTTAGTTTGTGGCATGGAGAAATTGATATTACCTGACTCCTTTTCAAAGTAGTGTGTTTCCTGCTGTGCTAGTCATTCATGGAATAATGATAAAACAATTTGTTTTTTTCATGGAATCCTGGAAATCCAAACTCAACTATACGGCCACTGATGTTTGAAGCAAATGTGAAATGCTATTTAGTGGGAGGAGAAAGAAGAAATATTAGATTTAGAATAAAATTAACATGGCAGCAAGTTACATTACGTATTCAAATGTTAATTTCATGTGTTGTAAAACATGGAACAGTATCTAACAACGTTACTATAAAACTACATATATAAAAATGCAAATCTTAAAAGAGGAGTTATCTTCCTACTTTTGCATCAATACAAATTGATCTTAGCTGTGCATTTTCGTGCCAGTGGCAGATAAATTTCAGACTGAGAGCCATTCTGGAACATACTAAACTTTAGGACATCATGTAGTTTGCTGATCTCTTGGATACTTTCTGAACTATTGTATATTTTTTAACTTTGAGGAAGCAAAATGCCTTCCCATGATCCAAATTCTGAGAAATATGGTATCCAGGGAGAAGTGCCCTGGTGGATAAACTATTTTCTCTCAGGTACTGCGGAGGTTATAGCCATGGGCAGCCTATCATAAAATACTAGGCTTGTCAGTCTAACAATGCGAAAGAAATCAAAATGACACTATTAAGAAGACTGTGAAACGATTTCCAGTTTGTAGTTGTTGTAAAAAAAAGTATTTCAATCCATGGCAAAAACTATGACAAATAATATTTCTCCTGCCACTTTTCAAATATAAAAACGCTGGACTAGTTCAATCTATGATGATTATAGCTGATGATGAAATTCCTAATTCATGGAATCAGAATGACATTGCGCAGAAGGAATCATTATACCTGTATTCCTGCAGATATCCATATAGTTATAGCCTTTTCTCATAGCCTAAAAATTACAATGCAAATTGTGTTGACCTCAACTAAACTAAGGGTAATTATGAGCTCTTTTTAGAATTGTTATGGTTATTTTATCAACATACAGAAAAACTTTGAAAAAAACAAGTGGTAGAATACCTGTGTAAATGAATGTTCAGAATGGTGGTTCTTCTTAAATTTGTACTTTCTGAAATTTAAAATGGATTTGCTATTTATTTCAGTTCTTTGAAATCTGTCCCTGAAAATGAAAAGCAAACATTCCAAGTAAGTTAGCTTCAGTTCCAGATACACACTTTATACAGTTATACAGAAAAAGAATTTTTCAATTTTAAAAAGAGAAAATCTGAAAATCAGGTCGAGAATTTAAAGTTGTCAATAAAATGTTTCATATCAGCAATGGAAACTTAGTTAAACAGAAGACAAGAAGGGGTCATATAAAGGACATGTTTAGCATGTACCCAGTGTCTGCAGTTTGCCTCTGATCTCTATGCCTATGTATTTCATACATACAGCCAGCTTTGTCATAGCACAGAGTCTGACTCAAAGCTATTGGAGAACATCTGTTGAGATATTTACAAAGTTCGTAGATTAGTTGCAAGTCAAGCAGGTGTTTTTCATACTGCAGTCAAAGTGGACTTTGCTCTGGTCTTTTCAATACAAGGATCCAAGTTGCAACAAAGACATTTCGAAAGCTAACAGATAATAAAACATAAGCGGCAGTTGCTCATAATTACAGGTGGTCAATATTTGGCACATTATGGGCCTTACGGAAGAAGAATACAAACTTATTTTTTATGGAAAAGGGATAATCAAATACAGATGGGAGGATGTAAATTAAAGAATTTACCAAATATCTCAGTGGAATACACTAATGGAAACGAGACAGAATAGGAAATTAAAAATTATTTGAAGCAGATGGACAATTCTTTGAGTTTTTAAAAAAATTTATTAGCTGTATGAAAATTGTATCTGTTTATTTTACATGGCCATGAAATTAATGATCTGCTGAGCTATGCTTGTGTTATTTTATAATCACTCAGTTATTTATTATATACTGTGATGGTTGATAATAATCTGTGAAAATTCCTCCAATAGTTTTTATTTATCTTTGAGTTTTTTTTAGAAAAGTTAATTCATTTAGACCATAATTGTTATGCATAAAGCTGCAGTTTACCCAAAAATGTTTGTGAAATATCCTGTAATATTGCATTATGATGTAGTTTATTAACAGGTTTAGACACAATCACAATCCCTTTCCATTACAGCCTAACCATTGCACTACAAATTTTACACAATTGTTAATCTACTGATGCTCTGTGAATAATATCTGCAGGTATAATTTAAGTGATCAGTCACACAATCAAGTCAATGGTCCAGTTGCAACATTTAATCTCACCAGGCTACTGAATTTCTGAAAATTATTTTGTTCCTATTTTGTTCAGTCCAACTGCGTGTCATTATTTGCTGCAATTCCAAGAGACTACAAGACAGCACAGATTAACTTTCTCTATTCATTGATTGAATGTAGGCTTTGCTGGTGAGGCCAGTAGCTGTTGCCCATGGAACAGTTAAGAATCAATGACACATTTCTGTGGGTTTGGAGTCACACATAGGCCAGATTAGGGAAGGATGACAGATTTCTTTCCATAAAGGAAATTAGTGAACTAGATGAGTTTTACAACAATGACCAGTGGTTACATTGTTGCTATTAGACTTTTTAAAATTTCATATATTTTAAATTGAGTCCAAATTTCATCATCTGTCATGGTGTGACTCAAATCCATATCCCAAGACCCACAGCGATTAATTGAGTCTTCACACAACTGAGCTTAGACTTTCTCAGCTTCAAATAATCCTTTCAGTGTTTTAATCAATCACTTCTTGTATGGAACTTTCATTTTGAGAATCTTAGATTTGCAGGTTGATTGAAATTGTATTTCTGATTCTTTTTGGTAGTGGCTGGCCAGAGCCCTGAGAACGAGAGAAATTTTTTCTTTACTTTACCTGCAGTGCAGGGGTGTTTAGTAGCTGTCTCAAAGCTATGACATTAAAAGCAATTCATCCACATGGCAGGATATCTAACATACACATGAATCAGCGTTGAAGCTTATATTTAACCTTTTTTTGTATGTCCTGAAGGGTAAAACTTAAACATGTCTGCAGGAGATGGCATCCTGCTGAGATGGGGTTGGATAGACAGACTCTTGTTATCTCATCCTTCTTCATCTTTCTGACTGAAGTTGCTCTGATTCTGTACAGGTGTGGCAATCCAAAATTCCTTCCAGATGGTCAATGAATTTATATTTGAAATCATCTTAGCTGTATCCCTTATTTTATAAAGAAAACACATGTTACAATAAGTTCAATATGTTCACAGATGATCTGGGATCAGAATACTTTCTATGCCATTTTGTAGGGCAACCATATTGTTTTGGGTATGGTCATATGCAGGCCAGACCAGGTAAGGGTGGTAGATTTTCTTCCCTACTGGGCATTAGTGAATCAGATGGGTATTTACATCAAGCTCTGGAAAGAAAAAAAGACAAAACCTAGAAATGAATGTATTAGAACTCCACTGTACCAGCCTACCTGGATACTCACAGCATCATTTGTCTTGTTCTGCCTTGTGTCTTGACCTTTGTCCCTCTCCACCCCCACCCCCACATATAGTGACCAGTCTTATGGTACTTCTGTGTTGTCTTCCCATTTTGTGCAAACTCAGTGCCAGGAATCTTGAAATTGTTCTTTGCAGCACTCCTATAAGTCAAGGGATCAGTTAGAGAGTTCTGGTGCAACAAGTCATGAGATGCCTCCAATTCCAGTACAGGGGCTAAGACAAGGTCAGTCTGCTGCTTTATGCAGTTAGGGTCAGGATTCTTGCAGAATGTTAGGTACCCCACTACAGATCTTGTCTCTTTTTGACCTATTGTAGGCTATTTTTTCCAGAAATGGAAGAAAGGGTGATATTAAAGAAGATAAAAATAGGTCGCAGCCCTGGTGCAAGTGGGGAATAGGTGGTAAGGTATCTTGTGTGAGTGAGTATGCAGTGTAGAGACCATGCAGGATTAGCAGTGTTGGGCTTTGAGGCTGTGATAATGAGGGGAGAAGATGTTGTATGTTAGAGAGAATGTTAGAGCAGGAATCTTGGTGGGAAGGAGGTGCACTATTTTCTCTCATACATATTTCCTCCACCTTTCTCTTTTGTTTTCTACTTTTCTGTCTTTCATTTCCATCTTTGTTCCCCTCACTCTTGTCTCCCCTCTCAGTCTCTGAGGATATTGATCCTCTCCAGCTTGTGCAGATCCTACCTTTCCCAGAATCAGTCCCAATACATCAAGAAACTAAATCGTTCTCTCCTACATGGTTTCTCCAGCCATGCATTTATTTGACTTCCTAATTTCTTATCTCTGATCTTGCCAGCATGTGGCACTGCAAGTAATCCTGAAATTAATACCTTAGACTTCTAGCATTTTAATTTATTTTCCTATTTCCTACATTCTGCTTGCAAGATTCATCCCATTTTGTGTCCATCCATGGTTCCCACATGGATCACATCTTTTGAATAATCTCTCTTCCTGTTTAGAATGTCTTGCTCCTACTCAGTGACACCCTTGGTCTTGGAGCCAGAAAGGCAACATACCATCCTAGAATCAAGCCTACAACCTTGCATCATATCTATGGGTATGTCTATCCATTCCTCTTTCAATAGAATCCCCTGTCCTTTTTGCTCTTGCACTCTCTGTTTTAATCACTTCTCCTCTCTCATGTGCAGCTGAGCCAATCCTGGTTCCATGGATTTTGCACTCGCTGTATTGCCCTGAGAAACATTCTCGCCTCCAATTATACGGACATTGGTTAGAGCGGTACATGGCCCCAGACGATTCCTGCACTACCTGCTTGGGTATTTGAGTCTGACAGCTGGCCATTCCCTTTCTCCATGTGCACTCTTTTTCTGTGGTCACAAGCTCACTGCAAGTGCTATCCATGAAAATCTCAGTGATGCAGATACTCTGCAGTGATTCCAGACACAGTTCCTGATCCAAAATGTAGATTTCCAAGAGTTGCAACTAGTTAAACTTCCTGAACTGCTGTCACCCTGGACTTCCCACATCACACAGAAGGAGCATTCCATTGGCCAAGCTGCCTTGCCATGACCTAGTCTCAAATTACTCACTTTCTGTTTACTTCTTCCAGTTTAAGGAATATTAAGTACTACCAAGAATCTTACCACTTGCCTTAGGCTCCTCACCTTACCTGCTTCTCTCGGTGATACTGACTGCCTGTCACAGGGTCCTCACCTCATCTGCTTCTCCTGGTGATGCTGTCTGATTGTCAAAGGATCCTCATCTTGATGAGACCTTTCCTAAAATGAATACACTTTTATCATTGATAACAGTAAGAATGCAGACAGATAGAGAAGAGCTACAAAAATCAGAAAGAATTAAAGTTAGAAAGAAAGCAGAGCAAGAAACAGTGATGATTTGGGTGTGCAGGAATATGCATTCTGATTTAAAGTGAAGGTGGAAAGTGACTCACCCCTAACTGAGTTGTCAAGTCGAATTTTCCAGCAAATCCATAAAATCATCACCACACTTACATAACTAAATTGTAAGGATGAGTAATGTGAATTTACCTTTCTGCCGACAGTGACATATGTCTGAGCTAATGTATGCTGAATATATGTTGAGAAAAATGATGCCATGTGCTTTGGCCAATAAAAATGGCACAAATCACTTGCAGCTAAATGTTCTGATTTCATAAACCACTTGTTGCACATCAATACCTCTGAATCAAAAAGCCCATCTGTGAAAAAAGAGAAAACATGGAAATATAAATATGACAGAAAATTAAAGAGGATCATTAAACTAAACAATAGAGTCAAAAGAATCCAAATTGTGTGTAATCATTGATCTGGACAGAGGTTTCTGTAAATAGTTTTGAATTTTGATTTTGTAAATTTCAGTTTAAATGTGCCTGAATATTAGCAAACTGAAAATCTGCCATGAACTAATATAAATTGACAATGTTTTAAAAGATAATGTTAAAATATCTTTTTGCATGATGTATATTCCCTACTATATATAGACTGATAATGCAGTACAGTTTTAATAATGCAGTAGGAAATATGATTATAAATAAGAGCATTTCTAATCAGAGATTGTTCTTCACTATCTTTCAATAATGGACCATTAATTATCTGAAAGTCCCTCCAAAAACCTATACTGAACCATTTATTAGTTACATTGGGTGTGGTGGTAATTTCTTACAAAACTTAAAAACTTTTATAACGTCACCATTCATGTCTTTGTATCTATAAAAAAAGACTTATTTTTAAGATCTTTTACAGAAGCTCTCAAATAGCCCAACTGATAGAAACACACCAGGGGAGTTAACTCAGATAAGGGACTTGACTAATTTTATGGGCAATGATAGCTTCTAGCACAATGCACTTTAATCAAACTCAGAGAGAAAAAAACACAGAAACTCACTTTGTTGTTATTTTTCTTTGATCATTTGTGTACTTCAGCAGATTTTGAACAAACTGGATTGGAAAAGGACCAGCTGAAGTTCTATTCATTTTCACTTCACAAGAGTAAAGGGCAGTCGAAGCTGAAATAATGAATGTTCTGACACTGATGGGAGAGAGTTGTCAGTATATTTTTAAATTGCACTATTGTGAGAATGCAATGTCTGTTTATCTGCTTCTTGGAGTCATGTGGACTGCAATCCACTCCCCATGTGAACTTGCTTAACTCAGCTTCTAAATGTGCAAAACAAAAGTCTTTTGTGATATTTTGTCAAAGGTATACAATTTGTTCTGCAGGAAAATTTGAATACCTTGACAACAAAAATTACTCTAAGAGGAGTATATTTTAAAATAACAAGTGGAAATTAAAAAGACTTTGCAGAAGTTGCTAGCATATTTGTCTTTTTTGGAATAATTTAGTTCTTTGCTCTGTTAAGTAGCCTTCTACTTGAAAGCCTATTTCCCTTTCATCAAAGCAAGCTGACTCTTCCTGATTACTGTGGGTTTTTCTAAGTGCTCAGATATACCCTCTTTAATGACCAACTCGAACACTTTTCCTACAACCAATGTTAAGCGAACAGACCTATTGTTTCTTGTTTTGTTCCTCTTTCTTTTGAATAGTAAAGTTATATTTGCTCTTTTTCCACATTGATGGAACCTTTCCTGAATCTAGGGGCTTTTGGAAAATTAACACCAATGATTTATTATCTCATTAGCCAGAATGTTTAAGACCCTGCAATAAAGTCCATTTTGACTCAAAAGACTTGTCATCCCACAATTCCATCGGTTTGTTTAGTATCCCTTTCACGTGATTGTAATTTTGCTAAGTTCCTCTCCTTTTGATTTACAGCTATTACTTGAATGATATTTGTATTCACTAGGGCAAGGACAGAAACAAAGTATTTGTTCATTTTATCCACCATTCTCTTATTATTGACTATTAAATCCTCTCACTCTCTAGACCAACATTCACTTTACGGACTCTTTTTAAACATCTGTAGAAACTCTTGCTGTCTATTTTTATATTTCTAGCTATCTTCCTCTCAAATCTTAATTTACTTTTCCTGATTAACTTTTTAGACACTCTCTGCTATTTTTTATAGTCTGACCAATCATCTGACCTCCCATTCATCTTTGCGCAGTTATATGTTTTTTTCCTTTAGTCTAATGTGTTCCCTAACTTCCCATGTTAACCATGAATGGTGGGTCCTCTCTTTAGAATTTTTCTTTATACATGTAATTATTCTGAATATTCTGAAATAACCCCCCAAATGTTTGCCACAGAATCTCTTCTGCCTACCATAGTATCCCAGTTCATTTCAGTTAGTTCAACTTTCATGGTTGCCCTTTTTCAAGTCTAAAACTGTAATTGTAGCCCCAATCATCCCTCTTTTAAACTGGATGTAAAATTCAATAATATTATGATCACTGCTCCTTAGGGAATGACTTTACACTGAGGTAATTCATTAAACCTGTCATATTAGACAATACCAAGTCTAATATAAACTGCTCTCTAGTTAGTTCTAAGGCCCTGAAAGTCTCAAGTGGACATAAAATATCACTTCATATTATTTCGTAGAGGAGCAAGGGATGTCTTGACCAATTTTGATCCCTGAATCAACACTACTATCGGGTCATTATCACGATGCTGGCTGTGCACAAATTCACAATCGCATTTCCTGCATTACAACAGTGACTGCAATTCAGAAGTGTTTGGGAAGTCTAATGGGTCCTGAAATCAAAGTCCTTCCTTCTCCCATTTCTTTAACAACAGGTACACCTTGATTCTGCTTCAGAATCATTCCTCCTGATCAATCCAGGCTTGTCATGCTGAGAATCAAGAGGTTAAAAAAATACCCACCTTTCACCACTGGTGCCTGAATGTAAAGATTAAAATTTAATTAAGAAATAAAAAAGCACTGCAGTGTTTTTCAGAGTGTACAGAATACTCACGTAAACAGAGCAGAACTGTCAATTGTGATTATATCAAAGCTAATGTTTACCAGCTGAGAAGAAAATATGCTTCAGGGGACAGACACCATGAGTTTGATATCACCTTGATTGACCAGTATCTTTATATTTAATTGGAGTATTCAGTTTAAGCTGTCATATCTTACTGCATTATTTTATCTTCAACATCTTTCATATCACGGTAGTTTTTACAAATATTTTGGGAGAGTAGGATATGCCCCCTTGAGCATTCTGGGAAGAATTAAGGGGTTGAATTTTTTTTAAATTTCAGTAGTTCAAGAATGTGTAATGTGAATATATTTGTCTATGGTCAATAAAGACTGAGATTCTGTTCTGCCCTTATGTAGGTTGGTTGATGTTTGCTAGCTGATTGGCACAACTGGCGAGCATGTTGGTATTTTTAAATCAGTCTCTCTGTCATCTGTCTGGCACTATTTTTATTATGAGCTATTTTTGTCATATATACTGATACCAGTCAAATGAAATATCTCTTATAAAAGAATGTGTTTCACTAAAGTGTGCAGAATTGGAGGGGTGTAATCAAGATGGAAGATATTCTTGAAGGTTGTAAAATGCCTATGTGGTAAATGAAGTGTTGTTCCTCCTGCTTGTATTGAGCTTCACTGGAACATTACAGCTGTCCTGGATTGGAAATGTTAAAACGGGAGCAAGATCGTTTGTTGAAATGCCAAGCAATTGGAAGGTCAGAGCCATTCTTAAGGGCAGCGTGGTGGTGTTGTGCAAAGCAGTCACCCAATCTGAATTTGGTCTTGACAATTTAAATGACATCATGTTGTGAATACAGTAAACTGGATAGAAAGAAGTACAAGTGAAATGTTGCTTTACCTATCTATTTGTGGTCTAGAACCAAAGTTCTGAAAATTTCATCTGGGTTGACCATATTTGAGAAAATAGAAACTGAAGCAGATGATTTCCAATGAAAGGACCAACAGATGGCAACAAGAGTTGCTCTGTTACATTTAACTGCTGTTAGAAGACTTACTGCTCTGAATGTCACCAGCATGGCTATTTTTCAGATATGTCAAATGTTTACGAGGAAGATTGACTGTGGGAAAAGGTTAGGTAACGTCTTGCTAAATCTGGTCACTCTCTGACCATTAGGCAAGATTTCCTTTGATATATGGGGTCACTATGACATAAACAGAACAGTGCAAAAAAAAATCTTGTAAGTCAATGAAATGGAACCTTGAAAAGACCCTGAGTTTGTGGCTGAGGAGGGAGACAGATGGAACAACCATGTGTCACTCTTTTTATATCAGTGTTAAATAATTTAATTAAAAGCTGTCATGATTTGAAAGTGATAAATAGTAAATAAAACATGATACAACAATGTTGTTCATTGAAATTTCAAGACCTTGGATGAATTGACAGTGTTAAAATTTGTACATATATCATATAGATTATATGCTTTGGCAAGTATTTCAATCTTTGAGACTATGATGTAGACTTTAAACTTGCTGTGTGGAACTTAAAACCAAAGTGTTTCTATAATGGGTGAGTGATCCACAACACTAATTTTAAGACTTGGCGGCAAGTTGAAAATTCACCCTTACATGTGTTATGTTTAATAGTGTTCTCTTGAATTGTATTGTTTGTCTCTGTTAATATCTAGCCCAGAAAAGCACATCTTTGTACTTGTTGCTGAGAAATTGGTTAGTTTTTTGGAATGAATATTTTAACATTTACTCAGCCCCTTCATTTCACTATGGTACTCTTGCAATTTTCAAACTGGTGAGTCATGACAATGCAAGAAATCCACATGTTGGCAGTTAACTACAGAGTCCAAATCAATGCAGTCAGGGTCTTGTGGTTCAGTGACAATGTCCCTACCTCTGGATCACCAGGTTTGTGATTAAATCCCACTTGGCCCTGAGGTGTGTCATGACATGTCTGAGCAGGTTGATTAAAGATGCAGTCAATTGCCTTTTGGCATGTGTTAAATACAGAAGCAAATGTCCCACATGGTTTCCCAAATGCATCAAATGGGCAAGAGTTAAATGTGAAATTTGGCAGATTCTTGCTGATTCCCTGACATACAGACATTTTTTTTCTATTTTTAAATTCTCCTTGCATTGACACCCTCTTAGCTTTCCAGGTTAAAGCTTCCCCTTTACAGACAATTGTTCAAAGAACAGAAATCCACTTTGAAAGCTCATATTAACACTAGAGAAAATCACATAATCATGTTGCAAATTCTTCACATAGACACATTGCAACCCAGCGAATTTGTAAACTTTTGCAGTCTAATTTTACATTGGGACTTTATACAGCAGGGAAAACATACTGTGATGGTAGGGACCCAAAGCATAAATTTCCAGACAGAAATTTGAAAATTGCATATCAAAGAGTCCAGCAATAAACCACTGAGCTTTATTAGTGCACATGCTGAAAATATGATAATTTTGCTCAATAACTTGTGAGAGAATTATTCCCAGAGCACTAATTCATAGTCATTCTCTACATTAGAATTGGTTTCCAGTTGATTCACAGGCACTCACTCTTTTCCTCTATTTCCTGACTATCAGTTTCAACTTGTTGCAGTTTGATATACTGATGACTAATTAATCCCACTTTCTTCTTGATTGGAGGCTCAGTTTGAGAGAGTGCTCCATTTAGTCTGGAACGAAAAACAGAATACTTGCAATTTGGAACCATTCAGGGCACCAGTACTGAGCAGTACTTTGACTGACAGTGAACAGTGCAGAAGATTTGCGGTCACCTGAATATCTATCAGTGTCTTACTGAAAGCAATTCAATACCATTGAGTCAGGAAACACACTGCTGCTGGCATATCTGTGGAAAGTCCAAAGGCTGAGCTATCTCTATCAGCAATGGGCAAACACAACTACAGAATGTCATTTACCAAACTCTGATTCTACACAGTTTTGAATTATTGAGAAGGACTCCTTTAACAAGACCACAATATGGATCAGAATGTTTTGCATACCCACCTAGAAGAAGCAACAGATCCCTCCATCAACATTTCTAATTGTTTCCTAAATATAGACAGTGCCCCGGTTATGAACATGTTCTGTTCCTGAATCTGTTTGCAAGCGGACTTATATGTAATTTGGAACTCAATGAAGGACAATATAAAATAGCCATCCATAAGTTAAGGAAACATTCATATCATCCCATAAAACGACATCCATTTATGGGATTTTTTGTAAGTATAATACAAGTGTTCGTAAACCAGGGACCCCTGTAACTCTAGGGTATGATCATATTTGCTGAAACAATTCAAGTGTTGCAAGAAGACGCTTCCTGATATCAGACATAAATTTGTTTTCCCCTTTGTCCTTCTGTCTCTAATTCATTCGAAATAATGTTCAGAATTTATCTTTTTCTATATTTGTCATATTTTCCATTGGTCTATTAGGTCCCTCCTTTGAAAGGTTAAGAAAGTTATGATAATATTTTGTTCAATTTTATTTATTTTACAATTAGAAAAGTTATTTGTCGGCCCATTTTTATTTGTATGGTTAGGGAAGCATTTGTAATTAAATACTTAACAATAATAATCCATTCAATGGTTGCAGCTGATGCAATGTGAACAGTTATGAAATCACGAGGAATGGTTTTCTCAGGGCAGTTTAGGAAGTGGGCTGTTATAAGATATATGGGTGTATATATAGTTTTCTCTGCATGGGTTTGTCTGAAGTCCTGTGTCAATGGAGTCCTTCATTTGCTGCAAGCCGGTGGTGGACTTTGAGGGGGATGTTTTCCCTGTGGAAACCAGAAGGGTCAGTAAATGTGAACACACAAAGCCATTCGAGCTACGTTAGCCTCAACAGTGCAGAAATAACCCGCATAACCTCCCAGATGTGGCTATCAATACCATATTTATGTGGTGGCTCCTGAGCCAGGTTGAGTAGCAATAATCTGCTGTTGGTTAGACCAGGGCAAGTGAAGCAAGTGTACTATTGTAAGATCTGCTGCCCCAAGTGGTGCCTGTTAGTTCCCACATGAGATTCATTCTCATTTTGACCTTGGCCCTAGTACTCTGGAGGTGTTGCTGGTAGTTCAATGTATGGTCAAGAGTGATGCACTGGATCATGGGTAACTGGTTAATCATAGAACTAATGAAAAGACATTGAAACATTTGTTTAACAAGATATTTCTTGGTCATCACATAGTTTCAGCTAAATACTGTACTGGACTCATTTGCTGGAGGTCACCTGAACAAGTTTTGTGGCTATCCTTTTTGAATAATGTTTTGTAAGCATTTGGAGGTTGTTCTCGTTATCAGCCAACTGAAACCTGCTGAAGAACAACAGTTCTTCTTTCCTGTTTTTGATGCACCTTTTGTTATGAATCCAGTGTAAGCTTGATTGTTCTCTTGAAGAGCAACTAGAAAACATCTCAATACTGTGTTTCCTGAGCAAACTGCACTTGTCAAGACTCCAGTGATAACTGCCAAGTCAAGTCACTTGTTTACATGGTGCCAGAACACCAGATCAATTGTCACCTGAACATCCTCTTCCTTATCTTTTTGTTTCTTTCAAAAACTATCCATTCATGGCCAAAGCTGTTTTTTCCCCCCTAAAATGAATCTCTGAAGTGTGTGTATATATACACTGTGTGCACTGTACTTAGAGCAGTGAACATCATTTGCAAATTCTGTTAAAAATTTAGCATCTTCAAAAAAGATTTAATGTGATATAAGTATCTTTTGTTTTATAATAAATCAATATTTTTGTGTTTATTACAGAAAGCTCATTGATAGATCTTTTTATGCCATGTCTAATATAGAGAAAGTGAATGGGTAGCCACATTGGAGATGGGTATGTGTTGGAATTAAACTTTCAGTTGTTCCTTTTACATAAGAAATGGAAGCGGGGAGACGTAGCTTGACCCTTTAGTCCTACACTGCTGTTCAGCAAGATCTCGACAGGTCTTCTACTTCAGTTCCACCTTCCCATTTTCATCCCTATTTATGTTATTGAGCATTATTGTAGTAATAATCAGCGTCATCTTGCCACATGATTATTGCATGAATTATTAGCAATTTTCTGGATTAATCAAGTGAATGTTCATTAAGAACATGTCATAACCTTGGAGAAAATTCTTATAAGGAAAAATTCAAAACTAGGTTTCATCACTTCCCTCCAACTGGAATCATAATTTCTGTAAAATCTAGAAAAGATGTTCCAGCTTGTATTGAGCTTGAGTGTGCTTTTTTTATGGATTACTGAGATAAGAAAAGCAATGTTGGCTAGACTGTGATATTGGGCATGGGATTCACAAAGTGTGATTAGCTCCTGTCAGTTCAAACTCAGTTTGTGTTGCCTATTAATTATGATGATTATGGCATGCAGATTAACATTAGATGTGCAGCTGAGTAGCTGCATGCCACAGTTGGGTGCCGACGTTCTAGTGAGGCTTGTAACCACTGAGAGCCAGATGACATCTCTTTAGCCAAAGGGGCATTATGTCTCCAACAGGAGCTGACAAAGAAGAATTGAAAATCAGAAGGAGCGTACAAAATTGAGGCACAGGTCAGACATTGAGCCCTTTCTTTGATGCTATGCCAAAACTTTGTTACAGGAGGTGGAAAGGAGAAGTTCTCTTCCCTCAGGGGCCTTGAGGCCTTTCAGACTGTATGTATGTAAGAAGATAGCGGGAACATATAGTTATTGCAGTCAATGCCAGGAGTCTAATTCTGATGGCCTTACATGCATTACTCTACCAGGCAGAACTCATACTTCACATTTATAGTCTCATCTTATGCTCATACACTTAGCATTTCTGCAAACCGAGCACTCACACATTGCACAACTTGCAGCTATTCATTTCCAGCTATGTAATCTTCATAGCAATATTAGCCAAGCTCATTACACTACACTCAATAACACATCTCCCTCTCTTTTGTCAAACAAGGTTTCATATAATAAGTGGCAGAACCTCATTAATGGGACACGAGCAATGAGGGGCAGGCATCATTGCATGTGCTCACTCCATTAAAGGAAGCAGTGCTAGCAATCATTGGAGCATTTTTACTGAGGAAGTGGACAGCAATGGGGGCTGAAAGCATCAGGAATGATAGCATTTTTCTCTCTAATCTAATTACTCACCTTCAATTACAGTGGCCTGGTGGCTCGGTGGTTAGCACTGCTGTCGCACAGCGCCAGGGACCGAGGTTTGATTCCAGCCTTGGGCAACTGTCAGTGTGGAGTTTGTACATTCTCCCCATGTCTGCGTGGGTTTCCTCCGAGTGCTCTGGTTTCCTCCCACAATCCAAAGAATTGCAGGTTAGGTGAATTGGCCATGTTAAATTGCCCAGAGTGTTCAGGGATGAATAGGTTAGGTACATTAGTTAGGGCTAAATGTAGAATAATAGGGCAGGGGTATGGGTTTGGGTAGGTTGCTCTTCAGAGGGTCGGTGTGGACATATTGGGCCAAATGGCCTGTTTCCATACTGTAGGGATTCTATGATTCTATTCTATGATTCATTGTGATCACCTTTCAGATTGCGAGAAATTGCTGACTGACCAGGGTGTGGCTCTTGGAAGCTGAGGTTTAAATGAAAAAGAGACTAATGAGGAAGAAAAACTATACTGAATTTTGCACTCACAGCCACAGCTCTGTGATTGCACTGTGTGCTATTAAATGGTAGCATGTGATAAGATACTGGATATAAGTAGTTGACAGTCATAACAAGTGGAACTGTGCAAGTCATTGATGTAATAGACAACTAACTAAGCAAGTAGTTCATGATTTCTTGGTTGGGGCCCTCCATGTTACTTAACACATGTCCAGCTTTGCGTGCTTAGGGTTAACTGAAGCAGTGAGGCTCACATTTGAAGCTCAGGCGTCAAATCTGCTTTAGATATGAATTGACATCAGATTCTATCTTCTTTGGGTGTTTCTAGAGCATGTTTGTAACACCCGCTGTCACGCCTATATCAGAATGATATTCAGTGAAGGCGAGACCAGAAGCTAATGGAAACAGTATGATGCCTTTTGGGTTGAAAGCAGCATCCATGGCATTAGAACTCTTGTATGTTGAATGATGTCCCCTTGGCCACTGTTAGGTTGAATTACTGCTACTACCTTCCTTATTGGTTGAAATCTACATGCCCTATTTTGTCTCCTGTGACTGTGAAAGCCAATTAGTTAGTCGAGCAAGCAGAGGTTCTTGTCTCAAACAGTGAAACTTGAAACGGTTCAGAAAAGATTTACAAGAATGTTGCCAGGGTTGGAGGGGTTGAGCTACAGGAAGAGGCTGAATAGGCCAGGGCTGTTTTCCCTGGAGTGTTGGAGGCTGAAGGGTGACCTTATAGAGGTTTATAAAGTCATGAGAGGCATTGATAGGTTAAATAGACAAGGTCTTTTCCTGAGGTGGGTGAGTCCAGACATGGAGGGCATAGGTTTAGGGTGAGAGAGGAAAGGTTTAAAAAGGACCTAATGGGCAACCTTTTCACACAGGGTGGTGCATGCATGGAATCAACTGACAGAAGAAGTGGTGGAGACTGATACAATTACAACATTTAAAAGATATCTGGATGGGTATATGAATAGGAAGGGTTTAGAGGGATATGGGCCAGGTGCTGGCAAATGGGACTAGATTAGTTTCGGATATCTGGTTGGCATGGATGAGTTGGACTGAAGGACCTGTTTCCGCACTGTACATCTCTATGACTCGATGACTCTAAGATGTTCTTTATTGCATGTTAGCAATCCGACATAAGTTACATTGGCAAGATAAACATTGTAACTAAAACAATGAGATGGCAGGTCAATGTCTTTTGAGACTTGGAGCTGTTTTCCCTTGTTATGACATTATCTTATTGAGTGGAACTTAATGTACTCCTTAGTCTGAACCCTATTGGAACCAAATGCTTTATACAACATCTCCCTAAAGCTTTTTTTTTCCATTATTAACAATTGCATATTCAAATATAATTTACCATTACCTTCATCTCCCCATGAGTCTTTGACTTCACGAATTCACTACTGGCCAAGAGACAATCAATAACTTTTCATGAAAAAGTCAGGCATAGAACCATTGGTAAACTAACATCCTGCCATGGAACCACAAATCAAGGATTTTTTTATTCCTCTTCCAGCATACATTATCTTTGGACATGAAAGATTAAGTATTTGATTTGAGGACTGCAGCTTAATTTTGTTTTTGACCCTGTGAGATCAGAAAATCCCTTTAAACTGGAGGACTTTCTCAACGGCAATTTGAGCTAGGCAATAAATATTTGCCGAGCCAGCAATTCCCAACTCCATTGTGACAATGCTGCCCCTCTAAGAAGGTTATGTTGTCCTTGGTTTTTTTCAAGAGGGGTCATAAAGACAGAGGTGCTGATTGGTCTAAAAATGTTACTTTGATCAATGGCAGGGAAATGGCCAGTTCTCCCAGTTCAGGTTTGTTTTCTAGTTTGGTTTGTTTTCACAAGCAGTCAAAAAACTGTTGGGGACTGAGAGAAGCAGCTATAGTGAAAAGAGTTTCCAAGCTTCAGCAGAGGTCTTATCTGAACTTTCTCTCTGAAAACTCTCCTGCCTGTAAGAACCTGTGTTTGAACTTTCCTTTGGCAAAGGGTGTGTTTATGGGACAGCTCTGACCTACTATTTTATACTATTTGAACAGCTTTGTTAAGTTGCAATATCGTGTCGGTTGGATTATCAAATAAGTTAAGTTATTCTAAATTTTGTTTCCATTTGTTCATGTTTCATCTGTAATTAGATTAGATTAGATTACATTACATTACATTACTACAGTGTGGAAACAGGCCCTTCGGCCCAACAAGTCCACACCGCCCCGCCGAAGCGCAACCCACCCATACCCCTACATCTACCCCTTACCTAATACTACGGACAATTTAGCATGGCCAATTCACCTGACCTGCACATCTTTTGGAGTGTGGGAGGAAACCGGAGCACCCGGAGGAAACCCACGCAGACACGGGGAGAATGTGCAAACTCCACACAGAGAATCGCCTGAGGCGGGAATTGAACTCGGGTCTCTGGCGCTGTGAGGCAGCAGTGCTAACCACTGTGCCACCGTGCCGCCCATGTAATATTTACATAAATTCTGTTTTGTCTAAAACTGAGTGGTTTGACCAGCTGCATCACTCTTGGAACACTCCATCTGCCTAAAAGAAAATAAAAAGTTAGGGTCTGGGTTACCTTCTTAAAACATTTTGAGGGGGTTTGGTCTGGTCCAGAACACCATGAAGGAATAAATTGAAAAGCCTCTTTTATCTGTTGGTTATCCTTTGTGGAGGTTGTCATATCTTCTCACAAACTTAACTGATTTTTATCACCTGAACTCTCTTCAATCTTAATAGGTGTGCCAAATGTTTCTGCCAACCCAACATAATTGTAGATTTATCTTTTGCCAACATAGATAATCTCAGTTGATTCTGTCTTCAGGTTTGGTAATACCATGAATTTAAGAAGCCCTGTGAAATCCTCTACCAGTTATCTATTGACAGGCTGATCAACAGCTAACATTTCCTTGATTTGTAGTTCCATGAAGGCTGTTACTTTCCAATTGTTCTATGCCTGACTTTTCCATGAAAAGTTATAGATTGTCTCTTGGCCAGTTCGTTGGCAACTGTAACTACAAAACTCAGAAGGAGCCAAAGTTCTGTGTTTGAGGTCAACAAAAGCCTTCATGTTCAAGAGTGAGAATTCTTGTTTGTGAAGTATAGATACATTTTCTACTCCTTGAAATACCTTGTGTTGCAGAGTTATTTGTAGCAATACCTTTAATTTTAAGAACAACATCTCCTGGACCATGTAGTTTTACTGTTATAAGCTGCAATCTCTGCTTCTTTACCGTGACATATGATCTGATGACAAAGTTTAGTGAGATGACCATTGATGTATCCCTTTTCTTGCCAATAGTGTTGTCTCGGATCACCAATTTCCCCGAGGAATTCATTTGATTTCTCTTGCTCTACCACACCAACACCTTTGAGTGAATACTCATCTGACCTACTATTTTATACTATCCTGTTTTAACCGCTGACTCCTGCTATGTTTGTGTGAGGTTACCTTCTTCCACAATGCTGACAGTAAGCACATGGAAGGCTGCACCACCAGACCCTGCCAGCCTGGTCTGATGTCACCTCCCAGGCCAGTGCCAGGATGAGAAAGAATAGCCAGAAAGAATATCATGACCTTCTCTGCTCCACCAATATAAATGCCACATTCCTCCCTGCCACTTCACACTCGCTGTACCCCTGTTAGAGGACCCACCTCCCACATGATCTTTCACTCTCACTTCTGCATGCAACACCTTCCATTCATCACAGCCCTCTGCATTGCCTCCTCTGTCCTTTTGTATACCTCATCACCTTTCACCTCACATGCACTAGAAATAACGGCAAACCAAGGTAATCTTATGAGAGCAAGTCTGTATGGCTCAAGATCCTTGTCCGCACCCTCTATGGTGGAGAATTCTGGCTTTCATGAGAAGAATGGAATCACTCCTGTGGTGATGCAGAAACATCAATGTCCTGGTCAACAATAAATAACACTCTTCATTCCATTATATGAGCCCTGATATACCACTCAAGCATTGCACACCACTTCTAATCACTGGCTGCAATGCCTTGCAGGTTCCACCAGCCTATCCTTAAAGTCTGCAGAGAAATATCTGACTCTATCTGAAACACCATCCTTGATCTCTGAGGACGAGAGTATGGAGGCATCAGAGGAAGCATTGGCAAGGCTTCCTCCTTCAATCCCCAGAAACTGACATGTTGGGAGCAAGGAAGCAGTCGACATGGGGTGTGTGCATGTACATAATCTGGTGAGCACTTCACAGTGGCAGCTCTGCAGCTGGCCAAAGGAGAAATGGCCCACATCATTGGCACTTGGACTGCTGGATAACAGGCACCTGCCCAGCCCCAGGCAGGAGAAAGACCCCATGATGTCGGCAATCTGGGACTTTAACCAAATGGACAGAGCAGACAGGCATATGGGATACAATGCCCAGAGGCGGCAGCAGTGCAGTGAATCCTTGGGCTGGTTATTGCTGCCATGGAAAGCCAAGCCCAGCACCCTCTGGGGCTGCAGGAGAACTGTACACACTAGCTGTCCATCGCCTTGAACATGGAGGAGGGCTGTGTGCACTGGTGTCCATTGATTGCCCTCTGGACTATAGTTTGGTCACAGACAACATGGAGGTTGATCAGATCAAGTGGTGAGCTAAAGCTGCCAGGCATGTGCTTTAGTTTCCTTGTCCTGATGTCAAGCTTGTTTCATAAATTTTGTAAGGGAGACTAAAGAGTACTGAGGCGAATTGTGGTGTTAACAAGGCATTAATCCCTGCCAATTAGCATCATGCTGTTGCTAAGTGAGAATCTCATCACGGTGCTTATAAAAGATGGAGTGAGATGATCTTAATGTTGAGATAGATTCACCGACTTCTTTTCTGACTCTGCCTCGAACTTGCCGCAGCCTACCTCGCTCAGACCCCAATCAGATTTTGTCTACTGTTAAGTAACTAATTGGAAGTTTTTAAAAGTTGTTTTGAATTAATGGTTAAAAGGCATTTTTTAAAAAATGTGTAAAATCTCTGAGAAGAAGAGGAGCCATCTGTCAGCCTCATTATGAACAAATCATCTCCAGTGCCCATGATAATGATATATTTTGAATCAATTTATGTTGTAGACTTCTGTCTGATCCAGAATGCTGAGCACAACAGTGTCCCCTTTTAAAAAAATTACACCAGTGTTCACAATTGTCTTTTAAAGCAGCCAACATAAATTTCTGTTAATAGAAGCTTTTCAGTCTAGAAGTGCAATGCAGGGAGAAGGTCACTCTCTCCCTGTTGGAATGCCACGGGCCACAGGCCTTGGGAAATGGCAGCTTCTTTGTTTCTGCCTGTAAATCTCCCTTTTGTAGAATTTATGTTTTACAGTTGAATGACTACGGTGCTTTTATAATTAAATTATATTGTAAATTCTTTTTGGTCTTTAAAGATTTTGATTTTGTTTTACAGCCTCATATATGCATTATGCAAACAGCACACTAGTGTATTTGATTTTTCTTGTCTTAATCCACATTTTCTCTTGTTAAAGCATTGTAATAAATAAAACTGTGAAGTACTGAAAAGCCCGTAGTAGGTAGATGTGATGGTTCCCTGGTCCTTTGATGTAGGCGGGAATGAACATGAAGCACAACTGAGTTCAGAAAGAAAGCCAGGTATTTTGAAACCATTTACAATATGATTAAGAAACAATTACTTTGTGAACATGCACAGGAAATTTGCCTGGGATGCATTTTTGAACAAAACTAAACTGAGTTTTATTGTCCCTGAACGAAATGGAAATGAGAAAATTCCACTAACCATGTGAACAAGCGAAACTGATTTGGAATCAATTTCAAACTGTTGTAAACTGAAGATATTACCCATAAGCATTGGTAAATGGAAAGCTCAGATGTGACTGAATGTGAAAGCCAAAACCAATTTGATTTTAAATGATTTCCAACTGATTTTTGTTAAGCAATGTTGTGTGGAGGTTAACAGGCCTCAAATCAATTCTTGTGGGAGCTATCCACAAAGTTAATCTCAGAACTGATTGTTGTGCGAACACAACTTGTGTTTCGTTGCACTGAATTCTGGATCATCTGTGTTTAATTTTCTGTTAAATACATGCTGTGTTTAAAAAAAAACCTGGGCTTGAAGTTCTAACGCAGACAGGATGGGATCTGTCACTCAGCTTATTGCATGTTGATGACTCAGTGCAGTTTCAGCTGTAAGCAGTCTATGATTTATGGACACCAAGTGAACTCCTGCGGCAAACCAGCAATGAGATCACAGCGGCAACAGGGCCTTTTTTGGCTAGAGACAGTGCCTGCATTTTTCTCATTCATGCCAAACTGCTTTGCACGGCAATTAGCTCTGTCCTCATTTAGTCTCCAGTCCCAAAGGGTAATGAAAGTCATATATCATCTTCAAGGCTGCTAATTATCCAGCTCAGTTACAGGTAGGCTTTGTAACTCTGAGAAGGCCTGTCTGCAAGATATTTATTGCTGTTCCAATAAGCAAGCAAAAATACTTTCTTGAAAGGTTGCCCATACCCCTGCAATACATCCTTGACATACCTTTTGCAAATGTGCTAGTCAAAGGGGAAATGTCTTCATTCCGTAGAACTCATTTTTCATCCTATAACTAAACATCCAGTGAGAGGAGAGCAAATGCTTGAAACCTGAGAGCATGTACATTTTGGGGGTCATTGTGTCTCAGCTGATTAACTTCAGCAATTTTAAGGCCTCATCCACAAGGGGAAAAGGCTGTGTTAGCATTTCACAAGCATGGGACTACTCTAAAATGTTCCACCTGTTGTTTCTCAGGTTTTACAGCGAGGCGAAGGTGAAAAAGTAAATTGAAATAATTTGTTGACGTTCACTTCAGTGTGTTTCTATGGAATGCAGTAAAAACAAGATCATGCTGGATAAAAATGGAGAGAGGCTACTTTCAGCATCAAAAGAGGCTAATTGTCAAGGTTACCTCTCAGAAAATGATTGATGTCCGACTGGTTTTTCTGTCAGCCTGTCACAAGGCAGGAATGTTTAATGTTCTCATTATTGGTTACGCTGTTGTGTATATTTCTCTGTCAGCACGGCAGACCCATCTGAACTGGAAAGGCACTTCAAAGCCCTGCAGGTCATTTATCATCCTCCTGACGCTCTGAATGTTCAACCTCAGCTGAGTGCTAGTGATTTGTTATGACTTGAGACCCATCTGACAGACAGGTCTGCTGTAAAAAGAATTCCTTTTTGTCACACTGTGAAAACATCAATGTTCCCATAATGGCCTACAACTGTCAAAGGAGACCGCCACCTGACAGTTGTGTGGTCTCACTAATTTGCAGCCCAGTGACTGTTTCCTTGAGTTTAGTTTCAGTTACAGTGTAACATCCAAACAGGCCACCATCTGTTATTTGCTGCTATGGGCACGGTGTGGACGAAAAATGGATATGCTAATTGGAGTCACATATTCGTTCCACATTTAACACTCCTGGTTAAATCTTATTTTTGAAGAAATGTTTAGAAGAGTGAGGCAGAAAGAAAGAAAGAGACAGTGTATGAGAAAGAGAGAGAGCGGAGAAGCAAGACTGAGTGAGCAGTTGTGACAAAATATAAGGGCTTTGTTTCCTTTCCCAACCGCTGACATGATTAATCGTTTTCTTCAGATCTAATTTTGGAACATAAAAAACACCACATTTATCTTGAAGAGGAATGATGTGTTGTACGCGCAGATGGAAATTTCAAGCACTGAAAAGATTAAAGTGAAATTCCACTCCTCAGACCTAATCATGGGTTGTAGATTATAATGTCGCTGTTACCAGATGGTAAGCTTGATTCCACAGACCCTTCTTATATTAATGAATATTATACTGTTACATTTGACTTAGGTAAGTGAAATGTCTATCATGCCTAATGGACTGCCAGCTAGCATAACACATGTTGTACCACTCACATCTCTGATGCATTTTTCATGTATTATACTAATGTAGAGCATTTTATTTCCCACTGTTTTCCATCATTGTCACTGTTTCTTAAATCTTTTCCTCACACAGAGGAAAAGTAAAACTTGCATACAGCTCCAATTTTCCCACGTAGGTCACAGCTATAACTCTGCAACTAAAACAGTCACCTCAGGCCATCTGTACAAGAACACAGTAGTAACTTGATTAACTTCCCAGTCAACATGACTGGGTACAAGCCAGCACTATAACAAATGTTAATTCAATTGATTTTCAGGCAGCCTGAAGTTTCTGTGGAGAAAACTGCACAAAGTGTAAAACTAGCCTTTTTTTTATGAGCAATGCTCCCTCCCCACCCCTGCCACCCGTTATTGTACATTTCAGTGCTTGCTTTGAATGCTGCCGGTCTTAAGAGTGTCCCACCCTTGTTAAAAGTGCTGTAAAAGCTGGCAGATCCTTTGCTAATGTCATTCCCTTCGGTACACTCATTGATACAGCTGTAGGTGCTTAAACCTCAGCCATAAACATGCATACTGCAGCTTGCTTTTGAGGTATTGTGGGAACTCAAAAAGATTAAGACACTTTATTGGACTCCCAGTATTTTTACCAGTGCTGTTGGCTTTTTAAAGGGAGCAGCTTCCATGCTGATGGTAATGTGGACAGCTATAAATTTTGATTGCTTATGGTTTTAGTGAACAAATTTACAACAGTTCGGGGATGGGCTGCTTATTGAGTTACTCCAAAGCATTGACATCAACAAACAGAGTTCAATGGAAGCCAGCAAAATAAACTGATAAAATCACAGCCACTTCAGTTTTTTTTAATAAATAGTGGTTAAAATTGATTCCAAAAGTTTGTATTCTGATAAAGATTAAAAAGGCCATTATTTTAGTTTCTTGACATTTAAGGAAAAATGTCCTAGGAGGACTAAGCAGTACAATTTGTTTTTTAAATGTCAATTCCTCTCCTGGTTCTAGATTTAAATGGAACTTATTGTAAAAGAGACTAAGTTTTCCTCCTCTACTTGCTTAATGATCCTACTTTAAGTGAGTCATGACAACACTTGGATATCTACTGCATATCAGGTCTGCAGCAAAGAAAACGTCCACAACTTACTGGCACCAAAATTATTGTTCCTCTTAACTAAGCTTCAAGGTTTGCTATTGTGAGCAGTAGAAACCCTTTACAATAGTACTGTAGTGGACTCTTATCTGATTAGATGTACATTGTTGGAGTGCAGAGGCTGGGTTTTACCTTTTATCTTGATTCTGCTATATCTAATTGGGGAATGCTAGAAGTTAACATAAGATACCCAAAATCAGAAAATAGTTAAATGATCACTCTTGTCCCCTCTCCCCATGAAGGCCACAGCAATAAACTGTCTGAATCTTTTTGAGTTTGTTACGGCTTTATCTCCTGCTGACTTCTTTACTATGCATTATAATACACTTAAATAAGACTTAACCATGTTTTCTGAAAGTCATCTATTGCACCATCTTGAATCTTTACAATTCTTTGATGACCAATTTGAAATCTTCACACATGTGTGGAAGCCAGATGAATACCTGGCTTTGCAAACAACACAAACTCTAAACTAACTGAATGCAGAATGCTGTGGATACTGGAAATCTGAAACAAAAACAGAAAACGCGAAAGAAATGCAGCAGGATTGTGGAGAGTGAAACCGAGTTAACATTTTGTGTGATGTGACCTTTCTTCACAAACTCTGAACGCACTGTGACTAATGATATTCAGTGAGAGAAAGCACTGTTGCATGCTTTGAAAGTCTAGGTCATAAAATTCAATAGAAGCTGACAACAGGCTCTGGATCCCAATCCAGCCTAACTTATAGCCAGAAAGTAGGTCCATGACAGCTGGAACACATACGGAAAATTACTTTGCAACAGCTATTTACTTGGGAAAAACACAAGGATCTGTCAGCACAGGATGAGAATGGATCTAAGGTTTTCTGATGTTGCACTGAAGTTCTTAGTGTAGGTGCTGGAGAGGAAGATGGAGATCTGCAAGGGGCCAGGAAAATTGCTGAAGACTCTAGAACCAGGTAGCAGCATTGGTCAGGCCCAGGGTTCTAGCATGGAGGACCCAGATGCAAGAAATTCAATGACCTCACACAAATGATCAATGTCAGTGAAAATAATGTTTGCTCAAATACCATCACCCACTAACTGCACCATTGTCTTCGCACTGTTCAATGAATCAAATGACCACCATTCACTGATGAACAAACTCCACCATCTGTCAAGCCTCATGCATAACATTCACAGCTTCACTATTCTCACATGCTGCCGCTAGATTTACAAGCATCTCCAGCTGTTGAACCATGACATGCACTTCACTCAAACACATTTCAGCACACTGAGTGACACAATTCACTCTCTTGAAGTGCAAAGTGATGACAACTCCAGGCAGCAACGCCTAACTGGAGATAACAGGCCTAGCTGCACAGTCTTCCCTCATTGGTCAGCCCCAAAAGCAATAATGATATCTTCATTTCTAATTCTCTTACTCACACCTCATTGCCTCTCAACATACAGTCTTTTCTGTTTAGGTGCTGCAGGTGGAGCAAACATGAACCTCTTGCTTTCTCCCCCATCCTGTGAACACAAACTACTCTTGAATGTTTTCTTTCCAGGCACCAAGGCCTCCCACACAGTCAGAAGCTCACATACAACCATATACAAAAACACAGCGTGCACGCGTGCACACACACACACACACACACATGCGTGCACACACATAGACGCAAACTACAAAGTAAGAAGATGGATTAAGTAGTTTTTTTAAAAGTCCAAAAAAAACTCAATTTATTTGCTAGATTGATACCATGTAAGGTTAAAATTGGGCTCAAGGACAGTGGTGGAAAACACAAGGTAGAGGTGCAGAAAGATAGTGATGAAGAATAAAGATTGTCATTTGATCTTACACTTGCAATCACCAACTCAAGATACTGAAATTCTACATAGTTTAGATAATGAAATAACATCATAATGTAAGAAAAAGGTTAGGGAACAAAGGTAGTACAGGTGTAAGCTCATTGAAGGATCCACAATTTCTACCATTAGAAGGACAAGGACAACAGGCACATTTGGAGCATGTTCCCCTTCAGGTCATGCCATTCTCATTTGGAACTATATCACTGTCACCGGGTTAATAGCTTGGAACTCCATTCATATTAGCACTGTAGTTTGACCTACACCCAAATGGACTGCGACAGTTCAAAAAGGCAGTTCCCACCACATTCTCAAGGGCAATTAGGGATAAGCAACAAATGATGACTTTCCAAGAGATATTCATATTCCATGAAATAATGACAATAAATATAGAACCCCAAAGATCTTGGTCATACAACAACAGTGGCAAACTTTTTAAAATATTTTGGAACATGCTTACCACAATTTTCTCTCCTTTCTTAAGTTTACTGTTTTTATTATCAATGGATAATTCCACAGAGATGTTACGCCTTATTCATTTTTAAATTGTCGACCTAAATGTTTGCTCTCAGCATGGCAAGCTCAATCCTGTTCCTATTCAACATCCACATACAACACCTTGCAGCAGCAGCCACTGGCTAGCAATTAAGATTGGGACCCCAGCTGATTTCCCAGCATTGCACTACAAGCCCATCATAGCATCCCAAATGCTGTCAGGGTTAAGATTACTTAATAAGACTGACTGATACTTGTCCACATGGTACTGTACACAGCACTTTCTTTTTAGATTATTAAAGAAATTTTGAGCTGTGCAGCCAAAAACAATGCTTTAAATCAACAGCATTTTACTTATTTATTGGACTGAATCCACTAGTTGTGTTCTAAAAGACTGAACAGCAGCATTTCATTTTAAATAACTGCAATAGCAACATCTAACACATTTCCATCATTGTGCTCTACAAATAGCAAAGCCATTTAAAAGGAAAAAAAGTCCGGCTATCGAAGTGAAATCATCACTTCAGAGTGATGTGAAAGGGCACATCTCCTAATCCATTCACAAAAGATCTAGATGGTCTGTGTATTCAGCTGGGTTTGGAACAAGACATTAGACTCTTTGGACATCGGACGGGATGAGAACGGGATTTTTCCAACCATAACGTAATCATGTCTGAACCACAAACCTGCAATCAACTTGCTATGACCAGTAACTTGTTAGTTGATGCAAGGAAATCAAGTGTTGAGCCAACAAAACCTCTTTTGTGTTGTTAAGAAACAGATTTTCTAGAGGCTAGCATACAGAAGAAGAATAAGATCCCTAAGTGAGCACTCACACTCATTATATACATATGTTTATCCAGCCTTTAAGTGTGAGCCCTACCTGATCTTTGCTTAGTTATATGCCATGGACAGTGTTTAATTTGATGATCCAGTTCTGAGGAAGGGTCACTGGACCCATTAACTCTGATTTCTCTCCTCAGATGCTGAAAGACCTGCTGAGCTTTTCCAGCAACTTCTGCTTTTGTCTCGAATCCGATGCAATTGTGACTTCAGAACCCAAATAGAAACCATCTGATGACATAGAGTCATAGGGATGTACAGCAGGGATACAGACCCTTTGGTCCAACCCATCCATGCCAACCAGATATCCGAACCAAATCTAGTCCCACCTGCCAGCACCTGGCCCATATTCCTCCAAACCTTTCCTATTCATATACCCATCCAAGTCCCTTGAGCTCAATTTGAACCTTACTAGGTATCAATGTAGTCATAGAGTCATAGAGATGTACAGCATGGAAACAGACCCTTCAGTCCAACCTGTCCATGCCGACAAGATATCCTAACCCAATCTAGTCACACCTACCAGCACCCGGCCCATATCCCTCCAAACCCTTCCTATTCATATACCAATCCAAATGCCTCTTAAATGTTACAATTGTACCAGCCTCCACCACATCCTCTGGCAGCTCATTCCATACACGTACCACCCTCTGCGTGAAAACGTTGCCCCTTAGGTCTCTTTTATATCTTTCCCCTCTCACCCTAAACCTATGCCCTCTCGTTCTGGAGTCCATGACCCCAGGGAAAAGACTTTGTCTATTTATCCTATCCCCTCATAATTTTGTAAATCTCTATAAGGTCACCCCTCAGCCTCTGACGCTCCAGGGAAAACAGCCCCAGCCTGTTCAGCCTCTCCCTATAGCTCAATTCCTCCAATCCTGGCAAAATCCTTGTAAATCTTTTCTGATTTTCACATCTTTCTGATAGGAAGGAGACCAGAATTGCACGTAATATTCCAATAGTGGCCTAACCAATGTCCTGTACAGCCACAACATGACCTCCCAACTCCTGTACTCAATACTCTTACCAATAAAGGAAAGCATACCAAACGCCTTCTCCACTATCCTATCTACCCGCGACTCCACTTTCAAGGACCTATGAACCTGCACTCCAAGGTCTCTTTGTTCAGCAACACTCCCTAGGGCCTTACCATTAAGTGTATAAGTCCTGCTAAGATTTGCTTTCCCAAAATGCAGCACCTCGCATTTATCTAAATTAAATTCCATCTGCCACTTCACAGCTCATTGGCCCATCTTGTCCAGATCCTGTTGTAATCTGAGGTAACCGTCTTCGCTGTCCACTACACCTCCAATTTTGGTGTCATCTGCAAACTTACTAACTGTACCTCTTATGCTCGCATCCAAATCATTTATGTAAATGACAAAAAGTAGAGGGCCCAGCACCGATCCTTGTGGCACTCCACTGGTCACAGGCCTCCAGTCTGAAAAACAACCCTCTTCCTTTGAGCCAGTTCTGTATCCAAATGGCTAGTTCGCCCTGTATTCCATGAGATCTAACCTTGCTAATCAGTCTCCCATGGGGAACCTTGTCGAACACCTTACCGAAGTCCATATAGATCACATCTCTGCCCTCATTAATCTTCTTGAATGCATGGATCTGTGAGAGTCAGGGTGTTTTTATTATTTTTGTTTATACTGGATCCAAAAAAGTGTGAAAGACAAGTTGCCTGTGTGTCCTTTACAGTCACAGTAAATTATGTACTGTTCCGGAATCCCTAGGACCCTCTGTTCTACAATACTACCCATGACCCTGCCATTGAATTGGGAAGCATATCCTTTTAAAAAGGAGGCCTTCTGGATCAAAGCAGAAATGAGAAAAGTGGGAGACATTCAACCATCCTTACGTGAGCACAACAATTTAATCTTCCCCTGAATATTTAAATCAGACTGTTAAATGGAGTCAACAAGAGATAAAGTACACTGCTTTAATGATCAGTTGCACTGATTGGCAGGGTAAGGGATTTTCCCCATCCCCTTCATTTCAAAGAATTCTTAGTACTGTATTACTTGATTTTTGCTGCTCCTTTTGGAGAAGAATGGATGCTAGGCTATTGGACATAGCTGCAAGAATACTAGTCTTATTCCTCTGAGTCCTGCAGAGTGCATAAGAGCAACCCAGACTGACTCACCAGCTAATCCTTTTTTCCTTTCACCGAGAGTAACAATTTGCCTCTGTTCTGCATTTCTCCCTGAAGGTACAGTTGAGATGGGATCTCTATGTCTGAAACCCATTCTGGAGAACATTGTACTGAAGTGCCAAAAGTGCTCAATAAATGGTTACAGAATGTACCATTTGAACAGCCACTCAATTATTTAATTGTATAATCAGATGTAATTGTCATTTACTGAGATAGCATCTTTTCAAATCACTTGAAAAATGCTTGATTGAATTATATGTACAAGCAGTATTAAGTGGTATTAAGTCATTCCTCTGCATTTGTTAACATGAATTAATAATATAAACTTTACTTCTAAATTCATTTTAAAAAGTACCTGAGGACAATTGGAGTCACACATTGGTTAGAACAAAATGTAAATATTTGGTCACACCAAGGTACTTCATTGTTCCAGATCATTAAGCTTATAATTTTTACATAATGTTTACCTCCAAAGGGCATACACTGTTCTTCTTTTAGGCAACAGCAGTAACACATGGGCACTTGCTGGTATCTGTGCAGGAACTTGATTCAAAATTTAGAAATACACATGTCATACAGGATGGATTGACTTGCTTCTGTTTTCTGGTCTTATGTGAGGCCTCTGCTTCTACTCTGGATTACTGGATATTCAGTAAATTATTTTCTGATTGGACAATATTAACATAGATTTATGAAGGGGAGGTCAGGTTTGACAAACTTGATTGAATTTGACAAACCCAATAGCAGACTCAATAAGGTAGAAGCAGTGGATGTTATAGTCATTGAGTCATACAGCATGGAAATAGACTTTTTGGTCCAACCTGTCCACGTCTAGCATAATTCCAAACTAAATTTGTCCCTGCTCCTGGCCCATATCTCTTCAAACCTTTCCTATTCATGTACTTATCCAAATGTCTTTCAAATGCATTGTACTTGTACCCACATCCACAACTTTCTCAGGAAATTCATTCGACATGTGAACCACCGTCTGTGTAAAAAAAATTGCCCCTCACGTCTTTTTAAAATCTCTCTCCTCTCACCTTAAAAACATGCCCTCTCATCTTTAAATCCCGCATCCTAGGGAATATACAACCACCATTAGCCCTATCTCTATCCCTCATTATTTTACAAACTTCTATCAGATCACCTCTCAACCTCCTATGCCCCAGTGAAAAAAGTCCCAGCTTAACCAGCCTTCTTTATAACTCAAACCTTCCACACCCGGCAACATCCGGCTAAATCTCTTCTGCATGTTCTCCAGCTTAATAATATCCTTTCCATAACTGGGTGACCCGAACTGGACACTGTTCTAGAAGAGGTCTCCCCATTGTCCTGTGCAACCTCAATATGACCTCCCAACTCCTGTACTCAATAATGAAGGCAAGCGTGCCAAATGTCTTTTTAACTACCCTGTCTATAGGTGACGCAAACTTCAAAGAATTATGTACTGTACCGGAATCCCTAGGACCCTCTGTTCTACAATACTACCCATGACCCTGCCATTGATTGTATAAGCCCTACCCTTGTAGGTAGGTGGTGTATTTAGATTTTGAGAAGGTTTTGATAAAGTCCCACACTGAAGGTGAGTAAACAAAGTTAAAGTGCATATATTTAAGGGTAATATAGAATCACTACAGTGTGGAAGCAGGCTATTCAGTCCATGAAGTCCACACCAACCTTCCAAAGGGCATCCCATCCTGACCCACCCCTCTATGCTATCCTATCCCATCCCATCCCTGTAACCCTACATTTCCCATGGGTAAAAAGTGAGGACTGCAGATGCTGGAGATCAGTGCTGAAAATGTGTTGCTGGAAAAGCGCAGCAGGTCAGGCAGCACCCAAGGAACAGGCGAATCGACGTTTCGGGCATAAGCCCTTCTTCAGGAATGAGGAAAGTGTGTCCAGCAGGCTAAGATAAAATGTAGGGAGGAGGGACTTGGGGGAGGGGTGTTGGAAATGCGATAGGTAGAAGGAGGTCAAGGTGAGGGTGATAGGCCAGAGTGGGGTGGGGCGGAGAGGCCAGGAAGAATATTGCAGGTTAGGAAGTCTCTGGTGCTGTGAGGCAGCAGTGCTAATCACTGAGCCACCGTGCCATCCCATGGCATGGTTTGGTTAACAGGCAGAAAACAGAGTAGAAACAAATGGGTCTTTCACAGATTGGCAGCTGTGCCCAATAGAATGCTACAAGAATCAAAGCTTGGGCCAATTATAAAATTTGGTGTGAGGGTGAGCTATGAGAATACAAAAAGGGCAGCATGATGACTCAGTGGTTAGCACTGCTGCCTCACAGCGCCAGGGACCCAGGTTTGATTCCCTCCTCGGGCAATTGTCTGTGTGGAGCTTGTACAATCTCAGGTATCCTCCAACAATCCAAAGATGTGCAGGTTAGGTGAATTGGCCATAGTAAATTGCTCATAGTGTTTAGATTATGTGCATCAAGGAGAGGTAAATGTAGACGAGGAGGGGAATGGATATGGGTGCTTTACTCTTTGGAGGGTCAGTGTGGACTAGTTGGGCCAAATGACTTGTTTCCACAGTGTAGGGATTCTATGAAGTATCTATGAAAAAAGGCTTTAAGGGAACTTGTTAAGGCTAAATGGTTGGGCGAGAGCAAGACTGATGGACAATAATCCAGATAAGTGTAAGATTCTCCATTTTGATAGGAGGATCAAAATTGCAATTTATTTTTTAAATGGTGAGAGATTGGAAAGTGTTGACATCTAAAGGGACCTGGGTATCTTTGTTCATAAATCCTTGAAAGCTTGCATGCACATCCAGCAAGCAATTCAGAGTGCAAATGGTATGTCAGCCTTTATTGCAAGTGTATTTGAGTAAAGGATCAAGGAACTCTTGCTTCAATTATTCAGAACACTGGTTGGACTACATTTGATGTACTTTTACACTTCTGGTCTCCTTGCCTGAGGATGGATATACTTGCCATACAGGTAGTGCACCAGATTGATTCTGGAATGGTAAGACTGTTATTTGAGGAGCGATTGAGGAAGACTGGGCCTGTGTTCTCTGGGGTTTAGAAGAATGAGAAGTGATCTACAGAAACTTGCAAAATTCTGGACGGGATAGACAGAGTAGGTGCCGAATGGATGTTATTCTTGGCTGTGGAGTCTGGAAGCAGGGTACAAAGTCTCAGAATAAAAGGTTTGAGATGAGGAGGAATTTCTTCACTGAGGCTGATCAATCTTCGGAATTTTCTACCCCAGAGGACTGTGGCAGTTCAGTCTTTGTAAATTCAAGGTAGAGATTGATAAATCCCTCATTATTAATGATATCAAGGGATTTAGGGCAAGTGTGAAAACATGACTTTGAGATAGATGAACATCCATGATCTAGAATGGCTGAGCTGATGAAAGGGCTGAATGACCTACTCCTATTCCAATGATGCTCCGTGCTTATCCCCTGTTACTAGCTCCAAAACATCTCTGTAAAATCCTGCAGCATACTCTTCCCACTCTTCAACCTGCCAGACAGAAATAGACGGCAACAGTTCCCGACATAGAAGTTAGAGCAGTTACCTGGTGGCTCTAATTGTCCACTTGCTCCATCTTGAGTATCAGCCACTAACATCCTATGGCATACTCCATGGGCAGTCATTGCATGCACCCCATGTCCAGACACAAGCCACCACATACTCCAGTGTATTACTATGCCTGGCATAGCAACTCAACAGAGCTGAAGGAGTAAAATGTGGAGATGAACAGTTAAATAAATATGTTGGCTATGCACATGGGGGAGTTCAAAACTGACGAGATAGGCAGGAGGGCGACCAAGAAGGAAATGTGAGGATCTTGGGAGGGATGGGGTCACCTTGATTGAGAGGCTGAGCCTGTGACTCACAGCGTGAAGCACAATGGCTATTTCCACCAATCATGATTCAAATAGCAAGTGTGCAATGGAGATGAAAATGGCTGCTACCACACCTGCAGTAGGTAGGCTGTTTAATCCTGCAAGGGAGGGGCTCCAGTTTCAGTCACATCAGGCCCTTCAAAGGGCAATAGCATTAAACAGCCACCCACATTACACAGGGTGAAGGATTATCTGTAAACATTAAATCCTGTATGCGAGCCTTAGACATTAATGTTCTATGGAGTCTTAAATCGTGGTCCCAAGCAAAATCGACCATGTCATGCAGCACCAGGGCTCAATCCCACTAATGGTTGTGATGCAGAAGTAATGTATTGCAGCCTCAAAACCTTGAAACAGATTGCCAAATTCCCATTGTCTACACAGGGTACAGGGGCAACTCATTTTATACCTTGGACCATAAAATACCAGGGATATATTTCCCTTCCCACCCCTTTCTGCCTTCCGCAAAGACCATTCCCTCCGTGACTACCTGGTCAGGTCCATGCACCCCTACAACCCACCCTCCCGTCTGGCATCTTCCCCTGCTACCGCAGGAATTGCAAAACCTGCACCCACACCTCCTCCCTCACCTTTATCCAACGCCCTAAAGGAGCCTTCCATCTCCATCAAAGTTTTACCTGCACATCCACCAATATCATTTATTGTATCCGTTGCTCCTGATGCAGTCTCCTCTACACTGGGGAGACTGGACGCCTCCTTAGCAGAGCGCTTTAGGGAACATCTCTGGGACACCCACACCAATCAACCACACCGCCCTGTGGCCCAACATTTCAACTCCCCCTCCCACTCAGCCGAGGACATGCAGGTCCTGGGCCTCCTTCACCGCTGCTCCCTCACCACCAGATGCCTGGAGGAAGAATGCCTCGGAACACTTCAACCCAGGGCATCAATGTGGACTTCAACAGTTTCCTCATTTCCCATTCCCCCACCTCACCCCAGTCCCAAACTTCCAGCTCAGCACTGTCCCCACGACCTGTCCTATCTGCCTATCTTCTTTTCCACCTATCCACTCCACCCTCCTCCCTGACCTATCACCTTCATCCCCTCCCCCACTCACCTATTGTACTCTATGCTACTTTCTCCCCATCCCCACCCTCCTCTCATTTATCTCTCCACCCTTCAGGCACTCTGCCTGTATTCCTGATGAAGGGCTTTTGCCCGAAATGTTGATTTTACTGCTCCTCAGATACTGCCTGAACTGCTGTGCTTTTCCAGCACCACTAATCCATAAAAGATTTTGTAGCACTGAGGATGGCTGGATTCTGAACCAACATTCTTATAGTTGCAGCTGGCAAGACATTCACTTACGCAGCTGCTGGTGAAAAGTGAACATCTATTTACAAATGTATTTACCATGAGGTTCATCCATACCACTTATTTGCCCCCAGGATGTCTTCTTCTTTGACCTCCAACAAGATCTTGGTGCAATCCCACGGTCTGTAGCTGGGTTGGAGGGAGCCTGCTATAAAGTGGAGCTTGTTGATTTGGTAGTTTTGGGTAGGCAACAATTGGGCAGTTGGATATTAAGGGCCCACACTGGGTCTTGGCCAGAGGCAAGTACACTCTCCTCAGCCTGACCTGTCACAGGGCTGAAGGGGACAGGCAGTGTAGAGGTGAAAGGGTTGGTTACCTCCGGACTGTCCTGAGAGGAGATGTCTGAGGGACCTGTATGTGGATGCAGTTTGTGCCAGATCATACTGCTTCATCTCTTTTCCCCACAATGGAGTCAGTGCTGTAGTCTGAGCATGGAGATTTTCCAGCATTGCTGCTTCCTCCATGTAGAGGGCACTATAGACTGTACACCTGTTGGCATGAGAGTGCCATATTATAATGTGATGAATTCACAAATAGGAAAGGATTCCACTCAATCTATGCCTAATTCCTCAGTGATCATAACTACCACACCATACATGTTTGTGCCATGGATAGCCTCTGGAAGTGGAGGGCTAGTCTCTCTATCAAGGCTGATGAGTCCTTTATAGAACACAATAACTGAGGCTGGGCACAAATACAACTTAGCAGGGTTACTCAAGATAAGGGTCTGATGGAAATTTGAGTTGGCTGAAGACCTCTTCCATTGAATGTAGATTTTTTTGTGTTGCAAAGGCAAGCAGTCCCTATTTATTTGTAAAAGTAAACATGGCTTCTTTGGTGTTTGTTTACTTTTCCTTTGTGAAATAACAAAGGCTGTAAATGCTGTAAACGCTATCTATAGGTGGCACAAACAGAGCGTGAAGAGACCCACTCCAAGATGGCGTTGCCAGATGTTTCAGCTGGAAGTAATCTAGGCCTCATGGAGGCTGAGGCTGCTGGAAACGAGCCTCCCAGATCAATGTGTGGATCAAAAAAAACTGGATTTAGATTTTTTTTAATCAACCTGTTGTTATCCACTTCTGGAGCAGGTGGGACTTGACCCCAGTCTACCAGTAGGGACATTAACATGGCACAATAAGAGCCCTTAAAGATTGGCTTGAAGATGAAGTTATTTGTCTTATCCAGCCCTCATTGTCAGCTTTCAAAAACAAGGCCTCATTGTTCAGTCCTCTCCAGTTACCATGCTGCGCTTCTCTGGGCCAGGCCTGCTGTTGCTGCACTTCACCACCTCCTTGTCCAGGTTCCAGGGACACTGTATCAGCTGGGCACAGCTGGAGAGCCTGGAGACAGCAGGCCAAGGTGTCACCTCTGGAGAGTCTGATGAACATGCAATGGCATTGACAATGCATGCATGTTTACAACAGCTTCAGTGGGGGTCATCTGCATGTGCACGGCTGCTGATGTCAGTGCCTACAGAGTGCGGTGACATTGTCAGTACATGTGCTGTTGCTCCAGTGCACTGTTGCAATCCATTGATGTCACAGGCCTGTCTGCACATACAGGCCATAGTGCCATCTGTGAACTCATGGAGCTGAATCATCACTCCATAAAAATAAACATTCATTATTATTTCAATGTTTTGTAACATCTGCTGCTCCCAGATTCAAGAACGATAACATTGTTTCCTCTGAAGGGCATAGAGAAATATTCATTCATTCAGATAGGATTCTAAAATCAAATGTCGATAGCGTGGCACTGGCAAAAGCACAGCAGGTCAGGCAGCACCCGAGGAGCAGGGGTTTCGACATTCCTGGCAGCACCCTTTGAAGGGTCCTGCCCAAATCCTCAACTCTCCTGCTCCTCAGATGCTGCCTGACCTGCTGTGCTTTTACCAGCGCTACACTTTATCGATTCTAAAATCATACGGCATTAAAGAAAGTTGTCTTCTGCTGTAGTGCATGGCTGGGGTTCAAATAAGCTGCCTACAGTGCGAACACCATAATGTGCCAGTAACAACGAGGTCTTCCCTTTCTGCAACCTCTAGATTCATGAGAAGACACTGTGAAAATGAAATGAACGATAAATATGGTGAGCATGCAAAGAAAATATGGTCCATGAGGGAAGCCCTCCACAATGCTCCTGGAAACTGATACTTAACTAAAATATAGGAAGATACAACCCATTGAGTTTCAATGTCACTGTGGTCAGTGGTAGTATAGAAAGGTAAGTCAGCTGATAGATAGTTCAGTTCTGATAAAACCCCATTTGTCCTATGAATTTCACAAGTGGTTGTGATTTTCGATATTTCAGGCGTTCGCTTTAGTCTGAGACCTATCTAGAGGTGCTATTTGAAGAAGTGTCCTGCCCGAAACGTTGACTCTCTTACCCCTCGGATGCTTTTTCCAATGCCACGCTTTACCAACTCTGATTCTCCAGCGTCTGCAGTTCTCACTTTCTCCTGGGTCATATCCAGCCGTTTAAAACCATTTATAATTTGTAACATGTGTTTGCCTGTACTGTACATTACACACTCCAAACTGACACAAGAGGATATGTTTAAACTAGGGAACTGTCTGACTTTGCTACCCACCCAATGGCCAACAATAGGAGTCTGATTATTTTTAAGTAATTTAAGTTGCTACCTGAAATTTTGAGCATTATTTTAAATAATATTGATTTTTAAACCCTTAAGCTTCAGTACCATTGCAATAATGGTGTGTTATTTTCTTCAAGAAGTATTGATTTAATGAAGAATGAACCACCTTTACTTTTAGGATAAGTCCTGTACATATATATAGAGCAATCAATGTGAATTTGGGATCAGCTCAATGATTGAGTTAAGACAGTCAATGATAATAGACTTTGGCATCTTATTTGAAAACAAAGACGACTGGCCCTACTTAAATTGTCAGTATTACTTTGCATAAACTATTTTAAATTTTCCGTTGTTCTACTTCCTTCATCTAGTTTGGAGGGATCATGTGGTTTATGCGCTGTGAAGGAGCACTTTGGAAACCCATGTTACTGATTAATGCTCCGTTTTTAAGCAGACTGTTCTTCAGTTGGTCATATATTCACATTGTTTTCCCCCAGATTTTCCTGAAAATGGGCAACTTTTAACCTTAAAAATACTTCAATGTGTGTCATACCATTAGCCAAGGTGCCTCAGTTGCTGTGCACATGGTTTTTGTAGATTGTTATCTTTAAAACCAAGCCTTGATTTCAAATTTCCAGTTGTGAGGCACATAATCTTACACTGCAGCCATTGTGTAATGGGTTCCATACCTGCCAAGTACTGCACTGGTGATTTTAATGTGATGCAGACATTGGTGAAATATAACACTGAAACTTCTTAGAAAGGATGGTGAAGACTAGCAAAGATTAAGCAATTTTGAATAAGAATATGTGCGGAGAGACTTTGACTTAAGTCTTTTCGTATAACAATAAGATTGCTACTATACCAGCTAACACAACTCTTAAGATTCAAAGTATAGTAACTTCACGAGTTCTGAACACTGACAGTTAGAAGCTACTAATACATTGATTTTGAAATTTTGTATTAATTCTATATTTTAGTTAGTAACAGACATATAATTCTAAAAGTAAGATCATTGATAAGTAGTGACTTTTAAGTTTTCTTGTACGAAATGGAGTAAAACATAGGAAATGTGAATTTGTTCATATTGGCAGGAAAAATTAAAAAATTATTAAACAGAGAATAACTACAGGATTCTGAGGTGGACAGGGATTGATATCTTTTGTTGTATAGTTCCAAATAGTTAGTACGCAGGTAAAGCATCTAATCAAAAAGATAAATGGAATGCTTTATTATGAAAGGAATTGATGACACCACATCTTGAATACTGTTTTCAGTTTTGGTCTCCTTACTTAAGGGAGAATCGCAATGCATTGAAGGTAGTTCATGGAAGTTTATTTGAATGATGCCTGGAATGAATGGATTGTGTTATGAGAATTGGTTGGACAGGCTGGGTTTGATTACACTGTGTCTAAAAGAATGACAGGTGTCTTGATTGAAGTGCAGAAGATTCTGAATGGTCTTGACAAGGTGGATTTGGAAAGGATGTCTCCTGTTGTGGGTCAGTCCAGACCTAGGGAGCATTGTTTTAAAGTCAGATAAGTACTTTTTCCCTCTGAGAGTTGTGTGACTTTGGAACTCTCTGCCTCAGAAGGTAGTGGAGGTGGGGTCATTGAATATTTTTACCATGTACATGGATTCTTGTTAGCAGGGAATTCAAAATTTATCGGGAGTAAATGGGAATGTGGAATTTGAAACATAAACACAATAATTTATTAAATGGCAGAACGGGTTTGGGGAGTCCTCAATGGTCTACTCTGCTTCTTCTTTGTATGTTGATATTGTTTGGAGCCATTTGCTTAGCCATCTTAAACCTTTACTCCCTCTAGTACTGGCACACTGTGGCTGCATTATCTATCATCTACATGAGGATGACATCAACTCACCACACCTTCCAAACAAAATATGGTACAGTGGCTCAGCTGTTAGCTTGCTGCCTCATAGCACCAGGGATCAAGGTTCAACTCTAGGCTCGGGTGATCGTGTGGAGTTTGCACATTCTCCCCTAGTCTGCGTGGGTTTCCTCCAGGTGCTCCGGTTTCCTCCCACAGTCCAAAGACTTGTAGGTTAGGTGGATTGGTCGTGCTAAATTGTCCATAGTGTCCAGGGTTGTGCAGACTAGGTGGATTGACCATGGGAAATGTGATGTTGTGAGATAGGGGAGGGAGCTGGGTGTGGGTGGTATGCTCTTCAGAGGGTCTGTACAGACTTGATGGCCTCTTTTGACACTGTAGGGATTCTATGATGTTAAGTCTGCTTTCTCTGCAGAGATGATGCTGGGCCTGCTGAGTTTCTCCAGAAATTTATGTTCGTATAACAAAAACATGACTGCATGGGAACACCAGCATGTTCAAGCTTCTCTTAATGTCACAGACTATCCTGACTTGGAAATATATTGCCATTCCTTCATGGGATCAAAATCCTGGAATGCCCTATTTGGCAGCAATAGAGAAGTACTTTCACCACAAACCAGCAGTGTTTTAAGACCATCAAGGGCAATCGGTTACTGTAACATTTAAAGAGTGATTTGATGGTCTTGACAAGGTAGACATGGTAGTAGCTAGGAACACCCACATGCTGTGAATGAGTTTTAAAAACCTTAATTTTCATATTATTGCCTCATCCCTGCTAAAATTGTTTCCTTTTTTCCCACAAAAGTATTCTTTTTCCTCCAACTCCTACATTTTAATAGTATTTGAGTTTACAATGATGGGTATTTTGAATCACAGAATTGTTATACTTGATTAGATTAGATTAGATTACTTACAGTGTGGAAAGAGGCCCTTTGGCCCAACAAGTCCACATCAACCCACCGAAGCACAACCCACCCAGACTCATTCCCCTACATTTACCCCTGCACCTAACACTATGGGCAATTTAGCATGGCCAATTCACCTGACCTGCATATTTTTGGACTGTGGGAGGAAACCGGAGCACCCGGAGGAAACCCACGCAGACACGGGGAGAATGTGCAAACTCCACACAGTCAGTCACCTGAGGTGGGAATTGAACCCGGGTCTCTGGCGCTATGAGGCAGCAGTGCTAACCACTGTGCCACCGTGCCGCCTGAGGAAGAAGACAATACTAGAGAAGAAGACAATTCAACGCATCATTTCTCTGTCATTAGAAACATCCACCTGCCATTTCCCCACAATTCAGCAAATTGTTTTGATTTAAATAATCATCCAATCCCCTCTTGAATTCCTTGATTGAACTTTCCTCCACCACATCCCATTTACTATGCAAATCACAGTAAGTCTATACCTTCTCCTTTTTGATCTTATTACAAGCTGGAATAGTTTACCTCTGTTTACTCTGACCACATGTCTCAAGGCTTATACAATTTCTGTTAAATCTCCCTTTAGCCTTATCATCTACAAAACTACATTTCCAATGTGTCCAATCTAAACATCTAACCATGTAAGCGAAATTTCTCATCTCTAGAAGAATCCTCGTAAATCTTTGATACACTCTCTTGAATGTATTTACATCCTTTCTAAAGTATGGCACCCAGATATGTGCACAATGCACAGCTGCAATCTAGATTGTGTCTTATACAGGCTCAATATAGTCTCCTTGCTCTTGTGCACCAATAAAGTCTGAGATACAATATGTTTTATTAACAGCACTCTGTACTTGTCCTGCCACCTTTAATGACTTATGCACATGCATCCAAGTCTTTCTGCACCTGTACAGTTTTAGACTAATACTGTTTATTTCATACAGCCTCCCCAGGATTTTTCCAAAAAAACTTCTCTGTATTGAACTTCATCTGCTATCTATCTGCCCACTCCAAGTTCTCAATGTCCTTTTGAAGTTCTACACAGTCTTCCTCACAGTGTATAATGTTCTCAAATTTTGAATCATCAGCAAACTTTGAAATTGTTCTTTGCATTTCAAGCTCTAACACTTTAACATAATTCAGGAAAAGTAAGGTCTTTAATACCGACCCATGGGGAGCTCCACTACAAAACCTTCCTAAAATATAATGATGATATTACTCTCTAGTACACTATCCTATTCCCACAACCCCCAAGAGTTAGCTTAATGCCACAAAAACTCCAGAAGCAAAACACCCCAGAAGGAGAACAGCAACCAGTCTGACTTGTATAGGTGCCACCTTCCTCAGAAACTCCTCCAATGTCTCACAACTGCACAACCATCCCAGCTACACCTTCTTCTACACATCTCTTATTTCCCCCTACTTCTGTACTCAATTGCTTATGGTATTTGGTGTAAGCAAGTGATGACTACTTCTGAGGTCCTGTTTGCTAATTTTCTATCTAGAACCTTAAATTCTAACTGCATAATGACATTCCCTTTCCCATCCATTTTATTGGTATCAATGATGTCTGGCTAATCATCCTTCCCCACAAGAATGTCCTGCAGCCATTCTGTAACACCCTTGACCTTGGCACTAGGGAGGCAATATAATAACTTGGAATCATATCTGCAACCATTGAAACACTTGTCTGTTCCCCAAATTATTGTATTACTTTTCATGAGTGCTCTTCCACTTTTCTTTGTTTCTTTGTGTACGGTTGGCTCAGTGATGGTGCCACAAGCTTGACATCTGAATTGATATACAATTGATCTCTAAGTTCAGGATGAATGAACCTTATTAATATCTCTTGTTTCTAAACAATTACTGATCTCGCTCACCAATGCAGAAAATCCCAAATGTGACTACTAGCGGCAGTTCAGAATTTTTATTTAATAACTTGCACTGAATAAAATACTGAAAATTATTTCATATTCATTCCATGACGAGTGTCTAATGGTTTTCAGTTCTCTTTGTGATTCAGGCCAAGGTGGAAAAAACAGCTCCATTGATGATTTACTCTTGCACATGCAGAATTTGTTACGGGGCTAGAGATTCCACAAACAGAAAGGTTAAATGCTTGCAGATTAGTCAGTACTATATCAATGGAGAGAACAGACAGATGTTCATCAGAAGTTTTTGGTTCCAACATTTTTTTTCCAACATTTGTAATTATTTTTAACCACGTTAGGTACAAATCCCTGCCCTGGATTATTTTCAACCCTATTCCTGCAGTGCAGTTTTGATATTGTGGAGCTACAGGAACAGGATAAACTACAACTCCCACAATGCATCTCTGTTTCTCCCTTGCACAAAATATTTGGAAACTTCCAACACAGAAGATTGAGTGACCTGGATCAGCCCTATTTTACGTCTACATGGATTGAGAGATTGTAGCCCTATTTGAAAGGGCACAATTTCTTGTTGCAATTTGTTTGATCTTTGGCCTCCTGGTGTTGTCGGGGGAAGAAAGTTAAATGGAGTACCACCCCTGTGTCAGCTCCAAGGTGTGGCTTAGGATCCACCAATAGGTCCAGTTTCGATGGATTTTTCATTAGCGATACTTGTCCTTCCGTTGCAGTTATGTCTGTTGCTGTATGGCCTTGCAGAACAAGCACGGAAATACAATTAAGGTCTTCCGAAACTTAAATGCATTACCAATATTGTAAATTATTAGGATTTACTTCTATAACTTACTACAGATCTTACTCATAATTTGGAGTTTATTGTCTGTGTCCCTTTCAAAAGATGGTATTATTGTTAATTTAGTTTTGATTAATGGCACAGCCATCCTAAATGGCAAGTAAAAGAGTTGAAGGATTAAGTAAGTAAAATGTTAATCTCTGAGTAAAAAGAAAGTTAAGTCCCATGGCCCAAACCATGGAACAAATGTATACGCATGAAGGGAAGGAGCTTCTGGCAGATACTTCCAAATTTAAATGACCAATTTAATGACAATGTTTAGTCTCTTTTTTCATAATTGCACTTCAAACAATTATAATTTTTAAATGTTATTTTTGCAGTCTATATGCTGAATAAATTGGTAAATTGAAGCAATGCAAATAAATTATTTGAATGATTTGATTGCTTTGATATGGGGTAGTTCTCATTCTAAATGGACCAAAATTGACCAAAGGAGCAATTTGGTTGGAAATATTTGTGGAAATTGATTATTAATGAATGGTAATTTCCTAACTAATTAGTGAATGATTTTTGATTGTGTTATATTTAATTAATGAATTATTTGCATAAACTTGCAATTTAACATGCAATGGGTTATTTGTTCAGACCACTATATTCATTTTGTCATACTTTCATCTTGAATTGTGATGCCTGTCAGATGTGTACTATTTACAAGACTTAAATAGCAGCAAATTAGGATTTGTACAGCATACATTAGTATCACAAGTAAATGAAAAGATTTGGTATATTGATTGATTGAAAATTAGAAATAGTAAAGTATGTAGTTTGGCAAAAATAGTTGAGGAAATTTTCAGAAACTTCATCCCTAGAATGTAATGGATCTCATTAATAGGATTACAGAGCAGAGAATCAGTTGAGGCAGGAATGCTTCTTTTGTGACACTAAAGCCTTTTTTAAAACTTTATTGAATGGATACGTGAGGAATTGGATTTGTTAGTGGCAGTATTATTGAAAAAACTTGCATTTGTAAAACACATTCACAACTGCAGGAAATCGCAAAGTGTTTTATTACCAATCAAGTAATATTGAAATTTAGACAGTTTTAATGCAGAAAATGTGACAGACAATTTATGCACAGCAAGCTCTCACACATAGCAATGCGATCGTGGTTGGTTAATCTATTTTTATGAAGCAAATCTCCAAAATAATCCCATGGGATCATTGCAGCAGAGGGCTGTGGAGGCCAAGTCATTTAGTCCATTTAAGACAGAGATAAGTAGCTTCTTGATTAGTGAGGGGTTGAGGGTTACAGGGAGAAAACAGGAGACTGGGTTGAGAAACAGCAGCCATGTTTGAATGGTGGAGAAATATCGATGGGCTGAATGGCCTAATTCTGCTCCTATATCTTATGTTCTTGTGGACTTTATGCAAACTGGAGAGTACAGAATGTGCCTTGGTTTAATGCCTCATGCAAAAGGCAGCACATTCGACTTTGCCAGGCTTGACCTTCGAGCTGAAATCCTACAGTGAAACCTGAATACCTTAAAGCTCATAGGAAACATTGCTACCAACTGAGCCACAACTGGCATTACATTCAATATGTTGCACTGTTCACAGCAAAATGACAGAAAAATAGAAATATCCAGATCTTTTCTAATTGGTTGAGTTGATATAGGTAATTTATACAACCCTCAGAGCCTAGCATCAAAATTTTTTTTTATATGTGTTTGAAATTACAGGCTTCATACCCAAACCATTTCAAATTAAAAATGAGACTATAAATGTTTCCACATGGTTCATTTCTTGTAGGGAAAAAGTTCAGGTTATCAGCAGAAGTTTGTATGCCACGTCTTTAATCAGTCTGCAGCTAATTAGTGGTGCTCTACACAATGAGTCCGCAAGTCATTAATCATGTGAACTAAAAGCAGTCAGCTCCATGCACGACATTTTAAGAAAAGTGTTTTTTTTCATTCAAGCTAGACTTCAAACTTGTAAGATTGCCTTTCATAGTCAATAATGAATGAATTATGGGCCTTGTCCAGCTGTGACAGATGAGGGACCTCTGTTTAGCTACAAAGCAGCCTTCTCACTTGCTGCTTCAAAAGAGGCTGAATGAATTTTTACTGTTCTGTCTTCCATCTTGCGTCCAGAACTCTGACAATTAGATGAAAAAGAGTTTGTAATTATATTTTCTATTTCACCCTTTTTAAATGAAAACAGCGAACAAGGTGTTCCCTTTGCTTTAGGGTGGCTCTTGCTACTTCACCACCATCCAGAGACATCTTTAAACAAAATAATAATCTTTGTGAGATTTTGTATTCTGATCACTCCTAATGTTCTCCATCCTTTTTACATGAGGTCACCTGTCTGCTATATTTCATTTAATTTTTGACGGAAAACAAGGTTTATTCCATTTCCATGTTAAAAATTAGAAATGTACTTCTATTTGCAATAGTAGCTCCGATATCTCTGAGTTATAGCATTGTAAGTTCACTTCTGTTCTCAGGTTTCAACTCAGAAGGCAGGAGTTTCACAGGAATCAGGGAGTGATGCATTAGTGGAGAGGTCCAGAATTAGAGAAATAGGCCATTCAATCTCTCATGTCTTAGCTGCCTCTTTGAAAGAAGTGACCAATTTAGCCCCATACCCCAGCGTTTCATCGTATAAGCTGACAAGCTCCGACATCCTTGAGGAGGAGTATTCAGTGGTCTTCGTAATGGAGCAAGTGTCCCAAATGTTATTGTATTGCTCTTAATTAAATTGCTCTGTCCTTAGTTGACCTGCATTTTTATCCTCAAAGATTTATAAATATACAATCTCACTGTTTTTGCATAGTCCTCTAAGTATCCTCAGTAGGTGGTATCTTGTGCTCTGCCAATGGTGGACCGGGTCTCCACAATCTGCCCACTTCCACCTCAATTAATTTCATGACAAACATGGGTGGCTTTTATTTTATTCATCTATTTTTCTAATTAACCTGTTCATAGACATTATTACACACCTCTGGGGCAGGTAGGACTTGAAGCCAGATCTTTTGCCTCAGAGTAGGGTCACTACCACTGTGCCAAAAGATGGCCCTTGGATGGCCTTCTGACCATGCAGCCAATTCATACCTTTAAGATGCCAATTAATAACCATTAAAGGACTTTATATTTTTGGCTCTATGTGCAGTGCGCCCACCCTGCGGGGACACAATATGAAAAACACATGGGTGGATGTGGGGTGTGCACTCCGTATCAGATCGAGAGACCTTGTTTATGAAATGAAGGTGCCTGCTATATGTCAGACCCTGGCCTTGCTGCAGAAACCTCCTGTCTCCTCCCCTACAATCTGCTCTTGGTTGATAGTAGAGTCTTTGTGCCCATATGGATGTCACCTACTGTGTCCTGCATTCAATAGCACATGGTTACAAAGAGAAAATTCTGTTCCTCCTTCCACAAAGGGAGATTGCTGCTAATTGGAAACAGCCTCCAGTTTTAATTGAGATGTGTCCAGGATTTTGTTAGCATTTCTCAGTACTGTCCTCCTCAAAGTGAGACAGGAACAGAGTAGGAACTAGCGAATAGAAGCTTGACATCAGGCAGAAGGCCATCACTGCTGAGAGCCTGAAGAAATGCTAGGTCGCTGCCGATCAGGGTAAAGGGGGAGGCTGAGGGACAGGAAAGCCCAAATATTTTTGTGAAGTCAAGAGAACAGCATGCACATGGAACAGGACCTAGGAATTTCCAAGCGTGGAAATTGACCAGAAGAACTGATCTGTAGAAATAAGCTAAAGTAGTCCTGGGATACAATCAGATTTCAGAAATTATCATTTGAACATTACAAATAAATATTGATTAAAACAATGACTACTGAAAAGGGAAAAGGTGATTGATCATTTTAGTGAACATTTTAATAGATTTTGATCTCACCTGAAAAGAAACTGAAAAGAAACATTCAACCATGAATGCTATTGGAGCAGTTTACAAGGCGAAACCAGAACATTGCCATCTTACACTTGACCTCAGTTCTGTTGCCAAATCTTAATCCATATACTCGTCACTTCAAAGATTGTCTTTCTTTACTTCACTGGAAAATAAACAATGGTATAATGTAAAATAGACTGTCGATGCACCAACACACAACTATTGAAGAAAATGCCACCTCCACAATGTCTTCCCTTATTCAACAAACAACAGTTGACGCAAAGGGATAGAAGTGGACCAGTCACTCCCAATAAATTCTTAAAAATATAAATTCTTAAAATGTAATGGCATTCTGCAGGGTGAGTTTATAATCAGAGGTTATTTAATTGGGCAGGAGGGGTGCCAGCTGGGAACCCCACTGCCTTACTATCTCTGTCCTAATTACGTCTGAAGTGTTAAGTCTTGTGGACAGCCTGGCTGTCTTACCCCCAGTTGAAGCCTGTAGTGATTATAACGAGGTCAGCCAGCTGGACCAGAAGAGTATAAGCTCCCTGATTGGGACTGTTAACCTGGTAGAGTCAGGGAGCCTTAGCTGACAAATATAAATAGGAATGCCAGAAGTTCCACTCTAAGAGCTGGTTCAGAGGGAGCTGGATTCAGTGTCAATGATTCTCCACGTGTAAATAAAGGTTGTGTTAGTGGTGGGATACCAGCCTCTGTGGAGCTATTTCTAAGCCTTTAACTGGTTAATTAATACTCACTGAAGCGGTCCATTTGGTTGCTGGAATTCCATTACAGGCAATGCACCATGAAAGGGGATTGGAAGTAGAGGTGCCCCTCACTGTCAGCACTCAGTATTTGATTGAGCAACCTCGAATTAGGAAGAAAGGGAGGCTGTTAAAAATCTGTGTTGCTGAACCTGCCTCTCCTGTGACTTATACCACACCCTCAGTCTGCTGTAGATGGTTCTCAGCTGCTCCTCTGATGGTCCTGCTTTCTGTGGGAGTAGGTGGTTGGGATGAATGCCCACCTCCTTAGTATTTGATCCCAAGAAAGACCCGCGTCTGGCCACTTAATGCCTGTTGAGAACTTAATATGAGGATCCTTATCCACTTAGTACTTAGGTTTATTAGTTTTGTGTCAATATGAGGTAGAATCAAAGATAAAATGGTCTGTTTGATATACTCTTATTTGTTATTAGAATCTTCAAAACAGGAACCAAAGGAATGTTTCAACTACATCTCAAGGATAAACTTGCAAGTGAATTTTTTACTTGCTCGGCTTCAAAATATGTTAAAAATAGCAATTAATATTACTCTTAAATTAGGGAATAAAAGCCAGTTGCTTGGTGTTAAAATCATTAAGGTTTAAGGATGTTTGAGACACGAAGAACTTAATGTGCAAAAGCTATCGGAAACAATTTGTGATGCAAATATGATGAAAGCTAGATTTGTTCACTTTCTAACTATAACTCAGGTTCTGCTTCTTCTTGAGTTTTTTTGAAGAATCTTTTTGTGTTCACTTGTTCTTAGGATTCTATTACACCTTTACACTTTTCTGTTCAGTTATCTCAAATGGAATCACTGTTCTCCTTTGTTCTAAATTGTTGTTTTTCACACTTAATTTCTGGTTTAATTTTCAAAGCTTTTGGTCTTAATTAGTCACCTATAAGGCTTTCTTCTAGATCAGTTATCTGCCGGTCAATGTGACACAAATGAAAGCTGAAAGAAATTGCACATCAGCACCATAAAAATTCCATTCAGCTAATTTGCATCAGTAATCCCATAACTGTGTTAAAAATGTCTATTAAAGACTCAAGTAGTTATTGATGACATTTTGAAATGATCACAATATGTTTAACAGGGATGTGTTTCTTTTATTAAAATATTTATAAATGTTTCTTATGTATTACCAAATAAAACATATACCTTTTTTTCATAATTATATGTTATGCCTTCTGGTTCTGGTTAGTTAGAAACAATCAGACCTCAGACTCAAATGTTGGAGTTTCATCAAGTGTCTGCTGTCTGTTTGGAGAGGGTTGGAGAAATTCCTGACATGGAAATCAGAGCAGATCTCTGATGCCTCCAGCTTACCGTTTGTTTCTCCTGGGCCTCCGTCTTTGCTGTCACTTCCCAGCATCTCAGGGCAAACTCCATGAATAGCGACTGCTTGCATACCTGCTGCATCTGCCTTGAGTCATCCAAAGGTGTTGGTATTTGTTATGGACCAGACCAAATCCCCATAAAATATATTAAGAAGATAGTCTAGACACTAGGCAAGCGCCAGACATTGCATTCCAGATGTAGTTTGATTGGTCAAACTACCAGTCTTGAAGCAAGAGACATTTTATTCAAACACTATTATTAAAATACAACAAATGAAAGAAGAAATTGGAATAATTTAACTCTATTGGAAAACTTAACATAATAATAGATTATTTAACTACTAAACAGCAACTGTTCCAATATAGTAACATCCCATAAACACAACCTTAGCAAAGACAAATTCAGTAAAATAAATTGTCTCACAGGAAATTCTCCACTCCAGGAGGGAAAACATCAAGAGAAAACTCAGAGAGAGAGAGAGAGAGAGAGAGAGAGAGAGTATCAGGGAGAGAATGTATTGCACCTTCCAAACTCAGCTTCAAGACCACAGCAACAATTGCTACAGAAAAACTAAAACTAGAGATCCAGGCTCTGGGGGAGCTTGACCCCACCCATTCAGGTTGCTTCTCTTGTTCCAACTTTGGAAAAGAGACCCCAAGGCCTCATAAGCTGTTTACTTTATTGGATTCAAGTAGACAGCTCATCATCTCTGTCTTAAAACTTCACTTCAAAACAAAACATGACAAAATGTACCTCTTAAAGCCATAGGATCATCATACATCCAGATACACACCTGCCTCACTACATCATCATGGCATATCTCTTCAATAAAATCCTGTTATCCACTTCAATGCTGTGCTTTGCATCTTTGATTATAATGCTGCTGCCTGACCACTTTGTGTGAAAGGGTAGGCTCTCATCAATGTATTAGTGCACGGTACCTTAGGGCTCTTTGCTGGTTTTCTTACTGCCTAACTTCTTCACATTTACTTGGATGCTCACATCATCTCTGCCTTCCCTTGCCTTGTATGTTTGTGCTGTACCACTACCTTTATCAGAATTCATGGTTCTTCTAGCACAGATACAAAGCCAGGCAGCTTGTCCTGGTTGTCAGTAGTGATCGCTCAAAGGGGATTGGACATGTTTCTGCGTGGTACAGCACAGCACAACATTAATGGTATGCCTACAAACACCAGCTTATCCAGCAAACACATTGCATGTGTTATCAAACCATTACCATGCCTCAGAAGTGAAGGGAAGTAGTCCTCAGTTAAGTCAAGGGGAGCTCTCGTCAGGGTATCCCACCATACTCCATCAAAAGCAGCACTGGATTTCAGTTGGGGGATTGGACTTGGTTGGTTGGCTGCTGGTAGTGATCAGGGTTAGGGTTTCGGTTTTATTCCAGTTCGGGAAGTGGATCACTGTTTGTCCTGCAGGTCCAGTATAACCGGTCAGATGTTTACTGCTAACTCAGTTGGGGCAATGATGAAGTGGTTGGTCACTCATGTGGGCTGTTCTGGTCAGGGATGCATGGGTCAAGGCCAGTGATGGGAGACTGTTCACTGATAGTCAAGGTGGCTTAACATAATGTTCTGGAAGTTGAGAAAAGCAACAATTGTGAAGGGGGCAACTCAACATCTGAGAGTCAGAAATGATTGTGCATTGGAGGATATCAATTATTGGAGGAGGGAGATGTCATCGATAATCAACACCACCTTAAGGGGCGGACAATGCATCATGATAATTGGCATGGCTAAGCTGTATGCCCAGGACTTATGAGTAATATAGGGAGATTGAGACTTAAATTATAGAGTTGGCTGGCCCCATGTGGAAGCTCTGTTGTGGTTGACAGGGAGTGCAAGAAAGAAAGGAACATGAATGTTTGGGGAAATCACTGAGTTTTCCAGGCTGAGCCTTTGACCACTCTGCGAATGTGATGTGTGGCCTTCCATCCTCATCCAAATCACAAATATGCGATAGAAATACAAATTGGCTGCCACCACATACAGTGGATGGGCTAAGAATTATATTAAGTTTGAGAACTACTTGTGAGTGATATGATATCCTTCAAGGGACAATTATGTTAATCAGACTGTAAAGGCTAAAGACATCTGTGATCATAATATCCTGCATGTGAACTGCAGACAATTCCAACTGTGGGCCATACAAATCCTGGCCATAAGTAATCATTGCCACTTCATCATTCATTACAAATTGATCTTATTCCTCTCTGTGAAGCAGAAATAATGACAGGTGACTTTAAAAGTGTCACTTGTGGGCGTAATTCACAAAGGCAGTCCAAGGTCTCGTAGGCTACACAAGGGCATGGAACTTATTTCCTCTCACCTTGAAATAAAACAATTTTCCAACATGCTCATACGCCATTGATTTTATTGGTTAATGAGGGATGGTGGGGGCAAGGTTTCAGTAAGCTGACTGTATTTGCAATCTCCTATAGTATCTGTGTAATGTGGCTTGTGCTGGTTACATCAGAATAAGGCCTGTGTAAACGCATTCCACGGTCCTCCCCATTGGAGTTCTCCACATCCCACAATACTAAACCATCATTGTGTGATGTGATTGCTAACTGCTCACATTACCAAGGACCTATTTTGTTTCTGATACTGCCCAAGCATATTCGTTGCAACTGTGCTCAATGGATTTTATCGCAGCAGGGTTATTGTCACTGTGGCCATGCTACAACAAAAATATAGAAATGCTTCAGCAAGGTCAGATAACTAGAGTCTGATAAACAGTTTCCACATGAGGAACTTGTAGCTGAAAGACCCCTTAGGTTGCAGAGGCCCAGGGTTTATCATCCTCAATGCCATTTTCTCCAGAAGAGTGAGGTGTGATGCTGCCACAGACAAAGTTCTGGACCACCATCCCAGAACAGTTTGATTTGCTACAGCAGGAATTATTATCTTAAGGGGATAAGTTGCCATCCTGTCCCAGTGATCATCAAGGCGACAGTTGTGCTAAATGCTTATGTAACTGGTTGCTACCAAGGATCCACTGGGATTTGTGTGGGATCTCTTAATTCTCAATTCGCAAGTGTACCAACGCTGTTAATGATGTAAATTATGGTGGATCACACCACTTCTTTTCATTTTCCCTATGATGAGGTAAATACTGTAATCTGAGATTAGGCTTTGCCAACATAGCGGACTTCATCCAAGTGGAGTGTGCTAAAGACTGTACTCATATTGCTTTGAGAGTGCTGTATCTAAACGTGGTTGACTTCATCATGTCATGACTCATTAGGACAGTGTGCTGTAAATCAGGCTCCACTGTTCCCAGAGTCACCTAAACTGAAGATTTCATGTAACTTTCAAAACTTCCAATTTACCTCTGATTGAGTGCTGCTCAGGATAAAAACAAGCCACAAGAGGAATCTTACAGTAAAAAAAACCTTCTCCTTCCTGTAGCAGTCTTAAATTTAATAAGTGCTGTAAAAGAGGAGGTTTTCTAATTTAAGTAAATTAAACTTTACCCCTGTAAAATATCTTCATTTGCAGACACATAAAAAAGAATGAACAGACACACCAAGTTATGGGTTGAGGGAAAAAACAATAATCAGAAGAACACAGGTCTGTATCGTAAGTCCAAATCTCCAAAGTAGTTGGTTAGTTTCACAATCCCTTTGATTTTTTTGATGATACCTTGATGTTAGCTCTACAGCTGTGATTGGTCTATAGTTCATTGGTCGTTTAATTCGATCCTGCATCATTCTTATTATCTTTGGCCTTTAGAAGTAGTGGGCAAACCTGCTGGTCATGACAAATAGCATCAATTAAATGTGGAATGCCAGTTAGATACTAGTGCTACATGCAAATCATGGGCATCAAGGCCTGTATGAGGTGGCTCAAGGTAAGGGATCCAAAGATTAAACCATCAAAGATAAAACTGTTACTATATGATGGAACAAAACTCACCCGAAAGGATAAGTAAGTTGACAATCCAAAGCAATGGGAAGAGAGAAGCCTTGCAGTTCCAAATATTAGAATCTAAACAAAATCCACCAATCGTGACCAGATCAAGTCCTTGGACTGATAACCCTACTGTGATGACATTGTGTTTTACGAGATCTATTTTGTCTGCTAATTTTAAAGAAAAATTTAATGCAGACGTGACGAGATGTCTATTGAAAACTCGTAAAGTAAACAACTTGTGAGGCCTTGGGTTTTTTTTTAAAGTTGAAAGAACAGAAGCAGCCTTTATTGACTTTGATTTGATTTATTATTGTCACATGTATATAAGTGCAGTGAAAGGTTCTGTTTTGTGAGCAGTACAGGCAGATTATAATATACAAGGACATACAGATTATAGGGTGCTTAGACAGAGCGAGGCATACAAGGTTACAACTGCACGGAGGTGCACAAAAGCAAGATCAACATTAGATTCGAAGTCAGAGAGGTGCATTCAACAATCTAATAACAGCTGGGAAGAAGCTGTTCTTGAACCTGTTGGTGCGTGTGTTTAAGCTTCTGTATCTTCTGCCTGATGGAAGAGGCTGCAAGAGATTATTTCCAGGATGGAAGGGGTCTTTGATGATGTTTGGAGCCTTTCCGTGGCAACAAGATGTGTAGATGGAGTTCATGGATGGGAGGTTGGCTTTTGTGATGGTCTGGGTGGTGTGCACAGCTTTCTGTAGTTTCTTACGATCCTGGGCAAAGCAGTTGCCATACCAAGCCATTATCACCTGAGATAGAATACTCACTATGGTACATCTGTAAATGTTAGTGAGGCTCCTTATGGACATGCCAAATTTCCTAAACCACCTGAGGAAGAGGAGTTGTTGTGCCTTCTTAACCATTGCATCTACATGGGAGGTCTAGGACAGATTGTTGGTTATCATCACTTCACGGAACTTGACACTCTCAACCCTCTTCACCTCAGCTCCATTGATGTACATAGGGAGAGCCCTCCTCCATTCTACCTGAAGAGAAATAGGCTTGAATGGATGTGGTCAAGCTCTCACAGAACCAGGATTTTTAGTTTCTTAGTTTTTCAGTAGCAGTTGTTGCTGAGTCTGTTTCTGCAGTACATCACTCCCTGCTACACTGTCTTGAGTTCTCTTAATGCTTTTCCTCTTGGTCTGCTGGAGTTGCATGTGAGACAATCTATTTTCTGAATTTTCCTTTTTGCCAAGGATGTGTTTACTGCATGTTACGATATTGGAACAGTTAATTAATTATAGTTACTGTAACTATTACTTTGTATAACATTTCAATAGAATTGCAATTAGGCCCATTATTTTCTTTATTCTTTCTTTTGTTATATTTTAACAAGTGTCTATGATTAAAGTGTGTTTTGCTTCAAATCTGTAGTTTGACAAATTTGAATTGCATCTGAATCACAGCACATTACACTTTCCTTAAGAATAAGTTAGGGTTTATAATATCTTCATAATATACTTGGAGGGGTTCTAGTCTGGTCCATAACCCTCCACAGACCAGAAGAGATTTGCAGTGTTTCACAGGATAACAGATCATTAACTGCTGAACAGATCCTAAAAGAAAATCAAAGATGTTTCCCTTTGGACTTGGATGCCTTCCTGGAGAATATCATCTTGAAGTAGTTCCAAGTATGAGACCAATTCAGTATTCACCAAGTAGAGTTCAAGCTGCCATCAATTCTAGTCTTAAAGACAATGTTAAATAAAAAGGGAGCATGTAACAACTCCCACAGATGATGTTAGAGCATGGCAGCAATGAAAAAGACTCAAGAAACACCAGAAGAGTATTCAATGGAGAGCACAAAATAATCCGTAATCGTCTTGGAATGAAAGCCAAAGTCAATGATCTGGTAATCTATAGGTATGCTCAGTAAGCCAATGGCGACCTCTGAAACCAGTGCAGGCCCTGCTCCGGATGGTCAGAGTCAGGATTCTGTCCTCAGAAGGGAGGAGAAGCCAAATGATAAGCAGCACACCACTCATCTTAAATCTTTCAGCCCTATTTTGGGCTGTTTCTTCCAGGAATGGGAGAGATGCAGGTATAACATGAGATGAAAGTGAGTAACACAGCTGTTATTTTTAGTGCACGTGAAGAGATGTCCAAAATGATTGATAGGTGGAGCATGGGGTAAGCAAGGTTAATGGCATCAGGATTGGATTTCTTCCTCTACCTATATTCCTGAAGAAGGGTTATACTCAAAACATTGACTTCTCCACCTCTCAGTGCTGCCTGGCCTCCTGTGCTCTTCCAGCCTCCTGCTTGTCTACTCAGGAAGGTGCTGCAGTGGTAGAGCTTGACCCTTGGTAGGAGATTTACAATAGCAGAGGTGGAATAAATGTGATATATTGGAAAGAAGATCATAGCACTGAAGTAAGGGGATGGGAATAGGTCATCGACCTTCTTCCTACATTTCTTTACATTCCTTTCATTGGCTGAGAGTGCTTTAATCAGGGTTCAACCTTGGACCGGGTTGACATGCTCTGGTTTACTGACCTCCACTGCTGGTCCTGGGAGAGTAGGGCATCCTGACTCCATGCCACTCTATTGATCAGGATCTCCAGGTCTCTGCCAGCAAAGTGGGGCACTGATTCTGCCATGTATGGTGCTAATATCAAGAATCCTGTAGGGCAGATCCTGACTGACCGTGCTTGTCTGGGTGCAGAGTGGCCTTTCAAAGATGGCACCAGTGCCAAGAATGCTGGTCAATTCAAGAATAACCCATCAGCGGCAAGTTGTCTGAGAAACAATGTGTGGTAAGATAGGGCTAGAATTGGGTGCGAGTGGCACCAGAGGTCGGGTAGATAGTTAATGAAACGTGGTGGGTTAGATATAGCAAATTATCTTGTTAGGACTTGCAACAAAATTTCTCCAAAAAACTCGACTCAAATGACACATTGCGAAAAATGTAAGATTCAGCCCATTGTTACTCAGCATATGAAATGCCATGCTGTAGTGAAAGTGGCACTTTGGGATATATTAACATAACAATTAGTTCCTAGCTCTTTGTGAAGTCTATAACAATGAAACAGCATGATATCATTGCATTGCATTCAGTGCTCTCATGCAGATTACTGCTTCTTGGACTTAATTGGTTTTGTCAAGTATCAGTCATGGAAAGACAATTATCAAAGATTTCTTTGAAGAGTATACTACAATTTCAGCACAGGCAATATATATTTGGCTATTTAGATTTTAGAAGAAGGATTTCTTTGGTAAAAGTGAGATAAAGGTAAAATCTTTTGAAGGGCTCATGCCCATTTATGTCAATGCACCTGACATGATTAAACTGCTTAAATTAAACAACATACTTCTGTTGTACAAGTGTACCATGATAAATGGTTTTGTCAATGCGATCTTAATAACAATGAAAATAGGCTGTTCCAGAAGATTGCCACAACTGTTATATTTCCCTCCCTTTTGGATGAAGATACAACTTCTTTAAGAGGACATTAATTTCCAGCCCTCTGTGGTGTTCAACAGCTTATTAAAAGATCTTATCCTAATTTATTAATAAAGTTATTTAAAATAACTGGGATTATACAATACCATTGCATTGGACTATGCTGATCAAAGTCTCAGGCATTAGAATGGAAAATATTTAACTTACTGCAGGGAGTGGATAAGAACTGAATTTGTATTGTTTTCCGAGTCATTTTATTCTTCATAGCTATGTTTTAAAACATGCTGTCTTTGCACCTTAACTTTTTTTTGTTTTTTTCTTTTGCCTATTTTATTTTCTGATAACTGCTATTCAGGGGGCCATAATTTATTGTGAACATTGAAATCAAAACAGAAATTGTTGCAGACCTTTGTCAATTCTGGCAGCATCTGTGGAGAGAGAGAGAGACAGAGTTAATGTTTTGAGTCTACTTCATCTGTTATTTCAGAGAAATAACGGATCCTGCTGCTCATTAGACTTGTCACTGCCAAGATACATTCCATGAGTTTTCTTTTCATTCTGGAAGGTGCTGCATGCCTTCACTATAAGTCAGTCAGGTCAGTAGCGAGTGAGTCAGAAATGAATCACAAGGTCACAAAGTTTTAAGTAATGTTCTTTGTAGTGCAATCCAACTGTTGAATTTTTTTTTCACGTTTTTGTTTCATTTAGAATTTTATGCGAACCTTCCATAAGACACCAGCTTTACCTGTGGAAAGGGCTCTAGGCAGCAGAAACTTTCTCTTGCTTGGTCATTCATCATTGTGAATATCTGAGATGCTGTTTGATTGTATTTCTACATGCATTTGTCAGAAACATGGATAGTCCAGAAGTGTTGTGAAATTTTATTTATTCACCAGAGACATTGAAGTCGAGTGTGTATATTGTCTGCTAATCTGGCTGTGATTAATGAATGATTATAGATCAAAGAAGGAATCTGGGATATCCATGCAGTTTTTATTTCCATAGAGTGTGGGCATTCTGTCCATTTGGCCATCTGTGAACTTTAAATGAAATATTTATGTCTTCCACACATAAAGTAAAAAGAGCTACATGTAAATTATGCAATAGATTCTTGTGACTGGAGAGGTCACAGAATTTTACTGGATGATGTCAAGGGTACCAAACTTCAGTGCTGAAGAAGGGTCTTCGGACTCCAAATATCCACTCTGTTTCTCTCTTCACAAAGGTGGGGGCTAGGATCTGCTAAGTCTCTCTAGCACCTTCTGTTTTTATTTCATTTCAGTGGGGAGATTGGAACAGGGGAGGTGTTGACCAAGGAGTATTATCACTACACTAATAGTCCAGAGACCAGGTAATGTTCTCGGACCCAGAATCGAATCCCACCGTGGCAGGTGGTGGAATTTAAATTCAAAAATAGTAATCTGGAATTAAGAGTCTAATAATGATCATGAATCCATTGTTGATTGTTGGGAAAATCCCATCTGGTTCATTGATGTCCTTTAGGGAAGGAAATTGCCATCCTTACCTGGTCTGGACTACCTGTGACTCTAGACCCATAACAATGTGGTTGACTCTCAACTGCCCTCGAGACAATTAGGGATGGACAATAAATGCTGGGCTAGCCAGTGACACCCTGTCTTGTGAATGAACAAAACAAAGAGTTATTATGGTCATTATTAAAATTAGGGAGGGTTCTGATAGAGCAGATATGGAGAAAATATAATCATTGACTGAAGGTTTAATAATCAAAAAAAACACATTTTTCACATATTGACCGAAGAATTTAGGATGAAAAGAAGAGAATTTTTGTGGCACTTTTGGAATGCACTCCCTCATTTATGAACCTAATTGACATTTCACCACTGCTAACTATGAACCCAATGTCATCCCACCCCCCCTTCCCCTCCCCTCAACTAAATCAGAGTGGGTTTTCCCAATGCCAGGAGACTGGTGCATGGCCTCTCCCAAAACTTCAGTGATAGGAACAGGAGTAGGGACATTCTGCTCATCGAGACTGCTCAGCCATTTAATTTGATCATGGCTGATTGAACATTTCAGCACTATTCCGTAACACTGCATGCAGCTGGTAATAAGAAATCTATCAACTTCTCCTTTAAACATAGTCAAAAGCTTAGCTTCTCACAGCCCTCTCTGGGAGGCATTGTTGAAGGTTCACAAACTTGAGTAAAATCATTGTCCTCATCTCAGTCTTAAATTGCATCACCCTTATTTTCAAAATGTTGCCCCTGGTTCTGGATTCTTACCTTTAATTCTTGAAAAGTCTACAGAATATGGGCCCAATTTATCCAATTTCTAATCATAGCACAGTCCTTCCATTCTTGGAACAAATCTGATGAGTCTTTGTTGTATTCCCTCTATAGCATTGATATATTTTCTGCGGTAAGGAGATCTAAACTGCACACAATATTTTAGGTGAGATCTAACCAAACTTTATAGAGTCATTGTCATACAGCATGGAAACAAACCCAACTCCTCCATGCCAACCAGGTTTCCCAAATTAAGCTAGTTACATTTGTCTGTTTGGCCCATATTCTTCTAAACCTTTCCTATTCATGTACCTGTCCAGATGCCTTTTAAATGTTGTAATTGTACCTGCACCTGCCACTTCCTCTGGCATTTCATTCCGTATATGCAATACCTCTGCATGAAAATGTTGCCCTTCAGGTTCCTTTTAAATCTTTCCCCTCTTACTTTAAATCTATGCCCTCTAGTTTTGGATTTCCCTACCTCA